>NC_052051.1:93206210-93858710 GCF_903992535.2 Arvicola amphibius
TTTGGCGTCCAACTCGGGCATTTGGGAGCCTTCAGCTCCAGTTCCCACACTGCGTGGCAGGGATTCGGCCTTGGGCTCTTGATTGCTTCAGAGCAGTTTCCCAGACTAGCCTGTCCCAGCCTCGCTTGTATGGAGCAAAGGACGTGTGTGTGCGCGGGTGACTCAGTCCAAGTTCGCTAACCCCTCAGGCAGCACCAGTCCCGGCTGAGTTCGGCCTGGGCCCTGACCTGCTGGAGACTAGCGGTTACTGCCGGAGTCCCAACATTCGAGCTCCGCCGGTACTGCAGACTCGGTTTGGCCGAGCGGTTATTGCCCTAGCGACCTACTGGCAGGGAACGGTCATTTCAGGTAAAATTTCTTTTGATTAAAAAAAAAAAATGTCTGACCATATCACCATTGAAAGCTTCTGCAATCTATTTAATTATACTATGGTAGAAATATTACAGGATACATATGATATTCCCATAACTTGGATGTTTATAGGGCTTGCAATTTTTCTCATATTTGGTTTCTCCCTTACATGGTTTGAAAATAGAAAAATGATAAAGTCCTTACAGAATGAAACCAGGATTCTTAGGACAGAGGTTGAATGCTTAAGAAAGGGCACAACTGTTTTGAGTGACAACTTTAAGTCGGTCGAGGTATTTGCAAAAACAATTCAGACTGACACCAAGAAAGAGTTTGAAGGTCTCAAGGAAGGGAATAGGGCTTTGTCTGATATGACTCGGTCAAATGAGCAAAATTTAGAAAAACTACAGTCTGATATTAAGGAGAGACTCATTGCTGCGGAGGAGAGAACAGCTGATTTGGATCGTAAACTTCAGTCCCTGTCTGAAACATTATCAGAGAGAATTAAAACTGCTGAATGTGAAAATCGGACTTTGTCTAAAGGATATGACAGATTGGCTGACAGATTGTCAATACAAGAAGGCACAATTCATGCCATGAAAATTCTATCCAAGGATGAGATACTAACTCTACTGGACAAACTTCATGTTTTGGAATCCTCCATGAAGGCCTTGGAGCATAATTCTGGACAGGAGATCAAGGCCTTACAGAAGGCAATAGTAAGCAGATTAGAAAAGATTGAGGAAATTATAGACTATGATGAACAGGAGCAAACGGTACAAAGGCGAAATTTAACTCCGTCAATGAGTAAAACTCTCCGGGATAATTTCCATAAAGTTCTACCTGCCTTTCCAATAGTAACGTCAGAAAAGGTGACTGGTTCCAAAAACCCTAAAGTCATCAAGGAATATACATGGGAACCCGTCCGTATGAATGATCTCAAAGAAATTAAACAAGCCATTATGAACTTTGGGCTACATTCGTCCTTTGTTAGAGAGATGCTCAAAACTTGGTCTATAAGCAATAAGGCAACGCCCCATGATTGGGTACAATTAGTATCAGCTGTTCTAGAGAGTGGGTCACAATTAAATTGGAAATGCATGTTCAGACAAGAGGCTAAACTTTTAGAACAGCAGGAAAGAGCAAAGGGAATTGAGATCTCCCTAGATCAAATTCTAGGTGAAGGACTTTTCTCCGATCCTCTGGAACAAGCTAATTATGATGAACACACCTTATCCATATGTACTACAGCAGCCTTAAAGGCTTGGGACAGGGTTCAAGACCCAGGACAGAGACTGGAATCATATATCAGAGTTAAACAGGGTCAGAGAGAACCCTTTAGTGATTTTTTACAAAGGCTAACTAAAGCTGTACAGATAGGGATATCTGACCCAGAAGCAAGACGTATAATAATTGAGTCTTTGGCTTATGAGAATGCCAATGTGGAGTGTAAAAGGATCCTGGGGCCTTTAAAGATGAGATCAGCGCCCTTGGACGAATGGGTCTTACATACAATGAATGTTGAATCATTTGACTATGGCACTGAAGCATGGGTAGAAGAAGCAATTTCTAATGCAAAGAGGAGACATCAAGTTACCAAATGTTTTAATTGTGGCAAGATGGGACATATTAAAAGGAATTGCAGACAACGGATTTTCAGAAATAATAATAATAATAATAATAATAATAACAATAACAATAATAATAATAACAATAATAATAATGCCTCTTCTAGAAATAACAGACATAGGAGGACTCAGCCTTCAGGTATATGTAGGAGATGTGGAAAAGGCAGACACTGGACAAATGAGTGCAGGTCAACAAGAGATAGACAAGGCAACCTGTTGCCACTGGGAAACTCAATGGGGGGCCTCTCGCAGGCCCACATGGCGAATGTGGTCCAGTCATTTCCGGTTACTGCCGAGAACATGCCTCGTCAAGAAAATTAGAAAGCCCCATGCCTGCTGTTAAAAGCAAAAATGGCCTGAAAGATGAGTTACGTGTATTTTGGCAGACTTTTATAAATGAACAAAGACCAAAGTTAAGAGTTTGTGTAAATGGCGTTTTTAGTACTGGCCTACTGGACACAGGTGCGGATGTAAGTATCATTACTCCAGAATCTTGGCATCCGTATTGGCCTCTTCAGGATGTAAATGTTCAGTTCCTGGGAATTGGAACCCTATCTCAAGTAAGGCAGAGCACGAGATGGGTTGAATGCATAGGGCCAGAAGGACAAATAGGAAAATTAAGGCCATATGTAGCCAATATTGCAGTGAATTTATGGGGCCGTGACCTGTTGCAGCAATGGAATATCCAAATTAACATTCCTGCTGCTTCTAGAGCCTATATCACCGAGGGAAATATTAAAAGATATTACAGAAGGCGGAAACCGGCTGTTCGGGCTGTACAAGAATGCAAAGCAATTGATGGCCCTTCAGAGATACGAACAGCACTGCCTCTAAAATGGTTGACTGAGAAACCAATATGGACAAAGCAATGGCCTTTAGCTGAGGAAAAGTTGCAGGCTTTAGAACAGCTGGTACAAGAGCAATTAGATGCTCGACATATAGAAGAATCTACCAGCCCTTGGAATTCTCCTGTATTTGTTGTTAAGAAAAAATCTGGTAAGTGGAGAATGGTGACAGATCTCAGGGCTATCAATAAGGTTATTCAACCTATGGGCTCTCTGCAATCTGGAATTCCTCTGCCATCTTTATTACCAAAAGGATGGCCTCTCATAGTAATTGATTTAAAGGATTGTTTCTTCACTATACCTTTACAAGAAAAAGACAGAGAAAAGTTTGCCTTCACAGTGCCTACTTATAATAACTCTCAACCTACAAGGAGATACCAGTGGACCGTCCTACCACAGGGCATGTTGAACTCTCCCACCCTGTGCCAATATTTTGTAAATCAACCATTGCAAATAATACACAAGCAATTTCCCAAGTCGATAATTTATCATTACGTGGATGATATTCTGTTATCTGATTCAAACATGGCTACTTTAGAAAGACTGTTTGAAGAAGTAAAAATACTTTTACCTAAATGGGGATTGCAGATTGCTCCTGAAAAAATTCAGAGAGGAGATTCTGTTAATTATCTAGGTTATAAAATAGGTTTGCAAAAAATTAAGACACAAAAAGCACAAATTAGGAGAGATCGGTTACGGACTCTCAATGACTTTCAAAGGTTGTTAGGAGACATTTCCAGCTTACGACCAGCTGTTGGCATAACACCTGATATGATAATTCATTTAAATAAAACCTTGGATGGTGAAAAAGACTTAAACAGTCCCAGAGAATTAACAGCTGAAGCAGAAAAGGAGCTGAGAATGATTGAGGAGAAATTACAAGAGACACATGTGGACAGGGTGAATCCAGAGCTCAGTTGTATTCTAGTCATATTGCCTTCCAAAATTTCTCCTACAGGAATTTTAATGCAGAGAGATGATATTATCTTAGAGTGGATCTTTTTACCACATAAACCAAGTAAGAAAATAAAAACTTATGTGGAAAAAGTCTCTGAATTAATTATAAAAGGCAAATTGAGACTTCGTCAACTAGCAGGCATAGACCCAGCAGAAATTATAGTGCCTTTCACTGCTGATGAACTAAAAAAGTTGTGGGAAGATAACGAACCATGGCAAAGAGCTTGCGCTAATTTTTTGGGAGAAATCAATAACAACTATCCGAAAAGCAAGAGGCTTAACTTTATAAAGAGAACTTCTTGGATTCTCCCTCGAATCATCCGTGATGCTCCGATAACTGGAGCACGTACATTTTATACTGATGCTAATAAATCAGGGAAAGCAGGTTACAAATCAGAAGATTTGAGTAAGGTGGAACAAAGCCCTTATGATTCTGTCCAGAAGGCAGAATTATATGCCATTCTTATGGTGGTAAGGGATTTTAAAGAACTGCTTAATATAGTTACTGATTCACAATATGCAGAAAGAGTAATCTTACATATTGAAACTGCTGAATTTATACCTGATGATACAGAACTAACCTCATTGTTTATCCAGGTACAAGACATGATCAGGAACAGGCTTTGCCCTATGTATATAACACACATCAGATCCCATACGGGTCTGCTAGGTCCTCTAGCAAAAGGTAATGCAGAAATTGATCAATTGTTGATTGGTAGTGTGCTGCAGGCCTCTGAATTTCATAAAAAACATCATGTCAATAGCAAAGGCTTGAAGAAAGAGTTTTCTATTACATGGCAACAAGCTAAGGAAATTGTAAAGAAATGCCCTACTTGCTCTTTTTATAACCAAACACCACTGCCTGCAGGGGCTAATCCAAAGGGCACTCAAAGGAATGAAATCTGGCAGATGGATGTGTTTCACTTTGCAGAATTTGGCAAATTAAAATATGTACACCACACCATTGACACTTATTCAGGTTTTCAATGGGCAACTGCTTTAAGCTCAGAAAAAGCTGATTCAGTAATCACTCATTTATTAGAAGTTATGGCCATCATGGGTATACCTACACAAATAAAGACGGATAATGGTCCAGCTTATGTCTCTAGGAAAATGAAACAGTTTTTTGCTTATTACAATATTAAGCATGTTACAGGTATACCATACAATCCTACAGGTCAAGCAGTCATAGAAAGATCAAATAGAACTATAAAGGATATGTTAAACAAACAGAAAGGGGTGGAAAATACCCCTAGAAATAGGTTAGATAGTGCTTTATTAACCTTGAATTTTCTCAACGCTAATGAGAAGGGGACAACAGCTGCAGAAAGACATTGGATAATGGAAAAGTCTGCTGAATTAAATCAACCAGTTTATTTCAAGGATGTGCTGACCTCGCAATGGAAGCCAGGAGATGTGCTGCGTTGGGGAAGGGGTTTTGCTCTTGTCTCCACAGGAGAGGAAAAATTGTGCATACCGTCAAAATTAATAAAGGTTCGGTTTGAAGAGAAGAAGCCCCTTGGAAAAGAAAAATAATTCATTCACAAGGATGATGATCATACTGATGGTAAGAAAAGCATATAGGTTGGGGGCAGGGTTCTTTTCTTATCTCCACAGGAAACCACTCATCTTCAAAGAACTTAAGGGACCCTGGATATTTAAATACTGGTGCATGGACACTAGTTACAACCTAATATGGAACCCGAACCCGAATATGTTTAGTAAGTATAAAACATTTTTTTACATATATACAGTGCTTTTATTTATATGTATATAGAGCTGGTTTTGGAGTTGGACTATGGCTCAGTCCTTCTTCAATTCCAAGCCTGTTTATAAGAGATATCTCAGAGTTTCTGTCTCAGGTCAGGAGCCATGAAATGGGACAGAATAATAATAGTAATAATAATAATAATAATAATAATAATAATAATAATAATGATGATGATGATGATGATGATGATACTTGATAAACTTTCTTTGCCTTTCCTCATATCTGTCTGTCTTTATTATACCTTCCATCGAATATATATGTCTGTATATGTCTTTGTAGATAATGTTTACCTTTCCTGTAACAAACAACAAATTTTCCTTCAGTAATCTTTGAAGTTTCCAGGATGAAGATGGGGCCCCACAACATCAATTTCACCTGGTTACTATGACGTCATGTTTTTAATAGCGCTAAAATTAGACCTTTTTTTTGGTTTTTTTTTTTGGTACCAACTACACAAGACAGTTTCAAATGGTGTACAATTTTGACAACACTCTGGCCGGACCTCCTCAAAACACTCAGAGGCTAGTTACAATTTCCTCGACAAAATGTTATTCTGGGAATTTTACCATCATTTGCTTTCATGGAACCCCCTGAGAAGAACGTCACCCCCATGTCAGCTAGAAGCAATCTTAGAGGACGACGCCCCCTCTCCCAACAGAGTTTGCCCTCTGGTTTAGGGACATCATTTAGTAGATGGTATAGGGTTGAGGGGATGGGGGAGGTATTATATGGACTCAGGGGTGTTTATGAAAAAAAAGGGGGGGGATTACCTGGTTTGATGGGATGATTAGTATTTGTGAATTATTGTTATTAGAAAATTGCATTGGTGTTGATTCTTGTATATTGAACATTGTATGCGAGTATGCTTCTACCTCTATTGTATGAGAGTATGCTTCTACCTCTGTTTAAAACAATTGTTATATTGAGATATTTATCATATTGCAATGTACATTTCTACCTCTGATATTATTTGTATAATGACATTGTTTACGTTTGGGGATATTGTCCTCATTTATTGCACAGTTGTTTTTCAGGTTTTTTAGATACATAGAAATTATATTTAGAATAGATAGTATAATCTTTGACCTCTTTGAAGAGCTGTAGAACATGGCCTTTAATCTAACCTAGAGTTTGGTACTTATGAGACACAATCACTCCTGGCAACACCACTCTACTCCCGAGAGAATGTTGAGCACCAAAGACACTCCACTGGGAGCTTGTCTTCTTCTTGGCAGAAGTGGCCTTTAGGCAAAGAAAAAGCCCATACCTCGACCACTGACAGAGTTTCAGAGTATCCGTAAATGGATAAAAACAGGATTGTCTTATCTTGCCAAGACAGGGTTGGACAGTTCTACAAAAAGTTCCTTGTCTTTGAAAAATGTTATGTCAGTTGTGTTAGGCCTTAGCCAAAGTTGGTTGCCTCAACATTGCAAAACGAAACTTTGGGTGACTGCCCAGGTAGTTAGTTGTCTCTGTCATTTGTTGCACATTTTGGAAGTTTCTTGTTTGTACTTCCTGGTTGCTTAAGTAATATTACTTCCCTTCTCAGATCTTTGATGGGGTTGAAGATTAGATAATTGTAGTTACCCTCTACATTATTTAGACTCCTTGAAATAGAATGCTTAGTAAAACTTTTGTTATATGTTTCTTCTTAATATTGTTTGTAATTTTATATTTATTATTTATTCCTATTGAATATAGTTGTATTTGGTTTGGTTCTGTCTTATTTAGACAAAAGGGGGAGATGAAGGGGAAGCCTAGCCCAAAACCTTGTTTTGTAAGGCGTGTCCCCCTTGGTCTAAAGGCGTGTCCCCCTTGGTCTAAAGGCGTGTCCCTCTTAGGCGTGTCCCTCTTAGGCGTGTCCCCCTTAGGCTAATACTGACTTATAAAATCTTGCGGGCCTGCGGCCTGCCAGCTCTTTGTTTTCCTGCCCTCCTCGCTGGAACCTTGGATTTGTAAGTTCCCTTTCCTTTCCTTTATTAAAACTGACTTATATATATTAAAGCTTGTCTGGTGAATCATAACTGCTGATCAACCACACACCTTCAAGCTACAGTATTGAAAACAGCTTGGTATTGGCATAAAAACAGAGAAGTTGACCAATGGAATCGTATAGAAGACCCGGATCTTAAACCACAAACCTACGAACACCTGATTTTTGATAAAGGAGCCAAAAGTACACAATGGAAGAAAGAGGGCATCTTCAACAAATGGTGCTGGCATAACTGGATGTCAACCTGTAGAAGAATGAAAGTAGATCCATATCTATCACCATGCACAAAACTCAAGTCCAAATGGATTAAAGACCTCAATATTAATCTGAACACATTGAGCTTGATAGAGGAGAAAGTGGGAAGTACTCTACAACAAATGGGCACAGGGAACCGTTTCCTACGCATAACCCCAGCTGCACAGACATTAAGGGCAACATTGAATAAATGGGACCTCCTGAAGTTGAGCAGCTTCTGTAAAGCAAAGGACATTGTCACTAAGACACAAAGGCAGCCTACTGACTGGGAAAAGATCTTCACCAACCCTGCAACTGACAAAGGTCTGATCTCTAAAATACATAAGGAACTCAAGAGACTAGACGGTAAAATGCCAATTAACCCAATTAAAAATTGGGGCGCTGAACTGAACAGAGAATTCTCAACAGAAGAAGTTCGAATGGCCAAAAGACACTTAAGGTCATGCTCAACCTCCCTAGCTATCAGGGAAATGCAAAACAAAACAACTTTGAGATATCATCTTATACCTGTCAGATTGGCTAAAATCCAAAACACCAATAATAACCTTTGCTGGAGAGGTTGTGGGGTAAGGGGTACACTCATCCATTGCTGGTGGGAATGCACACTTGTGCAACCACTTTGGAAAGCAGTGTGGCAGTTTCTCAGGAAATTCGGGATCAACCTACCCCAGGACCCAGCAATTCCACTATTGGGAATCTACCCAAGAGATGCCCAATCATACAACAAAAGCATATGCTCATCTATGTTCATAGCAGCATTATTTGTAATAGCCAGATCCTGGAAACAACCTAGATGCCCTTCAGTGGAAGAATGGATGAAGAAACTGTGGAATATATACATGCTAGAATACTACTCAGCAGTAAAAAAACAATGACATCTTGAATTTTGCAGGCAAATGGATGGAAATAGAAAACACTATTCTGAGTGAGGTAACCCAGACCCAGAAAGATGAACATGGGATGTACTCACTCATAATCGGTTTCTAGCCATAATTAAAGGGCATCGAGCCTATAAATTTGGGATCCTTGAGAAGATAATAAGAAGGTGAACTCCCCAAAAAAGATATAGTAATCCTCCTGGATATTGGAAGTAGATACGATCACCAGGCAAAATTGGGAACTTGAGGGTTGGGCGAGACTGGGCCAAGGGAAGATGGGGAGAGAAAAATGTGAAGGGGAGAACGGGGGGAGCTCGGAGGAATGGGGTGCTTGGGATATAGGAAGGGTGGATATGGGAGCAGGGAAGCATATATCTTAATTTAAGGAGCTACCTGAGGGTTGTCAAGAGACTTGACCCTAGAGGGGTTCCCAGGTTTCCAGGGAGACGCCCCCAGTTAGTTCCTTGGGCAGCTGAGGAGAGGGAGCCTGAAAAGGCCAGTTCCTATAGCCATACTGATGAATTTCTTGCATATCACCATAGAACCTCCACCTGACGATAGATGAAGAAAATGACAGAGCCCCACATTGGAGTACCGGACTGAGCTCCCAAGGTCCTGATGAGGAGCAGAAGGAGGGAGAACATGAGAAAGAAAGTCGGGACCGTGAGGGAACCTCCAGCTGGCGACAGATGGGGAAGGTGACTGAGCCCCACATTGGAGCACTGGACTGAGCTCCCAAGGTCCTGATGAGGAGCAGAAGGAGCGAGAACATGAGGGAGAAAGTCAGGAACGTGAGGGGTGCGTTCACTCATGGAAACGGTGGGACAGAACTAATGGGAGATCACCAACTCCAGTTGGAATGGGACTGATGGATCATGCGACCAAACCCGTCTCTCTGAATGTGGCCAACAGCGGGGGCTGACTGAGAAGCAAAGCAAAGGAAATTGGCGCTGGGCTCTGATTCTTCTGCATGGACGGGCTCTGTGGGAGCCTTCTCAGCTTGGTTGATCATCTTCCTGGACCTGGGGGGAGTTGGGAGGACCTTGGACTTAGCATAGAGTGGGGAACCCTGATGGCTCCTTGGCCTTGAGAGGGAGGGAGGGGAGGTATGGGTGGAGGGAAGGGGAGGGAAGGGGGAGAAGGAGGGGAGGGAAGGGGGAGGAGGAGGGGAGGGAGGGGGGAGGAGGAGGGAAGGAGATGGAAATTTTTAAATATAAAAAAAATAAACCATGAGAGAAAAAAAAATAAAGATTAAAAAAAAAAGAATGGAACATACCGGATAGCCAGAAACTATTATAATTATGGTTTAGTTTTTTAGATAAAACTGATAACACAAGTGAGTGAGGAGGAGATCTTAAAATAATTTTAAATCAAGACTATTTGTTTAAATGATGAACAGCCATTTGAATAGATTATTCTCTAAAGATGAATGAATGACCAATAATCATGTAAAATGACATTCAACATCAGTGATCATACATGCAACCATGATTTTATTATTATCACTGTGATTTTACCCTCAGGTCCTGAAAACCTACTTCCATACAAATTCTTGCATACAAATCTCAAAACAGTGTTATTCATAAAAGTCAGAAAATTAGAATTAGTCTACCTCATAAACACATATAATTCTGTATATTATGCAATGAAATATTATTTGAAATGAAAAACAAGAATTAAAGGAAAAAATAGACCATTACTATCAAAAATGAACTTTCAAATTTTTATATCAACTGGAAGAAGTCAGATGAAAAAGCCTACTATTATATGGAGCTATTTAAAATTATATGTCCAGAGTGGGAAGAACCATGGAGACAGAAGTATGTTAGTAATTGCCTAAGACTGAGGGAGAAGGGACACTTGTTTTCCACAACCAATGTGTGTGCCTTTAGTAGGTAGTATAAAAACATCCTAAATTCAAATAATTGAAAACATTGTGAATAACCACAAAAAGAATTGGAAGTTTTACAAGGTTTAGCTAAAGTAATGTTAACAATATTATAATAAGGAATATGAGTCCTATCTTTATAAAATATAAACAGATCTATTATGACCAGTTTCATTCTAAGAGGCTTTTGTCTTTTGCTTTTGGTCTCAAAAGACCACCTTTGCCACCACATGCACATTTACACTCCTGTTGCAATCATTACTCAATGAGAGTAACGTAAACACACACACACACACATCTTCCTAACTGGGACTGACCTTGTTATTACAGTTTGAGCCAGAGACCATCCAGTGGAAATCAGAGTGAAGCTAGTCCCCACAATTTTCCCTCTGTTCCTCTTGCCTCGCTAGCTATTTTCAGACATCATCCAATTATCTTTGTTATCAATAATCCTCACTCTGATTTTTCTTCCTAGAACAAAACATTCACTTCTCACCCCCCTTTTATGTGCACATTTAATACCTGGTCTCATTTCATCTTAAGAAGAAAAATTAGATTTTATCAATCCTGAATGAGTAAAAAGCCTCCAACAGAACTTACCCAAAGTTATACCTTAACATGACTGAGTTATCACATGAATGCAGTTTGTATGACATCGGAGGGTCTGTTCTTAACCAGTATATAGCACTCTCTCAAGTTCAACAGCCTTCTTTGAATTGCTGCCCTTTCTCTGCTAAAGTCACTTTGAGGTGTGTAAAGAATACTCATCTCCATTTATCATTCGGTTCACACAAAGTTAGTGCTTCAGTTATTCATTAAATGCCAAAAAGTCACACTTCTTTAGTATTGGGTCATATGCCCTCCTGCAGAAGGTATTCGTGAACGCCTGTAGAAAAGCTCATATACGCTCTGGTACCCACAGGGGGCAGGTGAGTATGACATTCAGGATCTGTTGCTTTTTCGAAGAATAAGGGGAGGTTAACATGGGAAATGATTTCAAATGCTTCTTGCAATGGGAAAACAAAACTACATAACCAATAGTAAACTGAGTAGCATCTGACATTGCAATCTCTTTTTCTTAATTACTTTAGTAAGAACTATAAGTAGTAGATATTATGCATAAATCCACTAAAATGAATAAAAAACTCTTAAAAACTAAATTCTCTGGGAATGAGCTGCAGGCTGCATAGGAGTCTGGGTCTTGTTGGGACTCTCACTTTATCTGAACAATACTAGCTTCACTGAGGGTGTGTTTTATCTATGCACGCACAGCAAAGGCTGGTGAGGATTATGCTGTCTTTGTGCTTCTGGTTTTAATTGAAAAGTCACAAAGTAATATAACTTCTTCAAATGGAAGAGAATTCTCTTGGTGGTGGTGATCTTTTTTATATATTTTTCACATCTTTTGACTAGGTAGTCATTTTTAACATTATATAATAGATTTTGTGAAGTGTTATACAGCACAAAATTAAGCCAAACATAAACATTTTACAATTCTGTGGCCATTTTACTTTGTGGAACAGATCTTTTTGTGGTAAAAATATTTTAGGTATTTTTCTACAATATTTCATGTTAGACTGTGACTATTTTTCCTATAGACTCCAGCATGGACCTATGAGACTGAAACTTGATATCTTTTCACCATGGTAGAGGGTAAAGTTTGATTTTAGGAAGAAACCAATTTTGAATCAGCCAGCTTAAGCCTTCCTGTAGTTTTTCCAATTTCTTTTCTCGTTCTCTTTCCTTCTGCCCCAATCCTTCCACATACTCTGCTCCTACATAGCACAGCTGTCACTACTCATGTCTCCTTTACCCCACAGGCTGCAAGACTTTCTCAAGCTCCAATAATGAAAAATGAAATCCCAGCAAGAGATAATGAGACACGAAAATCTGAAGGGCTCACCTGTTCTCTGTTTAGAATTCCTGTGGCTCCACATGTAAGGGGTAGATTATGTTAGGACAGTAAACAACTTTGAGCTAGGAGTAATGCACCATGAAGTGTGGCTCTGTGTGGAAAATGAGAAATGACAGAGAGGGAAAACACAAAGGGAACTCAACCTGCAGAAGTCACTCAGGTGGAAGAGACCCTTAATCAGACCCACCATGCTGACGTGCTCCCCAGGAAGATTTTCACAGATTTATCAACACCTCTCCTTTCTAGAGGTCTGAAAGGGAAAGTTCTTAGTTATCTGTCACAAACAAATACCTCCAAAATATTAAGTCAGTTTTGGTATCTTAAATCATGATCTGGTAATTTTTGATTATACCCTTAGAGCAAGTTTTTAAAACAATTTGAGATTTTTCATCTTTCCCAGTAAAATACACTTTTATAGAAATGGGAAAAGGAGAAAGACTCTAGTTCCAGATTTACAGTGCACAGATTTTCAAAGAGTTCGCCTCTGCCAGAAGTGTCTATTGACCTTCAGATATGTGCACCTTGCTGTTAACTGCTTAATCGAAATATTGTTCATCTGATGTCTACCTCATGGGAGAGTTTTGGTGTGAGTTCTTGAAGGGAGAAAGTATAATATGCTTCAAAAAACAAGAAGATGCTGAACTCCAACCAGCCCACACATCCATGAAAGTGTGGCATATGTACATAATGAAATTGATTCAGTTGTAAGGGAAAATGAAATTCTGAAAATGAAGTTTTATATTAAATGAGGTGACCCAGTCTCAGAGATATGAAAATCACATATTCTCATGCACGTCTCCTGAACTATTTTGTTTGTGTGTATGTATACAAGAGGTAGGAGAATACAGTAATCAGGAACGAGAAAGGTCACATGTTACAGGAAATGGAAAAGAGGTGGAAAGCAAAGTCACAAAGGAAGAAGTGGGAAGAAAGTGGAGAAGAAACAAAATTTGCCTGAAAAAAAACACTATAAAAACTAATTATTTGTAAACTAATACAAATAAATAAGTAGCCAGCTGGTGGTAGTACATACCTTTAATCCCAGTACTCAGGAAGCAGGAGGATCTCAGAGAGTTCTAGGCAAGAACTTGGTCTTCTTCCCTTTCTTGACTCCTAGATCCAGAATCAAATACTTGGACACTCTATTAGTACTTCCTTCTCGGTTATATTATGAATATTACAAAAATTTTGTGAAATATTGTAAATATTTGAAGTGTTCTTTGATCAAAAAAAGAATTCCTCATAAATATTTGCAAATATTTATCTCGCTAGCAAATATTACTTAAATTTTTTTCACACAATATACTGCCCACATTCCTTCCATCCATCAATTCCTCCAAAATCTTCTCTAGCTCACAACCCATGCAATGCTGTGCTCATTCTCTCTCTCATTTTCCCTTTATCCCTCAAAAAGTGTCAGCAACACAAAATAAATCAAAAAAGAAAACCAATAAGACAAAAAAGTATGTACTTGCATTCAGAATTACCAAATTACAATCTCCAATGCTGAGTCCCCTTACTATATTTGCCTTTAAGGTTTTAGATGAATTGTGTTATATAAAAGTAAAAAACTTCTTCTTTTGATCATCATCTGTCTTAATTAGGGTTACTATTGCTATGACAAAATATGATAATTATAATGGCATTTCATCTGTATTTTAATAAAGAAAATTATCTGAAGAGCACAAAGATAAAACAGCTACACTGGCCACCCTTATAGACCAGGCAGCAATAACACACACCTTTAATCCAAGTAGCCACACTAGCTTGCCATAGAAACCAGGCAATAGTTGTGCATGCCTTAATCCCAGAACTAGAGAATAAGATGGGAGGAGACAGCTCCCAGTCTCAATCTCATTCTGAGATTTCTGGGGGCAGGATAACCATTTTTGGTAAAGGTAAGAGCCAGTGTCTGATTGCTTTGCTTTTCTAGTCTTCAGGTTGAACACTAGTATCTGTTTCTGAGTTTTTACTAATTAACTATGCTTCATTCACATAAGCAAAACAACTTGGGGGGGGGAAGGTTTTACTTCACTCACAACTCCATGTAACTATTCATCATTAAAAGCAGTGAGGGCAAAGAAAGCCAGCCTACAAACCACAATCCCAGAGAATTTAGACATCAATGAGGACACTAAGAGAGGCTTACATAGATCTAATCTACATGGGAAGTAGAAAAAAGACAAGATCTCCTGAGTAAATTGGGAGCATGGGGACCTTGGGGGATGGTAGAAGTGGGGAGGGGAGAGGCAGGGAAGGGAGCAGAGAAAAATGTAGAGCTCAATAAAAATCAATTTAAAAAAGCAGTGAGGGCAGAAACTCAACCAGGGCAAGAACTTAGAGATAGAAGCTGATGTAGAGACAATGAGGGGGTGCTGCTTACTGGCTTGCTCTCTGTGGCTTGCTAATTGTGCTTTCTTACAACATCAAAGACCACCAGTCCAGGAATGGCCCTCCACCATCAATCATTTCTTAGCTGAGACTCCCTCATCTTGTGTGATTTTTGCTTGTGTCAACTTGACATAAAACTATCCAACACACCTTCAAAATCAGTTCTGGTCTAGATTCTTCAGAACACATTTCTAAATAATAGATTTATTTGGCTAGATCAAATAGATTTTGCATTAGTTACTTCTCTGTTGTTATGATAAAGTAGCGTGACTGAAGGCAGCTTAGGGGGAAAGTTGATTTGGCTTACAGTTCTAGAAGGATAGCATCAATTATGATAGGGAAGACTGAACCAAGTGGGAAGCTGTTTGATCACATCTTTCATCCACATAAAGAAAGCAGGGAGCAAACTAGAAGTGGAGCAAGGCAATAACTCTCAAAGCCTTCCCCCAGGAAATCACCACCTCCTTAAGGTTCCAAATCTCACCAACAGCACCACCAACTGGAGACCAAGTATTCAAACACATGAGCCTGAGGAGACATTTCTCATGCAAACCATGCAGCTTGCATTTGTTGATGAAATTATAAATGCTACCTTCAGGATATGAATAAGAAAAAAAAGCATTACTCATTATTTGCTGAATGTTACTATAGTCATAGCTACAAGGATATAAACAAAATTGCAATAAATGTTCATGTACCCCCTCTCTCAGGGCCATTTCCTCCTAACCACTGCAGTTCTGAGAATGACAGTTCCTCCTTACTCCATCCCTGACATACTGAGAATCAGAGCTCAATACAATGCCTCTCTGTTCCTCTGTTCCATCATGATCCCATGAGACACAGGCAAATTCTCATGGAATAAGGCACTGTGGGAAATATTCGATTCTGACAACTCCTTTCTTGCCAGAGATGTCTTCTTCAAAATTCTTGCCCTTATGTATTTTCTGCTTCAGTTCCTCTATGTTGCTGTCAAAAATACCATCTTATAAAAAAACAAAACTCTGACAATATTCATATAATATAAATTTATTCAGTAATAGTACATATTTCCCAGAGGACATGCCAACAAAATAAGCAAAGGAGCATCAGTTAGTATCACTGCTGCCACAACACCGATACAATGTAGGGGGCAGAATTATTACATCAAGTTCAAGAACATGAAGTGAGCTTGGTGGAGACTTAGCTGCACACAAGGGCAATAATGGGTCACAGTTACAGACAAATAGAGCGTTCTCTTCCCTTGGGAACAGCTGCACAGGACAAAAAAGAACATTTTTCCAAATGTACTTGAAGAAATCTAGATATTTAGTCATTTCCTCATGACTAAGTGCTATTGAAAATAAGAAAATTCAAACACAATATAAAATTTCAATTTGAAAAGAGAGGTTTGAATGTTATCCTACAGAATATGCAGATAGATAACCACTGTATATTTATTTCTTTATTGTCTGGAAGTACTTATTTTAAAGTATTGTGACTTGGTGTGCTGCCAATGTTTGACAAAACAGCTAACCAAATGGCAATAATAGTTGGAAACTTTTAGAATGTCACACTGGGGAATAATAGCTCTGGAAAAAAAAAACGACAGTAAAAAAAAAAAGGCAAAACTTGTCTTCCCTGTGAGTACAAAGGGAAGAAAACATGATCAAAAACCTAAAAGGACCTCAGTGGGAATGTGTTCTGAAACATCTAGTCATAAATGTCAGCCAATTCCAAAGTAAGCAGACCAAAAGAGTCTATGCACACACTCAAAGCATCATCCAAAATGTCCAATGTGTAGCCGGTGACAGGTACACCGAATTCGTCCTGCACCTATTAGGGCTTTGCCAACAAAGCAGCTCTATTCATTTCATGACCATAGATTCCTGTGTCAGGCTTGGGGCTAAGCACCAAGCATGGTGTTGTAAACAGGAAAACATACCACTATAAAAGATACAAGAAAAAAAGATGTAAGTCTGGCTGTAAATGGCGTGCTGCAGTCAGACAGGTGATGCTATGAAGATATGAGGAAAATAGAAGATAAGTTTGGGTTGTCAGCACAGGGAAGAGTAATCCAGGCATATAAAGATGTGTGTGTGTGTGTGTGTGTGTGTGTGTGTGTGTGTGTGTGTGTGTATGTGTGTGTGTGTGTGTGCGTGTGCACATGACATGCACACTGCACATGCCAACAGATAAATAGAGGAATAAATAGACAGATGAGAGAGAGAGAGAGAGAGAGAGAGAGAGGTGGGGGGAGAGGGAGAGAGAGAGGGGGGAGGAGGTCAGACAGTGAGAGATCACTTAGATCTTTGTGTTTGGTCATACATGAAGGATAAGAAGAAAAGGCAGGAGAGATCACTTCCACACTTCCACAGTGGTTTGGAACCCTAATTTTAAGTCTCAAACAGTACTTCCAAATCAACTTAAATATGAGAGGAAAAGAAAGAATTTATTGGAATGATGCTTGAATCTCTCAAGCACAAACTAAGCCATCATGAGAGAGATGGGAAGGAATGCGTCTGAATTTCAAACAACGGCCACCAGCGCTGGGCTGTGCTCAATCTACCTGTGTCCTCATTATTCGCATAGTGTTGACTCAGCAAAGGAAGTCCCAGACATGAAGCTTTTGAATATTATATCTCTATTCAGCTCCTGGAGACTAGAATTTACCTCTCCCCGTTAATTTCTGATTCAAAATTTCCTGTGTGATCCAGGCATGGATGTGCTGACTGTGTGTGGTGAGTAAGACAGGTTCATACTCTCCAGGACAACTCATCCTAGTGGGAAAAAAGAGGCAGCAACAGAAAAGAAGTGCATGAGAAATGCATCTGAGTAGTACTGCCTTGGAAGGAAGAAAATAGAGCAATGAGTAGATACGTGAATGGGGGCAGGAACTATGGGCATCGTTGGGGAGATAAAACGTGAAACAAGTTTAGATGGACAACAGTCAACTCTTAACAATGTCAGAATGGGAATTTAAACAGAGGAAGCAGAAAAGTAGAGAAGTAATAGAGACGTATTTGACGAACTAGAGGACCCTTGGATACTGAACAAAAAAAGAGTGATAAAGTAAATTTAAGGTAAAGCAAGAAACCAGACTGTACACAAACTTATGAGGCACTGTAAAAACATAATAAATTCCAGGAACTCTAAATGAATTAGAAGACCATTCTGAGTGGCAGAGTAAAGGAAAAGAAAAGAACGAGGGATGTGGAGCAGCAGGAACTTGTAGTAATTTAGGTGGAATATATTGGTGAGCTTGGATTGGTGTAATAATCATCCAAGTGTATTTAGGGAATATTGCAGAATGAGGGCCACAAGAGCTTGTAGATGTCATAGATGTAAGAAAGCAAGGGAGACTGAAAATCCCTAGTTTGCAGCATGACAGAAACCAATTACTAAGAAAAATTGCAGAGAATGAGCAGGATAGTCTTTTTATTAATACTACATAGTGATTTTATTGATTATTTGGGAATTTCACATCATGCACCCAGACCACTCTCACTGCTCAGTCCTCCCAGGTCCATTCCTGTATCCTTGTGCCCTCCCTTGCCCCAAATGAAAACAAGTCCAATTTGTGTTTCCAGTATTGTCACTGGAGAATACTGTGGAGCGCTATGGCTCAGCATCATGATCACATCTTTTAAGATTTCTCCAATGACTTTATGTCTAGGCTGTTACTCTTTGTAGAGTTAGGGTGAGGGGGTGTCATGGAAGCCTTCTATGACCCTCCTTCTCAACTGGGAATCTGCAGTCATGGATACCACTGCAAAATTAACTTCTTTGCCCTTAACTATCAGCAGGAGCATGGATCAGGGACATCCACACAGTTTCTAGCAACAGCACAGGGCATGGATTCTTCCATGGTCTCTGGTGTTAGCATGTGCCACAGAGCTCAACATGGTCTCTCATGGCAGTACAGACCACAGACATGAATACATCCTCTGCCACAGCAGGAGCCACAGACACCAGCATAGCCCGTGGCGGGGCGGGGGGGACAGCAAAAGCCAAGGACATCAACATGGCCTACAGGGCAACATGGGCCACAGGTACAAATACGGTGCCCAGTGGTAACCCAGGCCAAAACATTAACATGGTATCTAGTTGTCCCCACCTCTTGACCCAATGATTTTTATTTTTCTATGCTAGTAAGTTGATAGTAACTGTTTTATTTGGGGATAAAGAAGGACAATAGTTCTAGAAAAATAAGGAGGAAGTAGATAATTTATTGGTAGTGTTTGCACATATATAACAAGTACAATTATGCCTATGTATACATATGTATGTGTGTGTATAGTCTTATATATAATATATATATTTAACTATACATACCATTATATTGTAAACACTAATACACACACACACACACACACACACACACACATATATATATATATATATAATTATGGACATAGGTGTATGTATCTACACATAGATACACATAATACTACCTGTACTGATATGAATTCACATTGAACATGAATCATAGTTGAAGCAAAAGCCAAGGAGAATAGACAAGATATGCTGTGGTTGGCTATCCCAGCATTCCCCCTTCTTTCTGACAACCATTGGAGCAAGCCTTTTGCTCTTAACTCAAGTTGTCTACCATGATCTACTTAGTTACAAAGAAACAAAAAATACTAAGCACCTAACACATATTCATTTATATGCTTAGGGTCATCTATATGATGACAAGGAACTGGTTTTTAAAGTTCAGTCTATCATGATTTTAAAACATTTCACCTCATCTGGGAAAAAGAAAAAGATCCCCTGACTTAAGGATGATTACTAGCTCAAATCCTGAGGATTTGCCAGGCATGTCCTGCACAGCCCTTTGGATCTGCCTCTCTCCCCAAGGACATTTGTAATGCTGACAAGATGTCTCTGTCCTTCAGAAATAGCCCTGCAGGTGGTTATCAACTTTACAAAGCAGAACTCTAGAGAGAGAAAGGGAAGGGAGCTTGTTTTCCTGGACCAAGGTTCAAAGAACACCTCTGGGCTCCTCCCCAAACACCTTTGCCAATGTGGGATTTCTTTAACTTCCTTTCTCTTCCTTCAGGATGGTTTTAATGAACCTCTCCCTTGAAAATCCTTTTTCCATTTGTATAATTTGATTAAATGGCTTAAGTATCTATATTCATGTTAATACATAACAGGTTCCAGTGGTGACAGCAAATTGTGAACTGTGCAGTTAGTGTCACGTGCTCGAATAGAAACTGGAATTTTATAAAAGAAGATTCTCCACCTGTATATTTTATGATTTTTGCTATAAATGCTGTCAGTTTATAATTGCTCTGTTTTGGGATCATGGGTGTTCGTCACCTGATTCTTCCTAAGTACATCACGAAACAGTCCTGCTGTGATGCCCTGCATGCTTCTGTTTTTCAGGCATTGATTTTACTGCCTAGTTCAATGCTGTATCAGACACAGTATACACAACACTGTGAAATCTGGAAGTACAGACAGGTTGTGGCATCTCTATGTGTGACACTAGGGTTTCAGCTTCTCCACCTAGAAGTGACAAACACACTGAGGGAGCAGATACTTCACTTCTCTGTGTGTATGTGTGTGTGCGTGAGTCATAAATTATGTGTTCATGTGAGTGGATGGTGCATGTGTCTGTACATGTGTAGGTCAAAGGTTTATATGTATATGTGAGTGCATGTGGGGGCCAATATTTATGTGAGTGTGTCTGTGTATGTGTGTATGCAAATGTGTGTGAGTGTTTATGAATGTGTGTACATGTGGAAGCAAAAGTTTAATGTGTATTTTGAGTAGATACAAAAGGTTATATGTGCATGTGAGTGTGTATGTGCATGTATATGCATGCATGTGTAGTCAGAGGCTCATGTGTATATGTGATTGTCTAGGGGGTACATATGGAGGCCAGAGGCTGGGGTGTATTTGTGTGCTACCATGTGTTTATGCATATGAAAGCCAGATATTGAAGTCGCGTGTCTTCTTTAATTACTCTTAATGTTATCTTTTGATAAAGAGACTTTCGCTAAATGTGGAGCTTGAAGGTTGGGCTAGACTGGCTGGAGATCTGAGCTCAGGGCCCGGTGTTAGTAAAAAGCACTGTGCTAAAGATGGCTAAACCATCTTCCAAGTTCCCTCTTCAGAGAGAGAGGTGCCAGAGACACTCACACTTCTACACTGCACATACATTACACCATACTTTCTACACTGCGCATACATTACATCATACTTTCTACACTGAGCATACATTACAAAGCCAGAACTGTTTTGGCTCTGAGGCTTGAAAGGCTCACCTCATGGAAAAAATTACTTTTGACCTGATAGTCTGTACCAATACTTAGTTTTGCCAATTTTGACTTGACAAAGGGGAAACTCTATCAAAACTCCATTAACACAAATAACAGTCATTAAACGACCTTAAAATAATTCCAATTTATAACAAATTCTGCTTTTCTAAAAATGTTAAAATCAAATATCCTTTGAAAAATATTAAAATAATGATAAAATTAGAATCAGACATATATATAGCATAGAGATGATTTTTAAAACATAGTTCTTTAATGAAACTGAATGACTAGCTGACAGAAACCTAGTTTTAAAGAAGTGTACTGGTAAGATTTGTGCACATGTGAAATGAATACATTTATTTGTGGAAATTCATCTCTGTAGACTTCTGCTCCTTCTGCACCAAAACTTGTATTCCAGCTGATCAACAATGAGCAGCTAGCTGAAGCCGAGCAGACGGAGTTCCTGAGCGGCGTCGAGCCAGCACACTGCAGCATTTAACAGTTCACTCTGCTTTCTAACTCACCACTTAGCTACTCCCCGCCAGGTCCCCAGCCTGCGAGCTTCAGGTAAAGCTCCCTTCCACCACATTTGGGTTTGTGCTAATGCTGAGTATGGCTGTTCTTAGAGTGGGGGGAAAGTGAAGTCCTTGCTGGCACCATTATCACAAAGGCCAACTACAGACTCATGGGAGGCAGGGAAAGCCATGAAAGCTTGTCTAACTGACAAAGGGATGAGGCGGCATGTGGATTAAAGCAGGGGAGCTCGCTAGAAACAGCCCAGGCTCCTTCCCAACTAAATGTTTCAACGATTACTTTTTTTTCTTACATTTATCTACTGTGAGTGTGTTTGCATACACCTGTTCCAGGGTGCACACGTGGAGGCCAAAGGTTAACTTTCAGCATTTCCCTCCTGCCACCATACAGATCCCGGGTGTGAACTCAGGTGGTCAGGCATGGTGGCAGTGTCTTTATCTACTGAGTGATCTTGACTATCCTTGAATTATTATTTAAGTTCATGGATGCTGTGTACAAGATGGTTGCTTCTGTCTGTTTCCTGAATAGGATTTTCCTTTGTAGGAACATGAACAATAATAGTTCTAAATTTTTTTATTTGCCATGTTTGCTAAACTTCACCAGGCACTAAAAGTAGAAAAGCAACTAGGAGAATATTATGAAATCAGGTCATTCAGAATTTATTCATTAAAAAAGACTACCTCTAGATAAAAAATTAGTCACAGAATCACAAGTATGAGAACAAAACTATTTGAAACTTATGTCACTGAAAATAAAGTAGCTATTCACCGAAACAAGTGAGTCCAAACATGGAAAAGACACCTTCTCCTGTCATGCATAAGCTGACAGGAAGATGCTCTGTCACTGATGACAGAGAACGTCATCAGGGTTTATTAAAGTAAAAAGCTGAGTGGCCTGAAAGATGGCTGTGCAGCTGAGAGCACTTTTTGCTCTTCAGGAGACCAGATCCATCCCCAGCACCACAGTGGGCATCTCATAACCCTCCAGAAGGCCTGCTCTGGTGCCTCTGCCCTTGCTGACACCAGCACACATGTGCACAAACACAGTCGCACAGAACTAAAGAGTAAAGGTAAAGAAACAAACCCCTTTCAACAGCAGTTCACTAATTGTGGCTGTGTAGTTATACAGGTGGACTATAAAGACAGGAAGGCGTTTCATGTATTACAGTACTCAAGGTGGTAAAACAATTCAAAATAAAAAGTTAAATTGTCTAGAAATAGTTTTGCTGTAGAATTAAATAGCTTTGCTTTCTGGCATATAGAATATATATGCTTTATCATCCTATGTTTTTGATCACTGGGTTTCTTTTTTTTTTCCAAGTTGTTTTTTTTCCTCATTTTTTTATTAAAGATTTCCATCTTCTTCCCTCCTCCTCCCCCTTCCCTCCCCTCCCTTCCACCCATACCCCCTCTCCACCCCTCTCCAAGACAAAGAGACATCAGGGTTCCCTTCACTATGTTAAGTCCAAGGTCCTCCCAGCTCCCCCTATGTCCAGGAAGGTGAGCAACCAAACTGACAAGGCTCACAGTGAGCCCGTCCATGCTGTAGAGTTCATGTTCATTGTCATTGTCCTTGGTTTCTCAGTCCTCCTCCACTGTCAGCCACATTCAGAGAGTCCGGTTTGGTCCCCTGTTCCATCAGTCCCATTCCAACTGGACTTGGTGGTCTCCCGTTAGATCTGTCCCAACGTCTCAATGGGTAAACGCACTCCTCACGGTCCTGACTTCCTTGTTTATGATCTCCCTCCTTTTACTCCTCATTGGGACCTTGGGGGCTAGATGCCCTTCAGTGGAAGAATGGATGAAGAAAGTGTGGAATATATACATATTAGAGTACTACTCGGCGGTAAAAAACAATGACATCTTGAATTTTGCATGCAAATGAAGGGAAATAGAAAACACCATCCTGAGTGAGGTAACCCAGGCCTAAAAAGATGAACATGGGATGTACTCACTCATAATTGGGTTCTAGCCATAAATAAAGGACATCGAGCCTATAATTAGTAAAAAAAAAAAGATCACTGGGTTTCTAAATCTGTCATAAGTAATTTTTTCCTTAGATGGAATTGAACACCTGCTTTCACCTGACTAGGATGTTCTTTCTCTCAACTCTGAGTGTGGAGGTGTGTAGGTATCGACTAAAAAGATGCGATTTCTGGTGTTCTATCCAGTTTGAGGCCAAATCTTAATTATAAAACTTATTCTGTATGGGAAAATTTCTAATAGCTGTATTTGATTTTCTTTTTTCACTTATTTATTTATTTATAATTTTTCAAAACAGGGTTTCTCTGTGTAACTAACCTGGCTGTCCTGGAACTGACTTTGTAGACCAAACTGGCCACAAACTCACAGAGATCTGCTGGCCTGTGCTTTCAGAGTTCTGGAATTAAAGGCATGAGCCACACCACCACTGCCCAGCTTATTTATTTGTTTACTTGTTTATTTACTATTTTATTTATTTAACGTCCCAACCACAGTTTCTCCTCCCTCTTCTCCTCACAGCCATTCCCCCTCATCTTCTTTCTGCTCCAACCCCAATTCTCTTTTCCATTTCTATTCAGAAAACGGCAGGTCTCCCATGAATATCAACAAAACATGGCATACTAAGTTGCAGTGAGACTAAGCAACTCAGTGGAGCAAGTTGCTCAGCTCTGAAGGTCAAGGAGCCTAGGAAGACAGGAAAAGGCTGGGTACCAGTATCTGCTCAAAGGTACATCCCAGTGGAACAGCCCTTGTCCCACCAGGGTTTGCTTTTTTGAGATCTTTTTTCCTTTTACCCTTTTAGCTACCTTGTCAAGTTTTTAAAAACTATTTCTTTTGTTTCTTCTTTTATATCTTTCTTTTTTCTTCCTTCCCTCCCTCCCTCCCTCCTTCCTTTCTTCCTTCCTTCCTTCCTTCCTTCCTTCCTTCCTTCCTTCCTCCTTTCTTTCTTCCTTCCTTCCTTCCTTTCTTTCTTTCTTTCTTTCTTTCTTTCTTTCTTTCTTTCTTTCTTTCTTTCTTTCTTTCTTGTTTGTGTATTTATTTATGAGATTATAATTACTTACATTTCTCTGTTTTCTCCCTCCAAACCCTCTCTTATGCCCTCCTTCAAATATATGACCTCTTTATTTTGCTAATTGTTATTGCATGCATATATGCATACACACACATTCCTAAATATATCCTTCTGAGTCCACATATTGTTTCTTGCTTGTGTATTTTCAGGGTTGACCTTTTGGCACTGGACCACCCTGGGAGAACCACCTCTTTCACTACCATCTTTTCTCAATTACCTACAGCTCTTTGTATAGGATTGAAACCTCATGGCCTTTTTGCCATCCACTTTGAAAGCCCCACCACTTAAATGCTCCTCCAGCATGCAGCAGTGCTACAGGCTGGCAAAGAAACCCCTAATTTACTCAACTTTAGGACACAGTTGTCCAAACCTGAACAATGTGACATTTTGGAACATCAAATAATTGACACATTAAAAAGTTGATAATCAGTCTCTCTCTCTCTCTCTCTCTCTATATATATATATATATATATATATATATATATATATATATATATATATATATATATCACACACACACATTCAGCGCCCAATGGCTGTTATTAGCCTACAGAAATAACTGCTATTATTATCATAAAATTAAGGAATGGCTATGACTTGTAACTTACACATAATTCCTAAAAATACCATTTGTGCTAGGACACTTTTGATAATATTTTGTCACTATTTTATTAGATCTTTGTACTATCACTCAATAATATAAAATTCCAAAATGGAAGATATGATTGATTATTTCTGGCTGTGATTTTGAAGAATAAAAGAGCCCTATAGAAATTCATCCTTTACCTAATAGAAAGGGAAAAGTTCCTCTGTCAAAATGGATTAATAATCCATTAAGACATGTACCAGTCATTGTGGTCATGAAATACTTTTTAAATGTCAGTTTCAGAAAGCTGATCAAACTCCTTGATTTTATAAATGAGAACACAGAATCAGAGAGATTAAGTAGCCTACCCAGAGCTGCCCAACTGGCTTGGAAGAACCAGTGTGTCATTATTTATTAGGAACATTTTATCACTACCTGAGTGACTTCTAACAAATTTTTCGCCCTCTCTGAGCCTCACTGTCCTCATTGGTATAATGAGTACAATCTAACTATATGGCTATTGGGAAGATTAATAATCTGTTGCATGGGTACCATCCAGGTACTTAACACAGCCTCTGGTCCTCTTTAGACCCAGAAGGAAAAGAAGAATGAGCTCTGACAAATGGGGAAATGACCGAGGCCACAAGGAACCCAAGAGCTGTCAGCAGAAGATAAGGGATGGATGGAGTTGTTCTTGCAGCTTCAGAAGCTTGGGTTCCCTCAGAAACTAGACCATTTGGAACCTAATGAATATTTATTGAGCACTTAGTATTAGGTACTAGGTATTATATTAAGTGTTGGCCTCACCAGACTGAAGAGTACAAGCTCTGTTGAGGGAAAGAGCTGGCCAATGTACAAGTTAATAAGAAAATTGGACAATGTGCTAAATTTTTATTATTGTTACTGGAAACAAAAGCAGAGAAAAGTGGCAAGGAGGCAGGTCATAGTACGTGGATGAGGGTGTGATGAATGTTAAATAAGATGATGAGGGAGCAGAAGTGTCTCAAGCAATCCAAATTAGAAGCATTTTTACAGTGTAGGAAAAGCTTCCCTCTCAGAATGTGACATCCCCCATCTTCAGATGTATTTGGAGATTCACCTCTCTTAGCTCTATCTTATAATGTCAAGTTACAACTGAAGATTTTATTAAATATATACAGAGAAAAACACATGACCGTTTGATAACATGTTCTAGGAGAAAATTCCAAGGCAGTGAGGCTATGCTTTATTTCAAATATCCAAAATATACATTCTTATTTTCTTAAGTACATTACAATGATCCCTCATACCTTGTTGATAGTATTTATCTTATAGAGACAAAATAGAGATTTTTTTTAACTTAAACAGATTCTTTCTTGTCTTCTCATATCTTTGTATCAGAAACAAGTCATGCAGTGATAGATGGAACTATTGCAGGAGAAATTTATAAAGGATATGTATTAGAAACTATTCTGACAGGCCAGCACAAAGGCCAAAGTTGTCAATGCAAATGTCATTCAAAGATAAATTTGAATTCTTCCTTTGGCGCTTTAATAAATACAAGAATTGTACAGGAGAGGTCTCTCCTAGATGGCAGCTCATGCAAAGAGCCTTGGAGGTTTAATGACCATTAGCTCCAGGTGGGCTGAGAGTGTTCTGTACTTTCTCTAGAACGTGTAATCTTCCACATTCATTACTATACTGTGGTGTTAGCAGAGGGGACTCAAGTCCCATTGCAGTCAACATTAGGTGAATAAAATCTGGTGCACAAATGAGCTGAAACTCATGGCTTGGTCTTGTTTTTCTCTGCTACAGTGCCAGTCATTTGGGCTGTGCATTTACTTGCTCAATGCCTCCTCCTCCTGCAGGCCTATATGTTCCCTGAGGTCAGAAACTGTAGCTTTATTATTTAACACTTTATCTCCTGAATCCAGAAGAGGTACTCATGAAAATAATGTATTTTATTATTCAGAGTATTGTCAATTTTAGCAACCTCACTTGGTTTTTTTGTATACTGATAATATCAATGTTCATATGTACTAAATAGAAAGCCCAAGCCGTTTAGAGGCAGAAATTGATTTATTCAACTTCATTTACAACGATGTGAGTGGAGAAGAAGAGAGAACTGATTTCAGGAAGATTCAAAAAATTGTCAGAGCTAGTACAGAGCAGGAGTTAAAACTCTGAGCCAGGCATTTCACCAAAAAGCCTGTAAGGGACTCAGAAGAAAATTATACGTAAAATGTTTGAAAGAAATAGGTTCATTACACTAAAAGCAAGGAAGTAATTTTCAACAGAGATGACATGATAATTTGGGTTAAAGTTTAAAGTAGTTTTCATGTGAAATGGAAAGTACTGAATTTAATGACTTTAGCTCAGGAAGTCCCTTCTATGTGGTGAGAGCCTACACCCTGTTCACCTGGTGCTGAGCAGTTTCTCCTGCTGCAGTGCACTTGTGGTATCCTCTTCAACTAACAAAAAAGCTCTAATTTGGATGATGAGTTATTGTATTGTCTCTAAATGGCAAAAAATATCTTAAATTATTACTTGGAATCTTTGAAAATGTAATGTCTCCTCTTAAGTTGTTAATACCAAATGCCCTGAAAGAAATATTAAGAAATAGTTTATTGGGCTTACAATTTGAGATTACAATCCATCACGGCCAGGAAGTCAAGGCATAAACTTGAAGCAGCTAGTCACATCACATCTACAGTCAAGAGCATGCTTGCTTGCCTTGCTTAGCCTCCTCACTACACTTACACAGTCAAGGACACAAACATTGGTCTGCCTTCAATTAATGCAATCAAGGTGATCCTCCACAGACATATCCACAGGCCAATCTGATGTAGACATTCTTTTAAGAAGATTTTCTTCACAGGTGACTCTATTTTGTGTCAAGCTGACAACTGAAATTAACTATCACGGTTATTATACCATTTTCCATCCTTTCACTGGAAAGAGCATAGACAGGCTCCTGTGAACTCTGTCTTTTAGTGTCAGAGCTAGAACGTGATCCTGATAGCCTAGTTCAAACTCTTTGACCTTCTGTCTGTTCTGGAAGGTAATTTGATTTTCTCAGCTTTGTTACAGAGTTCAGAGAGTAGAAATAAAAGATTCTCATAGGAAATAGCCTATGTAATGCAGTTTATATGCAAACTGATGGAACAAATGAGTAGTATGGTTAGTCAGAAATAATCTGACCACTAGAAAGTGCCCAAGCACAAGACTAACATGACACTTTGTGTTATTTGAGGATGCCTAATCTAATCACATGAGAACTGAATAGCACACATGATTCTCAGCTGTGGTTAGGAAGAAAAGCTAGGAAAGAGGCCAAAGATGTACACCATAGGTGATTGTGGAAGGAGGCCAATTAACATAGAAAACACTGGCCTGCCTGGTAAGGATTTTAGCTTTCTTTTCAATTATAATTTCAGTCCTTGCACTTCTACATGGATTGGTCTTACTACACTCTCATATGCTAACCTGCCCTTCAACTAATAAGAAGTAGGGTTCAGCCTCCAGGGAGCAAAGACTTCTAACTAATTAGATTTGATACCATTATTCCTCTTTCGTTTTAATTTATGCTAATTTTGACTTTGGATTTATAATTGTGATTTAGTATGACTTTTTAGGGTTTTTTTTAATACTTTGTTGTTTTTAATTGAACTATACATTCATTCCCATTCCCCTTCCTTCCTCCCCTCTTTCCTTTCACCTCTCCCAAGGCCCTCCATGCTGCTCCCAATTTACTCAGGGTATCTTGTCTTTTACTCCTTCCTAAGTGGATCCATGTATTTCTCTCTTAGGGTCTTTTTTTTGTTGTCTAGGTTTTCTGGGGTTGTGACTGTAGGCTGGTTATGCTTTACTTTATATCTAATAGCCACTTATACCTGAGTACATATTTTATTTGTCTTTCTGTTTCTGGGTTTCCTCAATCAGTATGGTTTTTTTTCCAGTTCCATTCATTTGCCTGAAAATGTCAAGATGTCATCATTTTTCACTGCTGAGTATTTCATTGGGTCAATGAACCACATTTTCCTTATGCATTATTCAACTGAGGGGCATCTAGGTTTTTTTTCTAGGTTCTGGCTATTATGAATGATGCTGCAATGAGCATGGTGGAGCAAATATACTTGTAGTATGATTGAGAATCCTTTGGGTATATGCCTAAAAGTGGTATTGCTGGGTCTTGAGGTAGATTGATTTCTAATTTTCTGAGAAATCACCATACTGATTTCAAAGCAACTGTACAAGTTGTATTCCTACCAGCAATAGAGGTGTACTCCCCTTACTCCACATCCTTTCCAGCATAAGCTGTCATCAGTGTTTTCGATCCTGGTCATTCTGACAGATGTAAGATGGTATCTTAGATTTGTTTTGATTTATGTTTGCCTGACGGCTAAGGATGTTCAGCATTTCTTTATGTGTCTTTTGGCCATTTGAGATTCCTATGTTAAGAGTTCTCTGTTTAGATCTGTACCCCAACTTTTATTGGATTATTTTTTCATTTGATGTCTAGATTTCTGAGTTCTTTGTTTATTTTAGAGATTAGTCTTCTGTCAAATGTGGAGTTGGTGAAGGTCCTTTCCCATTCTGTGGGCTACGGTTTTGCCTTGTTGACCATATTCTTTAATATACAGAAGCTTCTAAGTTTCAAGAGGTTCTATTTACTAATTATTGCTCTCAGTGTCTGGAGTTATATTTAGGAAGTGATCTCTTGTACTCATACATTAAGGTTACTTCCTACTCTGAGGTTCAGTGTGGTTTTATGTTGAAGTCTTTGATCTATTTGGACTTGAGTTTTGTGCATGGTGATAGATATAGATCTATTTGCATTCTTCTACATGTCAATAAACAGTTATGCCAAAGCTTCTTAGTCAAAAATCAGGTGTTCATAGGCGTGTGGGTTGATATTCGGGTTTTCACTTAGATTCCATTGGTTCTCCTTCTGTTTTTATGCCAATGCCAAGCTTTTTTCATTACTGTAGCTCTATAGTAATTTTACAGTAGGGACAGTGATGCTTCCATAAGTTACTTTATTATACAGGATTGTTTTGGATATCCTGGGTTTTTTGGTATTGTTGGGTATTGTTCTTTCAAGGTCTGTGAAGAATTTCCTGGGATTTTGATGAGAATTGCATTGAAACTGTAGATTGTTTTTGGTAAGGTTGCCATGTTTACTATGCTAATCCTACCTACCCATGATGGCCATAACTTCTAATAAATGTGTGATTACTACATCAGCTCTTTCCAAGCTCAAGGCAGTTGCCCATTGAAAACCTAAATATGTGTCTATGGTGTGGTACAATATTTTAATTTTCCAAATTCTGTAAAGTAGAACACATCAATATGCCAGATATCATTCCTTTGAGTACCCTTTGGGTTACTCACTGCAGGCAATGGTCTTTGGTTATATAAAAAGAGCAAGTAGGACATCTCCTTAGCTTTCCACCTAATAGGAAACTCTTTTTCTAAACCTTTGCTGTTGACATGATGTCTTTTTATGAAATTCTGAGACCTGCAACACACTTCTAATCAATAATTGATCAATTTCTGCATTACCTTGTTCTAGAGGACCTGGCAGACCCATATGGGATTGGATTTGTGTTATGTTTATAGGACAAAGCCTATTCCTGATTATGTCTTGTTCCTGAATGAATAATGAAGTCAATTCTGTATCATCTGGTATAAATTCACAGTTTCAATATGCAAGACAACTCTTTCTGCATATTGTGAACCAGTGACCATATTGAGAGTTTCTTTAAAATCCCTTAGTACCATAAGAATGGCATATAATTCTGCCTTCTGGGCAGAATTATAAGGGCCTTGTTCCACCGTACTTAATTCTTCTGATTTGTAACCTGCCTTCCTTGATTTATTTGCATCAGTATAAAATGTATGGGTGCCAGTTATTGGAGCATCATGCACAATTCGGGGAATAATCCAAGAAGTTCTCTTTATAAGGTTAAGTCTATTGCTTATAAGTTTAAGTCTTTTGGGATAACTGATATTAATTTCTACTAAAAAGTTAACACAAGCCCTTTGCCATGGTTCATTGTCTTCCCATAACTTCTTTATTTTATCAGTAGTAAAAGGCACTATAATCTCTGCTGGGTCTATACCTGCTAATTGATGAAGTCTCTATTTACCTTTTATAATTAATTCAGGGACATTTTTCACATAAGTTTTTAATTTTTTTTTACTGGGTTTACGTGGTTAAAAGATCATTTCTAAGATAATATCATCCCTCTGCATTAAAATTCCCATAGGAGAAATTCTTGAAGGCAATATGACTAAAATACAATTAAGATTTGGACTCACCCTATCTACATGTGCCTCCTGTGATTTCTCCTCAACAATCATCAATTCCTTTTCTGCCTCAGCTGTTAGTTCTCTGTGATTATTTAAGTCTTTATACCATCTAAGATTTTATTTAAATGAATTATTGATTAGGTGTTATTCCAACAGCCAGTTGTAGACTGGAAATGTCTTCTAATAATATTTGAAAGTCATTAAGTATCTGCAACCAGTCTCTCCTAATTTGTGCCTTTCATGTACTAATTTTCTGTAAACCTATTCTGTAAGATAGGTAATTAACAGAATCTCCTCTTTGAATCTTTTCAGGAGCAATTTGTAATTCCCATTTAGGCAAAAATTTCTTTACTTCTTCAAACATTATTTCTCAAGTATGCACATTTAAATCAGATAAAAAATGTCATCCGTGTAATAGTAGATTATAGACTTAGAAAATTTCTTACATATTATTTCCAATGGCTGACTGACAAACTATTGGCACAGGGTGGGGTTATTGAGCATTCCCTATGGGAGAAAGGTCCATTGATATCTCCTAGTAGGCTGAGAAATTTATAAGTAGACACTGTGAAGGCAAATTTTTCTCTATTCTTTTCTTGAAAAGGCATAGTGAAGAAACAATCCTTTAAATCAATAACTATGAGAGGCCATCCCTTTGGTAACAGAGAAGTCAGAGGAATTCCAGATTGCAGAGTGTACATAGGTTGGATAATCTTGTTGATAGCTCTAAGATCTGTCACCATTCTCCATTTTCAGATTTATTTGAACAAGAAATATAGGAGAGTTCCAAGAGCTTGTAAATTCTTCAATATGTCAAGCATCTAGTTGTCCTTGTATGAGCTGTTCTAAAGCCTGCAGCTTTTTTTCTGTTAGAGGCCACTGTTTAATCCATATTAAACAGTTAACCATTTTAAAGGCAGGGCCATTGTTTTGTGTTCTTGTACAGCCTGAATGACTGATGACCTTTGTCTACAATATTTTCTAATATCTTCCCCAGAAACATATGTTTGGGGGGCTTTCAGGAATGTTAATCTGGGTATTCCATTGCTGTGATAGATCACAACCCCAGAAATTGACTGCAATATTAGCTACAAATGGCCTCAGTCTTCCTTTCCACCCTCTTGGACTTATGCATTCAACCCATCTCATGCTTTGTTTCACTTGAGATAGGGTTCCAATTCCTAGGAACTGAACACCTACCTCTTGAAGAGGCCAAGTCAGATGCCAAGATTCTGGAGTAATGATATTTACATCTACACCCTTGTCTAGTAAGCCTTCATTTAAAATGCCATTTATACACACTCTTGGCTTTGGTCTTTGATCATTTATAAAAAGTCTGCCAGCATATAATTTTCCTATGTCCTATTGAAGTGTTTGATTTGTCCTCCACATCTATTCCATCATCCAGAACAGTATGGTCTTTTACAGAAGGCTCTGGGTTTTTTAATTTTCCTGGTAAGACATTTTCTCAATAGTAACTGGGAATGATTGGACCACATTCGTCATGGGGGCCTGTGAGATGCCCTCCAAGAAGTTTCCTGATGGTATTGGGTTGCCTTGTCTGTCTTTTTTTGACCTACATTCATGGGTAAAATGTTAGCCTTTGCCACACCTCCTGAAGGCTGAGTCCTCCTATCCTTTTCATTCCCAGAGAAGACATTATTCCTAGAAATTCCTTGTCTACAATCCCTTCTCAGATGTCCTATTTTACCACAATTAAAACAACTGGTATTTTGATGTTTCCTCATACTATTGGAAATTGCTTCTCCTACCCAAGCTTCCGTACTATGGTCAAGCATCTCAATATTCATTGTATGCAAGATCCATTAATCCATTGGTGCTGATATGACTTTAAAGGCCCAAGGATCTTTTTGCATTCTAAGTTGGCATTCTCAAAAGCCAAAGATTTAGTTAGTATGCATCTAATTTCTGGGTCTGTTACCCCTTTGTAAAACCTTAGTTAATCTTTGTAAAAAGTCACTAAAAGGTTCTCTCTGACCCTGTTTAAACCTAATATATGATCAACTTTCTTTTCTGGTTCCAGAATCCTGTCTGAAGCATTTAAAGGTGCTGTGCTACATAGGGACAAGGTGTGTTCATTATAAAAAGCTTGATCCTGAAGATTAAAGTCTCTCACCCAGAATTTGATCTTGGGAAATCTCAAGTCCTTTTGCTTTTCCCTGTTGCTCTAAATTTTTTGCCTCTTCCCGACAGTAGCACCTCCAAAGCAAATGTGGTCCATTTTCTAGGACTGTTGAAATTAACTGAATCCAAACTTGTGGCATTGCTTTGTTGGTTGAAGCCCACATTTTGACCATTTCACTAACAAAGGATGAATGTATTCCATAAGACACAATTGTGTGTTTAATTTCCTTTAGATAAGTTATACATATGGACTCCTATGTATATTCTTTGACTACATTAGGGTATTTGGTGCCAGATGCTCTTTCTGATGATATCACTGGAAAACAAGTACAACCCTGGGTAAGCTATCCTGGAGTTTGGTATGTACTGATGAGGCTAAATTTTGTCTTTGTAAGTTTTGTCCCTGGTCATCATATTTGAGAAATTCCTCAATCTTTTTGAATCATTTTATCACTGCCTTTTGTACAGTCTGTATCTCCTGTCCAGTGTTCTGTTCTAATGCTCTCATTGAGGATTCCAAGATGTGAAGTCTGTCCAGTAGAGATAATGTCTCATCCTTGAACATAATCTTCATAGGATGCATATTACCTTACTCGAGAGACATTCTATCAGTCAATCTATCATAACACTTCAACTGAGTCTGATTAATACATTCAACAGTATGAATTCTCTCAGACAATGAATCAGCATCCTCTGTCATTGACTGGATTTTGTTTGTCAAATTGGCTGTATCCTTCACCAGAATGCTGAATTATCCTTTTAATTGATCATTATCAGTCGGTAAAGATTGTATTATTTCTAAAACCATGTTTTTAAGGATAAAATACAAAGGAAAAAGATAATCCCCAGAATCAAATAGAGGAGTGTAGGAGGGAAATCATATAAAACCTTGCATAACATCATATATGATGTAAGTGAAAAGACTATTGAAATCCTGGATGGTTAAATTGGCCATCATTTTCCGTTATAAATTATAAATTTATAATTTGTACTATAATTATAAATCTTACCTGTGGTTTTCAGCTGGAGTAGGTGCAATAAGCATTACCTGCCAGTAGGTGTCACGGAACCCTTGGAGCCACATGGCTGGTTTGAATCTGATTTTAGTGTTCAATGCTTAAAGATATGCTCAGATTAAAAACAGTGATTTAGTGTAAAAATCACAGACTGTTTTCTCCATGGAGGTCACTGACTCATCGGCAGCCACACAAGCACTAGAATAGCAAGGTAATGCTAAACAGAGGTAACTGGGGAAGCCTGGGGAAGCCCATGTCTCACCTGAGTTTCCACGGTGTAGAAAAACTGGACCCAGAGCAGCTCCAAGTTCTCAGGTACTTTGAACCTCTGAGACTACATGGCTCTGACGTGTTTAATGAGGAAATATGAAGGACCTCAGCTAGAGGCTACTCAGGGCCACTGCATGGGAATTCTATACCCAAAATGAACAGTAGTGTGGAGCCTGACTGTTGCTGGCCAGAGCCACCGAATTGGGCACAAACTGTAGAAATTAAGTCGATCCTGGAAATAACCAGGCTAGCTAAAGGATAAAACACTTATATTTTTATTTATTATAAGGGGAAAACTCACAAAACAAGAATGAGAAGTCCATGTTCAGCTGTGTCCCATGGGAATCACACAGAGAGAGAGCTCACCTGGGTTGTGTGCTCATTTTTCTCTCTGTGTCCCAGAAAACCACCCCTTAACATGGATCCACCTCTTAAAGATAATTGGCTAACAAGGCTTCCCCATCAGAAACTTTGACCTATAGATTTATAAAGTGATAAATATATACTGGTACTATCATCAATTTTCTGACAATTGGTTATGAAACAAATAATAAACTAATAAAATAGAATACAGGGACAGACTGCTCTTATATTCCAATATTTAAATGAGTACACATAGAAAGTACCAATTCTATGTGACTTACAATGCCTTGTGTAATTCTGAGACTCTCTACAAACATTTTGTCATGGGTCAGGATTCTCCTCCTTGGATTGAACTAAGAGTTCACTATGCTCTCACTGTTTAAGAAGCTTATTTTTAAGCTTTGAGAGGCAAGGTGAAAACCTTGGGACTCAGTAGATCAAAGATCCAAGTTCTAGGAGAAACTGGACTACAGTAATGCCATATCAAATTTGGAATATTGGGAATTTATTCTTGGGAAGTTTGATGATGTTTGGAGAGTTGTTTATTGTTCAGGGGTTTGTTTTGGAGTTATGCGTATGTCAGTCTTATTTATAACATCATTTTTACATAGATTACATGATGGGAAAGTGATCCACTTGCCCCAAGCTATGATCACCAACATACCATAATTTCAAGTACACAAATAAAATATATTCCTATGTGCTATTCTCAATTCCAGAAATTAAGCAGCACTTCTCCTCTACTTGGTTTTAAAAGCACTCAGAGCATGCCAATGAAATGGAAACTGAGTTTGATGCATACATGCATAATTTTAAATTATAAGAGAACAATTGGTTTTAATGAGATCTTTTTGTTCCATGTCATTTTACCTTGCTATATTGGAAAGTCATATCCCATAATAATCTCTTATTTGATTACACCAGACCTAACATATCTGGCTTATGCAACTATTAACTGCCTGCTGTTTATCTCCTTTACCTTTGACTTGTCTACATACCTGGAGGTACATGAAAATCTCTTCTGAAAAAGAATCAAAGGCTAATCAAGTACAGTAAAAAAATGTGTCTATTCTACATTACAGGATGGTACCTTAATCTGTAGACTAATAGTGAAACATATGTACATTGCCAGCAAATCATATCAGATTCAATAAATGTGGTTTGTTCTCTCATGATGTTAGGCACTCAAGTTGTCTCAAGTATCTAAAGAGGCAAATGAATGTCAACTGGTCTTAAATTGAAATGGGGAATATCCTAGAAATAGCCTTCTTTTTCCATATTTTTGACACTTTCCGACTTTCTTAGGTGGAATTAATTTATCTTGAGCACATGTATTTTACTGCTAATGCCGCTGAAATAACACCTGAGGGCAGATGTGAAAATGGCAGGCTGTGACTTACAGTAGCTTTGGAGAAGAGGGATAGCCAGGTGTCGAGGAGATCTGCCACCAGACAGACCATAAAGGTCATGAAGACACCACTCTGATTCACCAGCCCAAAGTGCGAGGCCTCATTCAGATGCTACAGGGCATAGAAGAAAATCTTTTCTACATAGAAAAAGTCAGCTCCTTTGCACCTCATTTGACAAACAAAATATCATCCATTCTCTCACAGTGACACGACTCTGTGTGAAGACTGATGGGTATCCTTAGAAAAGCTGCCTTTTGGGCTAAGGCCCAAACTTCCCACATGATGTAGAGCAGGTCCTGGAAAGTGTACTGTTACTGCAGAGAAGAGAGGAAAACACTCTTTCCCTGCCTTCTCAGTGTGTATCACTACTGACCACATCAGAACATTCTGAAACTATTTGGTATTTGTCTTATAGCATAGCTAATGGTAACTGAATTCCACATTCTGAAAAATTAGATGGTAGTAGCATGGACTTGTGAAAATTTTAAAGTAGAGCTACTTCTAAATCTCTTCAGTCAGTTGAACTTTGTAAATGTGCTTTTCTATTCCCTTTTTCCTCATACAAATCCACTAGCTGCTGAGAGAATCCAACAAAATCACACACGCACACACACACACATGCATACAAGTGTGTACATACAAAGTTATCTATGCATTTTAACAGACAAATTTATAGTTCTTTAATAATAACACCAATATTGTCTATGTTATATCTTTAAATAAAATAATTCCTTCAACTCAACAGTATCGGGGTCTTTTAACAAGACCTTTAACAACCACTCCTTTTGAAAACTGAAATTCCGCTTGCCAAGATTGCCTCTTGCCCTTGGCCCCTGTAAGTCATTGGTGGCTTCAGAAGACATACCCTCTTTCTTGACCTGGGAGAAACCTGATCCAATTACATATTCCTCTTTAAACAAGAAGTTGGAAAATAATGATGCGATAGGGTACAAGTAGAGTCATAGGATCCTTTATACTAATTACTAATTGCCATATGACTTCTAAACTTAGGGCTAGAGAGATGGCTTGACAGTTAGGTGCAGAGGACCTGGATTTGACTTCCAGCATCTTTTAGGCAGCTCACCACTGCCTGTAACTCCAGCTCCAGTGAGCTGACAAGCTTCTGACCTCATAACAAATGCATACACATATACACAAAATAAATAGTAATAAAACACTTTATTTTTTATCAGACCACACAAACACTCAGTTCTGTATTATACTCCTTGACAGTTCTACACATGGCATTTTGAAGTATTAAAAATCTTTTGAAAAAAAATAAAAACTTAAAGATGGTTTTTAGAGAGACATTTTGTATAAACACTATATAATTCCAATAAAACGTATGTCCTTACTCTTGCTCATTTTAGTATAAATCAATAACTCTGATTTCATTGGGAATAAAACAATAGATAAATGCTACCTTCATAAACTATTAGCACCATCATAAAAGGAAGCAAATTCCCAGCTATTGCTAAGCTGGTCTGTTATTCAATCTTTATTTAACTTCGTTGGTTCATCAAAATTGATTTGCTGCTGCGATATCATGACTGTTCACAAGTTGTCATTGGCCTTTTCTTTATAAAACTACACAGTTAAATTAGTGCTTTGCTTCAATTATATTTGTCAGTTTTATTTTTTATTTTGTAGTACCCTAGGGGAAATCATTTTATTTAGACCCTGAAAAGAATAGTCTTGTTTCTCCTTGTCATGCATCTATTTTTTCAAAATCTCAACCAAGAGAGAAGCAACCTGGGCTGGAGAGATGACTGTTGGCAAAGTGTGCCAGGACCTGAATCTGACACCCAAAGCCCATGTAAAAAATATCACAGCACCCTGTTTCTGGGGAGGCAAAGCCAGGTAGCTCCTACTTGTGCACTACCCAAACAACTTAACCTACTTGGTGAGCCTCAGGTGAGTGACATGAGGCTCTAGGGAATGACACCTGTGGTAGTTTGAATGTAATTGGACCCCATAAGCTCATATGAAATGGCACTATTAGGAGGTGTGGCCTTTGAGATGTAGGTATGGCCTTGTTAGAGAAAGTGTGTCACTGCAAAGGCAGACATTGAGGTTTCCTATGAGCAAACTATACCTAGTTCAGATCACTTTCTGTTGTTTGCTGGTCAAGATGCAGAACTATTGGCTCCTTCACTATCATGTGTGCCGCAAGTCACCATGTTGAATCATGTTGATAATGAACAAAACTTCTGAAATGTAAGTCAGTCAATTAATATGTTTTCTTTATAAGAGTCGCCATGGTCATGGGGTCTCATCACAGCAATTGAAACACTTAACTGAGACAGAAGTTGGTACTAGGAAATGAGGAATTGCTGTAATAGACCTGACCATGATATTGTTTGAAAGAATACGGACCTCAGGAAAACGGGTTAGAAAAGCAGTTTAATGGTTTAAGAGCTACTTAATGGTCCATAACAGGAGGAGCATGGAAGACAGTAGTACTGAGTTTGGCTTGATGAACTTTGGGGGTCTATCTTAAGATGATTCAGATGAGAAGAATATTAATATGTAGTTTAAAAATTATTCTTGTGATATTTGGTGAAGAAAATTACTCCTTTTTGTCCATGTCCAAAGAGTCTGCATGAGGCCTAAAGTAAAAAGATTTGGATTAATTCTATTGGCAGAGAAAATCTGTAGGTGGAAACTGCTCACTCATTCCTGGCTGCCCAGACCTGAAATAATCACACAGAAATTATATTAATTAAAACACTGCTTGGTCTATTACCTTAAGGTTCTTATTAATTAACTCTTACACCTTAACTTAACCCATTTCTATTGTGTATCACCACAAGGCTGTGGCTTACTAGGTAAAGTTTTGGACTCTTGTCTCCTTCGGCAGCTACATGGAGTCTCTGACTCCACTGACTTTCTCTACATATCTCTGTTTGGATTTCCTGTCTGGCTTTATTCTGCTCTGCAACAGGCCCAAAGCAGATTATTTATTAACCATTGGTAATAAAACATATTCCCAGCATACAGAGGAGAATCCCAACTCACTTCACCTCCTTTGTCTAAATGAAAAGGAAGGTTTTAACTTTAAAATAGTAAAATTACACAAAACAGGTACCAAGCAACAATTGTAGTGACAATATTTAGTCCACTTACACTTGACAAATTAAGGAAAAAGCTCTCTCACCTATCCTATCATCTTCATGAATCTAAAGTTTTATATCTAACTTACTCTTTATCATAACTAAGGAAAACTATAACTATCTTTATTCAACTCTTCAAAGACCCCAGAGGGATATAATATTACCTAAGTTAGCAGGAAGTGTGTTGTAAGCAACTTACAAAACTCTAGAATTGACAGAGACATCTTGCTTCCTGGACAGTCAACCCAAGTTCTTCTGTATCGTTGGGGCATCCATCTTCAGCCTACAGGCCCATTTTATTCAGTAGACTTTTCCATTGAGCAGGAAATTTCAAAGATATTTCCACTTTGTCAATCACTTTCTTCTGTGTCCTGCAGAATGTTTGGCAGACTCTTTCATGAAGCAGAAACCCTGAAGGACTGTCTCACCTTTAGGTAAGTTCAGCAGTCATTTTTCTGTGGGTCCTGCATGTCCAGTTCATACAGAATAGCATAAAACAGTCCAGACAAGAGAAGTTTCTTGCCCAAATGGCTTGCAAACTCCATAAGGAGCCTCTTTGATTCCCATCATCCTCTTGAAGTAGATTGCTTCTGCTAATAGCAGATGTGTCTCATTGTCATAAAAAGTCCAAAGTTCTTAAAACATTTTTTTTGTTTGTTTGTTTTGTTTTGTTTTGGTTTGGTTTGGTTTTTCGAGACAGGGTTTCTCTGTAGCTTTGGAGCCTGTCCTGGAACTAGCTCTTGTAGACCAGGCTGGTCTCGAACTCACAGAGATCCGCCTGCCTCTGCCTCCCGAGTGCTGGGATTAAAGGCGTGCGCCACCATCGCCCTGCCTTAAAACATTTTAAATGTCATACGCTCTCAGTCTTTTAAAGGTTTGAAGGATACCAATCCAACCCTATCCATCTGAAATATATCTCCATACATCTACAAAGCCCAACTAACATGACTACAAGTTTAACTATTATAGATGATTATCTATTAACTTGTATTTCTTAATTATACATTACTTTTTAAGTGAGCTGCACAAACACAATACCTTAATCAAGAGCAGAAATATACATATAACAAATTGACCTTAAACTTGTGTCAGTAAACCAAGATCCTTGCCAATGTAAAGTATTCATCTCTATAGCATATCACCCCTTATCACCCCTTTAAATGTACACAAACATTTGTAAACAATTTTTTTAGGGAATTTAGGTGTTGTTCTCTAGACTACATCCTGCTGATTAAGGACAGTGTTAGTCATGTCTTTTATGGGGTATTCTTTGTGATAGGTCCATCTCATCCAGCAATCCTAAAGCTGTCATGGATGTTACACAATCTGAGCCATTACTTCATGGAGTTTTGTTTGATCAAACCATATTATCTGATAAGCAATCCACAGCTTTCTATCCTCTTTGGAAATAAAAGCAGAACCTTTTTTTCCCAAAGCAACATAGCCTTAGACCCAAATTTTTAAGTCAAAATACCTTTAAAATGCATGTGTTGGTTTAGCTTAACAGCCCCCAAAACAAATCCCTCTCTGCAGTCAAAAATGCAAAGAAAACACAATAATGTACATAATCTAGACTGTGTATATTCCATATCTAGTGGCTTATTTTTCTTTAATCTATGACTGTCTGTACTCTTTTATATTATTTTACTATCCTTTTAAAGACTTATTTTTTTATTTTTTAATTTACTTTATTTTATTTTTAACAATGAAAACAAACTGCCTTTTTATTTTACATGCAAATCCCAGTTCCCAGTCCTTCCCCTCCTCCCATTTCCTCCACCTAACCCTACAACCCCTATTCACTACTCAGAGAAGGTAAGGCACATTGCTTTGAAAAAGATCCAAGGTCCTCCCTGCTATATCTAGGCTGAGCAAGGTATCCATCCAAAGATAATAGATTTTCAAAATGTCAGTACAAGCAGTAGGAATAAATCCTGGTGCCACTTCCAGTGGCCCCACAGGCTGCCCCATTCTGTCACCCACATTCTGAGGGACTAGTTTGAACCTATACTGGTCCTTTCCCTGCCTGGCTGGAGTTGGGGAGCTCCCATTAGCTCAGGTTAACTGTTTCAGTGGATGTCCCCATCATGATCTTGACCTCTTTGCTCATATTCTCACTCCTCCCACCTTTCAACCTGATGGGGAGCTCAGCCCCGTGTTCTACTGCGGTTCTCTGATTCTGTTTCCATTAATTGCTAGATGAAAGTTCTGAGATACCATCTTACACCAGTCAAAATGGCTAAGATCAAAAACATCAATAGTAGCTTATACTGGGGAGGATGTGGAGTAAGGGGAACACTATTCCATTGCTGGTGGAAATGCAAACTTGTACAATCACTCTAGAAATCAGTGTGGTGATTTTTCAGAAAATTAGGAATCAATGTACCTCAGGACCTACCAATACCACTCTTAGGCATATACCCAAAAGATGTTCAATCATACTACCAGAACATTTGTTCAACCATGTTCATAACAGCATTATTTATAATTACCACAACCTGGAAATAACCTAAATGCCCCTCAACCAAAGAACGGATAAAGAAAATGAGGCACATTTACACAGTAGAGTACTACTCAGCAGTAAAAACAATGACATCTTGAAATTTGCATGCAAATGGATGGAAATATGAAAAACCATACTGAGTAAGGTAACCCAGATCTAGAAAGATGAACATGGTCTGTACTCATTCATAAGTGGATACTAGCTATAAAGCAGAGAATATTGAGTCTATAGCTTATGATCTAGAGAACCTAAGTAACAAGGTGAACCCTAAGAAAGACTTTTTAAAAAACCTTTTACTTCTTTTTATAACTGTTTATATACTCTTAAACCTATATACATTTTTTAAACACACTGTGACCTGTTCATAGGTCTTTTTCATCTGAATCTGTTGTTATTGTGTATCTGTATTGTAATTATTTTCTGACCAGGAATTCCTTTTTTTCTAAATGCTAAGCTGGCATGGATAGGACCAATTCTGCAGCCTTGCCTGTTTGCTCTGCCCAGTCCAACATGGCAGAGGTATGTTTACTGCAAGCTCTACAAGCCATTTTCTCCACCCCAGCTCCAGGGATGCAGGAAGTCTATGTCTCCATTAAGCAATTTGTAACAACACATCACTCACAGACCCCATTTAAGTGCAGGACCTCCTGAAAGAGGCAGAGATATTTATGCCACCATTGCCAGCACAAACCAGGAAAGCCATTTATTAATGAAGCCACGCAGGGTTTTTTTGTTGTTTTTGTTCTTTCTTTTCTGCTAATACTGAGTCAGGAAACCTTCTCATAAAGGAACCACACCTCTGCTTGCCGCCAGCAAATAGAACCTATCTGAATGCAGTTACCAAGAAGCTGTGCTTAACTCTCTTCTTTTATGTCTAGAATTTTTTCAAGCTCTCTCAGGTTTTATGTGGATATAGCTGGCCCATGTTGGTGACCCATTTTTTTAGGCAGAGACTGCTCATTTGTTTTCTGGCCACCCAGACCCAAAATAATCAGAGAAATTATATTAATTAAAACACTTCTTTGCCTATTAGCTTAGATCTTATTAATTAACTCTTACATCTTAAATTAACCCATTTCTATTATTCTGCATATTAGCACAAGGCTGTGGCTTACCAGGTAACGTTCTGGAGTCTGTCTCCTTTGGCAGCTACATGGCATCTCTTTGACTCTGCCTACTTTCTCACTATATCTCTTTTCAGATTATCTGTCTGGTTTTATTCTGTCCTTCCATAGGCCCAAAGCATCTTCTTTATTAACCAATGGTAATAAATTATATTCACAGCATACAGGGGAGAATCCCACAACCAAATCTCAAAACAGACTAGTATAGACTTGTCATATGACTACTAGTATTCTTGCATATAAGATTTATAATGAAAAGGAGTAAAATGAGTACAAGATGGACAATTTGAGGAGAAAAAGAGCTCAAGGAAGTAGAATGGAACTAAGTTCACACTCGTGGTGATAAGAAATGGAATAAAAAGAGTGGTGATCCCAGGGCAAGTTACCACCCAGCTAAGTTTCCAACTTGTGAGAGATATTAAAGAAAAACTTAGCACTGTGTGAGATGGTGCACACCTTTAATCCCAGCACACAAAAGGCAGAGGATGGTGGATCTCTGAGTCTGAGGCCAGCCTGGTCTACAGAGCTAGTTCCAAACAGCCAAGCTTAGATAGTTAAGGAAATTATAAAAATAAAAAATAAAAAACATGAAGCTGATGAAGATGTAATTGAATGAGGAGGCCATGTTCCAGCCCCAGCAAGCAGCAAAATTTGGCAGCTTTGGGTACAATGTTTTGGCTTTAGAGTCAAAGATAGAAGAATGTGGTCATGGAATATTTCTCTGTGACTAGGAAAAGCTGCTGAGGCTAGGTATGTGTCAGGGGTGTCCCTGAATGGAGGTTCAAAGAGGCTATTGTGTGAAACTGAAGAAGAAGCCTGGATTGCCTGAAAGACCCTAAGATGTTTGAGATGCCAGAGCCATGGGATTCTTCCTGAGTAAAGTTGTTAATAGGGGGTAGAACCAGCCCAAGAGAAAGAACTGTGTTGCAGTCAACAAAAATGAAAAGAGTTGGAGATCTAAAGAGCATTTTGACATCAGACATGGAGATGCAGAGTTTAAAGTTTTCCCAGCTGGCTTTCAGTTTTGCTTTGGTCCAGTATTTCCTCACTATGCTTTCTTTCCTACATTTTGAAGGGTAATGTATATCCTGTGCCATTTCATGTTGGAAGTATTTGATCTTTTTTTTAATTTTGATTTTAAGAGATTGTATGAATGTCAGAAAAGACTTTTAACTTTGGACTTTAAAACATTGTTGAGACTGTGATAGACTATGGAGACTTTTGAAGTTGTATTGAATTCATTTTGCATTATGATATGGTTACAAGCTTATGGAAGACAGAGAGTGGAATGTAGTAGTTTGCTTGTAATTGCCCCCCATAATCTCATAAGTAGTAGCATTATTAGAAGGTGTGGCCTTGTTGTAGGAAGTATGTCACTGTCGGGGCAGACTTTGAGGTCTCTTATCCTCAAGCTATGCCTAGTGCAGACCTCCTCTTGCTGCCTGCTGGTCAAGATGTAGGACTCTAACTCCTTATCCAACACAATGTATGCCTGCAAGTCACCATGTCACACTATGATGATAATGGATTGAATCTCTGAAAATGTTAGCCACCCCAATTAAATATTTTTCCTTTATAAGTATTGCTGTGCAAATGCTGTCTCTTCACTGATATAGATATGAATAATTTGCATTGGTATAGATTTTAAGGTCAATTTTGTTATATGTATATGTATTTCTGCTTTTGATTAAGGTATTGTGATTGTGTAGTTCATTTAAGAATGTAATGTATAATTAGGAAATATAGGTTAATGGATAATCATCAATAATAGTCAAGCTTGTAGTCATGTTAGTTAGATTTTCTAGATATATAGAGACATTTCAGTTAGATTGGCATTCTTCATATCTTTCAAAGGCTACAGAATATGGCATTTTAAATGTTTTAATAACTTAGGGTTTTTCATGACAATGAGACACATCTGCTCCTGGCAGCACCAATCTACCTCGAGAGGAAGATGGGCATCGAAGAGGCTACTTATGGAGTTTGTTAGCCATTTGGGCAAGAAACTGCTCTTGCCTGGACTGTTGCATAAACTGGACACAAGGAACCCACAGAAAGAGGACTGCTGAACTTGCCTAAAGGTGAGATGGTATTTTGGGGTTACTGATTCATTAAAGAGTCTGTGAGACATTCTGCAGGACACAGCAGACATTGACTGAACTGTCTTTGGAATTTCCTGCTTCATGGAAATGTCTGCTGGATACTTATGGGCCTGTAGGCTGAAGATGGATGCCCCAACGGTACAGAGGAACTTTGGGTGACTGTCCAGGCAGCGAGTTGTCTCTGTCATTTCTAGAGTTTGAAAGTTGCATATGACTTGTTTACTTAGGTAATATTATATCGTTCTGGAGTCTTTGATAGAGTTGAAGAATAAATAGATAGTTATAGCTTTCCTTAGTTATGATAAAAGATAAAATAGATTTAAATATTGTAACTGTAATACTTGCTTGATAACTGTTTTGTTATATGTAATTTTGCTATGTTAAAGTTGAAGCCTTTCTTTTTTGTTTAAACAGAAAAAGGGGAAATGATGGAGGAGAGTTATCTGTCTATGTTACTTTCATTGGTTAATTAATAAAGAAAACTGCCTTGGCCCTTTAAGAGACAGAAAATTAGGTAGGTGGAGTAGACACAACTGAATTCTGGGAAAGAGTTGAGGAGACGCTTCAGGCAGTCGCCATATGCAGTCTCCATGCTTCTCCTCTCTGAGATGGACGCAGGTTAAGATCTCTCCTGGTAAGCCACACCTCATGGTGCTATACAGATTACTAAATATGGGTTAAAGCAAGATGTGAGAATTAGCCAATAAGAGGCTGAAACTATGGGCCAGGCAGTGTTTTAAAAGAATACAGTTTCTGTGTAATTATTTTGGGTAAAGCTAGCCGGGTGGCGGGACACAGCCCCGCCGCTCCTTCAACACTTCACAGCAATAGAAACCCTAACTAAAGCAACACCCAAGTTTGGTTTCTGGCTTCTACATAGACATGCATGCATACACCCAAACACATGTGCACGCTTGCACACACATACATTCACATCTTCTCAGGATTAATGTTTAGTGACTTGTAGTCATGCTGAATTCTTGTAGCATTTCCATTAGAATGGTGCATTTCTTTCCTTGCACACTGCGTCCTCTTGGTTCTGAGAGAGAGAGTGAATCCTTTATGTCAGAAGTAACAGTCTAGGAACCAACACATGCAAGCTTTAACACTGGAGCGCTGCCATCCTTTTCATACTGATTAAAACCATTTCTTACTCAGGCTTAAGGCAAAGACTTCCCCCAACATTATTCCCTTGTATGTCTCAAATTGTTAAGGCTCTGTCCCTAATACTTTTTTGTCACTGGATAATTTTTCAACCCCAAATTCCTTGCTTAAGTTAGATGATGTGAGACCCCCATGATTGAGTTATCTATTCTGCTCCAATGAGTGTCCTTTGATGGAATATTTAAGTATTCTTAAACTTGTTCTTCCTAGAGGACAAGAAACATTACTATAGTGGAGCTGACATTTCAGGAGCTATGAGCCTGGATTATGCAGTTGCTTGCATTTCTTGTATTATTATTATTATTATTATTATTATTGCTTTTTCATATTTACTCCAAATTCTATCCATCATTAGGAGACTATGCTGGTTCATAGACAACAAAGGCAACCCCCAAAAATGTGTGACCAGAAGGATGACCACCGTCTCACTGTGCTGAGATACTTCTGTCCCTCAGCCTCTAGTTCTTCACTGCACTGGAATGCACATGTTTTCGGTGTGCAAAAAAACACCGATTTAAAAATTCTTGCAAAGAATTGTAAGCACAACAAAAACAGACATCGTGAGTGTGTGGCTCTTAGTAGGAAGAGACCACATGCTCACAGGCAGTTTTCTACTTATGCTCATTGTTATTTTTGAGATTTTTTCATCCTAAAAGGGACAATATTTGCCACGTAACTGTTGACCCCAACTCTACACAATTTTCCACTCCTTTGATCACCAACTTCTATGAACATGTGCAAACAATGAGGCAAGCAGTGTCCATGCTATGGTTATTGTACTTCCTGATTTTGCTGTTGATTTTCCTCTTGCCTTATCTAACTGTGGAATAGGCTCCCACAAGCAATTTTATAAGAAAGGGTAAAAATTATTCTATGTTAATTTAAAAGCAAATACACTTGAAAGAAGTGTAATTTGAAATCTTAGTATATCAATTAAAGTTACCTTTGCTAATTAGTTTCATAATTAACATTATTGATCTTCTGCCGTGGGTAAGTAAAAATAAATGTAACAATCTAATTTTCTGAATATGAGCTTTATTCATCTGAATCTAACATTCAGGAAAGATATTAACATGTAAACCGCTTTTAATCAAAATTTAATATTTACTTTTCTATTCATCAACATCAATCTTGAAAAGTAAGAGTATCCATTTCCAATCAAAGTTTAGTTTTACTTTTTTGTTCTTCCTAATCGTTTATGAAAAAATTAAATGTTAATTTTGTGTTCATGCATTTATATTTTAAAACTTATGTCATAATATTTATATTCCTGAACAACTAATTTAAATTACTATGGACAGAACTGAATAAAGGATGACCTGGGAACCAAATCCAAACTGCTTCTAGTTTTGTGAATAAAATATTGAAAGAAAACCACATCCACTCATTTATGTATTGCTTAAGTCTGTGCTGCTCTACATAGGTATGAAATACAAGGTTCACAAAGCTGAAAATATTTATTATGTGACTTTTACAAAAAAAAAACTGTGGCACCTACTGTCATAGATGACCAAAACTTAAGCAATTTGAATGTTATTTTGTATCTGCAATTGTTTTCCTGAGATATAATATAAGGAAAATATAACTCAAAAGCAAATGCTTGCCTAATCCAACATCTTACAAACTACTATAGACCTCAGTGATCCTCTGGATACAATCACATCTCATTCAGTGGACAAGTTTTTTAAAAGTTACTTTTTAATATCTTAGGCAAATAATTTGATGAATGCTTTTGCTTACTCTTTTGAATGTGATTGCGACACTAAGAGACAATATGAGATACTAATTCTATGTTGATACAATTCTCCCTGCCCCAAACATACAGCAACAATAAGTAAGTTACAAAGCCAAAGCCAAATGTATCTACTTCTGCAAAAGAAGCATTAATATTGCTAAAGACTAGAAACAAAAAAAATGAAATACAAGACTCATTTGCAACAAAAGTGACTAGTAAAGTAGTACACAGGAAAATTAAACAATAAAATAATCATCTATCTCAAACATGCCAGTTAATGCTGAAATTTTAGAATGATGTTAAGTCAAAAGACAACAAAGTGAAATTTTATTCAGACAGGAAGAAAAATTAAATCATGATATTTAGAAGAAAGAGGATGGAATTGGAAATCATTCTGGTAAACAAAATAAGGGAGGAAGGCAAATCTCTGGTTTTCTATCATATGAAGAATCTAGACTTAAAAGTGTGTATATGTGGTGTGTGTGGATGTAATAGAGAGAAAGAGAACTAGAAAGGGGATCATGAGAAGTGATTAAGAGGTGACTGTGTAAAGAGAAGAAGGGAATGAGCCAAAGGTGAATCAGAAGCCACATAGGAGGACAGTGAGGGGGGGGATAAATTAAAACAAAAGTGATGGTTACTATGTAAAAAGTATTGTACAGAGCCCATTACTTTATATGATATCATAAAATTAATTAAAAGGCAAAGATATCTCATACTCATTTCCATTAAACACTGTAACATGTTGAGGATAATGATAAACAATATGTTAGTTTTAAAAAGAAAAATGGTATTTCACAAAAAATACATTGCTCATAGAGAAAAGTCTATGTGAATTAATGAAAATAAGCTAATAAAAGTGATTTTTAAAAACTAACTTAGAGGGCTGGAGAGATGGCTCAGAGGTTAAGAACACTGTTCTTCTAGAGGTCCTAAGTTCAATTCCCGGCAACCACATGGTGGCTCACAACCATCTGTAAAGAAATCTGGTGCCCTCTTCTGGCCTGCAGGCCCACATGCAGACAGAACACTATAAACAAAATAAACGCTCTTTTAAAAAATTAACTTAGATTGCAAGTAATAAGAGCAATACAAATATTAATAATTACTCTATGCAAAATTAGACTATGTCATGGGTTTCTAATAATAAATGTTACAAGAATCATAGACCGTATTAGTAACTTTTGTATTGATGGGTTCAAAATGCCTTATTAACAAAAATTTTTACATACAAGTCAGAGAAGATAAGCAATCAACTACAAAGTGGGAAAGAAATGGAAGTAAAAAACTCTTTGAAGTAGAAAGGTCAATAAATATGTGGAAATAAATTTAGCCTCATTAAGAACTAGAAATAAACAAATGTTAGGGTAATCCACCGAGAAAACAGTTTGAAATGTGACAAGATCAAGCGCATCAGGTATAAAACAATGGGCACTCACAGACACTAACTGTCAGACATCAGCTGAAGAACTGCTTTGAAGAGCAGCTCAGCAACATCTCACAAAGGAGAGCATTCATCTGATCCAAGCGTTCTGCTTCTAGATAAACAGTCCAGAGGACATCAAGTGCAAGTATACAGGGCACTCTGAAGCAATGGTCACCAAATCATTGCTTAAGATAGAAGAGTTAAAAGTGGTGTAAGCATCCATCAAGAGATTAAATGGTGGTCTGCTTATTCCTGGTTGTCAAATAAATCATCAAAAGCATGTGTAATGAACATAAAAGATGCTACACAAAATGCTTACAATATATTATTAACAGAAGTCAGTTAATGATTTTGAAGTATAGTAACTTCATTGACGCATGCTTAACAATGAGAAGGCAAGCAGAGAATGACAGTTATTTGGGGGATACATGGAGGGAGGCAAATGTGGAGGATTCAGTATAATCTTTGTAATGAACTGTTGTCATCTTTAGTCTTAAAGAAATGGTGAAAATTAACAATGAAGCATTATTGAATGCCGAGCACTTCCTACACTCTCTTCCTGTCTCAATGCATTTAAACATGAAGATATTATAATAGTTTTACAACTGAATCACTGAAACACAGAGAAGGGAGAGAGCATGCTTGTATTGGCTGGAGGTGACTAAGCTGTCAAGAATGGCTTGTGCACAGGTATTATCCTTCCTGGGACTGAGACCTTCATTATCATACTATCCAGCCCCACTTGTCTGCTAACATAGGGCCAATGCAGTATTTTGTAGAATTGGGGTTTAACTGTTATAAAAATAAATTGTTATAATAATTTTTACTATTTTCTTTAAAATTTAGTTTTTAAAAAGAACTCTAATACTCTCCCTTCTCAGAGAAATTGGGTTATCCTTGTTACCTAGCTTCTCTGGTGCTGTGGATTGTAGTGATCCTTTACTCTGCAGTTAATATCCACTTGTGAGTGACTCCATATGATGTTTGTCATTCTGGGTCTGATTTTTTTTCTATTTCCATCTATTTGCCTGAAAAATTCATCATGTCATTATTTTTAACAGCTGAATAATATTCCATTGTATAAATGTATTACATTTCTTTATCCATTCTTCAGTTGAGGGACATCTAGGTTGGTTCCAGGTTCTGGCTATTGCAAATAACACTACTATGAACATAATTGAGCAAATGTTCTTGTTGGAGATATCTCTTGGGTAGATGGGGGCCAGCGGGGATGGAAACATGAAGAATTAGGTTGTGGAGTAGAGCAGGGAGAGTAATAAAACAGATGTCATTAATAGGGGAGCATTTGGGGACCAGGTAGAAACCTGGTTCAAGGGAAACTCCCAAGAATCTACAAGGATGACCCCAGGTGACACTTCTAGCAGTAGTGGAGAGGGTACCTGAACTGGCCATCTCCTGTAATCAGATTGGTAACTATCCCAATTGTCATCAGAGAGCCTTCATCCAGTGACTAATAAAAACAGATGTAGAGATCCACAGCCAAGCACCAGGAAGAGTGCAGGGAATCCTGTTGAAGAGAAGGAGAAAGTATTGTACAAGCCATGGGTGTCAAAGTCATCACAAAGGAACCCGCAGAAGCAACTAACCTGGGCTCATAGCAGGTCATGGACTCTGGACCAACAGTAGATAAGGAGCCTGCATGGGACCCACCTAGGTCCTCTTCATATGTGTGACAGTTGTGTAGCTTGTTTTATTTGTGGGACTCCTACTGGTGGGAGTGGAGACTGACCCTAAGGCTTTGGCTGTCTTCCAGAAACTTATTTCTCATGCTGGGTTTCCTTGTCCAACCTTAATACAAGGTAAGAAGCTTAGTCCTACCTCAACTTGCCCCTTTCTGAACAGAAACAGAGAAGAAGTGGACTGGGGACAGAGGGAGTAAATGGGAGGAAAGGAGGTAGTGGAAACTGTGATCAGGATGTAAAGTAAATGAATAATTTTAATTAATAAGAAAAGGAATCTAAATACTAAACAATAATTATAAGAATAGGAATTTTTAGTAATTTCATTGTGTTTTCATCAATAACATTCAAAATCATTAAAATAAATCATTCTTCAAAATGCCCTTTATTTCATAAGTATTTTTGGTCTTCACCATTCCTAAGAAGATTTTATTAAAAACAGGACTCAGTAGTACTAAGGTGTGAAAAATGCCCTTTGGTTGTTTTCCATGAAGGGAAGACATTATGGATAGTTACTTATCTGCAACAGGTTAATCACTGCTGAAGCGTGTGAAGAACTTCTCTGCAGAAATGTTTAAGAATAACTTTGTGAGATTTTTGTACTGAGTGGATTATAATACATTTAATAGTGGAGAAGGCAAAGGATGAAATTTCTCCATTATCTGTATCAAATTTACTCTCCCAATTATACCCAAAGGCATTTCATAGTTTTATGGTTCTCGTAAAAACAGCTAAGATGCAAATACTGTCCCATGTACCTGAGATCTTTCAGAGATAAACAGTAAGAGGCAACACAATTTTGTTCTAAGAAGTCTGACTCTCACCTTTTCATTTTTGATCCACAGCTAATAATTCCCTGCATGGAAAGCATACAAGGTGATGCTTTGACTTGGTATGCACTGTATCATGATCAAATTAGGACAGCTGGCATACATATCCAGGACCTGAAACATGTGTTCTGTCTTTGAATTAAAACATTCAAAATCTTCTCTTCTGGTTAGTCTCAATTAGACAGCACAGTAGTATTGAAAAGAAGAAAGGGGAAAAAATTAGAGAACAGCAGGTCCCTGACATTGAGAAGAAAAGGGCCAACTGTTGCTGGAACTGCCTAACACTTGTGAGCAATAGATGGGTTTGCTTCTGTCTTACCATTGTACTTCACCCAGAAGAAAGGTAGCTCTCTACTTCCTAAGGAATTTCCTTTAATTTTTATGTTGCTTAGCTACAGATCCATATTTAAAGAATGTGGTTGCATTCTTGATCTAAAATTTTACTGCCTTTGTTCTAAATTCTAATGCCAACACCCAATCAGTTAAGTGCCAAATAACTAGGAAAGAACTAAGGCTGTGGTGGGGATAAGAGGGTATGACAGTGGGCAAAGTCCCAGTTTACTTTGTATGTGTGGCCTCGGACTTATGGTTGACATTTATTTTTGATGTTGGTAAGAAAGTGAGAGACATTCAGTAGAAATCATACTTTGACCTTTCTGGTTTTGAAACAAAATCTCTTATGTTATGGTCCGTATTTAAGCTCACTCAATAGTGAAGAAAGACTTTTCACTTCTTATTCTTTTACCTTTACCTCCCAAGTACTTGGATTTTAGATGTGAATAATGACACCTAATGTACGTAGTGTTGGAGACTGAACCCAGGGTTGTGCGAATGCTAAGCAAGCACTCTACCAACTGAATCCCAAGCCCATACTTTGCCTTTTGAACGTGGAGTTCTAGGGTAGCCACCACTTGTGGTGTGACCCTCTGTTGGGACACTGAGCAGCTGAAGTGTGTCCCGTTTCCCTCTCAACCCCACCAATATGAGGAGGAAAGATCCAAGACTCCACAGTCTAACCTGTGATGGCCGATATCGTGATGGTACATAAGTTCTCACAGCCCTTGGGCCACCTTTTGCCCAGCCGGTAGGTGAGCTGCACCATCGGATCTAGGCCTGGTATGCTCTAATGCATACTATTTAGAAATTATGGAACCAGCGCCATTCTCATGAAGGACTCAGCTCAAGAGAGTAGACTCTGAGAGGAAAGGCAGCTCTCTTTCTCCAGCTCCTTTCTTTAACTCCCATTTGGATAACAGGAATGTCTGAGGCTGGGGTTGTCTATTGGTGGGGGATTAGCTTGACTAAACACCTTCTTGGGTGAACAAGTAGAAACGGTCTACACTGCACCAAATCAGGTAAAAAGAGGAAGAAGTTATTATCAGTTGAGGATGGTGTGTGAGAGGTGCTGCCCTAGAAAACTGATGTCTGGAAGAGAAGGCTCCTGAAAGAGCGTGCTCTCCTTCCTTTTAGGGCTGCCTTCATAGAGTTGTCTGGGAAAACTGACTACTTAAGGAAATTGAAATAGCACTCCATGGAAAGAGGGTGAAAATTAACTCACTTCCTATAGATAAACCACAATACTTACTCCACTTACTCGGTCTTCCTAAATGTTCCTTCCATTTTATGCTACCAATGTTTTGAAAATTAGAAGAGGGTATTTACTGAAAGAGCTAGAGTAGACAGTAAGAGGAATAGAAGAATTTGTTAGAATTTATTATCTACGTGTCAGGGAATATCTGCTTTTAGTGACTTCCCCAAAGCCCCACAAAATAATACCCATATTCTCAGAGTAGAGAAAACAAGGCTTGGCTCAGAGTTTTTTTATGTAATGTAAGTTAGTAAGGCTCAAATCCAATACTATCTATACTACCAATAAAACCTGCCTAACTTGGCTGTGATTACTATCTATACTACCAATAAAACCTGCCTAACTTGCTGTGATGAAAACGTGAGCAAAAGCTCAAGATACTAGGAATAAATAGGGCTCCAGCCCTAGCTCAAAGAAAGTGAGCTTTAAAGTCCAAACTTGGTTGAACAAGTGCTGACTCTTGCTTGTGAGAACTGGTGTCTGGAAAATGTTGGTGCATGCTATTATTCTAGCATTTATTATCCTAGACTAGTAGGTGCAGAGAACTAAGGCAGGCATGATAAGAAGAGAAGGTACAGATGCTAACAAACCAACAAGCACACAGTTGCTGCACATAGTTTAATGTGGTTTCTACAGAAGCAAAGAGCAAGTGCAAGAGTGTAGTGTGTGTGATTTATTTGAAATATTGATCCAGGACACACAACAAGGGACAAGTACAACTGAGGAAGAAAAAGGGAAACAGCACCTCGAGGGACCAATTTGTATCTTCTTTCTCCTTAACTCTTGGTGATTGGTATACAAGGACAGGTGCCTGTTACAGTTATGTGCTTCTTCTTATAACTCCATCCTCATAAATTGTGTTCATCTATTCAAGCTAAGTACTGTGTGCATTCATGATAGCACACCGTCAGTTTGTAAGCCTTGAGATACTAGATGTCAACCTGGAATGTCCTTTAGTATGGCATTCATACTTGGAGACCTGCCAACAAATGCTGTCCTTTTATGTCTAACAGGGAGGAACCATTTCAGAAGTTCAGGTTGTTTTTTGAAGCTCTGCCCCATTCCACAGTGATGTTTACGTAATGATGAAGCCATCACCTCAGTACACAGTTTTCAGAAGTCACTGTTTCAATCTTTTCCTCCCCAGAGGCAAGCTCTGTGATGAGAGTTAGAGCAGCACTTAGTCTTGGAAGCGACCTCGGGCAACACTGGTGAATGTTTGAGGACGTGTGAGAAGAAATGGAAGGCAGAAAATTAAGGACCATTCTCAAGTCAGTTACCATCTTGAGCGGGATGGATTAGTTTCATCTTCCCCAGGAAAGGGAACTGAGATGAGGATTCCACCATGGCTGCCCCAGCCACTGGTTGATGTCTGCTTCTGAACAGGGAAGCATTAAGACTCCATTCCTTTAGGCTGCCCAGTGATGAAGTAGAGCAGAGTCACAGACAGCTCTGAAGCTGTATGGGATAAAGTTAGAGAGGATTGAAGGAGAGGGCAGCAGTGTCTTCAGCAAATGTCTTTGAATTTCCAAGGTCCTGGACTATCAATAGAGATATTTATCAACACAGTGCTTACCCATTAGATATGATACATATTCTCACCTTTGTGTTTTATCTAATGGTAAAACTTTTAATATTTGTGATATTCACATAATATAAATATAAAAAGACTAAGTGGAGACAGGGAAATGTGGCCTCTCATTTTTCATTTCAGATAATTATTCTCCAACTAAACCCCCACAGTCAATTTATTGGTTTGAGTATTTCAACTAGACTCTTCTATGGTTTATATTAAAAACGAACATATTTTCTCTCTTCCTCTGCACTTTTTTGGGAGGGCATGGAGCCTTATGTTTATATATGTATGAGGAGGGCACATGTTTATATATGGATATTTGCCTCTGTGTGTTCATGTGCATCTATGTATAACTGCGGAAGACAGAGGTCAACCCCAGATCTTGTTCCTTAGGAGCTACTCAACTTGTTTTTGTGAGAAAGACTCTCTCATTGAGACCTATGGTTTTCTAATTCAGCTAGGCTGGCATGCCAGTGAGTCCCATAGAGACAAGTGTTCTGCCCTACACTACGTGAGTGCTGGGAACTGAATGTGAGTCTTCCTTCACTCTTGCACAACAAGCACGTCACCAAGTGAGCACATTTTCCTCTCTTCTTTAGATATACATGGAAAGAGGAAATATGTAATATTCTCTATCATGTTTATTGAACTCAATGATTTTTGATTACTATTCCGTATTTTAGAATATTGGTATTTCTGCCAACTGATAACCCAAATTATGTGGCACATGATGTATTTAAGGACCTTATTAAGGTTGGTTATTCTCCATCATTTATTATTATAAATATTAGGGGAGATGGATTGTTTAGAGTCCTTATGTCTGAGCACATCTATAAAGTAAATTATAAGAAGTTGAATTTTTGCACTAAAAGCTGTATGCATTTTTAATTTTAATTGTCATGGACATATGCTGCAAAGTGTTTTCATAAATCAAAACTAATAAAATATTTAAATAAAAATTCCATTATTCTTCCTCTCTGCAAGTAAATCTTAACTTATTTAAGTTGGTAGAGCTGGAGAATTCACATTCTGGAAAATACTGCTAGTATATAAAATACTGAGCAGCACTGTGAAATCATCAATGGTGTATTTGTGCTAAATAACTGTCCAAAGCAAAGATTAAAACAGTTCAGTTGCTACTGTGCATTAATATTTGATAAGGTCTTTGGGTAAAAATGAGTATGCTTTAAAAGGGTTAATTTGGTAAATGTCCTCAGTGTTTTCTTATAAACAATGGGAGCCCTGGTGGAAAATCCAGGGACAGTTTCAAGGGTTAAAATCACTTATGTGAACTCTCACATTTCAAAAAATACCAGAAATTTTATTACAACTGGTAACAACACTAAGTAAACATGTCTTCTTCTGTGTCTGAGTACGTGTGAGTATATGAGCAAGTATCCATACATGTGTAGTTCATGTATGTGTGTGCTTGTGCATATGGGAGCAGAGGTCAACCCATGCTTTCTTCAGTCAGTATCCATCTATTCTGAAACAGAATCTGGCATTGAGCCTGGAGCATAGGAATTTAGCAAGGTTGACTCTCCCAGCAGCAAATAGATTCGCCTGGCTCAGTATTCCCTACCATAGCAGTTATTAGCATGAGCAACCTTGCCAACCTGTGTTTGTTTGTTTGTTTGTTTGTTTGTTTTGCATGGATTAGTCAGTCTGGGTTTGAACTGAGTTCCCAAGCATGTACAAGCATTTTCCTGACTGAACCATCTCTCCAGATGTCTTTGTATTATTTTATTTATTTTTTTTTTTTACTAATCAGCACTTGAGTTTGTATTTAACAACAGCACCAAAACATCACCAGTCATTTGGCTTATGCCGCAGAATCATCTACCACAAACACACACTCAAAGATTTTTCTTTATGACACTATTGAACTCATTGCCATTCTATCAAAAAGCCGACGACACGGAAGAACCTTTAATGGCCTCTTCTTTGATTTAGGCCAGTTGTCCCAGCTATCATTTTCTTCTGGGAAGGGGAAATTAATTTCTTACACTTTCCTCAGGCTGAAAAGATAGTCTATAATACATACACCAAAATTTCTCTTTCTACCTGAAAGATTGATTAATCTATAGCATAAAAAATGTAAATCTTCAGGATTCTTGTCACTTTTATGGTCTGAAGAAGATGAATTCAAGCAGGATTTCAATATTGCTTGGGCCTCTGGCCTCAAAATAATATAGCGATGCCACTGGGGGAAAGTCTTTGGGAACATGCTGTGCTGTAATAGTTTACAGATTCATAAAAAGTATCGATCAAGCTTCGTCTCCTATAGTTCTAAATAGAGTATTAAAGGATTTTATCTTCTCAGCTACGGCAGCTGATATCGCTAAGCACGGCAATGAACAAATCTTGAAAATCAAATACAACCAGCAAACACTAGACATCTGGCCTTGTGTTTAACTCAATAATCAAGTTAACGGTGCAGGCATGGAAAGCTGCCCCCTTTGATGTCATAATTAGCTGTTTTCTGGTGGACAGATCTATGCATGGCAACCATGGCGTTTTTAGAAGCCAAGGTGTCAGGTATGTCCCAGAAAAAGTAGTTTATGCAACTTCAATATGAATCCAACACATGTACCTGCTTCCCATCATTTTTATGTTTTTGGTGATATTTTGGGTTATGGAAATATTAATAATATCAGTGTGACTATTATCCTGAAATTTCAACCTGCTCCTGGAGCCCATGTTCAAAGTTTATGTTCTGAAGCAGACTTTTAAAAAATCATATTGATTTGTTTTTGGAATTACAAATACTATCTTCCCCTATGCGTAGTATAATGCAATTTTACCATTGACCCAAAAGTTCATGCATGAGTGAGATTTATTTCTTCTCTGTCAATTGCCCTTTGGTTTTGATGTTCACGTAATTATGTGAGATTTATTTCTTCTTTGTCAATTGCCCTTTGGTTCTGATGTTCACGTAGTTAAGTTCCTCCAGTAAGGAAAGAACTGGAACAGAGGGCTAACATTCCTTAATCATTCTGTGATAATAAAATGTCAGTTACACTGGGATCATTCAAATCAGCTAAGGTTTATACTGTTGTCAACAAGCTCAAATCCTGCAAGTAAATACTACAGTGTTTGCTGCTGTAAAGGTCTGTAAGCTTCTGTTTCTGTTGGTGTAGAAAATAAGGAGATGTGTCTACATGCACATACAACCCCTCCTAGAGTTTGGGTCTAAGATATCCTCCAAAAGTCCTTGTGTCAGAGCAATTAGGAGGTAAGAGAAATGCCAATTAGTGGATCTGTAGGTGACTGCGGGTGCCCTTGAGGGAAATAGGGGGAATACCAACACCCCTCTCTTTTCCTCTCTTTCACTTCCCTGCAATGGGCTGAGCAGGTTTGATCTGCTTTGTACTCCTACCTGGTACATATGACAGCCCCAAAGCACTGAGGACCTGTGTACTGAAACCTCCGTGTCTGTGACCGAAACGAACCTTTCCCAAGTTCATTTGTCAGATATCAGGTAATAGAAAGTTAAGAGAACACCCGATTTCCATGTGTAAACATAGGTTTACTAACATGAAAAGTAGCTCACAAAGAGAAGCACACATAGTTTTCATAAAATAAATGAGGTTTGGGGAATTCTAGAGAGAAGATACATTTTTCTTCACTGTTTTGTCAAAGATCTAAAAACCCAATGGATGAAAAAAATGCCAGTTGCCTTTTTGCAGGACTAAGTATTCAGAAGTGCTTAATGGGCATTTAAATGTTTCTCTAATTAAATTGGGAAAACAACTAATCTTCATTATCGGCGAACTACTTGAAGACATTGTCCAAGGAGCATCAGAGCCCGCAGAGCTGGTGTGCATACCTCCACAGAGGAAAGGGGGTATTTCTCAATAACTGTTTCAGAGACAATTCAGGTTGCAATTTTCATTTTATTGCTGATTAAACCAAATCTCTCCCTGGGTACACAAAAGACAGTAATTTACAACTATACTGAACATGGAGATTATCTTTTTATTCTGTAGAAATAAATTTTTCAGCTAATAATGCATGTGTTTCAATAGAAAATCAATATCGCTTTAAGAATCAATGTTTCTGACTCAAAGACACACTCTGAATTCCACATGAGCAATAAATTAAACCATGTTCAATGTGACTGATATGCAAAATCCCTGAAGAGGTGTTCATTAGGCCAGTGATGTGGTCTACAGCTATTTTAATTTAATAGAAGAGTAAGGCTGTTTTCAAGAATGTTTCGAATCATTTCTGGGAAAGTTGTCACACAAATGAATATTCTTTATTAAATGTTTTAAAGGACATTTATGTACAAATGCATGTATGCAGTAAAGAAGGAAGGTACTCCTGCTACAGCACACACGCAGGGGTCAAAGACTTCCCTGCAGCGGTTCTCTCCTTTCACCAGTGGACCCCAGGGGTCCAATGGAAGCCATGAGGCTTGCCAGCAGGGGTCCAATGGAAGCCATGAGGCTTGCCAGCAGGGGTCCAATGGAAGCCATGAGGCTTGCCAGCAGTGGCCTTTGATCACCCCCTCATCGCCCCACAAAGCAATAGCTATTTTGTTGCTGTTGTTGGGTTTTAGTGAATGGCAGAAAGAAAGAAAAAAGGAGATTTATTCAATGTAGCTGGGAGGAAGGACCAAGAAGAGATCTAATGACCCAAGTCTGTCTTCCTGGTTCTGAAGAGATCAAAGTTTAAATAGCTATGCACATCTAGCCAGCCCGTCGGGGTGGGGTCCTGCCCACCATTGGCTAGGTTTCAGGGTCTGACAAGTTGTTACAGCTGTTTGAAACCTCTTCTTGGGTGACTAGCTTTCCTACTAGCTGGTGTCCTTTCCTTGTGCCAGGAGGAGGTTCTTGGGGGAAGTCCTATTACTTTGGGGTCCATTGTTTTAATAGCCTGATAGCTGTATTGAGAAACAAATGTGTCTCTTTAGAACATCTTCATTTTTTTCCAGGCTGTTCACAAATTCAAGGCAGGAACACACAGCGGTCAAAGGACTAATGGTCCTTTGCGAAACAGGACTTGGCTTTTCTTTTTCCTCTCTTAGACAGTAGGGAACAGTTTTGCAAAGCTCCTGCAAACCAGGCAGATAGTTCCCTAGCTATCTTAGGTAGGCAGTTGACTTCTTTTAAAACGTAATCACTGTATTGTAAATAAGACATAACAAATTCTAGAGACCAGTGAAAATGAAGCAGTTTTTAATATATAATTTTGCAGAAAGGGACACTGGTATAGGAAAAAAATGGGCACCACACCATTTTGTCTAAATCAGAGAATGGGTTTCAAATCTCTCTTTCTTTCCTCTCTCATAACCCAGAGAGGGCTTAACTTCTTCCAAAATTCCCCTTCCTATTGCCTTAAGATACAGCCTTGTCTAATGAATAATGTGGTGCTTGAGACTGCCCCTTTTTCCGAATGTGGAGCCCATCAATTGGCAAACGGTATTCTTCTGTATCCGTATCTTTCTGTATCTAAGAGTTTTGAGATAACAGCCGGAGCTAGGAACAAGGAGCCCAGTGTCTCCTGCTTGTCTCTTAACCTGACGAGTAGAAGCGGGCACGCCTTTCACTGAAAAGATGCCTTAACAGGTCAAATCTCACAACAAAAGGTACACAGAGTAAGCTGCTCACCCAGGGATTTGTGGGCTCCTCAGAGGGGTCCTGTGCAAAACTAAAGGAGAGAGGAGATTTGACTGTCTCCAGGGTGTGGCGTGAGGGGACAGCGCAAACTACAGCAAGTATTGCAGAATCCAGAATCCCTATCAATTTGCTGCTCATTTCACACTTGAATTTATGCTACTGTCTTGAATTAAATCCTTCCAAACTGAGAATTAGAAAATTCCACATTGGGTAACTGTGACTGTGAAAGATGGTTTCCATTCCAATAACTGCATTGAAAGTTGACCTTCTGTGCAATACTGTTAAGAAGTAAGACCTTCAGAAATTGGTGCACCATGAGGGCTCTGTCCTGGTGAATAGAATTAGCACCCTTATGAAAGGACTTGGGGTTAAAGGGAGAAGAACATTTTGCTTTGCCATCTTGCTCCATGTGAACTCACAGGGGGGGAAAAGTAGCCATTCTTTGGTACAGAAAATAGCCCTCACTTGGAGGTGGTTATGCACACCTTCAATCCCAGCGCTGGGGAGGTAGAGGCAGGCGGATCTCTGTGAGTTCGTGGCCAGAGTTGTCTACAAGAGCTAGTTTCAGGACAGACTCCAAAGCTACAGAGAAACCCTGTCTCTAAAAACAAAAGAAAAAAGAAAACAGCTCTGCAAGACACAGGTACTGGCACTTCAATATTGGACTTGCCAACATCCAGATATGTAAGAAATGAAATTATATTCTTAATAAGTTGCACAGTGTAAGGCATTTTGTTATAGCAGCGTGGATAGACTAAGACAGTTCACTTGGCTCAGGTTATGGACGAGTTCGCCTGGGTCAGAGGGTCATAACCTTTTAAACATTTATATGTTCTCTGGACCTCACTCAAGGATGGATAGTTTTGTTCCATCCACCTTGCAAGTTCCTGTCCATAGAGTGCTGAGCCACACATGGAAAACTGTATCTTTGTCATCATCCTCCATACTAAAATGCAGGTAGAAGGGAAGCGTGCAAAGTGATATCAATGTCTCTTTGTGGTGATTGCCATGACTTAGGAGCCACTGAAAACAGCGAATAATGAGCTCTCTTGTCTAGTGTATTTTTCTTCCTTTGCTTGCCAAGGCCCATTCCCCCACACAGATAACCTCCACGTGACCTACAGCTTTCCCTTGAGTCACTCTCTTATTGCTTAGTTTAAAAAACAGAGACAACACTAAGAATTTTTCTTTACTTTTTTTAAATCATAAAATCAGTATGTGATGAATCTAGAAAAATAAATTAAGAAAATACAGATATAAGAAAAAAGATTTAAATTTTTCCACATAAGTAAAATAGTAAAAATCAGAATAGAAAACACAGACATGCTTTAGTAGATTTTTCTATTTGATATTGCAAATAAAATAGGTATTGTAAAATGGTAATGTCAAATAGAATAGAATAGTATAACCTGGTATTCTATTCAATGCAAATAGAATAGAATAGAATAGAATAGAATAGAATAGAATAGAATAGAATAGAATAGAATAGAATAGAATAGAGTAGAGTAGAATAGTAGAACCTAGTATGGCAGGAATAGTTGGGACTATCCACATATAAAATATCATTTCTAGGGCTGGGGGAAATATTCTAATTAAAAAAACATTGATTTGACTTGGGTAAACAGAAAGATACAAAGTCAAAAATTATAATTCAGCTTGTTTATTCAAAGAGAAAAGCCCTGCAGAGGCTAAAGAATGATCAATACTTTTCAGTGGATTATTAAAACCCAGAGGCATTCATTGCAGCACATTATATACATGCCAGGCTTTGTCAGTCACAGACTGTGGTCAATATATAGATCACAGTGACAGAGACAGCAGAAATAAAACCTGCCTTACTTTGTTTCCGTTTCCTCCTTCTCTTACATAGTGTTGTTATTACTTCATAATGGTCCTCTTTCTTGTTCCTGTCTTCATTTTCATATATGCAAGGTGCCTTAATGGCCCATCTTCATATCCTGTGGCTCTACCTAAAAGCTGAATACACACATGTTTTCCATGACTATAGCATATTCATCAAGTAAAGACTGGGAGACAACTCAGTCTATAAAGTGCTTGTCCCCAAAGAATGAAGACCTGTGTGCTAATTCTAATACTGAAATGAAAAGCCAGATTTAGTGAGAGCATGCATAAAAGAAGCATATTCTAGATAAACAAGAGACCTTGTCTCAAAATACAAGGTGGATAACACCCAAAAGAATTACAATTCATGCTGAGCTTGCATTGCCATGCACAACACACACACACACACACACACACACACACATTAAAATATATGTGCTTTCTGTTTTTATTTGATTGCTGTTATTTGTTTTTATATATAATTCTCACATTTTAATTCTTTTCTTTTTTCACTCTGGAAAACAAAAGGCTTCACCTGTTTCCTTAGATATGGTTTCTATTACTGTAATGAAACACCATGACTTAAAATCAAGTTGAGAAGGAAAGGGTTTATTTAACTTACTCTTTCATATCAGTGTTCATCATCAAAGGAAGTCAGGACAGGAACTTACACAGGGCAGGACCCTGGAGACAGGAGTTGATGCAGAACTCATGCAGGAGGTGCTGCTTACTGGTTTGTTTCCCCTGGCTGGCTCAGCCTGCTTTCCTATAGAACTTAGGACCACCAGCTCAGGGATGATGCCACCCACTATAGGCTAGGACCTCCTCAATCAATCACTAATTAAGAAAATGACCCACAGCCTGGTTTTATGGAAGCATTTTCTCAACTTAGGTTTCCTCCTTACAAATAACTCTAAGTTTTTCCAGTTGACATAAGACCAGCCAATACAAACAACCCCTAGTAACCTGACACACAAGCACATCCTTATTGAGCCACAACCCTTCCTTTCTTTTTCATCCCCAAGATCTCACATTAGATTCGTAAATAATTTTAAAAGTCTCATAGTCTGTATAAATTCAAAGAAATTCAAATTTCAGTTCTTTAAAATAGTCAATCTCTCTTAAAATCCAAATTCTTTTTTAAAATTCAAAGTCTCTCAACTGTGGGCTCCAATAAAATAAAAAATAAATGAAATACTTTCTTACTTCAAGAGGGGAGAACCAGGGCACAATTACAATAAGATCAAAGCAAAAACCAAACTCCAAAAATGTAAATACCTCAGCTTCCAATATCTGGATTCACTCATAAGCTTCTGCGCTCCACCCTCTCCAGCACACAGCTTGTCTTCCAGGCTCCAGCTGGCCCCACTCCACTGCTGCTGCTGTTCTAGGTGGTCATCCCATGGTTCTGGTATCTCCAAAATGCTGGGGTCTTCTGCAGCAACTGGGGTACTTGTTCACCAAAACCTCTCATATATCATTGGCTCTCTTCATGGTACCAAACATCAACTTTTTCTGTATGACCCCTTCAGCCCTGGGTTTTCAACTGTTACTGAGGTTGTGCCTAACCTATGGCCTCTCTTGGCTTCTTACAGTGCCAAACCTCAGCTGCTGTCTATGACCTCAAAACTAGTACCCCCTGGGTCACAGCCAGCACAAGATATAACCTCAGCCAGTTCTGGAACACAGCTTCTGTGTACTGACCCTAAGGAAACACTTCTCCAAAGAGTTCACCTCAATAACACTGGTCTCTTCTTAATCACCTCTAATGTCTTAGCTCCAGGCATCCAGCATCAAGTGTCTTAGTAACATAAAGGTTTCACTTCAATGATGCTGACCTCTTGTTAACCATAGCTGACTCATCAGCCCCCACTGACCAGAATGACAGACTCATAATTAAAAATAGCAAATGGTCCTGATAGAGTCTTGGAATTTCACTCTGAAATTTTACAAGCCAGGCCTCCATGGTTTACAATTTCTCTCCACATTCTTATCTTCAAGAACATTCCACTGAGCTCTCAATACTCAATGACTTTTCTAACCCAAAGTTCCAAAGTCCTTCCAGAGTCCTCCGCAAAACATGGTCAGGTCTGTCACAATAATACCCAAATTCTGATACTAATTATCGCCTTAATTAGGGCACTCCCTAAGACACCTCTGTAGTGTAGGAGGTTCTTCTGTCTGTGTGTTACTTTTATTGGTTAAATAAAGAGACTGCCTTGGCCTTTTGATAGGGCAGAAAATTAGGTGGGCAGAGTAGACAGAACAGAATGCTGGGAAGAAGGGCAATGTGGCAGATGCCATGCTTCTCCTGCCCAAGACGGGAGTTGGTTAGACACATGCCGGTAAGCCACGACCTCATGGTGAACACAGATTAATAGAAATGGGTTAGATCAAGATGTGAGAGCTAACCAATAAGAAGCTAGAGATAATGGGCCAGGCAGTAATTTAATTAATACAATTTCCATGTGGTTATTTTGGGGGTTAAGCTAGCCGGGCAGCAGGATGCAGCCCGCTCTCCTACTACATCTCTTGTATACCTTCCTCATGTTATGTTAATTTCTGTAACAAATATTTCTTACACAGTCAGTGAGGTTACACTTCTCAGAGTTCTGAACTGCAGGTGATCCTAATTTTATCCTTTCCACTACTCTATGTTGTGTTCCTAAATGAAGAAAATATCAGCATAGATAGAGGGGTACTCTAAAGTCAAGGTCAAGGCAGAGCCAAGAAGGAAAGGGGGACTCACTAGGTGTCATTAGCACTGTCCTCTCTCACCACATCTCTGGGGAAAGTGATATCATGGCTCTTTGAGGACGGAGAGCATTTATCTTTCAAGAGATGCTTGCTTTGTATGTTATGAACACATTCAAAAAAATAGTTGCTAGATATTTATCCTGGATCATGGATCGTACAATTTTCTCCCCAGCTAAACTGAACATAATAACAGATGCAGAATATGAGAGACAATAGGGAACTAGCTACAGGATATGCTATACCGTGTAGTGAGGAAATCAAGGAACGAATTAGCTAGTGTTTAAGAGCATATCTGTCATTCACAGTCAGGACTGATATGTAAAAGAAGTTGTCAAGCTTAATCAATGAATCTATGAAGAAGAATGGTGGGTCAGGAAATAACATCAGTATGCCTACAAGTCACGAGTAAAACATAGTAGTGAAGGATAAGGAGAAAAGGGAGAGAGAAAGTATAAAACTTTATATCTAGGCATTCAATGGCAGGAAGGACAACATTCTGATGAACCCAAGCTAGAAGTTCAATTACTTGTGAGATTGATACCTGTGTAATATAGATACGTGCATTGACTATTCAAGCATACAGCTCCTTGGACATGTAAAGAATTAGTGTGAAAATCTATCCCTTTCATTCCTTCCATCGTTACTGATCCAACTCTCTGGAAATAACACAGAGTTCCTTATTGCTTTCCTGGCTTTCTCCCTGATTGTGTGAGAGCAGCCATATTTCTTCTGAAATAACAGCAGATACATTTTGGCTTTTACAAGTGTACTCTCTTACCAACTCTAGACACAGAAGTAAATATAATTCCAGTGGAAACTCAGGAAAAGACCCACAACTTTAATGGCCTTTTCAGGTTTACCATGATGAGCGATACCGTCTGACTTTACGTTTTGTCTATAAAATATGTATGCATCGTTTTCATTGTACGTCCTCACAAATACCTCTTTGGAGCTCACTGCTGATGCCACCAGCCTGTACCCCACTCCTCCAGCTCTTCAGACCTGCCTCCCACCGATCTTTTAGACATTTGGGTTTGACTCATAATGTTTCTTTGAACATATATTCTGTCACCACCCTGCCAGAGTGTCTTCTGGATAAAGGAGAGAAAAAGCTGATGGTTGAGGCTCAATGATTCAATAAACATGATAAAAAGGTAGATCCTAGTGCCAAGCATGCCTTGAAACCCAACACTTGTAAGGCAGAAGCAAGATGTATGTCAAGATTTGGAGCCTGTCCATACCTGCATAGTGGGTTTCAGTCCAGCCTGGGCTGCAAGAATGAGACCTTGTCTCAAAAACAAACAAACAAAAATGGCTGAATTAAGAGATATAAAAATTGGAATTTAAAGGAACAGCTAAACTGACCTGACAACCTATTGATAATTGTCTTTTCAGGGATGTGACAATCTTGAGATTGCTGGATTTTAGGCTGGTTGGCTAAAATAAAGTACAGATAACGTCTCACTCTGTCCCAGGGAAGGATGTGGGTATACCAACGTGTCCTAGTGTGTCACCCACAGCAGTTTCATCCTGCCGCCATGATAATATCCAGAATCAACTGAGAGGCATGTGTCTGGGAAGATTTTCTGGGCATGTTCTGAGAAAGAATTAATTGAGAAACAACCCCCCAGAGTGGACAGATGCTTCCAAATGGTGGCCTAGATATGGAGATCTGAGAGATAGCAGAGCTGCCTGCTTCAACTGGAGGTTGCTCAGCATCTCCAACCTGCTGCTGCCATCTTCTGCTGCCACCAACTCTAGTTTGCTCTGAAGACTCTGCAGGAATGTTCAGCTTTCAGCACCTGAGGATGACTGTGGCATCCAGCCTTAGGAGCTAAGCAAAGACTGAATTCTCAGCCTCTAAGCAGGCAAACGACTGCTGTTGGGGTACTTAACCTTTATCGGGTAAGCTAATCTGGTGAATCCAGTTCATAGTATATACATATATTTAAGTATATACATATACGTATATGGAAGCATACATATGGGGTTTGGTCCTATTTATCTAGAGAACCCTATTTAATACAGGATCTGATAGTTATTCATTTTTAAGTTGAACAATAATCAAAACAGGCAGTGTGAGACTCTCCTCTTGCTATGTTTTATTCTCCCCTCTCTTAGAGCTCTTTTCTGGGACACCAGAATGAAGGCTTGAGTGTGTGCATCACAGCTTCAGTGGCATCTCCGGTGGTACACTCACATGACTCCAGCAGCCTCTCCTGGTACACTCACACGACTCCAGCAGCATCTCTGGTGGTACACTCACACGATTCCAGAAGCATCTCCGGTGGTACACTCACACAACTCCAGCAGCATCTCTGATGGTACACTCACATGACTCCAGCAGCATCTCCAGTGGTACACTCACACGACTCCAGCAGCATCTCCAGTGGTATACTCACATGACTCCAGCAGCCTCTCCTGGTACACTCACACAACTCCAGCAGCTTCTCCTGTGTACACCCACAGGACTCCAGCAGTATCTCTGGTGGTACACTCACAGAACTCCAGTGGCCTATCTGGCAGTACACTCACATGACACTAGGATTTATGGATCTAAATTTTATATTTTGCAAAGTGGAGTAAAAATCACAATGGCTGTTATATACAACAAAAGCTCCTAAATAAAGCAAACTAAATACAAGGTTCCTTATCTTAAGCAGGTATACCTCAGGTATCAGTATAGAGTCACACAACTGATGTCATTCAAGCATACCAAGAACGGAGTTACATAAGTAGGTTTGAATTATTATTTTATTTAGTATACTTTATTAAAATATCACTAAGGCTATGCCACACATCCAAAATCTCAATCTTTGGGACTCTATCAATTTGAAATTCCACTTACTGCAAGATGATGATGACTTTCTGTTGACACTATCTTCATCTACTTAAGATGTGTAGTCACATTCTGTCATTGATCCATTTCCCTAAAGACCTGTATCAGTCAAGATTGGGTTTGATTAAACTTATCATCTAAGGGACAAGGCAATCATTCACATGCTAAACTTCTGACGTGTCCCAGGACTGGACTGCTCTGCTCTGCCTGCTTACTAGTCACCCACGTCTTAGCCCTCATGCTCTTACCATACTGCTGAATTTTGCTTCTTCGGAATCTTAAACTTCAACCAAGCCTCATTTTGTTCTAAACCAAGTCCAAAAAGCATCCTTAGTATTCGGATAGCCTTCCTGAGCTGCCTCAGGATTTTATACACCACCTCAGGCTCCCTGCTTTGGGCAGAGAGAGAAACATCCTCTGGACTTTGTCTTTTCATTCCTTCCTTTCTCTCTTGATTTGAAGTTCTGTGTCCACAGTTCCTATTTTGATGATCACCTTCTCAAAAATACAGGGTAGTTTTGTGGGATATGGAATGGCAGAAAATAATAATCAATTTCCTTTGTCACTTAAATATTTATCTGGACATGTTCAATTCAGTTTCCCCAGATTCTTGCGATTGTTTCTAGGGACAGACTGCTAAGCAAACTGGAAGAATTTTCAGCCCTTGTGTACCCAGAATGTCATTTCCAGGTTATTCATGAAACACAGAGGCTGTGGTAATCTGCAGATACAATAAACTCCAAATCCACCGACCTGCCAATAGGAAGCTAGCTGGGCAGGCCTGAACTGTTCATTTACATATGCCCTTCAAATGTGGGTCCAGAAGTCAGCAGGGTGGGGGTGTGGAGGCAGTTGGATAGCCATAAATGGGGAGGAGTCAAGACAGAGGATCTTAAGTGCCAACATTGGAGCTGGAGAGAACCTTGGGGCAGGAGTATACTCAGTCATCAGAACTGAGTCTCCCCCAACTGAGAGCTAAAGATAGTGTAGGTGCTATGGACAATGGTCTGCACCCTGTCACTGTATTTTAAATAAATGCCCATTGGCCAGTAGCCAGGCAGGAAGTGTAAGCATGTGACCAGATAGGAAGTAGTGCGGGGCAACAAGAATTTTGGGAAAAGGGAGTTTTTAGTCCTCAGTTGTCGCTCAGTAACAGAGGAAGCCAGACACAGAGCAAGCAAGGTATGACTGCCTTGCTGAAAAAGGTACCAAGCCATGTGGCTAACACAGACAAGAATTATGGGCTAATATAGGTTACAAGAGTTAATAAGAAGCCTGAGCTACTAGATCAAGCAGTTTATGATTAATGTAGACCTCTGTGTGTTAATTTGGGACTGAAGAGCTGTTGGACCCCAGGGGTGGGGGGAAGGGGACAAAAACCTCCACCAACAGTGTGTCAGTCCTACAAGTACAGGGAGGTGAATTCCACATATAGAAATCAGTTCTGAGTTTCAGATGAGAATGCATCCTGATGAGCACCTTGATTTTAGCTTATAGAGTCATTGGGTAGACAACCAGCCTTGTCATTCTTGGGCTTCCAACCAACTTGTCACTAATTAAGTAGACTGAGTGATCTACTGAGTTTGTGCTTGTGGGGCAACAAAACAAGTTGTGACTATTTCCTGCCTACCCATTCATTATGCACATTCTGTGATTTGTTTTATAATTTATTTTTTAAAAAAATATTGCTAAGAATTTGAATCAGAATTGAATTACATCTACAGTGGAAAACACTTAGAGGAAACACACAGTAGATTTAACTACAAAGCTACACATAAGGTCTTAGAGCCTTTACAATTATACCCAAAGACTTTCTCTTTTATTTCTTTATCCAGTATCATATTGTATATAATATGTATATGTATGTCTACATATCCATGGGCATATGTATATATGTGTTGCAGTCAGCATGTGTGGAGTCCCATTGTTAATATCAGAAAATGTGGTCCATCAATTAGCTACCTCATTCAATGAGGTGAGGTCTCTCAATCAAACCCAGATTTCCCTGATAGATATGGCTAGTCTAGCTAGCCAGCCTGCTCTGAGTACCCCTATCACTGCTTTCTTGGGACAGAATTATAGGACGGCCCCTAAATTTATGCAACATGTAGGAGGGTTCTGAATAACAAAACATGAACCCCACTCTTGTGTGGCAATGATTTGAACACTAGGCCTCACCTTAGTCCAAGACTTTATTTCTAGAGGAAATAAAATCATGTCTCTATTATGAAAGCATAAAATATTGACCAATTTCCCTGATTACATATATGTATTATATATTTCCTATACACACGGATAATTTTTAAGCTACTTATTTTCTTTCCTAAAATATATCAAATATTGATTATAATTTTGTTACATATACACTTTAGTGTAGTCATATAAGAAAATGCAAACAATAATTTAGCTGAAAGCATGATACCATTTATTATTGACACCAATTCATTGATAAATACTTTAGACATTAGTGGAGGTGAGAGAATATGTAAGGAAAACTGCTATTCTAAATTAAGAAATAAAGAGTTAGTACTACCAGGATGGAACTACTGAAAGCATAACATTCACGGAAAGATGGTAGGAATCAAGAAAAATAAAGTTTCTTTTCCAGTACATGAAAGAAATTTCCAGTTTCAGTGTCCCATTGGTACATTCATGGTTTAAAAAAAATGTAAGAAGAAAAATGTCACCAGGAACACACAGTGTTGTTCTCTGATTAAACTCTTTAGAAACATGTAAGGATCAGTAGGCAACTTAGGAACCACTTGGGAGAGAAAACAAAATGCAAAAGAATGTATGATGACTTCATGATGGACATCCACTTCACCCACACAGACCTACGACTCCAACTACACTTAATCACATGTGGATTTGTTTAAGTGGCTGCTGCTGCGGAAAGCTCAAATATCTTTGTTTTCACTATTTCCATCACAGTTGCACTTCTTTTGTGTGTGCCTGAGTGTGTTTAAGTGTGCGGTGCCTCAGGGTACATGTGACTGACCCTAAGCACACAGTTTAGAGCAGTCAGTCCCCTCCCTCCCTGTGCAGGTCCCGGGATAGAGCTCACATTCCCAGGCTTGTTATCAGATGCCCTTACTGGGATCCACATCACTGGCCCATGGTTTTGGTTTTGTTTGTTTGTTTGTTTCTCTAAGTACCTGCTTTATATGTAAAGTTTTCTGATGGCCATGTCCTTATAATAACTCTGCTTTGAATATGTCTGGGAAACTGGAGTAACTTAGTTCACGTGAAAATATGATAATCAGTGCAAATCAGTAAGTTAGCAATGGTGACCATGTTTCTCTAGAAATGACAGTCTATTTGTGCATGGTAGTACATAGCATGCTGGACTGTCTAAAAAATAGAAAAGAGAAGATCTATCTTCTTACTCAGCATCATAAAAACATTATTTGCAAAAGTTCTTAATTTTTTAAAATGAGGAGTTCTGAAGAGATTTATTGCTGGAATATCCTCAACCCAAGAGAGTAAATAGTTTCATTTTTATTTTCTAAGGATTAGGTTACTTGAATTTATTCTCGTTCAAGGCTAGATTTTATTCTTGCCCAGGAAGATAAAGTAAAAAACTCATAATAGAAATTTATTATCATTACACAATTATATTATAAACAAGTTTTTTTTTTTAAAAAAAAAAAAAGGACAGTTGATTAATTCATTCACTGAGCAAATACTCCCAGTACACACTTCTGCTGGACTCTGCTCAAAGGACTGCAAGGACAGAAGGCGAGTTTTCCGGGAAAGCTCTGAACAATGGAGCTGCCTGACTGAACATCAAAGGCTGTGGGGTTGAAGTTCACCTTCATGTTGCTAAGCAGAGCTACATGTGTTCTGAGGTTATGTTTGGTACATGGGACCTATCCCGGCAACAGCTAATTTTCTCAGATTCTAGTTCCTCATCCTTTCCACGTTTTCTACCCCCACGGCTCAGACATTACCTCATGTCACTATCGTCCCTCGGCTAGACGAGTGCAAAGTCCTTGCTCCCATTCCCGTATCTCCAGCCTTGCATAAAGCATGAGTTCTCTGGAACTGCAATTCCACAGTCTAGTCTCTCACCCTTCCCCATTGCTCTTGAAATGAAGTTTACATCCTTTAACCAGCACGAGAACTCTGCTAACATCGGAAACCTCCTATTACTGACACCATCACATCCTAAGCTTTAGCCGTGCTGAGATGGTTTCTTTTGCCAAATGTACAACATCCTTTCTCACCACAGGCCCTGAGTAGAATTTCTCCCCTCACTTCTCATCACTTCTATTCCCACTCTGCGAGTCTGGAGTTTATTTTCATTTCTAGAAGGATTCTTCTATTGTCTGACCAGCTATCTCAGAGTTAAGTACCCTCCCTATATCTTGAGGAATTTCTTCAAAGAACATGGCTGACACAGAAATGCAATATGTGTGTGCCTTCCTCTGAAAAGTTTGTCTGTAGGATTTCTTCCTACCAGGTGGAGGACACGATTCCAGATCCGAAATAAGACTGGGGACACTGAAATAATCATGATAAATGTGTTGTCTACAAAGATACATGTGGGCTCTAAGAAAATTATTCAGAGATTGTGTAGAACACTAAAGGGTAGAGTTGGTACCAGTGGACCTGGTAAGGAAGGAAAGAATGGCATCCTGGGCGCCAGAGCTGAGGCATCGGTTGACATGAATTTTGAAGAATGTCTCCTGCCTACCAGGCAACTTTGAGAAGCAGGAACTAATAAATAAATAAATCAAGATTTTCATGGGAAACCAGTCAAAATCCAGAAGGCCAGGAAATCTGTGACAACTGCCTGAATAGATCTGTGTTTCCATGTGGCCATCCAGGGAATAGGTAAGGGACAGAGAAGTCTCCACGGTGCCAGCAGATTCTAAGAGTGAGAGAACACTATCACAATTCTCTGCAGCACTGGAGATGAACATGGGGCCTCGGGCATTATAGCAGGGAACTGCTGCCCACTTCCAATGGGAAAGGAGCTTCATACAAGGCAGGAGATTGCATGCTTCTGCATACATGAGAGATACACCACAAACAGATATGGTAGACACACAAATACCTGAAGAGAAAAAAGAAAAAGAAACACAAATTGGACTCGCCCTACACATACCCCTCTGGAGCCCCTAATCCGGACACAAGTGTGAATGTCTCCTTGTTGCCTCAACTCTCGAACTATCAACCTCACTGTGATCTTTCTCAGCCAGTTGACATTTTTTTTCCAAACTTCCCTTCCATGCAAGATTTTGCCAAATCTTTTGCACAAGTTGATCATGTTGTCTGAAACTGATCCTGAGGCTTCTGACTCTGTTACATTTCATTCTGAAAGGCTTAGCTGAAAGTGACTTCTTTCTGAACTCCAGCCTCAGGTTTCACCTTCCCACAGTGACTGTCGTCCAGTCCTGCTTATTTCCTTCTAAGGGAATTTTAAACTTTGCTTATCTTGATTGTCTTTGTTTATCTTGTTTAACATTCTTGAACAGTTTTTAATTATCTTCTTTGACTTCTTAAGTATAATCTTTTAAAAGGATTATTTTATTATTTTATTTATGCATGGGGGTATGTACACATAAGGGCAGATGTCATTAAAGGGTAGAAGGACCAAATCCGCTGGAGCTGGAGTTACAGATTGTTGTGAGCTGCCGTGTAGGTGTTGGGAACTGAATCCGTGTCCTCTGCAAGAGCAGCAAGTGTTCTTATCCACAAAGCTATCTCTCCAGCCACCTCAAGTATAATCTTCAAGAACTAAGGTTGGACCTTGTTTTTCTTGTCTCTACAGCAACCCTCAGAGACCACCCAAAACCTGCAAGATGTTAATACACATTTGTCAAACATGTGAAGGAAGGTTCCAATATCGGTAGTGGAGGTGTGCAAACACATACATGTATGTGTGGGAGATGTTTATACATACATGTATGTGTTTCTTATGTGACACTTGGTACTCCCTGTTAGGCTACCCAGGTTGTTTTAAATCTTTCCCATTTTTTTGATCTTGAAGATAATGAAAATAATGTTAAGAGTATTAAGTCTTTCTCATCGGTCTTATGTTAAATTCAAAATGGTACATTAGGTGCTGTTTACCTATAGTATGCCAGGCACTGTTTGGTCTTTGATATAAATGCATTGCTTTGCTCCAATTCTATTTCTGTGTCCATAATTCTCTGAGGTTATGGAACCCAGGATAAGGAAGGACATATGGGAAACTTTCTCTAGGATTTTCATACCTTATGGATTTTGTTTTTGCTTTTGCTTTTGTTGTTTGATTTTTATTTGTTTGCTTGTGTGTGTGTTTTCCAGACAGGGTTTCTATGTGCAGCCCTGGCTGTCCTGGAACTTGCTCTGTAGATGAGGCTGGCCTCAAACTCACCTCCCTCTGCTTCCAGAGTGCTGGGATTAAAGACATGCAGCACCATACTTGGCTTTTATGTCTTAATCTGCAAATTAAATATAGTAATAAAAAGTCTACATGTTTCTAACTTGGCCGCCATAGTTCTATTCTCATTAATGGGCACTGTTAGCACTTTACATTTTAATAGTTGAAAAAGTCTTGTTTAGTCATGTATTTTATTTTCCTGCAGACAAGAAATATATACTGGAAAAGATGTTTGGATGAAAATAATTTTGCTCATGCAGCTACAATTTAAACTGCAAAGCAATGGTTGGCAGGGTCCACATTTATCCTGCCTAGATGAGAGACTATACACAGTAGGCAACGTGTTCTGTAAATGTTTACTCCTTCTCAGTCACAGACATGCTGCTGAAATGTTGTAGGGGAAAGAGGGCCTGCTTTTGGTCCTGGCCACCAAATGATCACCTGAAATGATCACACAGAAACTGTATTCATTTCAACATTGCCTGGCCCATTAACTCTAACCTCTTATTAGCTAACTCTCACATCTTGATTCAACCCATTTTTAATAATCTGTATTTCACCATGAGGTTGTGGCTTACCTGGAAAGATTCAGCATGTCTAACCTGGCAGCTCCATGGCGGCTCTCTCTCTCTTCTTCCCAGGATTCAGTTCTGTCTACTCTGCCTACCTAAGTGCTGCCCTATTAAAAGGCCAAGGCAGTTTCTTTATTCGACCAATGAAAGCAACACAAAGACAGAAGAACCTCCTACACCACAGAAATGCTCAAGTGAGGTGGGAAGAACCTACCCTGGGTAAGTTCTTTGCCTCCGAAATGACACTTTTCATTTCTTATAAGACTATTGCCTTGTGCCTTTTTGGATTATTATATGAGAGCCAGTGACGTTCAACGCATCCATGAAATTTTTTATGGCAAAATGTTATACCATTTTATCACCTTTTATGAGTGACATTAAAGTTTCCACATGGCCATAGATGAGCTCTTGGCATTTTCCTGTTTTAATCCCCGATATTCGCGTGTAGACATAAAATAGACAACAGGTACACCGTAGTTTTAGGGAAGCCTATGTCCTTCTAGAAGCTTTCTCTCTGCTAATGCTTTCTGTCAGCTTGCAACAGGCTCGGGTGAACTAGGCCTGAGATGATCTTTGCACCTTCAGACCAGAGTTACCAGCAGTGTACATACTGTGCCATTTGGGTGTTTTATTTCTGTGCTTTTAGCAGCAGCTCAAAGAAAAATATCATAGAGCAGCTCTGTAGTTTGTGGACAGTGAGTGAGAGGGAAATGACCTGGTGATGCTCAGATGAGCCTGGACACAGATGGAGACTGCTTATCCACTCGCTCTGATCAAAATGAGAGAAATCTTTGCTCTATCAGTTGTTACGTCGTGAGAGTTTATAAAGTTGTGGCCTCCTCATCGAAATTCCCATCTTATCACTGTCTAATTGTGTCACCACCAGAATACCATTACCTAAGAATGTTTACCAAATAAGATTGGTATTATATATAAAATATTAGAGTGCACATAACTGTAGATAGTCTATAAAACAGAGGGGATGGGTGAGGAGAAGGTGAGGCCTCTGATGGCATAGGTGATATCCTGTCACCTGGACACGATTTAATCTAAAAATCAAACTAGGTGTAAGTTCTGTGATGGCTGTCACAGAGGTTGTTCAATTTGAAGCCATTTCTTAGCATGTGTCTTTGGAGATGGCTCCTGGGAGAGAGGCGTCAGGGCTGTCCAGGATGTGAGGCCAGTATGAGCAACACTTCAAGACTCTCGAAGGACCAGTGCAAGGAGGTGGGAACCAAAGACAAGGGAGAAATGGGGCCTGGAAAGGGAGGAGAGCAGGAGAGGGGGATGATGAGGGGGAAAGGGAAGAAGCAATGGTAGGGAACTGAGAATGGGGAGGAAGGAAGTGAAGGGAAGGAGAGAAGTAAAGAGGGAAAAGGGAAGGAAGGACAGACAGAAGGATTTGAGTGAGAGATTATCAAACTCATTTTCTTGACCTCAGTATTTAAAGTACAATTGTAAAATCAACAAGTATTAGCCAAGAATAGCATTTTTTTCCCTCTGGGAAGTCAGGCAACCTTCCCATTCATCTCTCACAGATACAATTCAGAAAAGTAAATATCTAATGGTTATTAAGTTTCTTTTGCCTCTTTTCTAAATACTAGGGCAAATTTCTAAAACTCCCTTTTCATTGCAACAGAAGGAGTAAAGGACAAATATGCAGCAGTGAGGAAGAGTGTCATTGTGCTGACATAAACTGGGCTAGAAACAAACACATAGCACATGCTTAATCGTGACACTAACCTTAACTGGTCCCGTGTCCACTCGCTGTATGGATGAACGCTAGAATTAACATGTTATACATCCCTAATCTTATAAGTTAGTCGTGTGATCCTACCAAGTGTGATGTTTTGTGACTTTCACATTATTTTTTACTTCTACGTTAGTTTGCTAAGCTCCTTGTTTTCCATCATTTGAAAAAGCTCACCTTTTCATTAGGGATAGCACATATCAAATGAGCAGTCAATAAAACCCCTTTCTCGAAAAGGGTAGGAGGGTCACCCTGGTCTGTGTCTCTGTCGGCTGAAATGATATTAGGTTTGGTGAAGTGAACCATATATCACAGGCACTCCCAATGCTGGGCAAGGGAATATTTCACTGCAAGGGAGGGGAGCGTATAGAGCTGCTCTGTGCTCTCCAGTGCTGTATTTTATCTGAGGACACACCACTGACAGTCTCTCAGTTTTATCATTTTTTGGAAGGGTGCACTTGACTTGCTGTCTCTTTTGAACACACACACAAACACACACCACAACTGTACACCTGAAGAGTGTTGCAAAGCTGTTTTGGTCTGTTTCTTTTACTGACTCCCAGAAAATCAAGCCCTCCCTTTGTTCTGCCCTTCTCTGTTCCTGTCTTCTCTCCTTCTGTGTGTCTTTCTCCTGTGTCTTACTACTTCTAAATTTATTAATATATCATCTGAATTAAAGTTATCATCATCTAAAAGGGACCATGGTTTACTAATTTTTGTAACTAGAGCACCAACACACAATAGTGATACTTACTAAATGTGACATGCTTGATAAATGAATTGAGAAAATATTTGGCAAAAAATGATTTGTCATTAATTCTTCCTTGTTGTGCTAGTATAGCAACTTACAGTATTAAAGGGTCTCATCAATGCAGACTATTTCAAATTAATTTTTATTTTGGCTTTAAGTCTTGAAGGCATTTATCAGTTTATTTGATTGTCTATTTAAAGAATCTCAATATATCTTGGAAAGAAAATTTCACATTCAATGCTACTTTATATTAGTTGAATTTTTGTAAACTGTTCAGATGGAATTTTTCCTCTTCCAGACCATTGAAAACATAATGATTCAACTTTAATATATCTAAACCAATTAACATTTGAAATAAAATTTCTTTATACAGCAGCACAGCTGCAGGCCATGGTTTTGTCTATTCCCATCTTATGTTTTGTTACATGGCAGCACTACCTTTCACAAAATTTTATTTAATTTCAAGTGAAAACTCAAATTTGCTTAAAGAAAATAGACACATAACTTTCCAAATGACTTTGATTTTCCTAAAATAACTGCAAGCAGTTTTTATTCAGCCAACCAATCAATACATATTTATTGAGCAGCTCTACTTACTGCAACTGTTGGGTACTGACTATTCTAACTTACTGTGACTGACTCCCTCATTTATGAAACAGATACACGAGAATAAGGGCAATCCATCTTGTTTCTTTGTCATTTACTAATAATTATCTTACAGTTTTCTGTTTGACCAATGTGATTCTTTATAATTTAAAGTGTTCAGTTGTTTAAAGAGGAGGGTTCTTTCTCATATTCTATGAATCCTATATCTTTGCATAATTGATTTTTCTCATTGCCTGTTCCCTTTCTTCAATAGTCTTCCGATACTTATTTATGCTTTAATATTCATATTTATATATGCAAGTTATATATCATAATCCAGTCCTCCATATCTTAATCTTTAAGAGAAGAGTGTGATTCTAAAACAAGTTAAAGCTGACATATTTTTCCTTTATTTCCATACTATATAATAATTTCTATCTTCCAAAAATTATAAAATTGTTATGCTATACTTGTTATTGTAGAACTAAGTCATTATGTTTTTAAAAAACCCTTTGACTGCTATTGTGTAATGCCTTGCCTTTTGTCCTTTTTATTTCTGAGATTAAAATGTGGTCTTAATTTGCAGAGAACAAGTTGGCATGGTACTTTGCATAGTCCCCATTCTGCATAGCATAGATAACTTCTGTTCACTTGGCCTATTCTCCTTAGCAGTAGTCATAGTTTATATTTGATTTTATTTTACTGTGGAAAAGTCCTCATCCAAATTTTACTTTTTGATTAGAATTCACATTGATGTCACTATGTGAATAGATAAGTTATTGAAGGAGATGTTTAGCCCAAGGGGGTTTGCCAAGGTAAATGACCTTGAGCAGACATTACAAGAGCTCAAAGTTGAAAGGTCATTTAGTGATGTGAAGTTCATTGACTTCATACCTGCAGGTGCAGTGTAGAGCTACATGGTGGAGTTGATTAATTTCATGTGGAAAGCTATAGTTCTTGAGAGAACGGAGATGGCTCAGTGGATAAGAGTGCTTGCTTCGTGAGCATGAGGACCTTAGTTTGAACTCCACTCACCTTTGTAAAAAGCTGAGTATGAACACATTTTCCTGTGACCCCAGTACTGTGGAAGGGCAGAAGCAGTAAGATTACTGAAGCTTGTTGACCACTAGTCTGGCTCTGAGATCAACGAGAGACCCTGCTTCAAAGGGACAGATGAAGGAAGACAAAACAAGATGCTCACAGTCTTCCTCTGGCTTCTGCAAGTGTGCAGTCACAGGCATCCACACACATGTGCTTGCCCATACGTATACTGCATTAGCATATAGACCTGCATGCACACTCCCCCGCAAAAAAAAAAAAATGAATAAAGAAACTAATGCCCGGGTCTATAATACTCTCTCCATTTCATATTATCAAGGAAAAATATTTCTTAGAACCATTTTTAAATCTCCCTTTTCAAGTTATGTATCCTTATTTTTTTTCTCTGGAAACATCTAGAAAAGGCCGTATCTTCTGTAGCAAGACTTCCACTGCTCTTCTTCTGCCTCGGTGGAGTAGTTATGTTCTCTTGATCCTGAATGAGCAGAAAGCTTTTTATCATCTTTTGTCTAGTTTTCTTTCTGACCTGAAGAGCAAGAGCAAGATAAGATAAAGGAAATGGCTGCAGCTAGCTGACTATGCTCTGTTGACTCCTGTAAAAATAACTGTTTCCAGGTCAATACATCTCTGCTTTCCCTCCATAAAGCAGTAGGAGCTGTAAATAACACGGTGCAGAGGTATGTGCATTGCCCACATGACCCAGCTTAGTGTTCAGGATGCATTCTGCTGAGTTCTAACTTTGGCTGCTCATTAAGCCAACTCATCGCTAACACCCATATGGTTTGAAAACACAAACCACAAGTAACAAGAGCCATCCCATAATGGTGCTATTCTCATTCCCTAAGTGTGTGTGTGTGTGTGTGTGTGTGTGTGGTGTGTGTAAGTCTTCCTTTGGGTCTGTACATCTGTGCCTATGGAGACCAAGACATCAGGATGTCTTCCTCAATTTTTCTAAAATGGGGCCTCTCATTAAAACAGGCACACACTGATTGGCTGTCCCAGTGAGCTTCAGAGATCTGGTCTCCACCTCCTTCCACTAACTTCCCCAGCACTTCCAGGACTGGCTTTCTATGCTGGGATTGCAAATGTGGGTCACCACCCCTATGCATAATTGCATCTTCACTTTTGGTATGACTGAATTTCTTATGTGTCTGCATTGTGTCCATTCCACACACACCAGGTCTGTGGAAGCACTCTTGCCCTGGAGATGCGGTGCAGAGACCTCTCATGAATCTGCGTTGTGTCCATTTCCCACACACCAGTGACTACACGTCTGTGGAAGCACTCTTGCCTGGAGATGCGGTGCAGAGACCTCTTAGGATCACAATTGTCACCTTCACACTAAAGGAGGGGTGATGCATATGCTTCAAGCTTACCCAGAAGCAATCAACAGTTAAACCTGCAACATGCGAAGAAATGTAAGTAACTATGCACAATTAATAGCCTGGAAAACCAAGAGATGCGCTTGGAACTGTGGCTTAGAAATAATTCCTGATGTAAAAATTAAATTAATTTAGCTGTAAAATTAAAGGTGGTCTTTCCCGTTCACAGCAACTCTAAATAAATGCAGATTGAGCTAATGTTGGATATTAACATAACTTAGCTTTCAACTCTGTTCATCCATTGGAAACAACTCTCGGGCTTCTGAACACAGCTCCACAAAGGGAAGATAATTCATAGTTGTTCTAAGTATTCTGTGTTCAGGCCCATGAATGAGGTAGAATATTAAGACCATGTCAGAGTTCAAATGCTTAGTCTACCTCAGCTAGTTTTAACTAGAAGTTGCCCTGCATGGTGACAACTCCAAGGGTCCATGAACACAGGGGGGAACACAGGTTCCAGTCAATTTTTTCAAAAGCAATCACTAATTGTCCACAAGAAATACCAGTGAAGAACAGCTCTGAGAGCACTAACCAGGCTCTGAAGTCACTGCTGGGGAAGGGCTTCCCTGAGGGCAGGCAAAAAGCAAAGGCACAAAGCACAGCTCAGATGTCTATTTGACCACATTGCCCAATTTGTTGTCTGGTTACTGGACTTTTTGTTGTTGAGTGGCAGGAGCTCTTTATGTATTAGGGATACTAATCCAACCAGAATCTAAAGCAACCAAATTAGCAGAAGCAGAAAGTACAAGGGTACCTGATAGGGACAGGAGGAAGTGAAAGTGGGGAAGGTCAGTGTCTTACGGATGGAGAGGTTCTGTTTCAGAACATGGAAAAGTTTAGCGATCTGTTTTACAATGTAACTCTCTGTAACGCCACTGAGCAGCACACTGAGAGCTCATAAACGTCACAGCACGTGTTCTGCTGCAATTTTTTAAATGAGTAAAAGTAAGCGTATTGAGAGAGAAAAATAAACTGGGAATTAAAAAAAATGATACTCCTAAGGCCAGTGTTGTAACAGCCCCAAAGTTCATCACCATTAGGAACAACCTCCAGACAGAGCAGAGGCGAGCAGTGCAAACAGCACTCAAAGTCGTGGTCTCCCTGTTTATTGCTTGAAAAGAAAGTTTCTTTGTTCTTACTGTATATTTTACTTTTATTTAATTTTTTGTTAATTTATAGAAACTGTTTGAAGGCAAACTAAACAATTATGGAGTCACTTGATTTTTATTTTGCCCTAGTTTGGTTAAAATAATTGCTAACATAATATTTGGAGCTAATTTTTAAACCTCAATATACTTACTCCGATAAAATAAAGAATACCTTAGTCTTGTTTCTTCCAAAGCGCTTCACAAGTTGCCTGCTCCAGCTTTTTTTGACAGGCATGTCCTGAGAGCTACTGGGTCTCAGGTATTCCCATTGACAACTTTACACAAACACCCTGCTGAAGTCCCTCAAAGCACATCCTGTACTTAAGAGCACTCTGCTGCACTGCCCCTGAACATAGGAGCAAGGAAACACACCTCCGCTCAAGTTAGCGAAATTCTGAAGACTTTGCAAGCTTTGTTTTGAGATAACCTATTGACTTGTCCTTCAGGAAAGACCCTAGAGACAGAGGGAACCGCGAGAAGAGCAAAGGTGCCTTCGGAAAGGACAAGGCAAGGACTCCTGTCGCCAGGGAGCCTGAAGTCACTTAAGTCACGGGACGCACCTGGGGCGGGCGGACAGGGGGCTCAGGCTGAGCCTGAGCCCTGCTAAAGGGAGGGAGATAAAAGGCGGGAGGCGGAGCTGCGGGGTGGCGGGGGCGGGGGCGGGGGCGGGGGCGGGGGCGCGGCTGGCGGCGGCGGGAGCAGGCGGGCTCGTAGGTGGCGCCGCAGCCCCAGCCCTCCCGGCTCAGCGATCTGTGGTGCCCACGCTGCCCTGCTCCCCTGGTGCTCCGTTCCCGCACCGCACCAAGCGGCCCCCCGCGAGGAGACGTCCCGGAGAGTTTGCCCGGGAGCGCCGGCAAGTTTCTTCCTCAGCCCGCTCTCCGGGAGCGGAACCTGCAAGTCGCCAGGGACGGATGCCGAGGTAACCGCACTGGGGTTAGGGGATGCGCGGTACCCGGGTTCCGAGCCCCTCTGGGCACTGCGGTGGGTGCGGCGTTGGGTGGGCGAGACTTGCATGGCACCTTTGTGGCTTCATCATTCCAGGGGCAGAAGGTGGTATCTTGGGGCACTGCAGACCACTTCAATCCACTTTGTTGGACCTGCAAGGGGAGGGAATGAAGATCGCTGCATGCACTCTGGGGTAACTTAGTAGCTACCTGGAATGGATCCTGCTCACCACCCCAGCCCCGGCGCCCTCGGAGAGGTACCATGAACTCCAGGGTTCTGGAGACACACCCTCGTGGGGACAGGACACCCAAGCGAAGAGTGTCGAGTTTCCTAGCACCGGTCCGTCCAGTCCTCTGGCTTGTTTTGGTTCTAAATTGAGCGTCCCTGCCCTGGTGCCTCCTTTGCCCTGGCCCCAAACTCCAGCAACTCTGCAGAGACTGCCAGCCAGGTGGGAAGGAAGTTCCTAGCCCAGGCTGGATGGTGGCTGAGCAGAGGGCTGGAGAGGGCCAAGTGAGCCTCAGGTGTGAAGCAGGTGAGGGGGGAAGGGGGCTTCTTTCACACCATTTCCCACCGCTCTTCTGCTAGGTTTGAATATCCTGCCCGCCAGCATGTTTCTCGAGAAGGGCTAAAAAGTAGCTATGTTTGATGCCTGTCAGGGATTATTTCCAACTAAGTTCCCATGTGTGGAGTCTACAGCTGCCGCTCCTCTTCCTTGGATCGTGTAGTCAGCTGGCCCCCAAGCCCCCCATGGGCAAATTGTGCTTGAAGCAGTCCGAAGGTTTGGAAAGGAAAGGAGGGGAAAGGAAGAGTGTGTTTCTGTAAGCAACCCACCCCGTAGGATTAAGGGGTGCAAACCAAAACACTGTGGGTGTTTAGTAGGAAACTCCCCCTTTTGATCGGGTTTTGTTCTTTGGATTTTTGTTTATTTTTCTGCTTTTCCTTTCTAGTAATTAAGGTAGAGTGATTAGATTAATCAGTATCTATTTTTCTTCTTTAACCCTTAACATTACATTGTTCTAGATCTTTGCAATTTTATCTTTACTAGTCCTCTTCCTTCTGGCTTAAAAAGCATGGACTTGTAGACTCAGCAAAACACAGTGTGACCATATTTAATATCTGTCTGTCTCCCTGATTCAATGGCCCTGCCACCTGCCGCTTCCCCAGTGTAATCATAACACCATATGCCTGTCTATCAAATCGAGGATAAGAAGAATATCATTGTTTTCTATGGTCAAAAGTACCCAACTATTGGATTTTACTATTGCTTCTTAGATAAAGTGCTCCAGTCAAGATGAATCGATTTAAGACAGGACAAATTTCTAATTCTACCCAAAGCTTGAAAATTGTTATTTTCAAACACAATACCTGAACACTTGGACGTGCTTAGTAATTGAGGGAAAATTAAACTATCATTAAATGGGAAACATTTTGACTGAATACAGTCAATAAGAAATGACACCTATCAAACACCTAGAAAAAATGAGAAAAAATTTTTTCTTGTTTCCTTTGTTTTTATCATCTTCATGGGGTGGTAGCCTCCTTCAGATACGAGTACCTTGCATATGGATTTGGTATTTACTAACTAAACATCACATTGTGTGATAGAGGGGCTTGGTGATAGTCCAAAAACGAGTCGTTTAAATCATCCCCAACCATCTGCTCTCTCCCACTCCCTTATAGTGCAATATTTGGTTCTCACGAGTATTCAGGCATGCTTACTCATTGCACACCTCTGCCTGAGCATCCCTGCAAAGCTGAAACTGGTGTCAAGTTTGACCCAAGCTGTCAGGCTTCTACTTTTCTCCCATAAACCTTTGGTTTCAACCAAGGAAGAAATCAAAAGTCTTGAATCATCTGGGAAAAGTAGCATATATTCCAGGAGAATCTAACTCCTTGCACTCCCCATTTTTTTGCTACTAGAGAAAAGCTGGACATTAACGCAGCTACAATATCCTTCTGGTGGTATTATTTGCTTTGTAGTTACAATGGGCATCATTTGGTGATCTGAAGACATATGTGAAACATGTCTTGATCTCTAAGAGTGATTGTGGTTGCCTCCTGGGTGTGCCATCTTCCTGGAGAAAAAAATTACAAAACAGAAAACTAATGTAATATTCCAGGCATTTAACTAAATAGGCATAAGGAAAAAGGAATGGCTCACTGGGGTTAAGGAGCTTGCTGCCTAGCTTGATGACCTGACGTCATTTACCAGAACCAACATACAGAGGACAACAGACTTCGTCTAGCCATCCTCTGACCTTCCCTTTGTGCATTTACAACACACACGCATACTTATTCTTCTACTGATGTGATAAAACACCATGACCAAAGCAAATTATAAAAGCAAGTGCTATGTGAGCTTATGGTTTAAGAGGGTTAATGTCCATGATGGTTGAGCAAAGGGCTGGCAGTAAGAACAACTGAGAGCTCACACCTTAATCCAGAACCAGGAATCAGAGTGCTTACTGGGAATGGCTCCGGTCTTTTGAAACCTCAAAGCTCATCCTGGGTGACACACCTTCTCTAAAAAGTCTATACATCCTGATCCTTCCCAAACAGTTCCCCTAACACACACAGACACAGACACACAGACACATACACACATCTTAGTTATACTTAAATTATGCATAGCACTTCTCCCACAAATATTAGCATGCATGAATAACATAGGTTTGTTAACCAAAGATGGTTTATGGATATAGTAGTTGACATTTTTGTATTTGTTGTAAGTCAGCATGCCTGAAATTGACAAATAAACCAACAATTTCTATTTTGTGTGTGTTATCATTTGAGAGAGATTGAGGTTTTTAATCCTCCCTCATCCAATTCCCCATTTGGAGCAATTTTTCTCTAACCCAGATAATGAAAAGAGTTTTGTATATATGTATGTGCTCCTTGTGTGAGTGTTTGTGCATGCATACCTATGCATATGGAGGCTAGGAAACAATCTTGGAGCTTCTTCCTCCTGAGGTTTCATCTACTGTGTCTTTTGAGACTAGGTCTCTCATTGATTCAAGCTCTCTGTTAGGCTGGGCTGACCTGCCAGTGAGCCCCTTATCTGTCTGTTTACACCCTCTGGCGCTGAGATTATAGGGTTGCACCACTGTGGACTACGTTTTGCACAGAATGAAATTTTACTGTAAGTCATCTCATCAGCCCCATGTTTATTTATAAGTGACTAGAAAATAAAAATTGCCGAATCAAAGCTGTATGGTGTGTGTGTGTGTGTGTGTGTGTGTGTGTGTGTGTGTGTGTGTGTGTATACATGCTCATACACTTCAGACACGTCAGTAGTTGCCCTATCCCTCCAAACCTTTGGATTATTTATCACTCAAAATTAAGTCCTCAGGACAGATAGAATGTTAGGTATATTGCTTTACATCACATTTGGGTGCAGTACTCCAAACTGATTTTCATGGCTTTTAGGAAAAAGGTAATGGTGATTTTGTCAGATTACAAATATTTGATGCCTAAGCAGTAATGAAAACCCGGGACAGGGCTTCTTGTAGCCCTATGGACTATGCTTACTTTGAAGATCTGAGGATTTTAGCTTAGAAGGAATACTGCACTGAAGAGAATAAACCCAAACTATAGATAATTCTGAACATAAAGTTGCCCTTAAAATATGGTCTAATTTAAATCTTTGTTTCTAACACAAGAATGTGTTACCTCTTCTTTTTGGTGTACTAAAAATGAATTATTGAGGGAAACTGTTTTACCATGGATAGTAGGTACTCTGAATTATTCATTGTAATGAGGGGAATACAGGAAAAGATAATCTAAAATCATGGTTACTTAAAAAGTCATTTGTGTTTGTCTTTAGAATATGTTACGTGTTTAGCTTGAAAAAGATTTCCATTGTTATTGTGGGCAAGTTGCCTTTCTAATTTTGTTTTTGTTTAGGTTAATTTTTAAAATGAGCTTACATGCCTCAAACACCAAAACCGGTTTCTAAGGAGGTGGGGTAGGTGGGCACCTTGCCCAGAAATAAGCTGGATGACAGAAATAAGCAAATCTGGTACAATAACTTTCCAGTGAATTATGTATAATTCACAAGATAATCAAGATTGTATTGTATGTCATTTAATGGACACATTAAGTATTGGATATATTCCTGGAAAAATGAGAGGTTATTTTTGTGGTTATTGTTGGTGTTTGGGATGTGTGTGTGTGTGTGTGTGTGTGTGTGTGTGTGTGTGTGTGTGTGTGTGTGTGTGTTAGATTTGTGTGTGCATAAGAGGCCAAAGCTAGCCTCTATTGCTTTTTACCTTACTTTCTGAGTTAATAATTGAATCTGCAGCCCACTGACTGGCTCTGTTACCTGGTCAGTGGTCTCCAGGAACTCACCTCCCTGTCTCACCTCCCAAAGCTGGGATTGTAGGCAGGAACTTCCACTCCCAGGTTTTTACTCCCAGCACTCAATGCTTGAACCCAGCTCCTCAGCCACCTAGCCATCTCCCTAGCTCCAGGTAAGAGTGGTTTAGTCACAACTTGAGAACTTTATTCTCACTTAACATCTAAGTGTTAGTAATATGCTTGAGTGTTTATGGAAACTAAATAGAAACAGATTTATTTATAGGCCTTATAAAGTGGAATTTTCTAGTGTTTCCAAAAGCCCACACCTGTGTCTGGTGTTGAGTGACATCCCCAAGCCTGGTGGAGGAATTTGCAAAAGCAACAGCAGCAAGAAGCCATCTGAATAAGGGAGTTTGCATGTTTGATCTCTGTGCCTGTGTTCCAAATCAAAACTACATTTCGTCAACGGGCTGCTTTCAAGTGTCCACTGTTATGTGGACCCAGTTAGATAAAATAGTTGAAGTTCAGCAAGGCTGCCAATTTAACAGATTTCTATTGTGTTATTCAAAAGCTCTAGGGCAAAATTGGTTGTGGATGAAATAGTTTCTTGAACAAGAAGCTGATTCGCACACAGCAGTTGCAGTTAAATGCCTTGTTTATAGTCAGTGTTTAGTTGTATGTAGACTGTAGAGTCACTGACCCTGTGGACTCAAAAGGATCAGGAAACTGCTGTGTCAAAGGTTGGAAATGCCAAAGCTATATGATTGGAAAAGCAGATACGATCATTTTTATTGCAAGAATTCACAGCCAAATTGTCACTTTTATAGACGTGGAGAGAATGGCAATCGAGAAGGATGTAGCCTTCAGAATGGAGGCTATGTCCTCAGAATAAATATACTTTCTGTTAAATGTGGGGGATACATTTTGGTTTTTATAAGGCATGGTATTATTTTTTTAAAAAAACTAGACTAGAATGAGTATTTTAAAGGAAATATTGTGGTTGGAAATATAAAAATGGAAACTTATGGGATATATTTTACAATAAATTTATTAAGGGAATCAATTTCTCCTGGTCCATCACAAGGTGTTAGAATGTAAATTATACATTTTTCACAGAGCTGAAAAGTCCTTAGAAATAATTTATTCTAATTTAATAGTTAAGGAAATGATGATGGTGTCCCAGAGGGATCGAGGTGAGTGGATGAAGGCCACACCAGTAGTGAGTAGCTGAGGAGAAACTAGACAGTTACTCTGGCTCACTCTGGCCAGGCACTGCATAGCAAGCCACAAAGTTATGGACGGGTGTTAACACTCTGGCTGGGACAGGATCACTGGGCTGCAGTAGGTAGGAAGTAAAATGGTGCAGAGCTGTAGATGAATACAGAGGTCTGATTGGCTGTCTCACGTCAAACCCTAAGCAATCAACTGCATTGGACTTGGTCCTCAGTCCTTAGTCTCGACCTTCTTTTAAACGCAAATATTTTATGTTACTTTATTAGTATTCTGAAATGTAATTTTTACTAATACAGTTAGTGAAGGTATCAATAATGAAAAGGAATCGAAGACAAAGGGGGTCTGTGATTTGCATTTCTCTGTGTTGCTTAGGGATGAGTTTGCTCGGACACAGATTGGAGCCAGAATCATGTGCATGCATGTGTGCTATTGTAGATACACACATAACAAATTTGAATTTAAGATAAATAACAATATTAGAATAAATGGAGTGTAGGAAAGCCAGGAAGGTGAGACAATGAGGAAAGACGGAAATAAAAGTAGATTAACCACGGCAGAGTTACCTGTATGGCGCAAGAAGAAGGAAATAGTTTTTATTGTCATATAAGGAATATTTGCCAAGTCAAATACAGAGAGTTGAGGCAGAGAAAATCTGGAGGTGTTTTGCAAAGAAGAAAGTGAGCGCTCTTAACCCATTGTCTCCATAAAGAGCATTTTACTGTGTAACTCTGCTTCAAGGGCTTCCCCACTCCCTCCATGGGGCTGGTGACAAATGAGACTTCGCTGCAGTGGAAACGATTTTGTAAGAGCTTTCGTTCTGTTATTCCATTTTATTTCTATTATGTTGTACTGTTTCTGCTCCGGAGTCAGGAGACTGAGTACCAGAATGGCTACGTACCCCTGCAACCCTTCTGTAAGTTACTAGGCTTTGGTTGAAATTCTTAACAAATTTGTAAGTATGATGGCCACCATTCTATGATTTGATATTCAAAAGTCCAGTTTAGAGAAACAGTGCAATTGTATGAAATATTTGGAACATTTAATTCTGTGGGCCCCCATGACCTCCTACTGAGAGGCAGAAGCCACTGCCCAACTGACTCACACTGTGACTCCTTCCTAAGATTATCCCAAGGGGAGACACTGGCCCTGTCATAGAGCTAGGGAAACAGGGTCTTCCTGTAGGCTGAGGTATTTCCCATGCTGCTCCTGTCTGTTCACACTTTTTCTAAGTAGGACCAACCCACTTACCTACTGGTGTCCTGTCCTCAGTGTCCCAGAGCCATGGATTACATTGTCCTCTGACTCAGATTTGTGTTCTGCTTTGCTTCTATTGTTGTCACATTTGTAAAAGGTCTCTGGCACTTACTTCTCTTAGGAATCTATTTATTTGTATTTAACTTTGAGTGGTGACTACTAGTGTATAAATGGATTAATATATTAATTCTCTTAATCATTAGCTTTGTTTAAATGCATGTCTCTAGAAAGCATTTAAGATTTCCATATATATTAAATATATATTTAATATGAACTATATGTATATACATTTATACACATGTATTTTGTGTATGCGTGTTCATATTATATTTGTATACATGTAGATATAATTTTAGACAGTAGAAACAGGAAAAGAAATGTTATTAAAGTTGAATTTTTTAATGTTCTTGAAATATGCTTATGCAAACAAGAAATTGCACTAGTCCAATAATAGAAGTCACACATAATATATAATGCTTTGAAGAATGCTTATAGCAGAGGCCAAAATCTACTGCCAAATGAAGTAAACTATTGAATTAGACTGTAGTTATACTGCTTGGAATAATGTGTCCTTGCTAGAATATAGGATTTGAGAGATGGTAGAATTTCATTGTCTGCCTTAGGTATTTAATCTTTGTAATGTTTACAGCCTAAAAGCATACCAACTTATCGTATCTTGGCAAAAAATGTAGTATTAACAAAGATGTGAGACAGCTTTGAAGTGTGTATGTGTGTGTGTGTGTGCAGATATACATGTAATACAGTTTTGTAAGATCACAGATAAAAGCAAAGAATACAATTTATATGTTCTTACATCTAATATTCTTTCTTTATGGGCATATATGCCTACTTGTGAGAATGAGGACTTAATATGGAATTTCAGTATTAGAGGTAAGCAAGCAACGTTAGTTAAATGACCATACTATAAGATATTTGTTTTCATAGATATTTCCCAGTATGATGTGTCTTTCGGAACACTGTGTATCTCACTCTTTAAGGCAGAAGCACTTGGTGGAGGTCATGGTGTGTTTTTCTATGTATGTAGGTAACCAGTTACTCTGACAGAGCCCTAAATTCTCTATACTATGCTCTCCATGGTTCCCCCATCTGAGAGGTAGTTTTTCCTGTGAAAGATATGCAACCATGGTAAAGAACGCAGTTTGCCCTGTGACTGTTTTGCTGTGTTTAGTTCATTGGTACTGGAAGCCTGGTTCACTGTCAGTTGAATGGCCCAAATTCAACCTCTGAGCCCTGATGTTACTCTACTTTTGTTACAGTTTCTGATGTGGGTACAGCAGTGTGCGGAGTTGAAGAAAGGTGAAGTTGCATTGTGGGATTGCGGGGTGCTAAGTGGAAGAGGCCCTTCTATCATTCCATGAAGAACTATAGAGGCAGTGACATTTATTGGAGTATCTTCTATTTCTTGTTCTGTTCCTTTATTCATGGAAAGAATAAAGGCAAAGATTATGAAAGTCATTACTCCCTCTCCTCTCCTCTTAATTTTATGATTCAAGAGAACAACCTTTGTCAAAATTGAAAAGGTTTTTGCACCCTGATAAACCTCTGCACCGATACAATAATCCAAATCAGACCAAATCAAACATAATTAGAAAAAGTCCAGATTTGATGGATACCAATGCACTCAGATGGATCTCTAGCCCCCACCCCCCCAGGGAGGAGACAGGGAAGGAATACTCAGAAAATCATATGTTTATTCTCTGGAATACTGTTTAAATACCCTGTGGGAGTGGTTGTGAGCATCTCTGGGGGAAAGATATGGAATGAGACAATCCCAGGGGAGGGAGCTTGGGATGGAACTTCCACCTGAACCTGAACATTCCAGACTCTTTGGATATATGGATGCCAGGGGATGTGGTGTGGTCATAACCCAAACATTCCACACTTTTTGAATAGATGGATGCCAGCAGCTGGGGTGACACTTCCAACCAAACAAGAATGAACAAACCCAAGGCAACCCACCACTCCATCCACATAAGCTCTGTTTACCATAGAAATGTGGTGTTACTCTTAGCTGAATTCTAAAGAACATAAATTAAGCAAATGAAAAAGCCTGTCCTGCACAGTGAGGACATCTCCAAATCTTCTGCTGATGTGAAGTGAGACAACACTGTCCATCCAAGAATGTGACACTTACTTCCCAATAGTTTTACAGGAAGTCCCAAAGTCCACTTAGCCCAGGACTTATTTCTGTCATTTTTCTTCCTTCATCTTGACTCCACAAGGAATTAAAGTGGTATCATCTTATTTTAAGTAAACATCATCTATGAATTCTTAGAAAAAATGATCTTCATGCCTTAAAAGTTAAATTCAAAATAAAAATAAAGGTAGTAAATTTTAGAAACATTTCTAAATAGATTTGAGTTTGGGTTTTCCTACAGAATTCTTTAAATATGAACTCAAAATGTAGGCAATTTATTTCTTCAAAGATCAACTTATTAAACACTAAAATTAAAACTTATGGTCTAGGAAGATGGCTCAGAAATTAAAAGCTCTCTCAGAGGACCTGGGTTTGATTTCCAGTGCCCATATGGCACCAGACACAAATCTGGAATGCAGAAATACATGTAGGCAAAATACTCCTAAAATAAAATTAAAAAATAATAAAACTCACCTCTTAGGACTGTTTTTGGACTAAAACTGCACCACCTATGCCCTGTTATATTGTTCCTTATGCCATATGCACTTTTCTTTCCATCTATAAACTTTTCTTCTTGGGGATTACTGTTTTGAGACCAGCTCTGCAAGGCTGGAGTCAGCTGAATGAACTGCTGGGGTTTCTCCTGCTCCATGTACCCGGAGCTCAAGATGCACAATCATTAAATAGTTAAGTAGCCATCTGTACTTACATTATACTTCATAACTTGAGCCTACAAATATATCACTTGATGAAAGTCTGGCAGAGTTAATTTTTGACATTGATTATTGGAAAATTACAGCAACATTCAAAAAAGAAATGAGCTTGGACATCAATTAGCTCCTGAGGACCAAAGATCATCAATTTAGAAATGCAGAAATTGGGCTTTTTTGGAAGGTTCCCCACACATAGATATTAAGTACTGATCAATAAGAATTTCATGAATTATCAGTGTGTATTTAATATATAATACTCTGGAAACCAAACGCATAGCTCAGAACACCTCTATAAGTTTCCCACATCAAATATGGAACATCTTCCCTCTTGCCCTCTGCATAAACCTCCAAAATTCCAAGTCAGGGTTCTAGCCTTGATAGTTTCCTTCAGCCACCATCAAGTTCATTGTGTCTTGAGAATTGCTCCCAGAGTCACTACTAGCATGCTTCTGTCACCACTGAAGGATAGCTGTCACTCCTCTCAGTCTCATAGGCTTCAGCACATTAGGCAAGGTTTCAGAAATAGTTTGACATTGTCCCACCTCTAACACAAGTAAGACAAACCTCTCCCCATTGCAAAGATAGTCATCACTCCTTTGACTGTACACATCTCTTGCATAGATCACCATTACTTTATTCATGGCGAGGACCAAAACTGTGCACCCGATTTTTTGAAGCCCAGTGAGTCCCATCTCTCCTGCAGTTCCGTCTCTTCACCAGTCACCCTCTCCCCTCAGCCCCAGCTGCCTGACTGGCTTTCACTTGTTCCAGCTCACCAGGCTCTTTCTCATGCTCATACAATCTAAACACCATGCCCAGAGTACCTGACTCATTATTGGTTACTATTTTCAATATAGCAACTCACATATCGGCTCCCCAAGTGAGTCAAATCCTCATCAAGTACATTTATATGTAAACACACGAATACATACATTTGTATGCATAAATATTCAATAGTAATGTATTCATATCCTTCAGTATCCCTTCATTAGAGTGACTTATTGGTCACTAAAGTATGGACTCATCTAATTTGTTGGTTGTTGTATTCCTAGAAAAGTAATACAGTAGAGTGCTTGCCTCAGAATTGGATGAAGTAAATGTTTGCAGAATAAATGCTGGCTGAACATTCATTTATTTATCCCTCTAAGTGGCCATTCTTGCACATAAGTTATATGCCTGAGCCAGCCAGTGTTCTGTTGCCATGAAGACACACCATGACCACCGCAACTCTTCTAAAGGCCACACCTACTCCCACAAGGCCATATTCCTAATCCCTCTCAGGTAGTGCAACTCACTGATGCATTCAAATATATGAGCCTATGGGGGCATTCTGCACACACTTACCACCTTCATAATTGAGTAAAGAAATAGACAAATGCTTGTGGTCTAAGAGGCCTTGCTCATTTCCTTTATAACCTCCCCAAACTGCGCATTCCTATCTTATTTCTCTCTTCATTCTCAATGTGTTGGGAGTCACTTGAGAAAAAAATTGCTCAAAACTGATGAGAGCACATCAAAGGGACATAAGAGCAATAATGGCCTCTCACCAGGTAAATATAGGATCTTCTGAGCATGAGAAGTATCAATGTGTATAAAGAATTATAGAACATTACTTAGGGAAAAAAATCCAGGATCCCATGAGCCTGTAGTGTGCTTGTGCACATTGCTGGAAGGCAGAGTGAGCAGTCTCCACTTTACTGAGTCATCCAACCCATCATTAAATGCTGAGTTCTGTAACTGCTACTGTAAGGATATTAACAAGCATCCCACTGCTGGGGAAATGGTTTCCTGGACAGAAGATTCCCACTATCTCAGACAGCTCCTCGACTGGCCTTTGACACACAGGAGAAAGCTCCTTCAGACAGGCATCAGTGTAACCATGTGCTCAAACCCATTATCTCCAGCGGAAGAACAATCTCCCTTCTTCAGAATACTGTCTAAACACAAAAGTTAGCCAGGATCCAACTATCACAAATACTCGGACAAACTCAAATTGATAGAAATTTGTCAGTACAACCTAGTACTTAAAAAATGTGAGTGCCGTTTTTCCAAAATGAGAAGCCCAGAGGAGACCACAGAACTAAAGAGGACCTGGTGACTATCTGTGTGCCATCCTTCGTGATCAGACTCCGGATATGAGAAAAGTTTTAATGAAGAATGTTGGGGTAATTGTGGAACATGAACCTGAGCTGTAGGACCTATAACAGTATTGTACCTATATTAAATTTGTTGAGTGACAACCATTATGGGAATGTATAGGAGAATATACCTTTGAGAGGCATTCCAAATACTGGATGTAATTGGAGGTGAAATCGTTTGGTCTCTTCCTCTTGCTTTAAAGTGAAAAGCAATCATTCTGAAAATGTGGGGAAAGGAAATAACTTAATATGGCAAAATGTTAGCTACCATTGAATCTAGGTGAGACTTGCATAGTCTTCTTCATATTATGGCTATGTTCATGTCAAAGGAAAAACCAGGGGAGATACTCTACAGTTCTCATCCAACTTTGCAAATGAGATTGTTTTTCCATAGTGTAGTGAGCTATTGTGTACAAAAGTGGTTTAGTCAATTAGTAACATTCCTGAAAGTATCTGATATCTTCATTCAACATTCCATAACAATTTCAAAACAGATGTGTAAACACTAAGAGATAGCAGGTATTTTACTGCTTGGAGGCTAGTGAGACACTGTCTCAAAAAGAAAATTTAAAAGAATAACAGGAAAATGTGGTTCCTTAAAATAATATGCTTTAGGCAATGTTTTAGCCGATATAGGAGACAATGCATGGTGACAATATCAAAAGGTATAATATTTCCCATATTCCAGTTATACTTGAGAACATTTTAGCGTGAGAAATACTGAATGGAATGAGGCTTTGGTGGGAATATGGTTTTCTTATTCATCTACTTCTTACATCTCCTTCCTAAACATGGGTGCTTATCTGTAGAACAAAGTAGACCGCAGTATAAACACCATTCACCTTTGGCCAGGGCTCTACGCTACTAAAGATCCAGAGAGGTTCACAAGGCACATTGTTAAAAGCTGGCAAAGGTGTTAATGTTTAGATTTCAGAAAAGATACTAAACCAATAACATTAGTTCATCAAAGCACTCAAACCAGAGAGGTCAGTGGGGGGTTCTTGCTGCTTTGTCAGATGACCTGAGTTCAAGCCAATAGCCAGAAAATGGAGAAGTTGAGCTGATTCCCAAAAGGTGTCCTCTGACTTCTGCATGCATGCCGTAGCACATGCTCCATTATACAGACACATACATGCCACACACAAAATAAATAAAATATAATAATTATAAAGATCAACTCTCCATTCACTCGACAAAAACTTGAGGACCAGTTCAACATCAAACTAATACATATATGTCTCTGTGTGTATGTGTGTATACCTATAAACATATATAAGTTAATTTCAAATTACATATATACATATGTGTACATATATGCATATATAAAAGAAGTAATTAATTTAATTAATTGACTTCTTGAGGAAAATGTCAATTTTAAAATAATTATGTAAACACTTCCTCTTACTGTTGAAGTTTATGCTATAGTTCTGGACTGGACTCTCTAGGAATACTCCCTGGTGCTAATGTATTATTTAGGACTCCTTCAGGTGGCATCTTCATATAACAAAAAAAAATGGAGTGATCGTCTATGACTGAAAACATTCATCATCAACTGTACACAACTTACATCTTAGTATGCAAAATAGTAAACCAATTATAAGACTATTAAGAGCTATTTTGTGCCAGATTTTATAGCATAGTTCATAAATTACTATAATAGTAGCAAAGAGAAAAGGGTTCTGAGAGATGTGTGAGAACGGTTCCCTTGATATGCATAACCCATACATACTGTTTTAAATTTCACTATAGTAAGATCTTCATACTAAAAATTTATAGCTTATCTTCAGTCTTTATGACCTCAAATATCAGTGATCAGTCTAATGTTGATATTGTTCTGATAATGGGAAAAGAGCAACAAATTGTTATAAGGTAGGATCCTGTTTTCATGGAGTCTTGATCATCAAACAAAAGTAATGGTAGCTTTGTTCTCCTGCCCCCTTTTCTCCTCCCTCCACTCATATTTATATCTGTAGTAAAATAAATGATACCCATAGTGCTACTGAGAGAATTCTAAGACTTAAGAGAACTGGGTGAAATTGAATTTAGTGGTCATATTAAACTGTTAATATTTTATTTCATTTTTCTAAAGTTTCAAGACCATGAATAAGTTAAAAGTTGTATGAATTTATAGTTATAGGAAGGCAGACTTCCATATAGAATTTGCTATTAAAAGAAAACAGCTCTGAAAACAATTTGTGTAGGTAATTATTAGCTAGAAGCTATTTGTACTCTAAATTATTGCATATACACATATGATAATAAGACTTTGCACAAATGGAAACTTTTGATAATAAATCCATGTAAATGATCATGCCTGGGGAAATAATTCTAGATGTTATAAGTGTATTTGAATTGCCTGCAAACAGAATGCAGGCTTCTAGACCAAGTACGTGACTATATTTCATTCATGATATTTAATAGGTCATTGTACCTAAAGTCTCCAAAAGGATGAATAAAACAAGCAGTGGAGAATGTACTTTGCTGCTTGTACACGTAGTAAAGTGTGCACCCACAGGAGAGTTTGCAAAGTAGCACTGTGAATCTTTCAGCAACAGTAGGCTAAACTACACTCAGGATCACAGTTATCATAAGTAAACATAAACCCTTGCTCTTCATCTTGGCACTACTCTTATCATTACACACGGAAATTACTACCAACTGGAATTTGTCTGTGTGGTGTGTTCACTGCTTAGAACAAGCACCCTCCGTGAAATGAATCCCAGAGCATCTGCACTCCATGAGCCCTAAACCCCCATGACACTGCATGGGACTGTACACTGCTCCCACCTCAAATCAGCTGCATTACATAGTAAACAAGTAAATTAAAGATAGAGTATCCACCCACTCCTTTCTTCATTTTAGATTTTGGTTATATCTGTGCTATGTCAGGCTCATATTTTCCCATTCAAATATAACCAGAGCTCACATGGAAGCATTCGCTGCTGTTTTCCATGCTTAATTATTTTAGTTGGTACTGCTAGGTTCCATGGTTAGGGAGTTTATTCCAGGGTGACATACCACACATTCTACTTCCTCAATGTTTTTGTGCTTATCCTTCATTCCTCTCAGCCCTAGAACAGCCTGGCTCCTGTGTCTCTACTCCACATGCCATTTTCTGATTACTCTCCACTCTTAAACCAAGTACGGCAAACAAAGGAGGTGGGCCACTGACTGCCTGCAGTACTGGTCTCCTTTAAAGCATCCTCACAAGCTTATGCCCCTGACTCCTGTTACGACACTCAGAAACCTGCAACTGTGTCGTGATTTAGAGGCTATTCCTTTTATTATTTCCCTCCACAGCACCCTCAACAGGAAGACCATCCTAATAGCCAATAAAAATGGTTGATATGGATGTTATTTTCCTCAACCACACATCCCCAGTTATGCTGAGTTTCAACAGGAAAACATAGTTTCCCACCGTGCGCTTTTGTCTAAGCTCACATTGATCCAATCTCAGTGGACAGCCCTTAGGAGCTACAATATGAATTTTATAGAACTCCATGTCCCAAGGCAGACATCTGTCTGGTAAGGACCCACCCAGATGTCTCTTCCATTGCAATAATAAACTTTCTCCTTGCTGCACAGTCTAAAGGTAAATTCTTTCACTGCCCACAGTCCCTTGCCCTACCACACTGATAGTCCCCAGGAGAGCACCCAGACAATAGATATCTCAAATCTCCTTTCTTCTGTTAAAAAAAATTCATGTTCAACTAAAGGCTCAATAATTAATTTGTCAGTTATTACCCTTGCCTTGTTTTTATCTGGATGTTAGAGAATTTAGCAGGCATGTTTTATGACCACTTGTTTATGAATTGAGCTTTTCTTGTTTAACTGAAAATCTAGTTATTTTTCTCACTTTTTTCACATTTCATAGTTTCATCATGTGTCACCAGAATACGAGATCTTTGCTTCACCATAAACTCATGTCTCAGAGCTCTAGTCACTATTTTGATATCAAATATTTTATTTAATACCCAAGCAAAATGATATAAAGGCAATTTAAAGAATAATTGCAAGAAATGAATGCACATGTGCCCATGGTCAAGCTAAAGTGTCCTGTCTTTGTCAGGAGATCCTACTGCCTGTATCAGCTTGGTATCTTAGGTGCTTACCATAAATCAATGAGTGCTCACTCCACTCATTGATAATCAGTGGAGAACTTCTGCTTCAAGGAGTAACTCGGGCATCCAGTTCCTCAGTCCTGCGTCCTTTGGTTTCTGTACTGTTTGCTCTGTAGCTAACAGAGAGTGTAGAGAATTGTTTAGGATGTTTGAGATGCTGGATAGTGAGAAACGTGACTGCTTCTGTCCATATTGGATTGTATAGTAAGAGGGACCAAAACAAAAAGCCTGGCAGTGAGTTCAGGAATCAGAGCAAAGAGAACATGGGCCTGGTCCCTCAGCATCTTCTGCGTGCTCCCCCCATTTGCTCACTCAAAGAACTGGCCCACTTCAGGAATCACATCTCAACAGTCTCCTTTCCCTTCTTTTTATACCTCAAGTGCAGTCCTTCAGTATTGCTCTGACTTACAGCCTTATAGAAACCGATGTATGTTAGAAATGTGGGGCTTAGTTTTGCCATTTGAAAAGAATACATGTTTATGTGAAAAAATCTACTTGTTTTCATTGCATAAAGTTTTTGACACTACTACTCAATATTATACTCTTTCTAATTGTGACTGGAAATTCTTTGAGCTACGGAAAGGCTTGCAATCAAAAGTATGCCAATCCAACTATGAATTCACCTATATCTTCTTGTAACTTATTTCTACCTTATATTTTAAAACTGCTATTGTTGCAAACATATATGTTTCTAGTGACTTTTACTCTGTGTTAAAGTATACACCCTATCCTTATATTGCATTTAATCTTAACACTTGTTTTGTCTGACCTTTGGCAGCCAGTCTAGCTTTCAGTTGATTTACATTTAGTTTGCTAATCTTGGTACATTTTCTATTTGTTTACTTCCAGTTTTGTCTTCATGTTCTAAATCTGAAAAGATAACGTTGCTAGCTTTCAAAATCTAGAGCGGTGGTGGTGCACACCTTTAATCCCAGCACTCGGGAGGCAGAGGCAGGTGGATCTCTGAGTTCGAGGCTAGCCTGGTCTATAAGAGCTAGTTCCAGGACAGGCTCCAAAGCAATAGAGAAACCCTGTCTTGAAAAAATCTAGAGGAATATTTATTATATTTTTATATCTTGCACTTAGAAATAATCTAGAGTTTTACTTTCTCATATTGTATATTTGTGTACAGAGGAGCATGCATGTTTACATGTGTGCAGCTCCTATGAGTGCAGGTATGGGGGCAGGTATGTGTACATGTGTGTGTAGGCTAGAATTCAGTCTTCGGTGTCATTCCTCAGGTGCTATCCTCCTTTTTATTGAGATAGTATCTTTCACTAGTTTAGAACTCCCAAACAGGCTGAGATGTCTGGCCAGTGAATTCCTGAGATGTTTCTGTGCTTCCCTTTTCTGATTTGGGATTACAAGGGTACACCATTGCTAGACACGGGGGCTCACACCTTTAATCCCTAGACAGCAGAGGCAGGAAGATCTCTGTGGTTAGAGGCCAGCCTGATCTACATAAGTTCTAGGTAAACCACAGTTATGTAGTAAGAACATGTCTCAACAAAATGAAATGGTCACACCATGTACATATGTACATACATGCATGCATGCATAATACATCCACCCACCCACCCATACATACATACATACATACATTTATATATACATATATGTGTTGGGTGAGTGTGTTCTCAAAGACTGAACTCAACCCCTAGACTATGCCTTTGTTCCAACAAATTAGACACTTGTTATTTTAGTCAGTAAATAATTTTGATTAATATATGTGTTTGTCATTTTCTTTGCATATTCAATTTTTTCATTCTAAATCCTTAGAGATAACTTTGCCAGGATTTAAGATAGAGAGATCAGGTATTATATTAGTTTATTTTGCAGCTGTGATATATATATATATGTACATATATATACATATATATATATATATATATATATATATATCTTTTTTAAAACTTTCTCCCTGCGAAGTTAGAAATGTCTTGCTTTAACACTTTCTTAAGATTCTAAGTCTCTATCATTGACTCAAGAGAACTCTTCATCATTAACTAAATATTCTATCTAGGTGTCCAGGAAAAACAGCACATGGCCAGTTTTATTCTCAGCAACCTCTCTGATCTCTTGCCTTTTCCAGGTTGAAAGACAGATCCTCCAAGCCTGCCAATAGCCATCCTTTCATTTTGGGTTGCCCTAGTTTCATTTCTCTGGCTGTGATAAAACACCCTTGCGAAAAGCAGCCTTGGGAGGAAAGCGTTTATTTTAGCTCACGGTCCCAGGTCACAGTCCATCCTGTGGGGAAGCCAAGGAGGCAGGAACGTCAAACAGCTGTCATATCACATCCGCAGTCAAGAGCAGATAGAAGTGAATGCACACTCGCTTACTACTCAGCTTTCTTCTCAACCCTTACAGCCCAGGACCGAGGCTTGGGGAACAGTGTTGCCCATAGTGGGCTAGCTCTTCTTGCCCCAGCTCCACACCAAAAACTATGACTTCCTTGTCTGACAAGTTTGATCAAGTTGGCAGTTCACACTAACCATCAAAGCATCCACAACTATTTCTCCACTCCCCACCTCTAGATCAATTCTTTTCTGCATCCTATTTCTTCTGCTGCTCTTAGCCCTTTTGCACTTTGAGGCAGTCATGTAGATTATAGGGAGGCAATTTTTTTGAAAACTTGTCTGACAATAACTATTTTGCATATACTCTTGACTGAGAGTTTGATAACATGTGCTAACATTTAACATGTCATGATGTGCATTTTTTTGTTGGGAATTTTGAATGTGTGTGCTCCACCACCTTTGTCTAAGACTCCGACACTGCTGCTATTAATGAATCTCACTGCCACAATTCTGATAATTCTCTGTGATGTGAGATTTCTTTACGCCCAGTGCTCTGAATTAATAAGGTGTTGCTCCCTTGATATATTCATTTGTCATCCGTTGTGTTAAGTGTGAGAGTGGCCTCTGTAAATTGGGAGACTCGTGACCACCACTTCTGTGCAGTTTCATCACATGATGTGTCTAATAATCTCTCCTTTTCCCTTCTCGGCCCTCACTATCTGGAATTCCTATTCTTAGATGTTGACTCTCTTACATCAGTCTCATCGCCTTGCTCCCATTTCAATTGACAATTACATCTGTTTGTCCCTTAACTCTGTTTTCTGAGTAATCCCGTTATCTCCTAACCTTTCTGATGACTATTCTTTTTCATTTGGTTTCATTTTTCATTTACAAGAGCTTTTTGTTGGTATCTGATTTCTTTCTGTTAAATACAGGGTCCTGAGAAGCCCAGTGCACAATTCCCTGGTTGCAGACAGCATCTTGCATCTTCTTGTTATCTCTCGAAGAGTGTGGCTAACATTTTACAGCATTTAAAGTTAGTTTTTACTCCTCTGTCAGCAACCCATTATCTAAAATGTATAACTATCTCTCTTATGAGTATCTCTTCCTACCTTATCTATGTTTCTGTAACTCCTTTTCTCCCTAATTCCTTGATTCTTGTTTTAAAGGCATTTGAGGAGGAAAGAGAAACAAAAGAAAGTGTTTATCTACAGATTCTCTTCATTGGCTACTTAGCTGAATTAACTAAAGTAATACATTAATAACATTGAAAATGTTATGTTTATGAACTTTATAGCATTTTTAGTGTTTCTCAGTATTTTACTCCCTTTGTATGGTTTTAGATATTTCTGGTATTCCCTGAAGTGCTGATCCTGTATTGTTCTTGCTTCTGTTTGTCAGCATTAAAAGTTTCTGTGTGTATTCCACTAACTATCTTAGGAAACATCTTTGACATTTTAACATGATCATGATTTTGTGGTGTGCTATTAGAATATCCCAAAAGATGTTTACTGTACAATTTTGGCCAGTGTTTAGGGTTTTTTTATTTTATTTATCCATTTTAAAGTCAAGATTCCTTTGTTAATGTACTTCATGTTGCTTCTGTATGAAATGGATGAAGATAAACTGCATGGGGTTTGAGATACAAAGCAAGAGGAAAAACAACGGTGCACAGTAGAACCTAATAAATATCTGCCTGTGATTGCAACACTATTGAGTGCATGGCTCACACACCTTAGAATGTATAAGAAAGAAATCATATTCATGTTAGAATGCACACATATTTGAGTTTCACAGTGTTTTATGTTAGTCATAGAATTTTACTACTGTTTAGAAAGCAATATTATAATTTTATAAGAGACATTATTTAATAACAATCAATGTAATGCCTAGATAATATATAAAGAAGAATAAAGAATCTCCCAAATATATAGTGTGCACCAAACATTAACAGAATTAAGTATCTACCTTGTATGGTCTAAGTAAATCAGATTCTCTATAAACATAATACTTCTTCAGAATCTTGTTCTTTCTAAAATTAGCAGAGAGGGAAATTTAAAAATAATGTTGTATACAGATAAGAAAACATAAAACATTTTATCTATATGATAATCAGTAACATTTATATTTAAACTTTAGTGAGTCACTGTTCTAAAATTTATTTGAAAACATATACAGAGAACCTTTTAATTTAAAAAATGAGACTTTTAGTGTTAAGTATTTATTCTGGGAAATTGTTTCATTGAAATCTTATTAAATATTTGACATTAAGTAAGTAGATGTTATTTTGTTGCAAATATTGGCATTCCAACACCAGCTTGATCCATTCTGTGTTAGGCTGTAACTCATGATCTTATTGAACGGGATTGTTCACAGAAGAAGCCAGAGACAGATAGGAATGGCTTCCTAATATTCCATTGCTGTTACCTTCTAAATGCCACACGGTATTTTGTTTGCTTTCATTTCCGAAAGTTTAATCTTATGACCTTTCGACCTTTGGGTCCAGAGAGATGACTTTGTAGTTAGGAATATTTGTAGCTCTCCTGGAGAACCCAAATTCGGTTTCCACACTGAAAGACTTTCCACCTAACTAAGTCACATTTCCTGATCTTACATTTTTATATTGATTTTTCTTCTGGGCCAACCCATAATTAGTCATTGTTTCTGCTCTTTTTTAATCCCATCTTCACAGTTTCAGGTTATATTAAATGTCTATTTAATGGATAGAGCTAGAAAACATCATATTGAGTGAGGTAACCCAGACCCAGAAAGACAATTATCATATGTTCTCACTCATAAGTGGTTTTTAAACATATGCAAAGAAAATCAGCCTACAAATCACAATCCCAAAGAACCTAGATAACAATGAGAACCCCAAAAAAGACATACATGGATCTAATCTACATAGGAAGTAGAAAATGGCAAGATCTCCTGAGTAAATTGGAAGCATGGGAACCATGGGAGAGAGTTGAAGGGGAGGAGAAAGGCAAGGAGGAGAGCAGAAAAAATGTATAGCTCATTAAAATCAATAAAAAAGAATGTTAAAAAGTCTATTTATTCCATATTGTTATGATGTCTTGCCTTAGTTTCTTAATCACAATTCTGTATGTTTCATCCCTCAGTATCCTTTAAGATTCCCACTAGGTTTTTTATTTCCCTCTTATTTGAACTGAAGGAAACCCTCGGGCTCTAACCTGTAACCTGTTTTATTCTCCCATTCCCTGTACAGACACACTCAAGTTCAGCTGTCATTTGTCATGGTGCTGATTTTTATAGCCCTGTTTGTCCATTCAATCATGCTTAGATTATTGTATCTTAGTCTGAGCCCTGCATTTAAAGGAAGGCATTAGCAAATTCAAATGTGTTTGGAGGGATGATTAAATTGATTGAAGTCTCCTACACCATGTCCCATGAGGAATGGCTGAAGGAATTGTGTATATTTATTGTTTATCCTGGAGTAAAAAAGATTGCGAGCAGACAGAATAATTGTTTTCAGTAATTGGAAAGTCTGTCATTTAAAGGAGGGAACAGATTTGTTATGAGTTGTTCTAGAAAGCTCTACTAAAATCAACTTGGACAAAGTATGAGCAGACCTATTACAATATTCTCTTATAATGATCAGTGATTAAACCTTATTCCTCTTGGTTTTTCCTAGCACAGAGTTTTATTTATACTGGGAACTAATGAATATTTATTGACTGGATTTAATCAATACGATTGAAAGAACAAACCTCTCAGTAAACTAGAGTGCCTTTTAAGGTAAAAATATCAGGTCTTTCAACAAATCTTTATCAACTGTCTATGAAACAGTTGATTCTGTTCTTAGCTCACAGGATATAAAGCTACCAACATCGTGATGTTGTGGATGGCTTTGGTGGCCAAGAACACTTCTAAAAGTTTTCTTGAATTTGATAGCTTCATATCAACCTCATATGCTAGGTACTTTCATTATTTATACTTTAGATGTGAAGAAACTAGGCCATATGGAAGTTTTAGACTGGCCAGTTTTGAAAAGCTGGTTAGAGTTCAAATTAGACTTTAACCCAGGCAGTCAGGCTCACTGATTTACGTCCATAACTACCGTGATAAAAACTGACAATAATGAAAGACAAAGGCATACCAAACTGAAAACACCCGAGGACACGAGGAGATCCAATCCAGCCTTCCTTCTGGGACTCTATCCCATCTCTCCCCAAATGTCTGTGACCTCCTCTCCCCTCAGGCTAGTCTTCACATTGTCTCTGAGTGATCATCTCAAAAGCAAATGCAATCATTCTACTTTCTTCAAATCTTTCATTAGCTCATGATGTCTGCAGGACATAGCTCCCACTGCCTTTTGGACAGCAAGGCCTCCTAGTATCTGTCTCTGCCTGTCCATCTTACCTCATCTCTCCGGAACACTGTGCAAACAATATAGCTAAATGGCTCTGTCATGTAGACCTTGTCTGGCAAGGAAACAAGGTTGTGTGGGAATGAAACTATCAATAGGAAATGTTCAGAGCAGTACCTTGCATGTAATAACTGCTCAAGAAATGTTAGCTTATCTATTTCCATCCACTTCTGATTATTCAGACAAAACTGCTGTGTGCTACATAGAATTTATCCCTTAGTTTCCTCGCTCCACTGGTGGTTGCTTTGTAATAGATTGAGAAATAAAGAGGAAGTATTGGCTCTCCTAATCAACAAACTCAGAGGCAGAACAAGCACAGGCAGAGTCCAGGCAGAGTTACTCCCCTGGTCTTCAGACTTCTCAGCCTGGCCTTCCTCCGTGCTCGCTTATGCTGAGGCTGGCCTTCGTCAGGGCAGCCAGAGGGCTTCCAGCATAGCAAGAACTATGTAAGCCTTTTTATTCGTATTCAATAAGACTGAAAATATCATTTTGCATTGTCATCGAGCCTGGGCTCTTCACTTTGAGTAGATCCTCTGTAACATGATCACTGTCAATGGGGAAGTCATGAGTCAGCTGGGGTAAAGGATTAACTGATGATCCTAAAAATTATGCCCATATCCTAACACCCAGAACCTTACCTTGAGAAAGGGCCTCCGCTGTTGTAATTAGCTTAAAAATATCTAGGTAAAAAAATACTGCAATATCTTGGTGGGCTTTGAATCTGCCGGTATGCATACTGATGCATTTCTAAAGAGAAAAAAGAAACACGCAGAGGAAAGGGCCATGTGAAGCCGGAGCAGCGACCAGATCTAAGAAGCCATGTAATGCCTGGACTTACCAGAAGCCTGGGAGGCAAACAAGCACTCTTCCCTTTGCGTATAAGACATGTAGCTCTGAATCTACCTTGACTTCAGATTTCCAGCATCCAAGACCAGGGGAGAATTTGTTGGTATTGTTTTTGTGTTTTGGATTTTTGATTGAGATAGGTTCTCACACAGGCCACGCTGGCCTCAAATTCACAGGAGATGAATGTACAGGCCGTTTTTGAGCCAACTTTTTTTTTCAAGGAACATAGGTGCTCACTGCCAAGTATATTCTTATAAGTCCATTTACAAAGCTAGGGATGGGGACAATCTATCCTAAACTATGGAACTTCTACATAGAGTAGCAACACAGCAGTCGCTTCTGTATTCTTCACCTCTACTTTGCACTTGTAATTTTTGGTTCTTAGGCCCCTGTGGATTGCAAGTCTGAGCCATTTTTTTAATTTACCTTTTCTGAGGTGACTCTATTGATTTCAATGACAAAACAAGATCACTTCATTTGACTTTCTAAATCCCTTTACAGTCCATAGTTTTCTCTTAGCTTGTTTGACATGTTTCTTTGATAACCCTGTCAGGTTATTTAATGAAGGCTACCCAAATTGCCATTTTTCATTCTCCTGTGGCCAAAGTCTAGAACTTCTTTATGTGTGCCCTTAGTAAACTGGAATTGATTCTGTATGTGCTGTGTATGTTGTTAATGGGATCTTCGTGATTCTACACAGTGAAGTTAGTGGTGGTCTTAAGGAGTCCTCACTGACATTTGACTATGCATTACACATTTTTACAGTTCCATGTTAAAAAAAAATGTAAAACCCGACAGTGGTTTACTTCATAAATGCTTAACATTTTAAAATATTTGGTGCTCTAAACATCTTTAGGCCAGGTGTGGATGCCAAGTAAAACTGAAGTATGGAATGAATGGTTCATTTAGCCATAACCCCTTTGAGTGTTTTGCCTTGTCTAATACAAACAAATGCTTCCAAGGGCATTTGGATTTAGCCTTATGCAGTCTTTAAAGAAAGGTTATATTGCTTAAATGGTAAAACTACTATATTAAATAATAGAATGTAAGACTTCACAACTTTTCTTTTTAAAACAAAGAATATAAAGGCAAAGCCTTGTCTTGTTAAAGACTTTATATAATTAAGTCTAAATTACCACAGCTAAAAGTAGAAGGTACCTGTTAAATAAATTGTATGGGAGTCACAGAAACAATATGAACAAAGAAACACCTAGAAATTAGTGTCTGGTGAAGGAATAGGTGACGTGATACACTGGATGGTTGAGCAATCACACAATAAGCCATAAAATATGAAACTTGAGGAACCTCTGAAAAATATTTGAAAACTATCACTGTCATTCCACTCATTCATAGCAATCTCACCAACTGGATTCTTTCAAATGGTGTTTGAATAGTGCTTTACTTAGCTAGTTCTGTTGTTATTTCTGCTACAAAAATTATAATAATTTTAGTGCCTTGAAATACACAAGTTTGTAATATTTCTATAGATTTGAAGTCAGAAGCAGGCTAAAATTAAGGTGTCAGCTGGACCATTTCCTTTCCAATTTGTTTCTTTAGGTTTTCTGCTTCTAGAACCAATACAGTTGCCTTCCTCCTTCTCCAGAGCTAACACTGGTCGATCCAGTCCTTTCTCATGGCCTGACTGTAGCTTCTTTTTTCCTCTTCCACTGTTCAGACAATTTTTGATGAGCTAGATAGAACTCAACCAGACAACTAAGAAGGATCTCCTTTATTTAAGGTTACCTGACTATCAACTCACATTCATTTTGAGATCAAAATTATTTCCTAGCATAGAGATAGTATGTTTGGCAGCCTCTGTAAATGGAAAGTGGACCTCTTCTGGAAACACTTATAGCCCGCCCAAAGTCACACTCGTAACTTTTCCATTTTGACAATGATGCTTTGCATACGCAAGATGTTGTCACTGCAGGAAGCTGCAGGCAGGACACATGAGATTCCACGAGTTTTATGACTATTAATTATTTTAAAATAACACTTGTCAAGGGAGAAAGGATTTGGTGAAAATGTAGAAATGCTTACAGAATTCCGTATTAGGAAGATGGACCAAGACAGTATTTATCCAGTCTCTAAGATCATCAATAAAGTAATAAATAATAAATCAAAAAATGAATGGAGTGTCACTAAGTGGCATGCATGCTTAGTGTGTAGGAGTATGTGAGTTCAATCCCTAGACTGAAAATGTATAAAAGATTGTTTTTAAATAGTAAATTAAGTCCACTGTGGTATCACATGAACTACACCCAATCTCATCTAAAATTCACATTAAGGTCACATGCTTCATTTAATTAAGTTATTCATTCAAAATTTGCTGGTTTTTGTTGTTAGCACAAGGATCTATTCAATGAAAATGATTTTGATTTCCATCCATTTAATTATAACGCTCTCCACCATGAACTGAATATTATTAGAAATATATCACAGCTTAACCTCAATATGGCTGATAGCAACAATAGATTTTCACAATGTGTTTTGTTTTATTTTTATTTTTAGCATATTTACCATGCTTAACAAGAAGAACATTAAGTGATGCTACTAAAATGTCTTAGGGTTAGATTAATGCTTATTTCCTGAAGCACCATCACATTCTATTTGATTTGTTATTTTTTTAATATTATGTGATACATAGAATAGGTGCTGTCATCCTGATTTTATAGAGAAAGTAAATTATACCCGAATAATGACATGGAGATTTCTGGTAAAGAGATGAATGTGTGCTTATGTTTTTTCCCCCTAATCTAGTCCCAGGACTAAACAATAATAAGTGGAATTTGGAAAAAAGAGAACATGAGGGTATAACCAGACTCAAAACCAGGAACAGAAGCAAATAAACATCCATGAAATGGATAGAAATCGTGGGCCTATTAGGCTATAAGTTGGTAAACTGTTGACAGATCTGGTACAACATTGCCTGTGTGCTGGTAGCTGGAGATAAGAAGAGAAATACACAACTCAAAATAAAGATGAAGAAGACGACAGCAAAGAAGGAGGAGGAGGAGATGACAACGACAACAATGATGATGAAGGAAAAAAGAAGAGGAGGAGGATGAGGAGGAAGAGGAGGAAGAAGGAGAAGGAGGAGGAGGAGGAGGAAGAGGAGGAAGCAGCAGCAGCAGGAGCAGGAGAAGGAGCAGCAGCAGCAGCAGGAGCAGAAGCAGAAGCAGAAGCAGAAGAAAGATATGATTAAAGAAACAAGTACTGGCAGTTTACCCTGAAGCCCCAAAGCTGTGTGGTTCCCAGTGTACAACGTTTAGGGAAAGAGGGAGACAGAAACAGACAAACCTGGAACCCATTGATCTTTGATCTCTGTTCTGCCATGGTGCCAATCTCACCCTTGGTGAAGAACACCAAGCTAACAATAGTTAAAACTCAGCTCTATGTACAAGGCTTAAAAAGTCACAATCAGGAAGGTTTTTGTTATGCCAATATAAACAAAAATTACTAGCCAGAATCTTTTTTAAAAACATACAAACCAGTATTAAAATGGAAGTTACTGGAAGTGGGGTTCAGTGCAAGAGTATTTGTCTTCAATGTGCCAGGTCCCAGGTTCAATCCCCAGAACCACACACAAATCAGCAAGGTAGGGAGGAACTATGAACAAGAAACTCAAATGGCAGGGAGAATAGAGAAAATAAAAACTAACCAAAAACAAGGAAGAAAATTGAAAATGTTTTATCCTTTCATGAGTTATGCCATGCAACATTATTTCCATCTGCAGGGCATCTAGGTCTGAGATACAGACCTAAGATTTCTAACTGGAAACCGTCTAGGGATAACAAGCAGTTCTGGAAGAGGGCACAGAGGGAGGGAGTCTCTGAGTACATAGGTTAAGGATGGGTTGTTGGAGTCACGCTTCCCAGGAATCTGGAGAAGATGGAGGGAGAGTGAGGACACTGTTTCTGCAGAGACAAAATCAAAATGTGTGGACAGACACAACAGATGTCGAAGCATGGAAAGTTCTGGGTGTCTCCATCATTGTGGGTCTGCTTACTCAGAGGATGGGAAAGAAAGGAATGATCCAGCCACTATGGATAAGATGAGGAAGCGTGACTGCTGAGGTCCAATGTTAGGGTAAATCAAGAGACGAGCACCCATGTCTGGGTTCCTTCTACACTAAAGTGCCTGTATAATTATCGGTGCTCTCTTGCTAAAATCGTGAACATCTGCCAAACTTAGCAACTTATACATTTCTTTTTTTTTGTTTGTTTGTTTGTTTTTCGAGACAGGGTTTCTCTGTGGCTTTGGAGCCTGTCCTAGAACTGGCTCTGTAGACCAGGCTGGTCTCGAACTCACAGAGATCCTCCTGCCTCTGCCTCCCGAGTGCTGGGATTAAAGGCGTGTGCCACCATTGCCCGGCTCCATAAATTTCTTACATACAAATCACCTCTAATAAATAATTTTTTACTATTCATAAGTTGCAAAACATACATTTGTTGATGGCCTCCATGTTTGAAAAGAACAAGCTTCATGTGTTGGGATCATAATGGCATGAAGTGATTCTGTTCTTTCCATGATTGTGAATCATGGAAAGTGAATCTTTCCATGATTGTGGAAACACCACCTCTCTGAGAAAACAAGTGGCAAAGACAGAAAAACTATTTCCCGTATGTTAACATTCCTCATCTCACCATGCACAAATCTGAACCGTGGATTACTAATAAACTGTAAAATACAGTCCTTGCTTTTATTCTGTTATCCCTCCTCCAAGTGGAATTCAAAGCGACAAGTTGATAAGTATAATCAAATTGAAGGCATGTGTCTGTGAGTGAGAATAGAGGGGACTGTGAAAAGCCCAGAAACCTTAAGCTTTATAAATGTCACAGAGTGCTCGCACATAAACCAGCACAATCCCCCGTAATTTCAGTTTCCAACAGCCTACACTTTCCCTGGCAGGCTTGGAGGTAGATATATGATCTCCAAATAGGTGCATGTTCCCATCAGGATTGACCTTCGGGTTTGCTTGAAGCAAAACAGTTGCCCTTACCACCTCACCTGTGTTTAATGAGGGCCCTTTCCTCATGCCAGTGTCGGGTTAATGGACTGGGATGCAGGAAAAACAAACGGATCTCTCCGTTTTCCGCCAGACTGCCTTTCTGCCTTGTGGCTTTAATCACTCGGTCCTCCCACATCTGCCATAATAACAATTACGGCTCTTCTGCTGGCTCCTCACCCAGGAGGATACGAGAGAGGATAGCAACACCTCCGGAAAAAATCAGGGCAAATTCTTAATCTAGTTCCAGCATTGTAGGTAATAATTTTCCTCTGCAATCCCCCAAAGGGCGCTTCTGTGGGCTCGCACACCCACCATCTTGTACATTTGTGACACCACTGTGATTTCTAAGTTTTCTTCTACCTTTCCTCCTCTGAGATAAGTTTTAATTATGTAGACAGGTTGTAAAAGTATTTCTTCTTATAAACAACTATTTCTTTGTTAGTACTAGATTGTGTTTAACTGTTTTCCTCCTATCTGAATCTTCTTTTACACACAGGAAATGTGTCGGGTCATTGTTTAACTGCAGTTGTCAAAGGAAGAGAAAGCTAGCTTCTTTTCTAGCTTCCCTTGGGAGGTGTTCTCTGCTACAGATGGCTGAAACACCCATATATATTTATTTTTCACTCAATATAGGTGCAAAATATAACCCATCAAATTAGCAGATTCTCAACATCTTTAAAACCTGCTTTCTTGCCATAATCAAAACACTGAAAATCTCCCCAAGTGCTGGTAAAACCACTAAGAGTTACTGCTTCCTTGGGGGACTGAGAAAATCAGTTTGAACAAGTGACCTGAGATGCTAACAACCATGACTGTTTCATTCTGGCCCCCTCCATGTTACAATTTAAATGTAAAAAAAAAGAGGAGTGCTTATGATGGGTTTTTTTTCTGCTTCTGCATAAGTGCTTTGGAGTATTTAGTTGTATTTTTTTTCCTAATCAAATGATCATCCTAAGTACTTTATACATCCCCATGAAATCTGACTTCATAGTATCTTTGAAGCCAACCTCTGTATAAAAACTGGTTTCCTAACAATGGCTAACTAATCTGCATGCGGTGAAACACACTCTAATCTCAGTACTTGGAAGGTAGGCACAGGAGCAACCAGGGTTCGATGCAAGCCTGGACTATAAAATGAAATAGTCTTAGAAAAAAAGGAAGAGATAAAGCAAAAATATCTAGACACTATTATTTAACTGGTCTTGTAATTACTCAGAGCAGTCTTTAACTTTTAACTTGAGATAAGCTGGAGTTACCTGGGAAGAAGGAACTTCACGTGAGGCCTCCATCAGATTGGCCTGTAGGTGTGTCTATAAGGCATTTTCTTGATTAATGATTGATGTGAGAGGGCCCAGACAACTACTGGTGATTCCAGTCCAGGGCAGGTGATGCTGGGGTTTGTCAGAATGCAAGTGGTTGTTGACGAGGAGGAGTCATTGAAACATAAATAAAATAAAATGGGCAAAGAATTTTTATAGACATTTGTTCGTGCAAGTGGTCAAGAAGTACACAAAAATGCTCAAATCCCAATTCATTACGAAAATGAAAGTTAGACCCATACCACTTCATATTCGTTAGGCAGACAATTAATAAAAGCAAAACAAGTAAAATTAAAGACAGATGAAGCGTTAGCAAGAACGAAAAGAATATGAGGAGGATATGGTGGCACCCATCTATAATTCTCATACTTGGAAGACGGGAACAGGAGGATCATGAATTCAAAGTCAGCCTGACCTACAAATAAAACTAAAAACAACAACAAAGAAAACAAACAAAAACCAGACCTAAAAGGAAAACTTAAAGAAACTGAAGCTTGCCACACTGCTAGTAAGAATAGAAAGTGGAACAGCCACCATGGCTTCCTCGAAACTTAGAAACAGACTAACATGGGAGCCAGGAGTGGGATCTCTGGAAATGTGCTGAGAAGTGGCACTGCAAGGGGGTTGTCAACAGGATGCATGTGTCTCACCTTCACAGCAGCACTGTTCACAACAGCCTTGCCGAGGGCACCTCCCAAGTGTCCACTGACAGATGAGTGGATACACAAATTATAAAATGTGATTTGTCCTTAACTAGAAGGAAACTTTGTCACCAACTACCATTTGAACACATCTTAGCAACATTGTGTTAAGTGACACAAACCTATCACAAAGGAGAGAGAGAGAGAAAGGGAGAGATGGAGAAAAGAAGGAAGGGAGGAAGGAAGGAGGAGAGAGAGAGAGGAAAAGAAAAGAAAAGAAAAGAAAGAAGAGAAAAGAAAAGAAAGAAAAGAAAAGAAAAGAAAAGAAAAGAAAAGAAAAGAAAAGAAAAGAAAAGAAAAGAAAAGGGATTAGTGTTGAGGCTGGAGAGATGGTTCAGTGGTTAAAATACTTGCAGGATCCTGACTTCCTTGCTCATGATCTCCTTCCTTTTGCTCCTCATCAGGACCTTGGTAGCTCAATCCGGTGCTTCTATGTGGGGCTCTGTCATTTTCTCTGTCCAATGCCAGGTGAAGGTTCTATGGTGATATGCAAGATATTCATGAGTATGGCAATAGGATCTGGACATTTCTGGCACCCTCTCCTCAGCTGCCCAAGGAACTAGCTGGGGGCATCTTCCTGGACACCTGGGAACCCCTCTAGAGTCAAGTCTCTGCCAACCCTAGAATGGCTCCCTTAATTAAGATATATAATTCCTATTGCGATGGTGGGACAGATCTAACGGGAGACCACCAAGTCCAGTTGGAATGGGACTGATGGAACAAGGGACCAAACCGGACTCTCTGAATGTGGATGACAGTGGAGGAGGACTGAGAAACCAAGGACAACGGCTATAAGCATGAACTCTACAGCTTGGACGGGCTCACTGTGAGCCTTGTCAGTTTGGTTGCTCACCTTCCTGGACTTAGGGGGAGCTGGGAGGACCTTGGACTTAACATAGTGAAGGGAACCCTGATGGCTCTTTGGCTTGGAGAGGGGCGGAGTGGGGGTATGGGTGGAAGGGAGGGGAGGGAAGGGGGAGGAGGAGGGGAGGAGATGGAAATTTTTAATAAAAAAAATGAGAAAAAAATACTTGCAGGACATGGGTTGGGTTCCCAGCACCCACACAGAGGCTAACAATTGTCTTTAACTCCAATTTCAGGTTATCCAAGCCCTCGTCTGGCCTCTGTGTGCACCAGACATGTACATGTGCTCAGATATATATGTAGACAAACACTTGCACACACAAAGTAAAAATATGTAAATCTTTAACAAAAACAACAAGTTACTGTTGTTCCATTTAGTGAAGGAACTAGAAAGTAGAAAGATAGCTTCAGAGGCTGACAGCAGGGTGCTGGGAAGGTGCCAGTCAATGTTCATGGTCTCAGTGTTGCCAAGGAAAAGGAATGCTGGGAATTTACCCCACAACTATGTGACTGCAGCAGGATTAAAAGGCACACTTCCAAATGACTAAAAGGGTATATGGGCTCAGAAGCCTGTATTTAAATATTCATGCATATAAATATGTAATAATAACAAAGAAAAAGAGGCCAGGAATTTAAGGAGGCATGGAGGGAGTTGGGCTTCAGAAAGGGAATGGTGAAATGATGTGATGATATTTTAATAAAAAATGCAGAATGGTGGGAAAAAGAATGCAAGGTGAGCAAGACACCAAGGAAAACAAGCCAGGAAGCAGCAGTCCTCAATAGTGTCTCCTTCATCCCCTGCCTCCAGATCCCTCCTTGAGCTCCTATCCTGGCTTCCATCAGGAGCGGACTGTCAGACGTAAGATGAAATAAATGCTTACCCACCCAAGTCACTTTTTGCTGGGGTGTTTTGTCACAGCAACAAAACTAACTAAGATACATCAGTATTCTCAAAGATCTGAGTCATATTTGGGATAAGGGATGAGTTATAGACACAGCTGTATATACAATGTCTTCACACTAAAAAAAAGCATTCATGCAACTCTTCCAGAGAGAAAATGAGGTGTGTGTCCATCAAGGCTCTCTGGATGTCATAGATTGCCATGCTATTCACCAGCTGAGGTCCCAGACTGCAGGTCTGGTTCAGTGGTAGCCATGGTCCCCACTTGAGTTTCAAGGAGGTCACACAAACTCCAGCATCTGATGGCAGCTCTTATGAGTGTTTATCTTTTTCTAAGGATAATGTTCACATTTCATTTAAATCCTCAGAAGTGGGTGTGATATAGTATAAAATTAAGACTAATTTAAATAAGTTTGTTCAAAGAAAAAGCTGATTTGAATCGGTTTTCTTTTGTTTCATATTTAAGTAATCTTTCATTGCCAAGGTGAACTTTTATGCTCTCTGGTAGATTTCATTAATTATGTTCTTGTGGGGGGAGATTTTTAGAACTAGGCATTTTCTATTTCTTGTGCATAACAAAAACTGTTAATTCACCATTTAAATTTTATAAATCTGTTATTTTGTCTAAATGAAAAATGCTAGATTAAACTTTCCAGTTTTGAATTTTATATAAAGTCAGTCTTCCTTATCTACAGATTCATCAAATGTGTGATTGAAAATATTTGGCAAAAACAAGCATCTGTAGTGTGCGTGTACAGACTTCATCCACAGATTCCACAAACTACATATCAAAATATTCAAAAACAAACAACTCCATCAATGCAGAACCAGAAGCCCTTTCCACTGCCTAGTTCCCTAGAGAGTAGAGTGGTGTAGGCATCCACATGACATTTGCACAGTGTTGGGGTAAAGGGTGAATAGCCTAGTGATGCCTAAAGTATCTCAGAGGAGGGGAGTGGTTACCCAAGAATACTGCATCCGTTTCTCCCAAGTGGTTCCAGCATCCCCCTGTCCTTGGATACTAGTGATCTGAAGGGTTTCCTCCAAACCCTACAAGCATATCCTAAACCTCATTCTCCACTCTTCAACAATCCATTCTGTTTTCTTTTTGCCCCCTACCGTTATGTTGAAGTAACCCAAACCTTGACTCTTTATAACATGAAACTGCTTAAATCCGGCCAAACTTTTCTCATGATTCAGTGTTAAGCTGTGTTTTATTATGGGTGGGACAGGAGTGTACAGTATTCCACAGATCAGATACCACGTTCCTTCTTGGGAGTATTTACTACAGAATCGTCTTTCCATGCATTATCGCATATTTGAGACTTCAGTGCTGTTCATATGCTTACTTTTTTGTCATATTTGAGTACAAATCCAGACATTTACAATGTGAATTCTTTGGAATTCTAGGTCACTTTGAGGAATGTGCCCTAAGAGATCAAGAAAAGATTGAAACTTCATGGAGAAATAAATCATGTAGCCTTTGAATTCGGACATGAAGAGAAACACGTCCATCTGAAGTGGTCATGAACCCCAAACAAGTCTTCCTTTATGTCCTGCTGTTTGGGGCAGCTGGGCTGCTGCTCTTCATGTATTTGCAAGTCTGGATTGAAGAACAGCACACAGGTAACGTGTAGACCTATGTTTCCCCTTTGAATGAGAACCACAATGGGAAGTTGTTATTAAGTATGTGGTGGTAGGGACGAATATATAGTAAGCCAGAAACTGTCCAACATCCACAACTCAAATGCCCGGTTCTGAAAAGGAGACAATATTTTAAATATTTTACAGCCCAATGGCCCTTTGCTTTGTGCTTATTCTGGAGTTTGTGTCTTTTCAAGGGGACCTCCTAGTTTCGTTAGCACAGCGCCGGTGTCTTTTTCACAAACTCCCATAGAAGTTGAGAACTCATTCCCTCTCTCATCTGCCCACCAATTGGCACCACGCCTAAATAGGAGGAAAATATATGGCGATCTCTCCTAATTTTTATGTTTGTCCTCAGTATCAACATGAAAATTCATCATACATTTGCTGCTAAGTGGAGGTTGAAACAACTTCTTATAAAGCCCTAATAGTAAGCCAGTTTTGACGTGGCAGGTCATAATACTTTTATCATAACTATTCAACACCAACAATATATGAAAACAGTGACCACTGATACTAAGTGAACAAATAGATGAGCCCTTGTTTCAATAAAACTTTACAAAAAGAGATAATAGGCCATATCTGGTTCATAGGTCATGTTTTCCTGACCACTGCTAGGTTCATCTTGTATATTCTTCATTCAGTTTAAAATGCCTCCACCAAGAAGGCATTCAGTGACTGTTAAAATGTGCTGTATTTATAATTGAAATGATATTATTAAGGGAAATGTTAGAGGACATCTCAGAAATGTATAAATTGGGTTGTTAATGAAATTCACTTCTTTCCTTTGGGAAAAATGAACTTTGTTTTCTGACTGTTAAGAAAAATGAAGTAAAAGCAAAGTGATTTCTTGTTTCCATTTGTGACCTACTTTAAAATATTCTATATAAAAAGCCCTTGAAACATCTGCTAAGTAACATTGAACAGCAGCATGGAGTAACCAGGGTGACAAGTTTAAAAGTTATTTCCATTTTTAAATACATTCCTTGCATTACCTTTGCCAACAGTTTGGATCTGTTTAATTTGTGTAGTGGCCTATGTTAAAGAGGTTGTTTGTAATTGTTTCTAGAGTCTATGATGTATACCCAGCACATATCCTTAATTCTCTGGTTTGTACAAACTATGACTGTGAGATACCATATTACTGAATAAATCTGCACAGGTATAATATCTAAGTTACACATGATAAACATATGTAGGCTAATCTCTCGGAAAACTACCTCCTGGTGTCAGTTTCTTTACATGGTGAGGCCTCCAGAGGTGGGTACTGAATGCAAGCCTAGATTGGAGCTCTGTAGACTGGAATGCAGCGAAGGAGGAAAACTTGAAAAGATATCGTTCTTCTTGACCTGCAAACATTACGACTGCCTACAACTTGTGGAGAGTTTCACCAGTCTCCAGTACATAAGGGAAGATATATTCATATAAAGAGATTACTGTATGAGATAAATTAGCTTAGTCTGTCGGAAAGAACAGATGTACTAAGAGACAGTCATGTGGCAACAGCCTACAAACAAAATATACCTCAGATCCAGGAACCCGTATTTAATGCCCAGAACCCACATAAAGATGGAAGGAGAGAACCAACTCTTCCGCATTATTTTCTGACCTCCACATACACGTTATGTCACATGTGTCTGTGTATACACATACACACACACACACACACGCACACACACACACACACACACACACTAATTAATTAAAAATTAAAAAGTAAAGTGCATGTCACAACATGTGCCCATTGCCCTTTATTTAGTTGAGAGCTTAAAAAGCGCCGTATGTTGATACAAACTTTCTCCAGTCCTCCTAATATCTGAGTAGATGGGTTATTGTAGAAGGAAAGCAGGACTTCAGAAGATGAACCACTTATCCAAAGGCTCTTGTTTCAACGCATTTGTATGGATGGAAAGCCCAGGCCTGCACCCTGATTATGCCACTGGAAGGAGCACAGCAGGATACTTTTGTGAAAGGGTGGATTCCTGTTACCCCGGTTAGCAGACAAAGTGAGGGTAGTTGCCTATCGTTATGAAGCAATGCGTTCCCAAAGTGCGACCCATACAGGGGCCCTGTTATCCATTAGCAGTCCTAGAGTCATTAGGTGCGTGTGTGAACATTGCACCGCATCTGTAAAATGCTTTAGAGTCCTTGACACCAGTAAATGAAGCAACACGGAAGGCATATATTCCTAAACTCTGCTACATGCTAGAATCTTCATGAAGACCTTGTGGGGAGGTGTCTTCATGCTGAAGCTGTCCCCATATAGTATGTAGCCTTCTACGTAGGTAGGTACCTACATATTTGGTATCCATTTTAAATAACATTGGGGACATGAGATATTTTAAATGCAATCATTTTTAGACCTAAAACAATCTAAATACATGCTTTGATGGTAAGACAAAACTTGAAAAAGTATCTGTCTTTTGGACACTTATATCTCTCTTTCTGTCATTGTCTCTGTGTCTCTGTGTCTGTCTGTCTGTCTCTCCCTCTCTCTCTCTATCTCTCTCTCTCTCTACCTCTCTCTCTCTCTATCTTTCTCTCTCTCTCACACACACACACATACACACACACATACCTTACAGGAGGAGCTGGTTCCAGCTTTTGAAGCTCCCCACAGGTGAAGCAGGTGTCTAGGACTGCAGACGCTTGGGCCTCGTTTGCGCTTCAATTTTATCAGAGAATGCCGAGCTTCTCTTCACACTTTTGCTTGAGGCATTTGAAATGGAAACTATAGACTGATTTCTATACTCCCTTGATTTTTTCCTGGGTGTTTTTCCTGAGAAGATAAAATACTTTAGAATCCCAAACTAAATCTTTTTCAAATACTCTGACACGCTGGAAGAGGATGGTGGAGACATAGTCTTCTGGAAATGAAGGGGAAGTCGGGTGACAGAGAAATGAGAACTTGTCTCATATGGTGCCCTTGTTTTCCTTCCTTCAGACATTTAATTTGCATGTCTATATGTGTGTATAGTGTGCATGTGCATGCATATGCATGTTTACATGTATGTAGGTACAAGTGTCTGTGAAGGTTATGTAGTGTGCATGTGTGCGCATAGACATGTTCATGTATATGAAGGTACAAGTGTCTGTGAAGGTGTGTGTAATGTACATGCGTGTTCATATGCACACTCACATGTATGTAGGTACAGGTGTCTGTGAAGCTGTGTGTGGTATATATGTGTGTGCATGTGCATGTTGAAATGTATGTGAGTACAAGTGTATATGAAGGTTCATGTGTGTGGTGTGTGTATGCCTGTGGAGGCCAGGGATAGAACACAGACGTCTTCCTCTAAGGCTGGCAGCATTCTTGCTGACCCTGTAGTTCCTGGATTGTCTAGTCTGGTTAGCCAGCTTGCCAAAAGCATCCCTACTCCACCTCCCAAATGCTGGGATTACAGTTTTGGGCCACCATTCCACTTGGCTTTTTATGTAGATTCTGGGAATCTCAACTCCATCTTCAAGCTCCATCTTCAGCAAGTGTTTTATCCACTCAGCCATTCTCACAGCCCCATTTTTAATATCTAATTTAAAACATCCATTTGTGTGCTTTGCTGGTGTTATTATGAATTTGTTTTTAAACCTTTTTTTTTTTGCAGTTAAGAGCACAGGTTTTCAATTCAGAAAGGTTTTGAGGAGTCCAGCTGCCTGGCTCATGCCCTTCTCTTTAGCTGTGACCTGAGCATTTTTCTTAGCCTTTCTGAGACTCAGTTTTGTCAGCTATAAAATGGGGATAGCATTTTCCACGTAGTTAGTAATAAAGTGGATAAAACTTAATCTGTGCTGTTCAGAAGAAGAACTGTTGGAAAAAATTAATTAGGGAATAATGGGGCCATAGGAAGAGATGCCATTCCAATGAGACCCTACCTTTATAGGAAAATGAGAGACCTGCTTAGAAGGTCTTAGTGAAGCTTAGAGAAACTAGTGTTTGCAAGGCACTCAACCCAGTGCTGGGAAAGCAGCAATACATGGCTGCAGCCTGTTATCCTTAGAGGAATGAAGCCAGGCATCCACAGACTAGCCTGTTCTGAGTGTATAATTAAGACTCAGTTAGAGCTCAGGAGGCTGGATGCTACCCAGCCTTGTACCTTAACCGATTAAGAAAAAAAAAACTTAAAAAGTAAAAATAAAATCCTCAGTTCTGGCTCTGGGAATGGCTGGTAGAATCTATTCAATGTCAGGCCAGTCTGGCTGCTCATGTGAAATTTGGAAGGGGAATGATAGGATGGTTGCAGGGAGGATCATAGTTTGGCCACAGCTCCAGCCTCCAGAAGCCACCCCTGAGGTCAGGCATTACTTTGGTCAGTAGTGTGTCCTGAGGACCTCGCAACTGCAGGTGCCACACAATGTGGTAAATGCAAGGATATTGCAGTGACCCAGGGGAATAATCCCCTTTCTCGCGGATACTAAACCTCATAGATAGTACAGGAAAAAAGGGGTCCAGTGTGCCTAGCCAACACATTGGTACACAAGGACAATCTATTGTGACAAAAAGCAAAAGGGCCCTCCATTACAGGACAAAATAATAGGTTTGGACAAAGAGGAAAAGTCTAAAGATTCTCAACCAGGAAATAATCCTCACTGCTTCTAGCTGCCTAGACTTAAACTTCCTCATCTGTGGAATCCATGAGCTTGGTAAATCTACCAGACCAATCCCCTTGCTGACTCCACGCTCAGAGCTTCAGAACCCAGACCTGTGACCTACACCCCATGCCTTACCTTCAGAGCTCAGCTCTAACTTCATTTTCTTTTTTTATTATTTTTTTATTAAAAATTTCCACCTCTTCCCCACCTCCCATTTCCCTCTCCCTCCCCTCCCTCTCCTCCCCTTCCCCTCCAGTCCAAAGAGCAGTAAGGATTCCCTGCACTGTGGGAAGTCCAAGTTCCTTCCCCCTCCATCCAAGTCTAGGAAGGTGAGCATCCAAACAGGCTAGGCTCCCGAAGCCAGTACATGCAGGAGGATCAAAACCCAGTGCCATTGTCCTTGGCTTCTCAGCAGCCCTCATTGTCTGCCATGTTCAGGAAGACCAGTTTTATCCCATGCTTCACCAGCTGGCCTTGGTGAGTTCCCATTAGATCAGCCCCACCATCTCAGTGGGTAAGTGCACCCCTCGCAGTCCTGACTACCTTGCTCATGTTCTCCCTCCTTCTTCTCCTCATTTGGACCTTGGAGCTCAGTCCAGTGCTTCAGTGTGGGGCTCTGTCTCTATCTCCATCCATCGCCAGATGAAGGTTCTATGGTGATATGAAAGATATTCATCAGTATGGCTATAGAATCGGGCCATTTCAGGATCCCTCTCCTCAGCTGCCCAAGGAACTAGCTGGGGACATCTCCCTGGACACCTGGGAAACCCTCTAGAGTCAAGTCTCTTGCCAACCCTAAAATGGCTCCATTAATTAAGATATATACTTCCCTGCTCCCATATCCACCCTTCCTTTATCCCAACCATCCCATTCTCCCACGCTCTCCCCATCCTCCCCTTCACACTTTTCTCTCCCCATCTCCCATTACCCCCATCCCACCCCACCCTTAAGTTCCCAATTTTTGCCCGGCAATCTTGTCTACTTTCAATATCCAGGAGGATAACTGTATGTTTTTCTTTGGGTTCACCTTCTTATTTAGCTTCTCTAGGATCACGAATTATAGGCTCAATGTCCTTTAGTTATGGCTAGAAACCAATTATGAGTGAGTACATCCCATGTTCATCTTTTTGGGCCTGGGTTACCTCACTCAGGATAGTGTTTTCTATTTCCATCCATTTGCATGCAAAATTCAAGATGTCATTGTTTTTTATTGCTGAGTAGTACTCTAATATGTATATATTCTATACTTTCTTCATCCATTCTTCCATTGCAGATCAGTCACCCTGACTAATTACTCCTGCACATCCTTCCAATAGCACAGAGCCTACTGTGTGGCAGGTGCTCCACTGCCTTGCCATGCAGGGGAATAAATAATGTTTATGTTGGTTTTCCCATACCCTAGCCAAAGGTTCCCTTGGACTTGTTTCAGTATCACTAGGGACCATGTTCCACACTCCTGAGGCATCCATTGGTTTGTAACGGCGTCCTTCATGAGTTCCCTGTATTAATAGTAGGAATTAGAACCCTGACCTGTGCTTCCTCCCTCCTCCCAAGTCTTTGACCCTTCGATCACACAGTCTGACCTTTTACATAGAGCACAAAGCCTCAGATGTTTAAACCATTTCATGAAAGAGATAATCCAGGTACTCTCAGAAATAATAACTTCTTTAAAGAGATGATCCAGGTAGTCTCAGAAATAATAACTTCTGTCTATGTTCCTTTTACAGTACAAGTGTGTGACTTGCCTGAGATACACATGTATGAGATTCACTGTCAAGTACTGAAGTGGTCACACATATATTGTAAATTCAAAGTAGGTGAACCTACATTGAATCTCATCAGACAACTTTCATTATTTAGTTTTCTGAACTATTCCACTATGAAGCTTAGTTTAAACCTTTTCAAATTCAATTTCATAAGACATCAATTATGAACGCCTTTGTAAACCTTCTCTAAGCATTTATATTCAAGACCAATCATTTTAGCTCCTGCATGATGCTGTTTAATATGTGTATTATAAAGACACTAATTCTGATTTTATATCTTTAAATATACATATTTTCTCAGCCTTCTACCAGTTTTATTTTCACCAAACAAGTATTAATATCTGTACTTAGTTTAGGAGTTAGCATTATTCAAATCCAACATCAATTATTTTGCTATATGTTATAATAAACATCTACAAAAGATTCATATAACTAAATTCTTGCCTAGGCTGGATTTAGGATGAGTGATGACAGCCTATGTTAAATATGTATGAGGACATCAGTCAGCCCCACAACCTTACCTAAGGAAGGAAGGAAGCTAACCAACTGATTTAGTTTGCCTTCTGTGGAAAAGAAAAGGAGGAAAGGGTTTTAATAAAGGTTTAGATCCATCATGGAGAGGCTTCTCCCATTAATTATTAATTGGTAAACTATAACTGTTCTATTGACATACCATACCACACCAGCCAACCTGGTGGAGACAGTTACTCAGTTGAGAATCCCTCTTCCCAGGTGTGTTGAGCTTTGTTTCAAGCTGACAAAAACTAACTATGACACTAACTGAGCAAATAGTTAGTCTCACCTTATCAAAACTTATTGTCACTTTCAGACATGGTGCTACAGGCCTAATAATCCCAGCACTCTGGAGGCTCAGGCAGTAGGACTTTAAGTTTGATGTTGGCCTTACCTACATAATGAGTCCAAGACTAGTCTGAACTATATAGTGAAAGACTATTTCAATAGAAAACAATGCTTGCTGTCTGTTTCTGTGGGACTCTGGTGATATAGTTTTCTGTATGTCAAGTCCTGTTCATATTCTATGTCCCATATCAAGATAAACAAAGAAAGACGGAGACATTTTCTTTCCCAAAGCTCAACAGATACCAATTTCAAGTTATTTCTCCTGAGTTTTTAAGTAAGAAAGCAAAAGACAAACCTTCGACACATGAGCGAGGACCATCACCTCGCTGTTTTCTCTTGGAAGCTGATTTGGGTTTTCAGTCTCTGTGCTTTCTATGAACTCTAGGGAGTCTGCTTTTTCTTTCAAACTCTTTCTCTTAGTTTTAGCCTCCAAAGGTTTCCTTCTAGATTGAATTGATATCATTCATTTTTCCCGAGTCTCTCTGATGAAAGTGTGGTTTTTGCCTCCAAAATCAACTTGCCTACCCTGAGTGATGCTGTGAAATTGTATGTCTTTCTCTTTGTATGCCAGAACCATAGCAAAGCCATTGTCGTCATGGAAGGGCATCAGATTTATTGTCAATCATCGCTTCTGGGACTAAAATTGCTTTTTTTGTTAAAAAGTCTCTCATTTAAATTGTTTCCCCTGATTTAGTTTAGTGTGGCCAACTTTTTAAAAATCATATAGATGCCCACCCCTGCTGTCTTTATCTGGACACTGCCATGCTTGCCCATGCCAGGGTGATTCTGTCCACTGCTCCTTTTCTCCTTTTCCTAGAACACAATTCCTTAGCTGTTTTCATGGCTGAGTTTTTCCTTAGAGTCTAATGTGCAGCTTGGGTGTCACTGCACATCCTAAAGTATGTGTCCATGATCTTTCCTCTCCCATACCTATTCTGTTTGGAAATTCAGTTCATGGTGACTGTATCAGTGCCTAATCATGTGTGTCTCTGTGTGTGCGTGTTTACATATGATCATGTTTTCTGATAACATACAGGCTTTCCAAAGGAGGAGGCCTTGTACTTGGTGACGGATCTACCTGTTGCCTTCCCTTGCCATGCACCGATTTCATCTTTCAAATTGAATATGAATTCTCAATCACCCAGGCCTTGGTAATTTGATGGCATCGTATGCTGTATCCTTTCTCCCTGCTCCAAATGCCTAAGTCTCCCATGTGACTGCGTGATGTTTCCTCCTTTTGCTTTGTTTGCCGGAAATGAAAGAGCTATCACCTTCAAGTCGTTTCAAACCTTTTGAAGCTGGTTAATGTTCAACAGCCATCTTCATAACAGGAAAACGCTTCATTAAACAAAGTCTAAAGGGGCTTTCCAATGAGTAACAAAGCGAACCTACAAGGTTCAAGGTGTGATTTCAGGGCGAAATGTGCAACTCATGGAGGTCCAGGCTAAGTGGAGTTTTTCCTGGTGAGAAGGGGAAATGGGTGTAAACTGCTTTAGATCTACAGTCGTTTAGCCATGGAGATTAGAGGCAGTTGGCTCCTGCTCACGGGTGGAGGAGTGTTTCTGTGCAGTGTTTTATCCAGAGCTCCCTATTGGAATTATTGCAGTCTTAAAAACATATCTGAGATGAACTTTGTCACAGAAGTGTGTCATTTTCAGGCCTCACAAATCTTCGAGGGTACATATAGATCAGGGACATTTTATTATGGAATATTTGGCAAGTCAGTGAGATATTACTTTTCTGCGACTGGCAGGTATGTGCCCTCCTCCTTAATTATGTTTTGGTTCTAATTTTGTTTGAATCTGGCAGAAAACCCATCTATTTATTGGTATAAAAACTGTTCGTACCTTTTAAAATATCCTTAAGAATTTAGCAATACAGCTGATTCATTTGCTGCCCCTGTGTTGGGAATGCAAGCATGCAGTGGTGTCCTTGCTTCAGCTCAGCATTCACCCTTCTGCGGCAGCCTGGCTCTGTGCTTCCATTGCCTTGTCAGGCTTCTCCTCATCTCTGCTAATACCTTCTGAGATGCACCAGAAACTGCCATATTGCGAAGTAACCCATCATGTTGTCCTTTGGCCCAGCATCTGCCACTGTTCCCAATGTACTGTTGACCACTAAATGGACACAGTCCAGGGAAAGAGAGGACAGCCAAAGCATGGCCAATAAATGATTTCCCTTCTTGGGACTTTCATTTTAAGACATGGATTGTGGATCTCAGTGTCTAAATTATGTGATGTAAAATTCAGAAATTGTGTAACTATTTCTATCCTAGAGACCAGAGCAGCTAAAGACACTGGGCTTGAGGTGGGGCTGGTGCTTGTGTTTTAGGTCTACATCTTCCAAGGTCTTAAAGTGTCCCTGTTCCTTTAAAACACTTTTATCATGCTCAGTAAACTGTTATCATTCCTCGAGAGGAGCCACTGATTTCCAAGGGGCCTCATTCATGGACATCCTGATGACAGATTAAAACAAGAAATGACACTGAAGAGTCTCCCATCGATGCTTTTCATTCTCCTTATACCACAGACTTCAAGGTGCTGCCTATTCAACACAGTACAGAAGCTCCTAGCAGGGTACTTAGTGCTAATATACAGTAAATATTGGTGGATGAGTGAATCCATGCCCAACAAGGGCTCCACTACCTATGGGGGAAATGTGAGGCTTGTGCTTGCCTCTGTGTCTTTCAGAGATGAAAGTGCTTGCTGTATGGTGGACCATCAAGTTTTCCAGGGGCAACCAAAATGTTTCCACTGTGATTAGAAAGGTATCATCCAAAGAAAGTAAGGAATACATGCACAGGAATATTTCTCTACCATAGAAAGAAGAAAATTTTCTCATCAGTGGCAAAGTGATAGAACATTAAAATAAATGTTAAAAAAGATCTCTAAGAGAAAATATTAAAGGGCATGAGTGTAAAGACATAAAGTCAGAGAAATTCTGATTATGTCATTCAGTGTGTGTGTGTGTGTGTGTGTGTGTGTATCATATATGTGTTTAAGCACTGCACTTTACCCTCAAAATGTGTACATTTTAATTACAAAAAAGTAAAATTATAAAATAGAAGGAAAAATAACCTAGAAATTTGAGATAAATGAAAAATAACAAAATTTAGAATATATAACCTAGAAAGGTTCATTTTTCCCTTTTTAAAATTTTGCTAAATTATTCATATGGGAAAGAAAAGTGAAAACTCAAATGGGGCTGTTAGTGGCTCGTACTTGTGGTCCTGGCATTCAGAAAGGATGAAGTGGGAGCTCAAGGCCCACCTGGATGCATGGAGAGTTCTAAGGCATCTTGGGCAACCGAGTGAGACTCTATCTCAAAGGAGCACAGCTGAAATGAATCACTAAAGTTGGTCTTTTAGAGTCTTCTAGGCTTGTGAATTTGGGGAATCTTCTTTGTATACCTAAAAGATTTTAAGGAGAGAAGTCTCTGAAACTTGAGCCCTCGACATCCAGTCTGTTTGTGACCTCAAGCCGTTGATCAACACCTCTAGACCCCACTGACTCTTACTGCCAGTCCTCACACGCTCTTTGACATTGAGGTAGTAACATCATGAACTGGATGTTCATCCTTGTATGCTTGGCTATGTGTCTCTAGCTGTTAATTCAAGCGTATATCATTTTCACATCCATAGTCTCATATGCAAAATATCTATCTGCATAAATATGTTTACAACTTGTGTTTTTTTTCATTTAGCAATAGGTCTGGGGATTTATATTTTTGCAAGATTGCAGTTTGTTCACTGAACTGCTATAATCTATTCACGACACTGAGAGTGTCTATACATGAATGAGTTGCATATGCTCTAAAATTCTAGCAGCTCCGCAATTCCTTATGTCACATAATTATCTTTTCCTCTGTTCACTGCAATCCAAAGTAGGATTCTGTAAGACACTTCATATGCTCAGTGGTAATTCTGGTAAAACACACACAGCGATGTTGGTTTCAGTGCATTTGTTTCCATTCAGAAGCGCAGTGGTAAGATGTAAGTCTGAGACACAGGGACTGCATAGTCTGTCTTTGTTTATTGGTATGCCAACAATGTAGTCAACAGATCATTGAAACCGATTAAAATAATTACCAAGTCATTAGCGTGGACTGTGAGTCTGAGTGCAGAGACCTCACTCACTAAATTATTCATGGCAGTGGACAAGTTAAGTTCTGTAGGGAGTATTGATTCAGCCTGTAATTCCACCTAGTCCAAACTCTAATTTTCCTAATAAAAATTAAATCCTCTTCCAAATACCAGAGCATCATCTGGTCCCAGAAGCTTCTTTGTACAGAGAAGCAATGGAAAGGCTCAGCTTCGCAGAACCAGTGAATAACAAACCTGCACCAGAAGGTATTCACTCCTTTGCCCCTCTTCCTCCTCCCCACTTCTCCTCTTCTCATTCTGCCTTCCTCCCTCCCTTCCCTCTCCCCCTTTCTGTTTATCTCTCTTTCTTTTCTCTCTCTCTCCTCCCTCCTTTCCACCTCTCTCTATCCTCTCACCTCTTTTTCTTTCCCTCCCTTCTTCCACTCCTGAATTTCTTCCCTGCTTTATTTCCCCTTAATTTCCAAGAAGCATCTAAAAATTATTTATTTCCCCTAGTGTCTGGCATATATTCAGATAAAAACCTCGATAAGCAGCCTAGCAGAAAGATACTTCAGTGTGGATAATAATGGTTTCCATTCTCTATCGGACAATGTATCTACTCAGAGAAAAGGTTACTGTGATGCCAGGCCACAGAGACCTTAAGAAAATTTAATTAGCTGTAACCCAATCCTAGTACTGCAAACTCCTTTTGGTGAAAAGAGACAGACAGTTGGGACTCTGTTGCCCACATTATTTGCTGGCTCACTTTCATACATGGATATATTTTAGGAAGTTTCTATTGTATTGGCTCTCCATACTATCCCTCAAATGACCCCTAATTATAACTCTCTTTCCCTGTGCTTCCCTTCTTCCCTATACTTGACTCTCCAGTTCCACCCCCATCCATTCATAGCTATTTTATTTCCATCTCCTAGTGTGATCTATCTATTTTAGTTCCTTACTCTTTATCTACCCCCTGTGGTTCTATGGACTGTAAGTTGGTTATCATTGACTTAGCATCTAATATCCACATATAAGCAAACATACACCAGAATTATCTTTTGGGGTCTCAGATGCCTTACTCAGGATGATTTTTTTTCCTAGTTCCATCCATTTGCCTGCAAACTTCATGATGTTCTTTTCTTAATGGCTGAGTAATACTTCATTGTGTAAATGCACCGTATTTTCTTCATCCATTCCTTATGTTTAGGGACATTGTGCTGGACTAGTCTTATGTCAACTTAACACAAATGAGAGTTCTATGAACGGAGGAAGGCTAAATTGAGAAAATGCCTCCATATAATCCAGCTGTTGGTGCAGGAGATCCTTCTGTTTATGTGTTGCTTTCATTGGTTGAATAAAGAAACTGCCTTGGCCTTTTGATAGGGCAGCACTTAGGTAGGTGGAGTAGACAGAACTGAATGCTGGGAAGAAGGCCAGAGAGAGAGAGCTGCCATGGAACTGCCAGGTCAGATATCCTGAATCTTTCCTGGTAAGCCATGACCTTGTGGTTATACACAGATCAACAGAAATGGGTTAAATCAAGATGTGGGAGTTAGCCAATAAGAGGCTAGAGATAATGGGCCAGGCAGTATTTAAATAAATACAGTTTCTATATGATTATTTCGTGTGTAAGCTAGTCAGGGTGGCTAGGACAAAAAACAGGCCTGCTCCCTCCATCAATAAACTGTAAAGCATTTTCTTAATTAGTGATTGTATGGTGAGGGCAGAGTCTATTATGGGTGCTTCCATCCCTGGGCTGGGGGTCCTGGATTCTATACAAAAGAACAAGAAAGACTGAGCAAGTCAGGGTGAGCAAGCCAGTAATTAGCTCCCTTCCATGGCTTATGCATCAGCTCTGCCTCTAGGTTCTTGCTTTGATTGGGTTCCTATCCTGACTTCCTTCAATGATGCACAGTGATATAGAAGTGTAAGCCAAATAAAGCCTTCTCTCCCTTACTTGCTTTTTGGTCACAGTTTTCTTGTTGCAGCAATAAAACCCTTAACTCTGTCGGTTATCTAGGTTGTGTCCCATTTCTGGCTATTATGAATAGAGTAGCAATGAACATAGTTGATCAAGTGTCAATGCAGTAGGATGTAGCCTCACTTGGGTATATGCCCAAGAGTGATGATACAGCTGGGTCTTGTGGTAGATAGATTCGCATCTTCCTGAGGAACCACCACACTGACTTCCATTGTAGATATATGATGTAGTGAGGGGCTGCAGGCGGTTTCCCGCCGCCCTGCTCCCTCATGCTTAACTTTACACGCAAAATAACAACACACAAATTGTATTCTTTTAAACACTGCCTGGCCCATTATTTCCAGCCTCTTACTCACATCTTGACTAAAGCATATCGAATAATCTGTGTAGCACCACAAAGTGGTGCCTTACCAGGTAGATTCTAGCGTACGTCCATCTTGGGCTGGAGCTTCATCGCGTCTGGCTTCTCTCTCTGAGGAGAGACAAGGCGGTCTGCCTAACTTAGGAGAGGTGTGGCATCTTACTGATCCTTCTACCTCACTTCCTCTTCCTGTTCTGTCTACTCTACCCACCTAAGGGGCGGTCTATCAAATGGGCCAGGCAGTTTCTTTATTAGCCAATGAAATCAACTCAAACAGAAGACTCTCCCACATCATTTCCCCTTTTTCTGTTTAAACAATAAAAGAAAGGCTTTAACTTTAACATAGTAAAATTACATATAACAAAATAGTTATCAAGTAAGAATTAGTTACAATACTTATATCCATTTTATCTTTATCATAACAAAGGAAAACTTTAACTATCTATCCATTCTTCAACTCCATCAAAGACTCCAGAAGGATATAATATTACCTAAGTAAATAAGAAGTAAGCAACTTACAAAACTCTAGAAATGACAGAGACATCTCGCTGCCTGGACAGTCACCCAAAGTTCCTCTGTACCGTTGGGGCATCCATCTTCGGCTTTCAGGCCCATAGTTTCCAGCAGACATTTCCATAAAGCAAGAAATTTCAAAGACAGTTCAGTCACTTTCTGCTGTGTCCTGCAGAACGTCTCGCAGACTCTTTTATGAATCAGGAATCCCGAAAGATCATCTCACTTTTAGGCAAGTTCAGCAGTCCTCTCTCTGAGGGTTCTCTATGTCCAGTTTATGCAATAGTCCAGGCAAGAGCAGTTTCTTGCCCAAATGGCTATCAAACTCAATAAGGATCCTCTTCGATGCCCATCATCTTCTTGAAGTAGATTGGTGCTGCCAGGAGCAGACATGTCTCATTGTCATGAACAGTCCTAAGTTATTAAAACATCTAAAATGCGATATTCTGTAGTCTTTGAAAGATATGAAGAATGCCTATGTAACTTAAAATATCTCTATATAGCTAGAAAATCTAACTAACATAACTACAGGTTTTAATATTATTGATAACTACCCATTAACAACCTATATACATTACATTTTTAAATGAACTACACAATCACAATACATTAATCAGTATCAGAAATACACATACATATAACAAAATTTACCTTAAATTTAAATCACTAAAGCAAAATCCATATCAATGCAAATTATTCATCTCCATATCATATCCCCTTTTAAATGTAAAAAAAAAAAACATTTATAAACAATATTTGGGAACATGGGCGCAGTTATTTCTCTCCAAACTGCTTCCTGCTGAATGGGGGCGCTGTTAATCAGATCTTCATGGTGTACCGTGTGCCAGGTTCATCTCAGTCATCAGTTGGGTGAAGTAATTTTCTGAAGGTGTTCACTGCAACCTTTCAGGAGGGCGTGGTCTATCATACCATATTGGGATAGATGCAATCCATAGGGTCTTATTTTCTGTAAAAACAAAAGAAGAATCTCTTTTCCAAAGTATTATATCCTTAGATCCAAATTCTGAAGTCAAGGTATTTTCAAAATACCTATGTTGTATTAGTTCAGCAGCATTTACAAACAAATATCTTTTAGCAGCTGTTGCTTCTTCCTCAGCATTCAAACAATTCAAAGAGAGCATAATAGCATACAGTATCAAGATTCTCTGTGTATTTTCCATCTTATACGACTTTATTTTAACCTCTATTTCTTTTATTTTTACTTTTATTTTTTGAGACAGGTTCTCTGTATATCTTTGTCCTGGAATAACTCTTTGGACCAGGCTGTCCTTGAACTCACAGAGATCCACTGTCTCTGCTTCCCAAGTGCTGGGATTAAAGGTGTGTGCTACAACACCTTGAACTCACAGAGAACTGTCCGTCTCTGCCTCCCACGCATTGGGATTGAAGGTGTGTCCTGCCACACCTTGAAGTCACAGAGGTCAATCTACCTTTGCCTCTCAAGTGTTGGGATTAAAGGTGTATACCACCACAACAAACTACTTCCTTTTTCTTTCTTTCTTTCTCTTTTTTTTTAACTGTAAGAACTTTAACTTTTAGCCTGCATGTATTTTTAACTCACTGCAAACCATTTAGAGGTTTTCTTTGTCTTTGAATCTCTCTTTACTGTATATCTCTCTTTTTCTGACCACACGAGTCTTTAATTTACCAAGCAATATAGGTAGGATTAAAGCCGTGGCTTTGACAGCTAGATCCAGCCCATTCCTTAGCTTTCAGGCCTCATGGCAGAGGTACCGGTTGTAGCCATGTTTATCACCACAACTTTGTGGCGGTTCAAGGTCCCTGACAACAAGCAAGCTGCAACAGTGTTAAACAACACTCAAAAGCTCCATAGTCAGGACTGCCTGCTTGAAAGAGTCAGAGTTTGCCCTGGTGGGACGGCCAAGAAAGCTGGCATTTTAAAACGGCACAGCTTTTTTCCTGCTACGGCTGAAAACCGAAAAACAAACATTCAGCTTTTCATCAACACCATTTAAGTGTTTCGTGGCAGGACCTCTTAAAAGAGCTGCAAGATTTTGCAGCTAAAGCTGAGTCAGGAAGCCTCTCTTAGATGAGAGTGCTTTCTTACCTCTAGCAAGCAAAGCCAAACCTGAGAAATAGCTGCTACCAAGAAAACATGCTTTACTCTATTCTTTCCCAAGCTTTCTCAGGCTTTCTGTGGATTCAATTATCCACGTGGGCGCCATTCTGTAGTGAGGGGCTGCAGGCGGTTTCCCGCCGCCCTGCTCCCTCATGCTTAACTTTACACGCAAAATAACAACACACAAATTGTATTCTTTTAAACACTGCCTGGCCCATTATTTCCAGCCTCTTACTCACATCTTGACTAAAGCATATCGAATAATCTGTGTAGCACCACAAAGTGGTGCCTTACCAGGTAGATTCTAGCGTACGTCCATCTTGGGCTGGAGCTTCATCGCGTCTGGCTTCTCTCTCTGAGGAGAGGCAAGGCGGTCTGCCTAACTTAGGAGAGGTGTGGCATCTTACTGATCCTTCTACCTCACTTCCTCTTCCTGTTCTGTCTACTCTACCCACCTAAGGGGCGGTCTATCAAATGGGCCAGGCAGTTTCTTTATTAGCCAATGAAATCAACTCAAACAGAAGACTCTCCCACATCAATATGAGTTTGTTTTGCTGCCAAAAATAGATTAGTGTCTCACTACTCCACATCCTGGTCACCATGAGCTGTCACTTATATTACTGATCTTAGCCATTCTGATGTGAGAAAAAAATCTCAAAGTATTTTTGATTTGCATTTCCCTGGTGGCTAAGCATGTTGAACAATTCTGCAAATGTTTTTCAGCCATTTGATTTTTCTCTGTGGAGAATTCTCTGTTTAGATCTGTACCACATTTTAATTAGGTTATTTGTTTTCTTTATATCTGGTATGTTTGATCCTTTATGTATTTTGGATATTAGCCTTCTAACAGATGTGTAGTTGGTTAAAAAAAATTTTCCATTCTGTAGGCTCCTGCCACTTTGTCCAAATTACAGTGTCCTTTGCCTTACAGAACCTTTGCAGTTTCATGAGATCCTGTTTATTAATTGCTGATCTTAGTGCCTGTGCTAATGGTATTCTCTACAAGAAGTCTTTTCCTGTGCCAATGAGTTTAAGGCTATCCTGTTGCCCTAACATAAGGTTGTTTTCCAGAAACCAACAGCAAGGCCCCATTGCTGATAACACCTACACAGCTCATTGACTATAAAGAAGTCAAGCCAATGCCTCCATAAAGCTTTCACCCCTGTATTCTAGCATCTTTGGAACAGGAAGGTACTCTAAATGGTACCTAAAGGGAAAAGGTAAACATCAAACCAGCCTGTGGTCTACAATTGTATTCCACCTGCAAGATATGTTAGGGCAATTGTTGCACAAAGCTTGTGGGAGTAACCAACCAATAACTGATTTGACTTAAGACCCTGGGATAAGTGGTAGGAGATAAGACCCATACCTACCACTGCTTGGACAACCAAGAACCAGAAACTAAATTGCCCAGGGTCCTAGTATAAAACTAAATACTGATCTAAAGAAAGAAAAAAAGAACTATAGTTAGTGAAGTTACTCTTAATGTCATTCTGCTATACTTATAGTTCGGTGCCTTGTTCAACCATCATCAGACAAGCCTCCTCTTACAACAGAGAGAAACAAATATAGAGACCTACAGTCAGATATTACACATAGAATGGAAAACCTTGGAACACTTATCCCTAAATGGGACGTCTCCATAAAATCCCTCCAATTAGAGGTCTGGGAACCCTGGGGAAGAGGAACCAGAGGGAATGGAGGCCACCAATAAAACAAGGCCCTCTAAATCGACATGAACAAAGCTCATATGGACTCACAGAGACTGTATCAGCATGCACAGAGCCTGCACATGTCTGCACCAGGCTTCTGTGTTATATTATGGACTCCATTTTAGTGTTTTGATGGGATTCCTAGGTGTGAGCAAGTGTTCTCTGACTCTTATGCTTTCTCTTGGGCTTTTTCCCCCCTCAGTGGTTTATCTTGAACAATTTTGATGTGATAGTTTTTATTTTATCTTATTTTATTTTGTTATTTTTTAAATGAATGAGTGAATGTGATCTATACCTTCTGGGAAAAGGAAAGGTAGTTTTCCACAATGGAGTGACAGTAGGTATACAACCACTATACAGGTTTTTTGTGTGTGCTTTTATTTGGTTACAGTTTAGTCTTTTATATGTTTGCATCTGTGTGTAATTAACTTTCCATTGTTATTTTATTTTTAATTGTGTTGAGGGGCCTTTTGTTATATTACATATTTGATTTTTTTAGAAAGAACTTAAAGTTTCATGAGTAGGGATAGAGAGGAGGATCTAGAAGGACTTGGGGAAAAGGAAGAATATGATCAAAACATATTTAAGTTTAAATTTAAAAATACTTTCTGTCTGTTATTTTTCCCTAGTCACACAGCACTGAAAGTTTTATTTTACTTTATATATAGAAGTAAATTTTATTTTGAAGCCAGCGGATCACCAGTCTCTTACCTGGCATTTCCTAACCTCTTAGCTGCATGTCTTATTGAGTGAGGCAGAGTGGCTATAAACACTTGTTTTCCTGTGTGCCTGCTCCTTTACAGCAGCTCCCTAAGGGGGAGCACAGGAGGTGCCCCTTTAAAAACTCCAGGTCAGTGGCTGGGAAGATGGCTCAGAGGATAAAGCACTTTCCATGAAAGCCTTGTCATTGGAAATCCTGGGAGCCACATCTGGGTTGCCACGTGTCAGCAGGTAAACCGGGTCCTACTGAAAGTTATTGTTTTCATTAAAAACAATTTTAGAATGGACACAGAGGAAGCTCAAGGACAATTTCATTGGTGCTTAGAAGAAACACTCTAGGGCAGGCAAGCTGGAAATATAGGCAGCTGTCTGGAAGAGGAAGAGAAGGAGGAGGAAGAGACCCATGCGGCTCATATGCTGCCATATGACAGAAAGTGGTGGAGGGCAGGCAGCCTCAGAGAAAACGAGTGAGAAAGCCCCGACAGTCTGGGAAAACATGAAGGCCAGCAGTTCTCAGACTGTGGGTTGTGACTCCTTGTGGGTCAAATGACCCTTCACAGGGATCACCTAAGACCATTGGATAACACAAATATTTACGTTATGATTTATAATATTAACAAAATTACAGTTATAAAGTAGAAACAAAATAATTTTATGTTTGGGGGGTCACCATCAACCTGAGGAACTGTATTAAAAGGTCACAGCATTAGGGATGTTGAGGACCACTGATGTAGGCTCTTGTCAGTGTTGGAGAGGAAGGAAAAGGAAATTTTTTCAGAAGGAGGAAAGGGAAGGCCACGCTCATCCACATGGCAGAGACTCTGCAAGCACAAAGTACAAACTGCACCAAGGGCAGGGTTTCTGAGGAGGAAAACTGCTTTAAAAGGGTAACTTATTTTTATCTCTATAGCATGACTTAAATTGAACCAGCCTTCCTTGGCTGTGATCTTTTGGCCAAGTAAATTGACATGCCCAACTGGACTAGCTTTTAAGAAAAGAGGCAGTGGGATTCCATTTCTATACAGGGTCAGCGGCAGATTCTGTTCTTTTAACCAGTAAGAAACAGCTGTCACCCAAGACTACTGCAGAGAGTGGCCTCAGGTTGTTTTCCCAGCAATCACTTAAAAACCAGGATGTGTTGGCACCACCCATAATTCCATCCTGTTGTAACAACCTCACTCTTAACCATAGTTCCAGAACAAGGAAAGCAGAGAGAGAGGTTCCCTGGGCAGGCTGGTTGTCCAGCTAGACTAGCCAAATGAGCCTTTCCAGCTGCGGCAGAAGACTCTTTCTCAGGAAACAAAGTGAAGAGAGATTAAGGAAGTCATCCCTCATCAACTCCTGGCCTACATGTTCCTTTCTAATCCTGTGTATTATTATCCCAGAAAATTCTACACTGAGCTTTTCTTTGACCTGACCCGAAGTGAGTTTCTCATGCAATCCCATCTTCAGAAACTAGATCCCTCACAGGCTTCTGCAGTCATGGGCTTTCTAAGCATCTGTGCTGGAATGGCCTCAGGCCAGTCCGGCTCAGTAAGAAATAAGCTAACACCCTTCCTCTCTGAAGTCTGCTCTTCACCAGTCCAACTTTCCTGTTGACACGGTTGCATCTAAGGACTTCATTGCTATTATTCCTCCTCCATTTTCTGCTTCTGTATTCTCTGCCCCAGCATAATGCTATCCACTCTCAAATGTGTACACTCCTCTTTATCCCTTTACTACTTATATAATCTGCAGCCCCTGACGTAGCCTTGTTGCAGTGACCTTGCCCTATGCCTATCCCACTGTCTTCACTGAGACCCAACAAGCATTTAACAGAGAATCCTAACCATTCTGCTTGAAGCAATTCCTAGCCCTGCACTAGCTCTCAGAACAAACTGAGCCTCCATCACTTGGCTGTCAAGGTCTTCATGCTGTAGACTATAACCAACGTTTCCAGGTTAATCTCTGACTATGTTGGGTTGCCTTCTTTCATTTTCTAGGAATGACATCGGATCTCATGTTTTGGTTTCTTAAATGTTTGAATTGCCTTTTCTATGTGTACCCTGTATTTCACTGCTACTTATGATTGATGGATTTGGAATGTTTCCTAACATCATACCCACATTCCTCAAAAAACCAACACACCAGTACAAAATTTCCAATCAGAGGCACTAGGAGTATGTGTTGCCATTATGTTTACAAGGCTTGCTTGTGCTTTCCTTGGCCACAATAATGAGGATTTTATTAACCAACTTAAAAAGCATCAACTAGAATTCCTGAAAAGAAAGCAGATGTGGACTGAGGAGAAGTCTCAACAAGTACTGCATGCCCAGCCTGATGACTGAGCTTGATCACCAGGGTCCACACAGTAGAAGTGCATGTACTAATATACAGAGAGAGAGAGAGAGAGAGAGAGAGAGAGAGAGAGAGAGAGAGAGAGAGAGAGAGAGAGAGAGAGAGGAGAGAGAAGAAAGAGAGAGAAAATAAATTTTAAAATAAGAAATGCTAGGTTTCATCCTCTAATTCAAATGTCAGCTACCCAGATTCCATGGCCCTGGAAATGATGTCCCGTATTACAGTGACTATAGTAATCTGCCATAGTAGCCTCTGGAGAACTGGTATTGGTGTGGTGCGTGTGTTTGTATGTGTGCATGCTCATGTGGGTGTGAGTACATATCTCTTCAACTGCACATGTAGGCCAGAAGTCAACCTGAAGGGTCATTCACCAGGCACCATCCACCTTGTTTTTTTGAGTCATAATCTTTTAGTGGCTCGGGGCTTGCCAATTAGGCTGGACTGGTTGAGACTTTCTGTCTCCACCTCTGAGATTCGGCATCCTGGTAATCCATTCTCATTGCCTCCTGCCCAGCTCTTCCTATGAGTGCTGAGGATAAAACATGCTCTCATGCTTGCAAGCCAAGCGCTTATCTATTGAATCATCTGCCTATCATTCTATCATTGCATATCATAGAGAGAAAAGTGTATAACTCACCTCTGTCAGGACAATATATTTTATAAGACTTCTGCTTCATGTAGTTCAATTGTGATGTGATATGATAGTCTGAGCTTCTTGTAGTTAATTCTTTTCACTTTATTGCTTGGCTATTTAACATCCATTTTGTTATTTATAGCTCTCACCTCTGATTTTTTTCAGTGTTAACCTTCATTAAAGTATTTATTTTCAAAAATGCTTAACTCACTTTGGTAGCCTTTCTATATGGCATACAGTACAAAACTGTTGCCTACAGTGTATGTGACTTTTAATATCCGGTATAGAAGAATGTGGGAGTAGAGTTGACATTGGTGACATTGTCAGCTATGTTCTCAAAAAGCTCCTATTTGTTTGGCCTCCTCTCATGAAAATAACAAAATATATTCTGTGCAAATGCCAGTTTCTTCTGTTTTGATGATATTTAATTGTTATGTGGGTGGCTGCTGGCTACATATTTAGCAAAGGACCTTGACTGAGGGAGAATTTTCTTCATTAATTTTTCAGAAAGTTAAGAAGACCAGAAATTAACATCCAAAATGTTTCAGATTTATTCAGAGAGGTGGCATTACATAGGAAACCTTTCCAGTATTCTATGATGGGGTTGTGTCTTAAGTCCAGGACCTGTGGGAAAAGCATCAATTGCCCTTACTAAATACAGTGTGGTGACTAGTGCCAGAATGCTCGCTAAGTACTCATTGGCAAAGCTGTGGTGAACAATTGCTTGTGAAGGGAAAAGAACAGCATAAATACTTACACATTTCATGGTCCAGTGAGCAGCTTTCAAGTTATATCTATAATCCTTTCATGATGAGTTTTTAATTGGTATAAATCATATTCACACAATTTTGCACTTCTTATGATATGAAATATAATTAGAAAGAGGATGATCTTTTAAAATAAAGTATTCCCATTCGTTTCTATCTGACTTACGGCATGTTAGATAAGAAAGACATACTCAATATCACTAATAAAAGCTCCCAGTTTCAAAATCCTACTCAAAAACATAAACTCAAAGAATTCCTAGTAGCGAGATAAAGTAAGCGTAGAAGGAGGGTTTCATACACTCAGTAAACCAATGTAGTCCTCCCAAGCCTCCTTTAAAGCTTGCTCAGGGGAGAGAAAAATCCATAAAACAGCCAGAGTGCTTATTATCACACTGCCAGAAATACACTGCAAACAATAAAACTGCCCCCAAATTTTGGACTCAATTTTTATGATTGACATTAAGGGTCAATTGCTTACATTTTTGATCTATCCTGGAAGCCATTTAATAATCAACAGAAATCAGAAGTCTATTATTCAGTGGCCTTTGGCAGAAAATTAGGCAGAAATTTCTCATTTATGCTGAATATACAATGATATGTCTGATAACTTTTTAAAAACTAAGAAAAAGATAATTATAATCTGGAATCCAATAAACAAAAAACAAGGGGTTAATGTTCTCAAAAGAAATAAGAGACATTATAAGCATTCTAAAATGGGGGAAGGGCTAGGGCAATATCTAAATGTAAAGCAAATTGCAATGGGAAATGTTTTATTAGGTTTAATTCCTTTCTCCTGAAGTGTTTTGCACAAGCTAGACTGGACATGTAATGTTGGGTATACATTTGGAGAAATATGGAAAAAATCCAACTCTACTATGGCACTCATCATAGAGATTTTAAATAATGTACAATTTTATTAATTTATGACAACAGGTAGGCAGCTTCCCTCTGTGTCACTTACATTTAAATTTTACAATCTTTGTTTACAATCAGCAAGACTCAGGATAGTATTGATGGCTGCCAAAGTGCCAGGTCCACTTGGCTGATGTTGGGTTCCAGGAGGCAAAATGGCTTCCTTCCTAAAGCAATGTCTGATTAAGAAGATGAGGCCTCGGTGTGTTTTAGCATCTGGAGTCTTATTCATTTGTTCGATTTTAACTTTAAGGATCCTTGGGTGGTTGCATTTCTTGAGTGCCAAGTGGAGAAAATTTCTGGTGAATCGTTCTGTTAACTTCCGACAGTTATGTTGCCTTTCCTACTGTCAGCTCTCTCATGAAGCGCCTATACCTTTACAAGGGCACCATCTATCATCTGCATTGGTACATCTGTCTGCATTGGTACATCTGTCTGCATTACTACAGATATCTATGAGAGTCACTAATGGCCAAGGACTACAAAGAAGAGGGAGAATTCCCAAAGGAAAGGGAAGTCAGTGAAACTATGGAAGGACACTATTTTTTCTGCCTGTCTCTGAGAAGTATGCAGATGACTTACAGAGGTGGTGGCTGCTTGCAAAGGCCAGTTTTGTCATTAGGCCCTGGCTTCTCAGATCCTTGCTGACCCCATTCTTGATGTCAGAGGATAAGAGCAGTCTTCTCTATAGCTACAAGTTACGTTTGCATAGGCTGTTCCCCAGCAGCTCCGAGAAGTAATAATATATCCTGGAGTGACAAGTAAACCTACTTACTGTGGTGTCTGACATCCCTCGTCCCCATTACCTATTAGCTCTTACCAGACTTCTCACCTCCCTTTGTTCTGCTTCTGGAGAATTTCAAACCCATGGCCTGAAAAGCTAACTCTATGGTATGAAAGAGTATATTTTCCTAAAATTGCAAATCTTCAATTAATAAAAACCTGTGTAATTCTAAACAACTGCTTGATACGACTAAATACCATAGCCCTTTTTCAGATGCAAAAAGGTGTTGGTGCATCAAGGAGGATTATTGAGACTTGACTCTGAACAGTAAGTAATTGTAGGACACACAAAAGCATTAGAAATGGAAAAGAGGTGACTCCTGTCTACTGATCATAAAGGATTACACTAGTTTCTCTATAGGGCAGACAGGTTAGCAAGAGAACAGCCTAACATGCTTATTAATTGATGTGTGTATTTAAAACTTAAGGAGTTACACAACTAAAACTTCAATAGCTTTCTCTTTGGTGAGAGAGGAGAGGAGAGGAGGAGGCAGAAGAGGAGGAGAAGCACTTCACTTTGACCAGAGTGATGTGAATAAAGCATCCCAGTTCCCCTTTCAGATGCCCCAGAAAATCAGCTGAAATCCTGGCTGGTGGACATGGTGAAGATTAGTCTTCTCTCTGAAGGGCACTCTTTCCTGGTTATCTGGTGAGGCAGTATTTGGTAAATGCTTTAAGGCGATTCATTTCCTTGAAGTCTCCATCAATAAATGAAAGTTCTGCAAGGGAAAAATAAGGGACCTTGATGACTTTCTCTTCATCTCTGGAAGTGACATCACTGCATGGAGGGTATTGTTTACTACACAACAGGGTTTACGGGTCAGGTGACTAATTGAGTTTTATCACAGGTTTGTATCAAAGAGTCCTTATGACCATCGTGTTGTAATTTTCTCCAGAATATATAATTTTATCCCAGCTTGGACAGAGTTCCCAGATTGGAAATTCTGAGGATAGACAGAAAGTTAGGTAGTAGATGGTAGATGGTAGATAGATAGATAGATAGATAGATAGATAGATAGATAGATAGATAGATAGATAGATAGATAGATAGATAGATGATAGATAGATAGATGATAGATAGATAGATAGATAGATAGATAGATAGATAGATAGATAGATAGATAGATAGATAGACAGACAGATGGTAGATAGATAGATGATAGATATATAGATAGATAGATAGATGATAGATAGATAGATAGATAGATAGATAGATAGATAGATAGATAGATCAAGGTCATTCTCTGCCCTCCATATGCATGCATACACACATGTGGCACACCACACATGCATACAACTGCACGCACACAGACACGAATATACCTGCACACACACATGCATATACCTGCACACACACATGCATATACCTGCACACACACACAAAGAGAGACATAAATTAGCATTAAGAAAATTACCACCCCCTCAATAATGAACAAAAGACTAAAACAGGGACATCACCCCCACTAAATAAGTTGCAAAGCTCTGAAGTTGGAGGGATGCATCATCAGCTAAGAAGTGCCATTGCAGAGGATTTGAGTTCATATTCCAGTACCCATGTTGGGTTTCTCACAACTGCACGTAATTCCAGTTCTAGGGCACCCGATGCCTACTTCTGGCCTCCATAAGCACCTGCACACACATGGTGCACATACATAAACTTAGATCCACACATATACATAACTTCAAAATAGTTTTTAAAAAGATATACAAACTCAAGTAAGCATATGAAAGATTTTCAAAATCACACTATCAACACATTCTAAATTAAAATGATATATAATTACATGCTTTCATAATAGACAGTCCCCAACACACTGACAACAGAAGATAGTCCTGAGGATGAGGAAGTAGAGGAGGTCTCATCCTTTGCTGATGGGAATCCAGAATGGAGGGGCCACTTGAAAAGACAATTTGGAAGCTTCATACAAAACTTAAGAACTTCTTATATAGTATTTAGCAGTTTTCCCTTTGTGCACTCCGAATTACAAACCACATCTGCAGAAAAGCATACACTCAGATAACTATTCATAGTGTCCAAAACTTAGACACATCCAAGATGCCTTTGAGTATATAAGTAGCTATTTAGTTTATAAGTAGCACATTATTATTTGGCACTTTAAGTGATCAAACATGAAAAGGAAGTGAAGAAAATATACAGCCATGGTAGTAAAGGACAAAAAAGCAATCTGAAAAGGCTGAACAATTCCTGGTTCTGGAATAGAAAAGCCATGAAGGCAGAACATGGATAGTAGCTGTCGCCAGAGTGGGTGGACTCCTTTTAGGACAGTGAATCTTCTGCACAGTGCTGTCATGGCCAATACAGGTGCACGTTTGTCCACGTGCATGGAGTGCGATACATAGATTATAAGTTCTCTCTAGGTGGTTATCTTCCATTATAAGACTGTCAATTGTAGTAAATATTCTACTGTGAAGGATGTTGCATGTGTTGCACAAATTCTAACTGATCTTAATAGTAAAAACCCAGAATCAGATATTGGGGGTGAAAGCTGAAAGATCGGAGAAGCAGAGCAGCCAAACACTAGAGTTCTTACCTATACAAAATTATCAAACCGAAGTGACTGAGTTCCTGTCCCTAAGAATCCTCAGTCCGAAAGGGATAGTCTGTCTCTACAAATCCTCAGATTAAATGCCTTGAGCACTCGTCTCTGCCCAGCCATATCCTTTCCTGTCTCTACCTCCCTAGTGCTGGAATTAAAGACATGTGACTGAGTCATGCGGTGATCTTTGGTTATAGCGATATGTCACTAGGACTTATTTTATTTCTATGTTCATTTATCAGAATAATGGTAGGAAGTTTTGCCATTGGGCTCATGAGCTATCTTATCTCATCTTCTTGGTTATTAACATGTCTGGGCCCCCTTTCTTGGAGTGGGCCTTAAATCTCATTTTTTAAAATAGTTGTTGGTTACTCCCATGTCTTGTGCTATTATTCTATCAGTGGCAGCTTTTAGACAGGTCAGTATTGTAGCTCCCAGAGTGTGTAGCCAGGTGAGATTGATGATTTCTTATCTGCTATGATAGCAGCTACAGTACCTTCTAGCACTAGTCCATAGGGGTTAAAACTTCCAGTTGAGTATGAGATTGAGTGTCCCACAATCTATGACATAATTGTGTGGTGTCTTTAGTTACAGAATCAGTTTATGGAGAGTAACCAATGCATGGCAAAATAGCCTACATGTAAGTCATCTGATGAATGGTAAGTGAAAGTGTGGTACTTTTGCACAAAGGAATGCTTCTCAGCTGTTAACAAAAATGGAGTTACACATTATTGGCCTAATCCCCTCTCATACCTCCCATACCATTGCATAAGGGTCAGGGTTTCGCCAAGTGACTTCTGAAGAGACACAAGCATTCAGACCAAAGTAGATTGTCAGAAAGTTTGCCAAAATCATCAGATGAGTTGTATCATTTTTATTCCTTCCTTTAAAGTAGGAATCACAGTCTGAAGACTAGAAGTAAGTACAGCAAGTATGGCAGTGAGTGAGTTCAGGACTTGACTCGTTCACTGATGGAAATCCATTATTGAAAATGCCTTGTTACTGCGAATATAACAGCTTAAGCAGTAGCTCAGATTGCTTTCATCAACAGATTTTACAATGAGGTTACCACCTGTACTACTTCCTCTTCTCCTCGGTGTGATAATTACTGAGGGAAGTGATTTAATGCAAGAAGGATTGATTTGATGGACACTGCTGATCACGGTAGGGAAGACATGGTGACAAGTGCAGTTCATCTGGAGCTGCAGGAGTGTGACCTAGCTGGCTGCCTCAGTTCCTTCAGTGAGGAAGCAGAAAGGTCAGTGTGGTAGTTTGAATGAAAATGGCTCTATTAGGAGGGGTGGCCTTGTTGGAAGAAGTGTGTCACTGGGGGTAGGCTTTGATATTTCAGACACTCAAGTCAAACACTCCCTTCTCTTGCTGCTACCTGCTCAGATATACACTCTCAGCTCCTTCTCCAGCACCATGTCTGCCTAAATGCTCCTATGCTGGTAATGAACTAAACCTCTGAACTTTAAGGCAGCCCCAATAAAATGTTTTCCATTATAAGAGTTGTCATGGTCATGGTGTCTCTTCAGAGTAATAGAAACCCTAAGACAGTCAGCCAAGAACCTGAATCTAGCTTCAAATCATAATGCCCATAAACTCCTTGAGCTCTCTTCCTCCAGGCTGATCCCACCTCTCAAAGGTTCCATAATTTCCCATAATACCACCACCACCTGGGGAGCAGGTGTCCAAATACATGTAGCTGGGAAGGACATTTCTGATGAAAATTATAACACCTACAGTTTGCTAGGGAGAGGATGGAAGATGGGACATAGTCACAAGTATGCAAAAGGAGGAGAGAATATGTGGTCATTTTTAAATCAATCATTGTCATTCATGCTTCAATTTTTTATTTATTGATGAAATGGCTTACAAGATATGGGTAGTTTTATTTCAAGACTGAGTTGGGCTTTCCTGTCAGGAAGTGCATTGTGGTTTTCTAGTGAGAGAGAGCCAATGTGAGAGACAAATAGATAAGTATGCACACAAATATTTGTATGTGCCCATCTGTATACTCATCCATGTATTCAGGATACAATTATGGAAACTGGAAAATGATATAATCTGTCATCTGAAAGGTCCAGACCAGGGATACCCAGGGATGTTTTTTAAAAAATGGAAATCCAGAGAAGTGAGGTAAAGAACGATTCCATTCCAAAACCGAAATCAGGAGAACCAGGAGGTAAGCACATGGTAGTGGTGCCTGGGAACAGACTCCACCTCCATGAGAGCCTGGGTCCACTCTGGAGCTCGGTGGTTTCTTACACTGCTTTGTTGAGACCACCAACTTGAATTCTCACCTCTTCCAGAAACACCCCAACAGACATAACAAGTAACAATCACAACGAACCTGTTGGACCGTGCTGTGTCTTCTTCAGAAATATCCAGTGGCTTCTCTGCCTCTCCTTGTTCTCTTGCTATGAGAAATTCTGGTTACAGATGTGTGGACTAGACTCTATAATCACCTTGCAACAATCCTGTGACCACAAGTGAGCAGACTGACCATGACCATGAGTCTGCAAGGAGCTGACAAAAGTAAGGATCCATAATGACAAGTGCACCCTAAGTAACTGGCCGGAGGCCTCAACTTGCAGTCCACGAGAAAAACAAAAACAAAAAACTAAACTTTATTGTTTTATCCAACTTGAGTTAGAAATTACTATTTCTTATAGTCAAAGTATCCTAGCTGGTGCAGAAACATCAGGAAACTTATAGAAGAAAAAAAGGAATAGAAAGCTATAAATGGAAAAAAAAAATCAGTCCTTCCAAAGAAGAAGAAATGTCAAACATATGCTTTCCAAGATGTGGAAACAGTAAAAGCCTGATGTAAGGGAGAGAATATAGTGGGGTGAAGGTTAGCGGCAAATTGGCACAACAGAACTCTTCTCAAGTGGCAACAACAATTCCTACAAAAACACTTGATTGAAAAACTCTAGCAAGGGACCGCACACTGAACATTTCTGCTTTAGCAGTCAGGTTTATTTTAATGTACTTCAACCCTGAGGCAAAGGTCTGCCTTTCTCCATCTGCCTTCCCACACCACCTGGGTAATGAATTACTCAACCCTCTTTATACCTAAATAAAGAAAACTGGGCTTCCCTTCTCAGCTCAGCTGGGAGCTTCCTCCCACCCCTGCTAATGGTAAGACATAGAGATCTAACTCCTCTCCAGGGGGCAATGGCCTGGAGGTCAACTGTCCTAAACTATCCCTGATTATGAAAAGAAATATCAAATTGTCAAACTCACCTAGGTAACTGGGACATAGCCTTGAGGTGAAAAAACAAACTGTCAGAAATAATTTTAGAATTCACTAGGAGCTGCTGTCAGACAAATGAACAGGCTGTGATGAACTGACTCATACACAGTGTGATGGGAGTCGGGCAGCTGGCATCCGCCCCAATTAAATCTGGCACTGGAAGAGCTAGTATGCACACAGGCCATGTGCTCCCTCAGAGTAAGCAAGTGGCCTGCCTATTCTTAAGCTAAACAGTCATATAAAACTCAGATCTCCACTGGAACATCAGAGGCTCTGCATAGTCCTCAATAGCCATTGCATGCCTGCTCTGCCATGGTTCAAGATACCTATATTTTACTTCCTAAATCAAGGCAAAAATGAGTAGCAATAATGTAAGCCTCTTAAGACTAGGAAAAAGCCACTTTTCATGGATACAGGGGCAGTGATTCCTAAGAACCAACATGCCATGGCCCAGGCTTTTGTGGGAAGAAACTCTTAGTGATACCTTGGTTAAGAATCTGCTTAAGTGATCCTCCTTTCTGGTAGCTAGAGGATACCTAGGTGTGTGCATAAATTCTTGAGATTTCAATATTTTTTGCTTTCACATGCTTGGTTTACTGCATGAGCTTTGCTCTGGGAGTGCACTGGGATATTCTAGAAACACTACCACTATATCTAATCTTGGATGCAACTGAAGAACTCCATGTGGCCACTATATTTTGGTCACCATGAAAATGTGATATTTGGTGTGATAAATGCATCCTAGTGTAGTCCTGTATAGTAAGGAGTATAGATTAAGAAGTAAAATAATATTTGTAAGAAAACCAGTTCTGTATGAGCTTCTAGCTTAAATTTTTGATAAAAGTAAAATACCTGTATAGCGTCCCACTACCTTAGATGAAGATGACAATTTAAAATGAAAGAGTAAATTACACACACACACACACACACACACATGCACACACACACATTTATATATAAAAAGCATTCATAAGTTTATTCAAGAGATATCTGCACTAGTGTGTTCACTACATCGCTAGTCACAACAGCCATGAAATGGAAACAGGCTGAGTGCCCATCAGCTATTGGTTGCATAAGGAATTGGGTGGTATATGTGCACAATAGAATGCCTTTTGACAATGAAAAAGAATAAAAGTTGGACATTTGCAGCAACATGGATGGAACTAGGGTTCATTACATAAAGTAAAATAAACCAGGTACAGAATGGCAACCATCTCACAATCTCACATGTGGAATTTAAGAAGCTGATTCTTGGGGCTGGAGATGGCTCAGTCAAGTGCACTGGAGGCTTTTCCAGAGAAACTGGATTCTGTTCTCAACACTCACATGGTAATTCAGAACTATCTGTAACTCCACTCCTAGTGGATCTGATACCATCTTTTGAACTCCACAGGTACTATACACACATTATATACAAACATTCAGACACTTAAAACCATAAAATAAAAATAAAATTCTCAAAATAAAGCACTTTAGTTCATTATTATATTCATATATATTATATATTTGTTAAAAAGTAATTATGGAGAGTGGGGAAAGGAGAGAATTGTGGGAAAATTGATCACTAAATGTTTAGTTCCAGTTGGATAAGATAAAGAAGTAAGCATGACTTTGAGAAGTAGGGTGACCAGCTGAAGTAGTTAAGAATAAGGTATAGATGTGGTTTTGAATGAGAACTGTCTCCATAAGCTCAAGTGTTTAGACACTTAGCCCTTCTGTTGGTGCTGTTTAGGTGAGCTACAGAGGGGGAGCCTTGTTGGAGGGAGCTTGTCACTGAGGGTCGACTTTGGGTGTTTTTAGCTGTATCCTACTTCTGCTCTGAGTTCTCTCTGCTTTCTGTGTGTGGAGGAAAATATGAAAAGCCACTTTCCATTTCCTGATATCATGCTTTCCTTGACTGAGGCCACGCCTACTTTTCATGATGGACTTGATTCCACCATAGCCCAAATAAACCCTTTCAAAGAAAGGTCTTTAAAATATTTTTTCTGTAAAGAAATATGTGCAATAATAAGTATGTTTGAGTTGATCATATAATGTAGGCATGTATAAATAGCATTACCATATTATTCAACTTCTATATTTCTAGTGTCAAAAACAAATTTAATTAATAGAAAGTAAATATAAAATGTACACCTTAAATCATATTTCTAAGTAACAATGATTTTATTAAACTAAATGGAGAGAAGCTCACAGCGACCCCACTGGAATCAGAAACAAGACAAGGTTGTCCACTCTCTCCATATCTAGTCAATATACTTTTTGAGGTCTTAGCTAGAGCAATAAGACAACAAAAGGAAATCAAGGGGATACAAATTGGAAAAGAAGAAGTCAAACTCTTGCTATTTGCTGGTGCTATGATAGTTTACATAAGTGACCCCAAAAATTCTACCAAAAAATTTCTACAACTCATAAATACTTTCAGTGATGTAGCAGGATACAAGATTAATTCAAAATAATCAGTAGCCCTTCTGTACACAGATAATAAATGAGCTAAGAAAGAAATCAGAGAAACATCACACTTCACAATAGCCACAAATAGCATAAAACATCTCAGAGTAACTCTGAACAAACAAGTGGAAGATCTGAATGACAAGAACTTTAAATCTTTGAACAAAGGATTGAAGAAGACACCAGAAAGTGGAAAGATCTCCCATACTCTTGGGTAGGTAGAATTAACATAGTAAATATGCAATATTACCAAAAGAAATCTACAGATTCAATGAAATGCCCATCAAAATCCCATCAAAATTCTTCACAGACCTTTAAAGAACAGTACTCAACTTCAAATAGAAAAATAAAAAATTCAGGATAGCCAAAACAGCTCTGTAATATAAAGAAACTTTTGGAGGCATCCCAATCCCTGACTTCAAACTCTACTACAGAGCTACAGTATTGAAAACAGCCTAGTATTGGGGGAAAAAAAAAGACAAGAGGACCAATGGAACTGAATTGAAGACCCAAATATTAATCCACACACCTACAAACACCTGATTTTTGACAAAGAAGCAAAAAGTATCAAATGGAAAAAAGAAAGCATATTTAACAAGTGGTGCTGGCATAACTGGATATCAACATGTAGAAGAATGAAAATAGATCCATATCTATCACCATGCACAAAGCTTAAATCCAAATGGATCAAAGACCGCAATATAAAACCAGCTATACTGAACCTCGTGGAAGAGAAAGTGGGAAGTACACTTGAACACACTGACATGGGAGACCACTTCCTAACTATAACCCCAGCAGCACAGACACTGAGAGAAACAATTAATAAATGGGATCTCCTACAACTGAAAAGCTTCTGTAAAGCAAAGGACATGGTCAACAAGACAAATCAACAGTATACAGAATGGGAAAATATCTTCACCAACCCCACATCTGACAGAGGTCTGATCTCCAAAATATACAAAGAACTCAAGAAATTGATCATCTAAAGAACAAATAATCCAATAAAAATGGAGTACAGACCAAAACAGAGAACTCTCAACAGAGGAATCTAAAATGGCTGAAAGACACTTAAGGAAATGCTCAACATCCTTAGTCATCAGAGAAATGCAAATCAAAACAACTCTGAGAATCCATATTATACCTGTAACAATAGGCAAGATCAAAAACATTGATGACAACTTATACTGGAGAGATTATGGGGTAAAGAGAACACTCCTGCGTTGCTTATGGGAGTGAAAGCTCGTACAGCCTCTTTGGATGTCAGTGTGGCAATTTCTCAGAAAAGTAGGAAATAACCTTCCTCAAGACCCAGCAATACCACTTTTGGGTATATACCCAAAGGATGCTCAACCGTGCCACAAGCACATGTGCTCCACTATGTTTATAGCAGCATTGTTTGTCATAGCCAGAACCTGGAAACAACCTAAATGCCCCTCGACTGAAAAATGGATAAGGAAAATGTGGTACATTTACACAATGGAGTACTACACAGCAGAAAAAAATAACGACATCTTGAATTTTGCAGTCAAATGGATGGAGGTAGAAAACATCATTTTGAGTGAGGTAACGCAGACCCAGAAAGACAAAATGTACCCACTCATAAGTGGTTTTTAAACACATAGCAAAGAAAACCAGCCCACAAATCACAATCCCAGAAAACCTAGACAACAATGAGGACACTAAGAGAGACGTACAGGGATCTAATCTACATGAGAAGTAGAAAAAGAAGATCTCCTGAGTAAATTGGGAGCATAAAGACCTTGGGAGAGGCCTGAAGGGGAGGGAAAAGACAGGGAGGGGAGCAAAGAAAAATGTAGAGATCAAATATATATATATTTGAAAAATATATATGGTTGTTTCTGGTGGGTAACAAAAATACTGGCAATTATTTCCCTTCCACCACTACTACATTCTTTACTTCCAAGTTTTCACCAAATACACACATGTTTTCAGTATAAAGATAAAATTACATTATCTTGAAAAAATATGATTTAGAACAAAAAATTAACATTTATATCTAGGTACATTTTTCTTTTCATTCTTCCTTTCCCTAATCTAACTTCCAATATTTATAAATGTGTAATATAAGCAGTATGTCTTTTAAAAGATTATTTTTAAAAGACTGTATTTATCATATCTAATACTGTCAGTATTTATCATATACACCTCTATTAATGTTAAACATTTAGTATACTATTCACATGTAATTTAAATACTTATTCTCACTAGACAAAACTAATTTGCTTATTTCTATGAAATAATACACCTGTTAGTATCATTTTATATTCAATATTGTTAAACAACTTTGACTTAACTGATGATTTTAATAAAGTAACTAATTCAGAGACTGTGTTCAATAGAACTCCCAGTAGAGAGACATACATGTTTATTAGGCCCAAAGTCTCATGTGTTCCAGCAAGCACTCCTCCACTGATCTTCACCCCAACTGAGATCCGTGTTTAGGAGGTGCTCCATGGAGACTCAACAAGCAGATGTGTATAACCATCACAAGGACTCTTGCGGTCTAGTAAGAAGGATTCGTTTGAGTAGATCAATAGGAGATCTGGAACCAGTCAGGTTGTGGGTATCTAGATACAGAAATGATTTGCAGGAGTTCAAGAGAGAGTTACTAAAAGAGGAGGCAGACTTGTGACTCTGGAGAGGTAGAAAATTACATGGGGGACCAAACTAGAAGTGAGTTCTAAGTCATAACACAGATACAAGATTTCAGTGTAATGGGACCAAATAGCAGAAACACAAGTGGCAGAGAACCTCTAAGTGCTATTTTCCCCGAAGGGGCCCCAGGAAAGCCATGACTCAGAACCACTTACATACCAGCGCTGTCAGAAGAACTAAGGGCCATGCACATTTGAAATTGCTCGGCCTTTCCATCCTAGTTTCAATGTGTTACCTAGACCAGTGCATGCTAGCTAAACGTCCATCATCTGAGTAATTTAAGAGAACATTTAACACATAGTTAACTGGCTCATAAACGATGAGACATTAGGAAATTCTCAATGTGAGCCTTCTATTGTGATGTACATCTAAAAATGAGAAGACAAATTTGTACCCCAAGAGCCCTACAATCTAATGCCAGAGTCATGGAAGCCACTATTGTCTACTGCTGGTCTTGGTACTGCTAGATGCGGTGTTGTCAATGAGAAGTGTTCTCCCATGGGCTCCCATGTTGATGGTGCTGTTTGAAGAGGCTGTGGAACATTTAGGTGGTGAAATCTTGGAGAGGAAGTGAGCTTTAAGGATGTGTGCTTTGCTGCATTTCCTGCTTGCCATCTCTCTGTTTTCCATGCATGGTAGAGGTACAGTTCTCAGGTTCCTGCTCTCATGCCTCCTCTCCAGGATGGATTTTTATTCCACGTGAACTGAAAGCCAGAGTAAAACTGCCTTCTACAAGTTGCTTCCAGCCATGGTATTTTGTTTTTCACAGTAATGGAAAAGTAACTGAAATAGAAGTCTTCCAAAAATAAGGCCTTATCATACCATGAGTTAAAACTGTAACATTCTATGTATATAGAGATCTTAGTCCGTGGACAAGTACGTGATGCCATTCTTGCTTCAGACATGGTCAGTTTTCCGTCACCGCTCCACTAGTCTTCATGGCTGAATGCCTCATACCCAACAGATTACCTTCCCTGCCTTCCATGTGCTTCCATTCCTCTGTGCCCCTCCTACCTTTTCACTCCTTAATGTGGACTTTAAGCTATACCAGATACCAGTTAGCAAGTCACAAAGTTTTGTAAGCCATGTTGATACAACCAAAGCCCTCATATTTTTCTTTTGAATTCTGAGGAAGAGCTAGGTGAATAAAAATGTTATTTTATGAAAATATATATAGAATAGATTAATTTATCTGACAGTTGTATCATATAGTTGGTAATTATTGACCAAGGTATTTATCAAAAGTAAAATTTTCGCCCAGCTTGCACCCAGAATCCTCCCCCCCTCCCACCGCCTCATCCTCCCGTCTTTGGGGCCACAAAATCCCACAGCTCAGCCTGTTTGGGCTCTGGGGACCTGGAATTGAGTGCACCCTGGCCCGTGGGAGGTCCCCTCCTACATTGGCCTGCCTGGGGCAAGGTAGGCCTTTGTCTGAGAGCTGCTTGGCCTGCAAGGGGACCTGACAGTCTGCCAAAGGATCCATCATTCTTTGGGGTGAGTGAGGAGTGAGTGCTCGAACCCCGGCAGCTGCCCAGAGAGGGACCACCGACATTCTACAACTCCCCCCCACCCCCCTGCCACCCGCACACTTCCTGCTCTTCCTGCAGGGGTTATTCTCCCCAGATACTGCCTCTCTCATCCTGTCCCTTCCCAGCTTGCACCCAGAATCCTCCCCCCCTCCCCCTGCCTCATCCTCCCGTCTTTGGGGCCACAAAATCCCACAGCTCAGCCTGTTTGGGCGCTGGGGACCTGGAATTGAGTGCACCCAGGCCAGTGGGAGGTCCCCTCCTTCATTAGACTGCCTGCAGAAAGGTAGGCCCTTTGTCAGTGAGCTGTTTGGCCTGCAAGGAGACCTGACAGTCTGCCAGAGGATCCATCATTCATTGGGGTGAGTGAATTTAATTCATTGGGGTGAATTGAACCTCTAAAAGAAGACCCAAAGGGGATTATTCAGAGGAACAAATGGGCAGGCGCCAATGCAAGAATTCCTCCAACAATTTGAAAAACAACATGAAAGCACCAGAACCCAGCGAACTTATAACAGGAGGACTTGAACACACTAATCAAGAAGAAGTAGAAAAAATTGACTTTATGAAAGTAATAGAGTCCCTTAAACAGGAGGTGAAAAACTCCCTTAAGGAAATGGACGAGAAGAATAACAAAGAGTTTGAAGAATTGAGTAAATCCGTAAACGATATCCTAGGAAACCAAGAAAAAACAATCAAACAGATAATGGAAACAGTGCAAGACTTGAAAACTGAAATGGAGGCAAGGAAGAAAACACAACCCGAGGGCCAACTGGATTTGGGAAATCTATGTAAACGAACAGAGACTACAGAAACAAGCATAACCAACAGAATACAAGAGATAGAAGAAAGAATCTCAGATTCTGAAGATACCATAGAAAAAATAAATGCACTGATCAAAGAAAACAGCAAATCCAACAAATCCTCATCACAAAACATTCAGGAAATCTGGGACACAATAAAAAGACCAAACCTTGCCGGGCTGTGGTGGCGCACGCCTTTAATCCCAGCACTCGGGAGGCAGAGGCAGGCGGATCTCTGTGCATTCGAGACCAGCCTGGGCTACAAGAGCTAGTTCCAGGACAGGCTCCAAAGCCGCAGAGAAACCCTGTCTCGAAAAACCAAAAAAAAAAAAAAAAAAAAAAAAAAGACCAAACCTAAGAATAATAGGCGTAGAAGAAGGAGAAGAAATACAGCTCAATGGTTCAGAAAATATATTTAATAAAATTATAGAAGAAAACTTCCCAAACCTAAAAAAAGATATTCCTATTAAGGTTCAAGAAGCTAACAGAACACCAAATAGACTGGATCAAAAAAAAACATCCCCTTGCCATATTATAATCAAAACACAAAACATACAGAATAAAGAAAGAATATTAAGAGCTGCAAAGGAAAAAGGTCAAGTAACATATAAAGGTAAACCTATCAGACTAACACCTGACTTCTCTATGGAAACCATGAAAGCCAGAAGGTCCTGGATAGATGTTTTGCAGAAACTAAGAGACCATGGATGCAAGCCCAGATTACTATACCCAGCCAAGCTTTCATTCACTATAAATGGAGAAAACAAAATATTCCAGGATAAAAACAAATTTAAACAATACATAGCCACAAACCCAGCCTTACAGAAAGTAATAGAAGGAAATTCACAAACAAAGGAGTCCAGCATTGCCCAAAATAACTCAGACATCTAGCGACCCTTCACCAGCACATCACAAAGAAAGGAAACACACAATCTCTACTACCAAATAAAAAATGACAACCGGAGTTAACATCCACTGGTCATTAATATCACTTAATATCAATGGACTCAATTCACCTATAAAAAGGCACAGGCTAAGAGATTGGATACGAAAACAGGATCCAACATTCTGCTGTTTACAAGAAACACACCTCAACCACAAAGACAGACATCTACTCAGAGTAAAGGGTTGGGAAAAGGTTTATCAAGCAAATGAACCTAAGAAACAAGCCGGTGTGGCCATACTAATTTCTAACAAAGTTGACTTCAAACTAAAATCAATCAGAAGAGATGGAGAGGGACACTTTATACTCATTACAGGAAAAATCTATCAGAATGAAGTCTCAATCCTGAATATCTATGCCCCTAATACAAAAGCACTCACTTATATAAAAGAAACATTACTAGAACTCAAGACAGCCATCAAACCAAACACACTGATAGTGGGAGACTTCAACACTCCTCTTTCACCAATGGACAGGTCAATTCGACAGAAACCTAACAGAGAATTAAGAGACTCAATAGAGGTAATGAACCAAATGGACTTAACAGACATCTATAGAACGTTCCACCCAAACTGGAAAGAATATACCTTCTTCTCTGCGGCTCATGGAACCTTTTCGAAAATTGACCACATACTCGGTAACAAAGTAAACTTCCACAGTTACAAAAACATATTAGTAACCACCTGCATCTTATCAGATCACCATGGATTAAAATTAGAATTCAACAACAATGCTACCCCCAGAAAGCCTACAAACTCATGGAAACTGAACAGTCAACTACTGAACCACACCTGGGTCAAGGAAGAAATAAAGAAAGAAATTAAAGTCTTTCTTGAATTTAATGAAAATAAAGACACAACATACTCAAACTTATGGGACACTATGAAAGCAGTGCTAAGAGGAAAGTTCATAGCACTAAGTGCCCACTTAAAAAAAAGCTGAGAAAGCACACATTGGAGACTTAACAGCACACCTGAAAGCTTTAGAAAAGAAAGAAGCAGACTCACCTAGGAGGAGTAGAAGACTGGAAATTATCAAACTGAGGGCAGAAATCAACAAAATAGAAACACAGAAAACAATCCAAAGAATCAATGAAACAAAAAGCTGGTTCTTGGAGAAAATCAACAAGATTGACAAACCCCTAGCCAAACTAATCAAACGGCAGAGAGAGAACACACAAATTAATAAGATCAGAAATGAAAAAGGGGACATAACCACAGACACAGAGGAAATCCAAAGAATCATTAGATCTTACTACAACAGCCTGTATGCCACAAAATTGGAAAATGTAAAAGAAATGGACACTTTTTTAGATAAGTACCATGCACCAAAGTTAAACCAGGACCAGGTAAATGCTCTAAATAGTCCTGTTAGTCGCAAAGAATTGGAAACTGTTATCAGAAACCTCCCTACCAAAAAGAGCCCAGGACCTGATGGGTTCAATGCAGAATTCTACCAGAATTTCCAAGAAGACCTAATACCTATACTCCTTAAGGTATTTCATAATATAGAAACAGAACAGTCATTGCCAAATTCCTTTTATGAAGCTACAATTACCCTGATACCTAAACCACACAAAGACTTAACCAAGAAAGAGAATTACAGGCCAATCTCACTCATGAACATCGATGCAAAAATTCTCAATAAAATACTGGCAAACAGAATCCAAGAACACATTCGAAAAATTATCCACTATGATCAAGTAGGCTTCATCCCAGAGATGCAGGGCTGGTTCAACATACGAAAATCTATCAATGTAATCCATCATATAAATAAACTGAAGGATAAAAACCATATGATTATCTCATTAGATGCAGAAAAAGCATTTGACAAAATTCAGCACCCCTTTATGATAAAGGTCTTGGAGAGATTAGGGATACAAGGGTCATTCCTAAATATATTAAAGGCTATTTACAGCAAGCCGACAGCTAACATCAAATTACATGGAGAGAAACTCAAGGCCATCCCACTAAATTCAGGAACGCGACAAGGCTGTCCACTCTCTCCTTATCTCTTCAATATAGTACTTGAAGTTCTAGCAATAGCAATAAGACAAAACAAGGGGATCAAGGGGATTTGAATTGGAAAGGAAGAAGTTAAACTTTCATTATTTGCAGATGATATGATAGTGTACATAAGCGACCCGAAAAACTCCACCAAAGAACTCCTACAGCTGATAAACTCCTTTAGTATTGTGGCAGGTTACAAGATCAACTCCAAAAAATCAGTCGCCCTCCTATATACAAAGGATAAGGAAGCAGAGAAAGAAATCAGAGAAGCTTCACCTTTCACGATAGCCACAAATAGCATAAAATATCTTGGGGTAACTCTAACCAAGGAAGTGAAAGACCTATTTGACAAGAACTTTAAGTCTTTGAAGAAAGAAATTGAAGAGGATACCAGAAAATGGAAGGATCTCCCTTGCTCTTGGATTGGGAGGATCAACATAGTAAAAATGGCAATACTACCAAAGGCAATCTATAGATTTAATGCAATCCCCTTAAAGATCCCATCAAAATTCTTCACAGATCTTGAGAGGACAATAATCAACTTTATATGGAAGAACAAGAAACCCAGGATAGCCAAAACAATCTTATACAATAAAGGAACTTCTGGAGGCATTACCATCCCTGACTTCAAACTCTATTACAGAGCTACAGTATTGAAAACGGCTTGGTATTGGCATAAAAATAGAGAAGTCGACCAATGGAATCGAATAGAAGACCCAGATCTTAACCCACAAACCTATGAACACCTGATTTTTGATAAAGGAGCTAAAAGCACACAATGGAAGAAAGAAAGCATCTTCAACAAATGGTGCTGGCATAACTGGATGTCAACCTGTAGAAGAATGAAAGTAGATCCGTGTCTATCACCATGCACAAAACTCAAGTCCAAATGGATTAAAGACCTCAATATCAATCTGAACACACTGAACCTGTTAGAGGAAAAAGTGGGAAGTACTCTACAACATTTGGGCACAGGAGACCACTTCCTACGTATAGCCCCAGCAGCACAGACATTAAGGGCAACATTGAATAAATGGGACCTCCTGAAGCTGAGCAGCTTCTGTAAAGCAAAGGACACTGTCACTAAGACAAAAAGGCAGCCTACTGACTGGGAAAAGATCTTCACCAACCCCACAACAGACAAAGGTCTTATCTCCAAAATATATAAGGAACTCAAGAGACTAGACTTTAAAATGCTAATGAACCCAATTAAAAAATGGGGCACTGAACTGAACAGAGAATTCTCAACAGAAGAAGTTCAAATGGCCAAAAGACACTTAAGGGCATGCTCAACCTCCTTAGCAATCAGGGAAATGCAAATCAAAACAACGTTAAGATACCATCTTACACCTGTCAGAATGGCTAAAATCAAAAACACCAATGATAGCCTTTGCTGGAGAGGATGTGGAGTAAGGGGCACACTCATCCATTGCTGGTGGGAATGCAAACTTGTGCAACCGCTTTGGAAAGCACTGTGGAGGTTTCTCAGGAAATTTGGGATCCACCTACCCCAGGACCCAGCAATCCCACTCTTGGGAATTTACCCAAGAGATGCCCAATCATATTACAAAAGCATCTGTTCAACTATGTTTATAGCAGCACTATTTGTAATAGCCAGAACCTGGAAACAACCTAGATGCCCTTCAGTGGAAGAATGGTTGAAGAAAGTGTGGAATATATACATGCTAGAATACTACTCAGCGGTAAAAAACAATGACATCTTGAATTTTGCATGCAAATGGAGGGAAATAGAAAACACCATCCTGAGTGAGGTAACCCAGGCCCAAAAAGATGAACATGGGATGTACTCACTCATAATTGGGTTCTAGCCATAAATAAAGGACATCGAGCCTATAATTCGTAAAAAATCCTAGAGAAGCTATATAAGAAGGTGAACCCAAAGAAAAACATATAGTTATCCTCCTGGATACTGGAAGTAGACAAGATTGCCGGACAAAAAATGGGAACATAGGGGTGGGGTGGGATGGGGGGAGGGGGGATAAAAAAAAAGAAAAAAAAAGTAAAATTTTCATATTGCATAATTTCTGGTCTTTTATATAAGCTTTACATATTAAAATGTTATATAATGTTTTTGTTAACTAAATGTTTTAGAGCATTATTCTTACATTTTTACCAGTCAAAAAGCAAATTCTAACTATTTAATAAGCTAGTCAGAACAGTTAAGAATAAAGGATCACAGAAACAAGGTGTAGGTGAGGAAGAATTTTACTATGTCAGTTATGAGCATGTTTTATTTGGGTTACAAATGAGGTCTTAAAAACTAAAACAAACGGATTTAAAATGGAAACAAACTGGTTGAGCCAGTGACTAGTATATCCAAGTCCAATAAAACTGTTAGCGGATTAGAGGGCTAGTTTCCAACGGAGTTAACCCTTTAGATGGGGTGAGAAGAAAAGTCCTTAGCTAACTATTTTGTAAGGCTTCAGTTCAGCTAACTGCACTGACATGGGACTGTGTTTTCTTAGAGACAAAAGAAAAACCTGAGAACACAGTTGAGTCTTCAATGCTCTGGGCCATGATGCCAACCAGCTACTAAGAATAATGTTCCTGTGTTTCCTATTTGCACAGTGACGAATCCTTAAGGAATTCATTTGACCTTCTAGCTAGAGAAGTTAAACTTTTCCTTTAAGCATAAAATGTATTTATTTCAGTTTGTTTCTGCTTTTCCAGAAAGGAATATAAAAGTTTCCAAAATAAGTCATGACATTGAAACTAGAACTTTCTGTCCTCTTCTCCTTCCTTTATTCTGTTTTTCTTCCTTCCCTCCTGCTCTCTCTCTCTCTCTCTCTCTCTCTCTGTCTCTATCTCTCTCTGTCTCTGTCTCTCTCTGCCTCTCCCTCTTCTTTCCTCCCATCCTTCCTTGTCCTTTTTGGTTCTCATACAGCCTAGACTGACCTCAAACCTTCTGTGTAGTCCTGGTCCTCCCGCCTCCACCTATGCAGTACTGGAAATGTGGTTATGCACCACACCCTGTTCATGTGGTGCTGGGACTTGAACTTAGGGGCCTTTTGTATGCTAAGCAAATGATCTACAAGTTGAGCTACATTTCCCAATCATGGGGACATATTTTTATAACTTGAATCCATTGATGTACCACAAAATTGCTGGATTTACAAAATATTTGCAACTGTTGACAAGGGATTTTATCAAACTTAAATAAGAAAAATGTTTCATGTTGCATAATTTCTGTCTTTTTATGTAAGTTTTGAACATTACATTTGTCTTAGTGCCTTGCTACCTCACTCTGTTGTTCACCATCTTTGCTAGCACGTTCAGTTTATATAACAGGTGTGCTGAAGTCATCAGACCAATACAAGTATCAATAAAGACCGGTACAGCTGCTTGTGCGCCAGGTTTTACAGAGTATCATATTGAGAGGATTAGTGGCAGAAAACAAAACAGAAGTCAGCCCTGAATTGGATCTTCTGAAGAAAAGAAAGGGATATGTTCATTGTACATACTAAGACTTCTCAATCTTGTCTCTCCTCCTCCTGTCTTCTCCTGTGCCTAAGCTGGTGAGAGTTGCTCAGATGGCAAACCTTCAAAGCATTCTCCCACCATGCACTGCTTCTCTCCTGCTCAGGAGAAGACCTTCTCCCAGGTCTTCATTGTGTGGCTTCCCAACCATTTTCAGATCCCAACTCACTGAGTTCTCAAACTGATCTGACAGAGACAAAATGCTCTTATTGCTGAGAAGGCAAAAAAAAAGAAGAAGAAGAAGAAAAAGAAGAAAAGAAACTGAAAAAGAAAAGTGGGATTTCTATCTTTCCTTTAAACCGAGCACAAGGGTTTCAGCCATGGGAGAGGCGGCAGATATTACAAAACCCAGAGGAATATTTCTGTCTCTGACGTGCAGTCTGGGGAAGCTGAGGAGTGGCAACCATTCATACGACTTTTCCTAGAAACAATCATTTGTTTTATTAAGGCCTCAAGTGCTGTCACCTTTTCAGGTATTATAAAGAACAACAGAGCCAAGGAGAGGGGGAGGAAAAGAGGGCAAACCGGATCTGAAAAAGAAGCTGTTAAGCCCATTCCCACAAATCTCTGAAATAAGGGCAGTCCCCATGCAGAGAACCATCAGCTTTTGTTTCTCATACTCATTTAGCAAATACTGTTCCAATTCCTGTGGTGGGTCAGACAGTGAGGAGAACTTCTCCTTCCCAAGACACAAATACAGAATAAGTTTCATTTTCCTTGTAGAAAAAAAATCATAGAAAATAGGATACTAGGACTGAGGGAATAGCTCAGTTGGCAGTGTTTACCTGGGATGCAAGAGGCAATAGCACCACACAAATCAAATGTGGTGGTACACACTCAGCATTTGAGAGGTAGATTTAGGAGGGTCGGAAGTTCAAGGTCATTCTGAGATATATATCAAGTTTGAGGTCAGTCTGCTCTCTATAAGACCCTGTCTAAAAAAAATGAAGGATGCCATGCATCCTTCAATTAGCCATGAAATATAACTTTGTGTCCTGGTTAGGTGATTTGGCATGCTGTCTTCTCTTTAGCTTATGAAATTTGATATGAAAGTTTATGGAAAGTGTGTCTCTATAGTACCATCAATCATACTTTTTCAGAACAAATAAACCATAAGATTCTGTAGTTTAGCCAAAGATGCTTCTTGAAGTGTAGAGGTGTACCTCCTGAGTCAGTAATCACTGTAGTGAAGGGACTATCTTAATGATGTCTTCCAAAAATCACCCATTTTACACTGAGTTAATGTTTCCCAGTAGCATCTCTTGCCAGAACAAAATTTAATTTTTCTAGTATTCTGAGGCACAGGTCTTCATTAAAACTGATTTATTTCTCATTCATAAAACAAAAACAACTTCTCATATCATTGTATGTCCGTGAAAAGCAGGGAAGAAACCTTTACCAATGAGTCCAGAGAACAAGGAAAATCTCCCTCACAAATCAATTAGACACACGTCACTGTGAGAGACTGTGAAGAATCTCAGCAACACTTGGGCTACACACTTCAGGCTGTTCAACTAGATTTCAGTAATTGAAAGGACTTATGGGAGGATGTGGATTGTCCCTTCTAAGCAATGCAGCACTTTGTTGGGTACCAGCTCCTCGTTCCCAATGCATTGTTTTTAGTGGTGGTGAATGTATTCATGAGTTAGCAATTATTGACTTTTAAAAACAATAGCAGTGGCTTGGCAGGGTGGTACAGACCTGTAATCTCAGCTACTCTGGAGGCTAAGAAAGAGCCTTATAAACTCATCAACTGTCTGGACAGCTTAGTGAGACCCTACTACAAAATAAAAAATGCAAAGAAGAGCTGTGGATATTTGTGAGTGTGGAACACTTGCCTAATGTGTGGAAGGCTCTAAATTCAATTCTTAGAACCACAAAAGCAAACAATACAGACACAATAACACTTGCTCAGTCTAATAGAACCTTTGAAATGTCACATTCTATTAGCTAATGGCATTCCACCTGGTGAACAATCTTCAATTATTCAAACAAATTGAATTCCCATCGCTCCCATCTTGTAATATTGAATCATGAAGTATGAGCAAATGTTTGAATCATGTGGGTAGTGTGCTTCTGTCTTCATGGTATGTTCATAACAGCCATGTGAGATAAATGATCTGGCCAGTGGTCACAATGAACTAATTGGTTTGGAGTCTGTTAATGAACAGCAGCTGATGATTTAAAGAAATCCATAACAGAAAGGCCACCTAGATTAACTCACCAAAGGGATCTATATACTCCTGAGGAACCTAGGATGATTCATCAGCGTGGATTGATTGTAAAGGATCATCTCAGGGGATGAATTTGATTCTAGTAAATTCCCCTCAAAGGACCGCTTGCTTGATCTCTGATATTTTTTTTGATTTTTTTTTATTTAAAAAGTTTCCATCTCCTCCCCTCTTCCTCCCCTTTCACTCCCCTCTCCTCCCCCATAACCTCCCTCCCTCCCTTTTCAGGCCAAGGAGCCATCAGGGTTCCCTACTCTATGTTAAGACCAAGGTCCTCCCAACTCCCCCCAGGTCCAGGAAGGTGATCAACCAAGCTGAGAAGGCTCCCACAGAGCCTGTCCATGCAGAAGAGTCAAAGATCAACGCCTTTGTCCTTGGCTTCTCTGTCAGCCTCCACCGTCGGCCACATTCAGAGAGTCTGGTTTGGTCTCATGTTCCATCAGTCCCAATCCAACTGGAGTTGGTGATCTCCCGTTAGTTCTGTCCCACCTTCTCCATGGGTGAACGCACCCCTCACGTTCCTGACTTTCTTTCTCATGTTCTCTCTCCTTCTGCTCCTCATCAGGACCTTGGGAGCTCAGTCCGGTGCTCCAATGTGGGGCTCAGTCATTTGGGAGGTCGGAGGAATGGGATGCTTGGGATACAGGAAGGGTGGATAGGGGAGCAGGGAAGCATATATCTTAATTTAGGGAGCCATCTGAGGGTTGTCAAGAGACTTGACCCTAGAGGGGTTCCCAGGTTTCCAGGGAGACACCCCCAGTTAGTTCCTTGGGCAGCTGAGGAGAGGGAGCCTGAAAAGGCCAGTTCCTATAGCCATACTGATGAATTTCTTGCATATCACCATAGAACCTCCACCTAACGATAGTTGTTTGATCTCACATTGTTGTTGGTGGTGCTGATTTCAGCTCTGCATGAGCTTTTGGAGTTTCTCATCCTCATTCAGCTCCTTTGAGCTTTAGCAGTTCTGGCAAGGGAGTGTAACTTCACTGTAAACCTACACAGCCACTTGAAGGGAGAGTGGTGCTGCTTATTCAGGGTAGATATGAGCAGAACCTGACAGGGCAATGTGTGAGGAGAAATAGGGCGGAGTTAGCACAGACCTCAGCCACCAAGCATGATAGGCCACTGTGACCACAGCATAAACACTGGTGCTCTTTCCACCCCCATGTAACAATGGCATAAAGGAACCACTTAGCTTTTTCATGCTTCTGATTTCTCATATATGTGATAAGGAGAGAAGAGAAGGTTCACTTAAGGTTCAACTGTGCAGGTGTTGTAAGATGCCACTGGTCCTCTGCGTCCCCCATAGGCATACGTATTCAGTTGAGGTCAAACACATCAGTTTACTGTATTAACATGACAAACGTTCCTCCTTTCAAAGACAAATACTAACTATTTATGTAAGTGTTGGGTTCCAGCTTCAGTGGGGTTCACATGTACCAGGGTAAGAGTGTGTGGATTAGAAATTTTAGGCAGAAGGAACAGAGATATGAAAGGAAAAGACAGAGACACAGAATAGAATTGGGAGTGCAATTGCCCATGTCTCTTTCTTATGATCTTTAAATACTCCAGTCCAAAAGTGGGCAAGGAAACAAAAGACCTTTTTTTCATGACACAAAGAACAGTCAAAGGGATTACCGCCTTAATACCCTGAACACTAAATAACCACACCCTAGGACAAGACATCCTTTAGTAGCCACACTTTAAATAAATCTTCTGTTGATAACCTTGAAGAAGCAAGAGTAAGGCTGAACTCTCTGACCTTTAGTCAAGGTGGAACGGATCCACTTCTGTGGCCTCCCACATACAGCCAGCAGTCATCCACGTGGAGGGAAGGGATTCACAGGCCTCCACCGCATCACCGCTGATCTGGTGGAAGAGTCCAATAGATGCGGACCCTAGTGAGACTCTGTGGGACACTAAATAAGACCAAAAACTATACATAAGGAAAGATTTTGGGAAAATAGGCAAAGAAACAAGAGAGAAATGAGAGTAAGTAGGAGGGGCAGGGGCCATTATACATAATGTACATGTATGACATTGTAAATGAACAAATTTAATAATAAAAGAAACTTAATAATATTAAAGATATAAGAACTTCTCATTTAGATTAACCCTAGACAAAGATATCTGTAAATCAGTACTATTTTTAGCATACTGATTGTATTGTTTGGTTAACTTATAAAATTTATGTGTTCTACTCCTGTAAGATGTGGCAGTATGTATATTCAGCATCATCAGGGGCACTGTTTGGAAAAAGAGGGTCCTTGCTCTATGGCCCTAACGCATACACAGGCACAATGTAATTGGGAGAAATACCTCAATGAATTGAGCTAATACATAAGGCGTGTCACAGTGTCTCCTTGGATTGCCCCATGGATCATTCTGTAATTTCTTATTTAATCACTAGGTAGTTATAAAGGACCAGCTATGCGGTCTGATTTTTAAATGCAATATGTATTCACAAAAGATGTGGGGATTTGGGTCAATTTTGATTTTATGTAAAGATCAAGGATATTTTTGCATCTCACTCTAAAATATTCAGACCTAGTGTGGTTTGCAGTAATGCATCAGACCACAAAGGTTCTCAGAAAGTCAAAGTATGTGTGCTGGTACTGAGAATGCTCAGTGGCTCTTATACTAGCGATGTCATTGGTGGCCATTGTCACCCATGTGTATGAGGCACTGGTATTCAAAATCATAGGCACACTGTCTTTACATCTATATAAATATTATCTTTGCTCAGTGGTACTCAAAAATAATTATACATGTTAATTATGATGATTTTCTTTAATTTTCAATGTAGATCCTCTTTACTCTTAACATATTAATTATCATCTACACTCCGCCAATTCTCTGTTTTTTTTATATTTTTAGTATAAACTTAGGGGATGGATCATATTTTTACATTATGATGTACTTGGAAGTTAATAATAATTTGGAGTTTACTATTTCCTAATTACTTGAGAGCCCCAAAAATCAATTACATGTTCACTTTTCAGGGATTTAGATTTCTGCATTAATAAATCAATGAGATTAGAGCATAGAAAGCGAGTTTATTTTTGACTGGGGCCCAAGTTTTCCTAACAAGCCTGAAACCTACTTATTCTTAAAAGAGAAGAATTAAAGTGCCCAGTGGAGTTCACACACAGGAAGTCAGGATGGACCTGGTTGGTAATGGTTGGCGATAAGAGAATCCGTGAACCAAATGAAAGGAGACCCTAAACTCTATAGTATGAACTGCTTTAGTGAAGGATAATGAATATTGGTTTCTGCTAAAGCCCCAGGACCTGATCTTGAATCGAATGCTATGATTTTTCCTGCCCATCTTATCTGAAATTATTTAAAATATGGAACTATAGTAAGGATATTTGAAGCTACTATATTGATTTCATTACCGTGTTATTATTTTGCAATTACTGCCCAAAGCATAGGCATATTCGGAACCAGTGGCTGAACTCTGGTCATCCTAAGTTATTGATTTTATTATTGAATCAGCCTGAGTACAGGACTTGAGAATGATAGCATTCATGACACACACTGGTTTGCCTTCAGCGTAGCTCTTGTTTGCTAATTGTAAATAGGGGATACACTATAGTAACATTTTATTTATGTTTTATTACATAAATCTTGCCTGAAATCCAAGGGCAAGGCTAAGCCACTAAAGGTCAGGCGGTGGTGCCAACACACCTTTAATACCAGGATTTGGGAGACAGAGGCTGATGAAACTCTGTGAGTTCAAGGCCACCCTGGGCTATACAAGATCAATACAGAAACAAATCCAGGTGATGGTGCCCTACACCTTTAATCCCAGTACTAGGGAGTCATGTGCCTTTAATCCCAGCACTAGAGAGAATATATAATGAAAGAAGAGGGAGGCCTACTCTGCGATTGCCCAGCTTTGGTAGAGGTAAGACTTTTCTAGTGGCTTGGCTGCTTTACTTTTCTGGTTTTCGGGTTGAGCTCCAAGATCTGTCTCTGGGTTTTTATTACTTGTGCTACATTGCACAGTTTATATGTACCCATATTACTAATTAGGCAAGGGTCATCCAACATTGAAAACACATTCACTCTCTCCAGGCAAATCAGAATCCACTCCTTCCCAACTAGAGATAGGATCTGGAGCTTGTCCATTCACCTCCTGAACTACGTCCCGTCTGCTTGTTTTGTAACAGGGTCTGTTTAAATGGCCCAGGCTAGCCCTGAACTCATTCTTTAGCTAGGGCTGGCCTTAAACTTGAGATCATATTTCCTTAGCCTCAGGACGAACTGGGATATTTCAGACATGTACTGCCAGGTCCAGTTCATATGTCTATTAATGTTGCGAGTTGATATGCATTTTGTAAAACTCATTTTAAAAGGAATGCTCATCAAAAGACTATTTTGTAATGTGAATGAACCCCTTTAGGTTAGTATAGTGGAGAGACTACAGATCCGAGAAATAAAAGTATTGAGTTTGGGAGTTGTGGTGTAAAACGCACACTCAGTTACTTACCTAGAAGACAGCTATGGCACTTGTTGAAAGAGAGCAGCATTGTGTGTACCGAGTGTCAGAAGCCTTCAGCTCACAAAGACAGGCATATAATCCCTTAGACACTCAGTAGCTGTGTAAACCTTGATCAGCCGTCTAAACTTCTTTGTCTCATTTTCCGTATTCACACATTTGTGCCTATCATGAAAGACAAGTGGAAAAGGTCCCAAGCTGTACATAAGGTTTAAACACAGATGAGAAATTCCCTCAATCCACGTCTTTACCTGGACGCTTCCGAAGTCCATACATGACAAATTGTGAGGGAAACAATGCTATGCTAGCCTGTGTGGATATAGAAGAATAAAAACAAAACAGTTGCAGGAAAGAAGAGAGCACTGACTCTACTTAATTTTATAGCTGAAACTGAGAATTCAGTCACAGATGGTTTCATATGGCTGTTCTAGGATGTCTAAATTTTCTAAAGTTAATATTTATTTGACCCTTGAAATCAAATACTTTTTTGTTGAAATATACATCAGTCAAAACTAAATAAGAGTAAAGGTTTTCCTTGAATAAATTTTCTGTTTTCTTTATCAGGCATCCATTAACTTTGTCCCTTGAGCCATAATCCACAGGATAACCCGTTCTTATCTTTTAAGAGGAGGCATAAAGAATGTTTCCAGTTCATCTTCCATTTTATAGCAAATAAGAGTTTACATGTTCTAGATTGCTTTCTGTTGCTGGGATAAAATATCTCAATAATAAGCAACTTCGGGAAGGAAGTGATTTGTGTGTCTTCCACTTCCAGGTCCTGTTATAGAGGGAGGTCAGGGGAGGAACTTAAGAAGGAATTTGAAGGAGAAATCATGGAGGAATGCTGCTTGCTGAATAATTTGCAAATCCCTGCTTTGCTATCTTTCTTTTGTAGCATAGGACCTAGGGAAAGAGACCACCCATAATGGTCTGGGTCCACATATGCTAATTAACAATCAAGACAATTCTACACAGACACACTGATCTGGAAAATCCCTCAACTAAGACCCCTTCTCAAGTGACTCTAAGCTGTGCCACACTGACAGGCAACGCTATAACTGTAACATTCCCACTAAGGATGTCTAAGTGCCTTGAGAAACATCAGACCAAAGGGGGGAAACTGGCTTCATAAGATGCTCCAATTCTCTCAATGTAAAAATGGCCCATTTAAATACATTTTACACCTAAATTTATATACTTCACGTATGCTTCTTTGTATTGATTCTGACTTAACGTAAAGATGTCATTACCCTGATTATATTTGAAACGCATCACCTGTCTACCTTCTTGGTTGAAACAAAAAGTCAGAAAAGACAGAAAACAGAGGAATTATATGAGCTTCTGATTTAATTGTTGCCAATATTGAGAATAGAAATTATAAAAATAACCAGACTGCTAATTTATTCTTTTTCAACTCAGATAATAACATTAAACTTTATTGGAAAGAGTGAGCAGAGTGGCTGTCGTCCACAAGAGTAAGGAACGCTCCTCAGGGGCAGCCTGTCATAGTGGGCAAGTCATTATCCCTGACCTTCTGTGAATGGACTGCACCAGGAGTCAGCGGGGAAATTCTGCCTTGCACTTCCTCTCTGGAGTGTCGCCCCCAACCTTTGATATCAAAGTCACTGTCAAATTTTTTAACAGCTTGAACAGATATCTCGTGCCCATCATAAGGGAACTGCTCTACTGTCCTGGTATTTTTCAGAAGACTGTAGCTAGAAGGAAAGAAAAGGCAGATGCTTGTAACTCAGTTTGTCAGCAAAATATGAAACTGAGATGGTGAAGAGAAATCTAGGAGATTATAAAATAAATGTAGAAAATATTTCCTATTTTTCCAGGTAGAAATCCATTTCCAACATACAATGGTGAATGTAGTTCCTCTATAACAACGTCTGGATTCTCTGAATCCCAAAGCTACATTCACCATATTCTGCCCAGTTTCCTCCCAATGCCTTGCTGAAATAATGGAACCTTGTCACTAGTGTAGAGTGGGAGTTTGCAGGGTAACATGATATCTAAATGACATAAGTTTCTGAAAATGAAGAGTTTGTCCTTTGAAGAATGGCAAAGTGGGAGGAATTGGCAAGGTGAAGTGTCTCTGACATCTCTCCTGTCATGTCTAGAATGGGCATGCAGTTACTCATTAATGTGGTACACTTTGGACTGAGGCTGGGTCCAGCTGAATCTCAGAGGCTACTGTTCCCCTACAGACACCCTTCCCCAGTTACTCACTTTGGACTTGTATGTATTTAGCTTCCTTGGGAAAACAAGCTGTTAGGTCCTCTGATTATCTAGTGAGACCAACTGGCATCTGGCTATCGATTGTTAGATAATGAAGTTACAGATACTCATGGCTTAATCTTCTAAGTCAACTGGGGTGAGGACTGGTTGTTTAGTTGGGTCCTGAGGGTGGTTAGATATGAAGATAGGTCCCCATGAGTTAGAGTTCCGCTCTCTTCAAATGTTTGTACATTCTCAAAGTAGAATCTAAGAAGGCGGAAGTGAAACATGCCTGGTACACTTCCCTGATGAGAAGGAAGCACTCTGTAAATATTAGGAGAAAAGAAAATGACTGACTAACTTGCTCCATCTGCCACTGGAGACCAACCACAGAGGCAGAAACCCGACAATAGGGCAGAGGAACTCAATTAGAAACACTTTGCTAGTGTTTCTGCACATGTTGTGTCCAGATGAGCATCGAAAGTGACAGCTCCTGTCAGCAAGGATGACAAGACAGAAGAGGCTTCCTCATAGCTTCTCAATATTTTCCTCTCTTTTCTGCACAGCCACATGCAGACATGTCTGCTGTCAATAAACATATATCTTTAGAGGAGGTTCTGAGGAAGAGAAGAGAGGCCACTCTGAGAAAGCTCTCTTTCAGATATCCCAATAATTGCTGGGTGGTTTTGTTAATGATTGATAATAATCACACACTAAAAGGCACAGACACTCCCACCCTGTTTCTAGATCAGTCATCACGACAGTATAAAATATACTTAAATTCCTACTCTTGTATCTATTCGTAAGGTCATTCTGATAAGCATAGTTCATGTTTTATGAGATTCCTTGTCTCTATTTAATCTTGCTATAAAATTGAAAAAGTCAGGTCATTTAAGAGACCTCATGTTCTTATAAGCAAAATGACCCAGACCTCATACTTTGATCTCTTCCCCTACTTGTAGACTAAGTACCCACATATTCATTGAACTTCAAGATCAGGAGTTTTGGAAAGCATGTACCCTCTATCCAATAATAAGATTTTAAAGAAATTACTGCCTGTAAAACAGTTAAATATGCTCTCTGTCTATTTTTTTGCAACTATCACATTTATTAAAACTTGTGTTTGTGGGTTGTGGTTTAGTTTAATATTAAGTACAGCTATCTTAGATTCTATTACCGGTTTTCAGATCTTAATAACCACATGACTGGAGAGATTACTTAATCATTTGAACCCTCAGTTTCCTTTCTAGCAAGAAAATGTTCTACTACATCTAAAATTCAAACAGTGATAATTAAGTGCCAGACACACAAGAATCATTCCATTAATAGTTGTTATCATTCTGAGATTTAAAAAGAAATTCTTTTAGGGAGTGCCTGATCTATTTTGTAGAAGCTATTTATTCCTAAACAAATCTGTAAGGGGTTTCTCACCAAGTTTTCATTCCCTTGAAATGTCTCTCCCTCTCTTTTTCCCTCTCCTCCCTTTCTTTCTCCCCCCCCCCCCCCCCCCCCCCCCACATACACTGAACACACAAACAAGAAAATTGACTCCCCATGCTATCCAGGCACTTTCAAGCTGTGACAGGGTGCTGCATCAAGAAAAGGACTATGACCCAGGCCAGGGAGGATAAAGCTGGTGAGAAGGAAAAGGCACAAGGGTAGAGCATAGGGAGATGACCTATACGGTTCAGCATGTGTGTATACTCACCCAATCCAAATGCAGAGCCCACGGGAGACGAGACAGAAAAGAGATGTGCAAACTGAGGCTGAGTGCCACCTTGAATAAGGTGACCCAGGGGTAACTTGGCACATTGATGTTTGTAGAGTTTGCTTCACACAAACTAGTCACTTGGAAAATTTGCCTGTTTCTCTCCGAGGCCTGTTTCAATGGCACATAGAGAAGAACTAACATTTGATTTATCTTATAAAATACATGCTCAGAGGCAATCATAGCCTGTGTCAATGGACATCACTATGGGGATACAAAAATAAAATTTTCACCTCATCTGAAGTTTCCATGGACTTGTATCTCTAGAAGAATGTATGCACCTTGAACAACGCATGAAAAATAATTATGCTTGATATTAAACAATGATACCACATAACAAGTGCTTCATAATTTTCAATTTGGGAGTGGTAAAAAGAAGTGCACTGTCAATAGGAATGACTGCTGAAGCAAACAATGATTGAGCAAGGAGGAGCTCACGTTAGTACAACGATTTCAGAGCGTTCTCATTAAGTTTTCTCGCTGTGTCTTCCTGCTAGCTTTACATGGACCCATACATCCTCTTTTGGGTTGAAGTGAATGGGGCTCTGAAGATTTATTTATTTCTTCCATCACATGGCTGATTAAGGATATATTTGCATTGTCCGTAGCTTCCTGGTTCAATTTGGTAACTCAGAATTTGTTTCTGGTAGGTTTTCCACATTTTAGGAATATGATTTCTTTCTTTCTTTCTCTCTTTGTTTCTTTCTTTCTTTCTTTTTTTTGTTTTTTGTTTGTATGTTTGTTTTTCGAGACAGGGTTTCTCTGTAGCTTTGGAGTCTGTCCTGGAGCTAGCTCTTGAAGACCAGGCTGGCCTTGAACTCACAGAGATCCACCTGCCTCTGTCTCCCAAGTGCTGGATTAAAGGTGTGCACCACAACAGCCCAGCGCATCATTCTTGTTATATGTAACAATAGTGGGTGAAATAATAAATTCCTTGTGCCATGTTATGTATTTTTCTGTCTATATGTACAAAATGCACTATGCTCATACTTATGTGAGAAAATTACAAATTTCCACAGGGTATTACATTTCTGAGATATAGAATGAAAATATAAAATAAAATGTATCAAATATTCATTTTACCCAAAGGAGTATATCTCACAGTTTTTAAAAAGTCCATGCTAAAAGCTTCTATCCATAATGAAACTTTCATTTATTGTAGAGAAGAATTATTTTTAAAATTTTTTCTATTCATGAAAATTTTATTAAAATTTGCACTAGGTGTGGATTTTTATGTGAATATTCAACTATAAGTCACATGTTTATATAATTCAAGATCATTGGAGATTATTCATTCAGTTGCTAATGTAAAGCATTCTGAGATTTAAGAATTCTTCAAACCATAATTTTAACCCCTTTTATATTTTCTAATCTCCATCCACATTCCAATTAAAATTATAATTATTTCAATATTATCTACAAGTTGATTGATTCTAACTATTGACAAAGGAAAAGTTATGACCAAGGTGCCAGTGACTGTAACAAAAATTGCTTCAACCTTTCCATACACAGTCAATAAACTAGCTGGGTGGGTTAAATGAACCACACAAAGCTATAAATTCAGAATTTTATGCACCTTATATGAACATGCCATAAAACATAGACAGACTTCCTGTTCCGGTAGAGTGAGACTCCCTAATCAATTTTTGCAGTTATGTTGTGTATTAAAGCCACTCAAGTCTATTTGACAGGTCATCTCTCTTGGGAACGAAATGTGTGGTTAAACGATTGGCTGTCCCTCCCTTCAGCTTCTTTCCCTCGCTGAGCATGGAGCCTCTATACCCATCTCTATGCAGAACAAACATGGTTCAACCTCTGAACTCTTTGCTCCAAAGTCATTATTGCTCAGAAGTAAAGATGCATGGGATTAAGACTTTCACAAAGGATCTGTGCCCCACATGTAATTAAACTTTTAAGACCTTCAAAGTGAAAGGCTGCAAAGAATCCATTGGGTTGACTGAGGACAGGATGCCTGTTCTCAACTTACGTTAAACGCAACAAAACCCTGACTATAAACAAGGGACTGCTGAGTGAGTGAGGGCCAGGGGAATATGGCTCTTCATTCTTAACTCCTTAGGGTTAGCTTTCGGGTGCCATGTGACTCCACACCTAACCTAGGTGTCACTCTTGGGTCAACCACCAAAGTGTGAGCAGACTACAAATTCCCCTTTGGGGAATGACTTTTATTTGTGTGTGTGTGAGAGAGAGAGAGAGAAAGAGAGAGAGAGAGAGAGAGAGAGAGAGAGAGAGAGAGAGACAGAGACAGACAGACAGAGACAGACAGAGAGATTGAGTGAGTGTGTTTGTGTATGTGTATGCATGCATGCATATCCACCCACCCACTGTACAAGTACAGGTCACAGACACTAGAAAAGGGCACCAGATCTGCAGGAGCTGGGGTTGCAGGTGATTGTGAGCTTCTGCACACAGGTGCTGAGAACAGAACTAAGGTCCTCTTGGAAGAGCACCAAGTTCTATTGACCACTGACCCTCTCTCCAGTCCTGGAAAATGAAACATCAGGACCTAAGAAGAAGATAAGCTTACCAAACCAGATGGAGAGATGGCTCAGTGCTTAAGAGCATTGCCTGCTCTTCCAAAGGTTCTGAGTTCAATTCCCAGCAACCACATGGTAGCTCACAACCATCTGTAATGGGGTCTGGTGCCCTCTTCTGGCCTGCAGGCATACACAGAGACAGAATATTGTATACCTAATAAATAAATAAATAAATAAATAAATAAATAAATAAATAAATAAATAAAATATTTTAAAAAAATATCATACACACACGCACGCACACATGCATATATATATATATATATATATACACATGCATATATATACACAAACACACACACATGCACACACACACACACACAAATTCATCAACATTTTTTAAAATTAAACAATTGAACTATTGCTACTACTTTTGGAACTGCCCATATCAGAGACTAAACTGTCTTATACATCACATTGAAATTGTACATCTAAATAAGAAAACCAAATTCTTTTACCATAATACTTCCTGAATGTTGTAAAATGTCACTTTTCATAATTGATCACCTGGATACAGCATGCTCTGAGGCACAGACATGCTGGCAATGTTAACAACATGCTAAGTTCTGCTCCCACAGCAGGACAGCCTTCCAGGGTGCCTAAGGTATCATCTCTGTACATCTAACATCTTTATTAGAAGAACCTGAATCAAAAGTGCATGACCTTCACATTTGTGTTAAATTGTTTGATCATCTAGAACTTAACATTTTTCTCCTTTTAACATCTACAAAACCCTTTTAGGTATTAAAACCCCAAATTTCTAAATCTGTCAGATATTTTAATGCTGACTTTTAAAGGCAGCTTTTGTCATCCTCCCACTATGCACTGAAAAAGTGTTTTTGAATGTTTACTGAATGAACATGGCTACATTTCTTTTCTGTTAAAATGATAAGATACCATGCCCACGGCAGCTTATAGAAATGAATTTATTTGTAGTTTATGATTTCAGAGAAGAATCCTTGACCCTCAGGGTGGGATGTATGAAATCAAGGAGGTAGGGATGATGTTGGAGCTCCCATCTTGATCCATGGCCACAAGGCAGAGAAAAGAGAGAAGGCAGAGAAAGAGAGAAGGGGAGAACTTCTGTGCCTACTTCCTTGTTGAAATTCTCACATTGTGAAACAGATCGATGCAAATTCTGTCTTCTTTTCCAGGTATATATTCATCAATGAGAAAAGGTTCTCATTAGCGATAAGAGAAAACACAGGTACTGTACCAAAGTTAGCCATCTGGTGACTTAGGCCAAAACATGTCAGTCCTCAGTGGGCAAGAATACTGGTTAAATGTTTCTAAGGCAGGGTCCTTGTCCCTAGATCTTGGAGTGCTGCCTGGAGTTCACATCTTCTTGGCTCCTAGGTGGAGATGCTGCTGTTATATATTGTGAGTTGCAAACACACATTAAGAAATGGACCTCTACAGAAAGTGTCTACCTCCTAATTTTACCCTTTCATTAATGTCACAGGGTAGAGCAGAACCTTCTGCCAAAGCTTGAGTTGGAATGGTGCAGCCTTTGTATGTGTTAGGATGGAGACTGTCTTCTCTGCTAAATAGGGCTGACCCAACTTCCTGGATCTTATTTATTTATTTATTGATTGATTGATTGATTTTTGTTTGGTCCAACTAAGGCTGAATTTTTGACAAGCAGGATAGTGTGTGTGTGTGTGTGTGTGTGTGTGTGTGTGTGTGTGTGTGTGCTAATGCTATAAATCACACATATGGGCCTACAGCCTTCCTGTCAACTGCTGGCATGCTACATGCTCACTTGTCAACTTCAGTTATCTTAGCTGCACTGTGAACATTGCCAAGAAGTTTTTAACGTTTGAAGTCTCCCATCTGTGTCTATCATAAGACTACTTGAATGAGCAAATGAGTAACTTGTTGGCAAATGTGGCTGCTCATGATCCTAAAGTGAGGGAATCACTCACAAGGATGGCAGAAGGAAGGCGTCATTGACGTAAGACAGCCTGGCTTTCTACAGCATTTCACTGGTACCTGCTGGTAAGTGGCAGTCACAGGGAGAGAAGCTTGGAACATAGAAATTCACAATGAAAAGGTTTCTTTTATCCCCTGAACGAAATCTTCACAATTGCTATTAGTTTAAGAGCTCTAGTTGCAAAAAATCAGTGTCTCTCAAAAGCCCAGCTGTAGGTCAATCAAAGAACAATCTTCATACAGGGCTGTATAGAAATAGCTATTGAGTCTACATTCGTCCTGACAGCCACACATTTACATAATGCTAAGTAGGAGTAGTTTAACTGCACATGTGTAGAAGGTGAAACAATAATAAAATGTGTCACGTATTGATGTGTATGTAGTGTAGCAAGGACAAATGGAGAGACTATTTACTCTAATTCATTGTGAAAATGTCTATAACTAATAGAATCTTAGAGTTATGAAAATATGAGCCTCTAGGGCTTTGGTTATTATATTAATGTTTACTCATTATTTAGATCTTTCTGACAATCCTGTCACACACACATACACACACACACACACACACACACACTGCAATCCATTTGTCTTAGAAATTCATTCCTCAGTGTTGTGCTTATAAGAATAATGCAAACTGAATGGGGAAGGACCATATAAGCACCCTCCTTAGATGAAGAGCTGTCCGTCTATGGTCCATAGAGAAGGGACAATCAGCTTTCTTTAGGACAGTCAGTGTGGTCCTGGTAGGTTGACCGTGTTCCAGTGGATACCTCACACCCATGTGTATACCAGCAGCACTTATCAAACTTAATGGGTATTTAAAAAATAAAAGAGGTCATGAAGTTTAGAGGAGTACAGAAATTACAGATCTGGAAGGAGTTGGATGAGCGGAAGGTAAATGTGATTGTGATTGAAATAAAATACAGGTAAATATGAAGACTAAATAAAATATTATACTTAGAATAATTCAGATATTTCAATAACTTTGACAGAAGTAATAATGAATTTAAAATTAGAACCATAATGGTATCTACTCTCTAGCTCCATATTTTATGCAATGCAAGAATATATTCATTGAGCATGTGTTTTGCATGAAGCATTTCCAGGGAAAAATCTCACACTTCAAATACCATGACTCACTCTACAGCGTGTTGCTGTGCTCAGGGGTGTGAGAGCCGTTGAGTATTTGCCAAGTGAGTCGGAATGTTTCAAGTGTCACAAGATAATTATAAGCAAAACATGAGGGGATTTCTCAGGTGAAGCCAAGATCATTTTCAGTTTTTCAGGTCAGGGTGGGAAGCTACAGTTAGGGAAGGAGCCTGGGAAATAATTTATAAGTTAGACTGGACTTGTATCCTGAAGGGAACATGAAATACAGATATATTTCAATGATGGGAGACTAATAGAAAAAAAGGCATGTTTCAGAACAAGATCCAGTCTGAAAAAGAAAGCTACTCTCAGCTACACTGGGAGAGTTGAGGAGCCTAACAGTGCAAAAGCATTCACAAGACTAGAGATAGCAAAGGCATGGCCAACACTAGGGTTAGAAGGACAGGGAAGCGATAGAGTTAATGCAGTTCAGAAGCCAGACCATTTAGCAGAGGCTAGACAGCAGAGAGTGAGCATGGAAAGAGGTGCTGACTACCACGTGCATGATATTCCCATAGGATCCTGGGGCGGGCAGTGCTTAATAGTCTACATCTCTTCATTTATCTTCCAAGTTTCACTCGTCAAGCCTATTAAAGAGTACCAGCAACCCTGGGAATTCTGATTTCTGACAACACAAAACAAGGCAAAGGTGTGAGGAATGGTGGGAGCGTGTGACCACTGTACTAATGACATTCAGCAAAGCCGGGGTGTCAGAAAGGATGCTCGAGAATCAGCAAATGACTCAGCTCACCTCTCACACAGGATGAGTTTGCAAAGCCCTTGCTGCTTTTCCAAGACAGTAACTGTCACATAGTTACTTTATGTGAATCTCATTTAAACACTACAACACAATGAAAATCTCATTAAGTAAGTGTTTGGATGAAAGAATGAATGAAGTCATATGAAGTCTAGAATAGCAAACATCAGCCTTTCGTGGTCATAAGTCTTGACATGCAGGTTAAAGAGTCTGCCATTTATTCAGGAGATGAGGAAAGACTGGTGCTGACTTCTGCCTGGAAAGGGGATCAGGTGGATGGATACTGAGCAGATATGCCTAAAAGGGAAAGGAGTGTCCCCTGTTAAACAGTAAGAGCAGAGCATGAGGTGCTGAGCCCCCTGAGCTGACCTGAGCCCAGCACGCTAGCTGGGGCACTGATGAAAATTAAATTTATTAAGATCAGTTTTAATTGTCAAACTTAGAAGATTGTAACTACCAGAGAGCTTTAAATATAATTTAAGATACCTTTCATCATTTGATTTATACCTAAGTGGACACTATCCTGATATCTTCTGAAATTAGCTCTCCAGATGCCCATCATGGGTAGAAGGAAGATGCTTTGGACAGAAATCCTGTGAAACATGTATTAAATAACTATTGTGAAGGTCTGACAATAAGTTACAGGTTCTAACCTCTGTGTTCTCCAAAAGTTGTTCCTACAGCTGTTTATTTTGAATCTGTTTTTATGCTCACATGGGAAAACATCTCAATGAATTAGTACAGTGGGAACTTGGAATTGAAAGTCAGGTGTCACACAACTCCTGTGATTTCTGCAGATGTCCCACTGTGTGGCCAATAGCTTTAGCAGACTTATTGTGCTGTCTGGATAATGTTTGACATCTATAATCTTCCAGGACTCCATTCTTGTCAGGAAGAAGTATTGATTTTGTATTTAATAGGAATGTAGGAAGAATATTGGCTTTTGAAATTTTTTTCTATTACTTTGATTTTATTAAAGTCATTTATTTTCTCATTTTTTTGCACTGAGAGCTTATAAAAGAAATCTTTAGAAGTGCTTACGGTTTTCTCATGGACATATCCATGCAGAAAAGGGGAGGAAAGGGACTGCGTTCCGAGTGAGACCACAGCTGTGCCGTTCATCCCTAAGAGAGCAACAGCCTCCATGAGGACTGGCTCAGAATGCACCGTAGCTGAGAGAACCAACTCCATGGTGTACTTGCTCACTTATTTTTCCTCCACATCACTGCACATGTAGGCTGCCCCTCATGTCAAGAATTTAGAGAGCAAAAATAGGGAGTGAGCAGGGATTGCTAATCACTCTGAGAACCGGGGTGATGAGAAAACAAGGCACCAGAAAATTGTAAATGCACAATTTACAAAAAAATGCCAGACTATACAAAAAAAGGCTTCAGCTCACCACAAAATAGCAACAGGAAACTTTCATGTGTCAGAAAAGCATAGACATTAAAAGTAAAAAATGTGGCAGGAAGATATCTCAGCAAGTGCTGTTGAGAAGAGCCGGATTCTAGTCTCATAACCCTCATGGTGGCCCACAACCATCTGTAGTGTCAGAACCAGAGACCCCAGGCTCTCTTCTCACCTCCACCCCACATGGTGATGGTGACCATAAACATCTGTAACATCAATACGGTGGACACCATACCCTCTCTCACCTCCACCCTTCACGGTGATGGTGACCCATAAACATCTGTAACATCAGTACAGTGGACACCATACCCTCTCTCACCTCCACTACTCATGATGGCGTACAGCACACTGCACCTCTTCACCTCCTCCCTCGAGGAAGATGTTAGGGCCCAGCAATGTACAACCATCTGTAATGTCAATACCAGAGAACTTGAACCCTCTTCTGACCTTCAAAAGCTCCTGTATATACACAGTGCATGGACAATTACATGAGTACACATGCAAATATATAAATCTATTTTAAAATAAAGATAAGCAGCTGACACTGATAACACTCTTTATTCCATTACACATGAAGAAACTCAGGCCACAGGCCCCTTCCATGCAGCAGTAAAAAATCAACAGCAAAGCAGTGAGGGAGCCAAGAGAAAAACTTGCTAGTGTCCCCTCAGAGAAGCAGTCACATGGCACTAACCAGCAAACCACAAGGCACCAGGAAAAAAAGTCTCTTAAAAGAAACTTGAATCTTGGGCTGGGGAGATGGCCCAGTTGGTAAAGCCCTTGATGTGAAGCCTGAGGACCTGCATTGAGATCCCCAGTGACTGCCATTTCCCATGATACATCTGGGATCCCACAGATGAGGTAGAGCAGGAGGGTCCCTGGGGTTTGCTGGCCAGCCTGTCTATCCAAACTGACAAGCTTCCGCTTCAGTGTGTGAAAAAAGAACAGATGAGAAGACTGAGGAATATATACAAGATGGACTTCTAGCCTGCAAACACATGTCCATGCCTCTACAGTATACACTCAGGTGTACATGCACACACATGTACACATACACACTATACATGCATGCATACATAGAGAAACTTCATGAAAGCAGAGCACCACACTGGTACAGTTTTATATATGCAACTGACTCCTGTCCCAAAGCAAGAAGAGACCTGTATAACAGGCGGCGTCAAACCTAACTTGTGGTGGGGGCTTCAGAGAGCCGCCCACTAAAGCTGAGAGGTGGCCAGTGGTTTGAAATCACATGTGAACTGCCTGCATAGAAATCAGCTCACAGCAAGCCAGGGACAGGATTTTCCCAGGTCTGGACAAAATAATGAACCCAAACATGAACAGATTTCATGCATGTCATAGAAATTAACTAAGAGTTCAAAGTTATAAGGAAAAACGGAGAGAAGGTATGAGAAAAATAAGATAGATTTGTAAATAGAAGTCAAATGGCACTCCATTAAAGTTAGCTTAATAAATGAACTTACCAAAGACTAGTAAAAGACCTTTGATTATAAGTTTAGAAAGCATATTTTAACAAATACAAGAACACAAAGTAGAGGAGAGATAAAAATAATACTGACTTAATCCAGTTAAAGAGACAAAGAAGTCTAACATGTATGGTAGAAGCTACAAGAAGAACAAAGAAAATGTTCAAAATAATCATTACTGTGAGTTTTCAGAGTTAACAGTTCTAAGAGAATAACACATAAAATCCCAAACAGGAGAGACATGGCCTCACTCTGAGAAATCGTGCAATTGTACAACTTCACAGAACACTATGAACAAAGATTTAAAGTCGCCCAGAGGTAAAAGGACATATTTAAGCTGACAGCGTATGTCTTCAGCTCTGGTAGAAGACAATGAATTAATGTCTTCAAAGTATTTGGAAAAATAGCTATATCTTACTAAAATATCATTGTAGAGGTAAGGAAAAATAAATATGTTTTCAGGCATGTAAATAAAATTTTCTCTCCAATGAGACATTGGAGCCAATCTCAACTCCCTTCTTTTTCCCTTGAGGAAACTGTAGTTACTGTTCTTATTTGCTAAGAGAGGGGTAATGTAGGAATGTGTTGAATTTTAGATGTTTTAGAGTAGGTAGGTAAAGATGTGCAGTAGGTAACTGGGACCGGTTGTTTCAATGACACTTAAACAAAAGAGAATGTGCATGCCCAGCCCAACAGGAAATTGAAAGTTCAAATTTAAGAGGCCTTAGATAAGAAACTCAGGAGACCGGCCATTTAAAAGATGAGCAAGGGCAGCTGGGAAGATAACTGAGCCATTATGATTCTTGTCGTGAAAATGCAAGGACCTGAGTTCAGATCCTCAGCACCCATATTAAATTGTCCTTGTTTTGTTGTTGATGATGGTGCTGATGGTGGAGAGAACATTAGGATGAAAATGGAGGTAAATATGAAGGTGGAGATGGGTGGATGGGGAGATGGAAAGGAGCTGGGAGGAGCTGGGGGAGGGAAAGAACATACTCAAAATATATTGCACAAAAGCAACTTTAGTTTCAGCAACAAAAACAAAAATACTTTATAGCTTACAAAAGAAGAAGAGAAAGAAAGCCAAACTGAAAGACACACATCTGTAACCCCTGCTCTGAGAGGGCAGACAGGTGGGTAATCAGAGCTCTCTGGACAGCCGAAGCAGTGAAGTTCAGTTTCACTGAGAGTTTTCATGAGGGGAGAGACTTAAGCAGGAAGGAGGAAGTCAATAGAGGAAAACCCTGACCTCCACACACACACTCTTGTACACATATGCATGCACAAGTCTATGAATATAGAGTAAAATACACATACCATGTATAGGATGAGCAAGAGAAATAAGAGAAGCTTGAGAGGGACTTATTAAAGAGAGAGAAGATCAAATAAAACTTGGTATGAATGAAAGGAAACAGTATATATAGATGAGAAGTATTAAAAAAATCTTACCAGAATCATTCATAAAATTTATAGAACAGGGTTGATGAAAGTAGAGTAGACTAGGCTAGAATAACGTTGGAAGCCATTCCCTTGAGTTTACCCAGAGACTGTTGGTGGTCTACACAAGGAGAACGTTCTGATGAGATAGGCCAGGAGGACACAAAATTGAAGGTTGAATATATGTGAGCAAGTGGAGATTTGAGGCATAAATAGGAGTTTCTCCCAAAACTTGACTGTGACTGAGACAAAAGAGGGAGGGCAGCTGCTATGATGAGATGCAGAGGGAGAGCTTGCTTTGCTTTGCACTGCTGTCATACAACAGAGGCATGGTCAGGTTAGATACTGATAGAAAGTGCCCGGTCTGGAAATAATAAAGGGAATATTGGGGGAGATGGGCCTACAGGATCAGAGATACAGAACAGTCTTAAAGTCAGAGACAATCTGCCTCCCACAGTGACAAAGTGGCTGTAGTCAGATTGGCAGCACTTTGAATGGAAAGCCTGTTCACCATTGTCCCTTTCCAACTGTGAAGGAGCAAACAGGGATGAACAGGTTAAAGGAGAGGTCAAGGGGAAATCCAGAATTGTGCAACACCTGAAAGAGAGAGAAGAATGAGAAATAACTGAGAAAAATTATTTCAGCCATCTTGAAGGTCTGTTTAGGCTTTGCTGCCATGCATTTGGAGTTGCATAGTTAAGAACATGTCTAGTCTATGAAGTATGTGGGATGGTGTGGTTAGCTATGTCCTCTCTCATCACCAGCTGAAAGTGTAGAGGACTGAGTCCATCCCCAGAGTCTGAGCTCTTTTGAATGCCAAAGAGCAAAAAGGGAAAAGGGACTTTGAAAGTGTGATAAGGGAGCATTGGAAAGACAATGCTAATTTACATATGTAGCATCATCAATTTGAACACTAGACTGTCTACCAGGATTTAAAACAGTTCATGGTCACAGTTAGTGAGTCAAAGTAATGTTTTTGCATGATGCTCCTGACATGACTTTGTTTCTAAATGTTTCTAAAGCATTTTTAGAAACAAATGACTGAAATAAATTTCAGCATAGCTCTGCTCTTTTTAATCTCCTTATTTTCTCCAGGTTAATTTCTATATGTAATATAAAATATAAAGAATATAAAGAAATAAAGAAAACTGAGTGTCATTTCCACTTGTGTGGTCAACAGTGGGGGTTAAGGGAGGATCATCTATGAGTCTCTACACACAGGAGAGAAGACAATGGAGTATTCCAAAAAATCCTCAAAGTAATAGAATATGCAGCAGCAGCAGCCTCCTTTCTCTGGGATTAGAAAAGAACTGTCCTGAGTTTTAGTACCCCTTACCTGGACTGTACTCCATGAAATGACCATGGGTTAGAGAGAGGATGTTCATGAAAAATCAGCTGGCATTTCATTCCACTATCTTGCATCTAACATTCCCAAACTCTCCTGTCTAGATCCTCCTTTACAAGGGTCATGCGACCTCTGGAACCATGGAGAGATGCAGCACTGACAGCAATACTCATCACAGCTCCCTTCTTAGACACAGCCAAGCCAGAGGGGAACGGCTCCAGTAGTCGCCCTGTCAGAACTGAGTTAGTCAGTGAATCTCCCAACTCTACCAAATGAACACCCCTCCTTTTTTACTTTTGTTTCCTTCCTTCTTTCCATTTTTTGCTTTTTTAAAGAGATGGAAAGTGTCAGACAGCACCATGTTGTTTCTGACACAAGATATTAGGAAGGCATAACCGCAAACCCAGAAACCATCACCCAGTTGTTTAATGCACTGTCAGTTTTCATCTAGATATTCCCTCTAAGAGAGCAAATATCTAATCTTCTAAACAAAATTGAGTTGAACACATTTCAAAATTGTCTGTGGTGGTGAAGTGTCAGCCCAGGTTACCATAAAAAAGCCAACAAGCAACATCCATGCAGGTGTGTTGACACACATGCACTCACAGGACTCACAAGGTGGAGACAGGAGGTTCCAGGTCAGCCAAGGCTACATAGCATGACCTTATCTCACAAAACCAAAACTTAAGAGTTTAACTCAGTGGTAAAGTATTTGCCTAGCATGCAAAAGGTGCTAGGTTCAATCCTAAGCACAAGAGAGAGAAAAAGAGACAGACAGAGAAAGAAAGAGAGAGAGGGGGGAGATCAGATAGATGATAGATGATAGATAGATAGATAGATAGATAGATAGATGATAGATAGATAGATAGATAGATAGATAGATAGATAGATAGAGATAGATAAGGCCGATAGAGAGATAAATAGATGAGAGGTAACAAGTGATAATTCACATGATACAGACCCTGAAAGCCTTATTGATAATAATTATTAGTGATACTCAAAGATAATAAATATGGTAATTCCTTGAAAGTCATGATATTTACAAAAGTTTAATGAAACCTACTTAATCTTTTGAAAATTATTTGAAATTATATTTCAAATATTGAGATGAATATTTGTAAAAAATTAAAATAATTTTGGATATAGTAAAGTATAATTAATATAAAAAAGACCAATAGATTTATACAAAATTGCAGGTAAAAACAATAGCAACTTGTGAAAGTATTTCTTTAAATCATAAATGTAGAATATAAGGGCTCATCCATCCCTATAGGTATAATAATCATACTGAGGGTGTGGGAACATAACTGAGATGGTAAAGTGTTCGCTGCACAAGGATAAGGACCTGAGTTCAGAACCCAAGCATCTAAGTAAAGAGTTGGGCCTGTTGTGTGTTTGTAATTACAGCACTGGGAAAGCAGAGACAGGAGCCTCATTGTGGCTAGTCTATTTGGTGAGCACCAGGTTCAGTGAGTGAGCTGCTCCAAACAATGGGGCAGAGAACAATTGTAGATTACATCCAACCTTCACTTACACACACCTGATTATATACACACATGCACATGAATACATACACATAAAAATCATATTGATTTTTATGCTACTGTGACTTGAAAGTTGGCATTTCTTTCCCCATTCATACTGATCCTAAAAGCTTCACACTGTTGCTTCCATCTTGAACAGATGAAGGTCCAGGTCACAGGCAATGAGGAGGGAGGTTCCATGGCAGACCTTCTGCTCATCTCCCTCAGTAGGTCACCATTGAAGATTGAAATATGAAGTGAGTCATATTTGTGACAGCATCCTTCTGTCTGTCCAACCTTGTGCCTAGACTTGGAAGTTATTCCCTCTTCTTGAGGCAAACAGTATTTTAATGTTCTGAAAGACTGTAAAGTTCTGAGTTATGTACATGCACCCCAGTGGACTTGTAATTTATTCTAGACATGCATTCTGTAGTCTGTTTAGGACAAATTCATTCTTGTTTTGTTGTTTGGGATAGAATCTTGATATGGAGCCCAGGTCTAGAAATTACTGTGTAGTCCTGGCTAACCTTGAACTTATGTCTCTTCCCCCTGAGTATTAAATTGTGGATGTGTGCCATCATACTTGGCCACTTATGCCAAGTTCATGACCATCTCTCATGTTTTCCTTTTTAGAATGAAACACAGATATTTATTACAATATTTTACCAACAGCAAATAACATGACTATACCTGATTGCACATAACATGACTGTACCTGACTACACATAACATGACTGCACTTGACTGCACATAACATGACTACACCTGAGTGCACATAACATGACTGCACCTGACTACATATAACATGACTGCACTTGACTGCACATAACATGACTGCACCTGAGTGCACATAACATGATTGCACCTGACTACACATAACATGACTGCACTTGACTGCACATAACATGACTGCACCTGAGTGCACATAACATGACTGCACTTGGCTGCACATAACATGACTGCATTTGACTGCACATAACATGACTGCATTTGACTGCACATAACATGACTGCACCTGACTGACTGGTATTGATTTTGTAGCTTAACACAGTGGAGTTCAGAGTAACACAGAATGGCTATACCTTCATGACGAGAGAAGTTGTGATGCTTAAAGTTTTCTGATTGACTGAATTATTACTTAGGCTCCTCCTGATCACTGTGTGTATACTTTTTCCAGTCCCTCCCTTCCCAGAGCAGTTGTGACTCTGCCTTTTTTATGACCACTAACTAAACTTTATCTCTCAAATAAAAAGGCAATGAGCAAACTAAAGCTGGTGTCACTTCATAACATGCAAAATCCACCTTTCCTTCATTCCCAGCCACTCCCAACTTGACTATACTAGGAGCCTTTCATTAATAGCCAAAATGGTTTTTAGGCATCAAAAAATTTTAATAAGCCATTTTCCATAAAGATGTTTTTCTGGCAATCACCTGGAAGAAACAGGTATTCATGGAATGTTTTTATTTTGGTATCAAACTTTTATAACATTGGTGTTTGCCACACAGTGGCTATAAAAGATTACCAAACTGTGGTAACTCAGTTATAACTCAGAGTAAAACAATAGGCCAAGCCCACTGCATTCCTCTGCCAGTAGATGGGAGTGAGACTAAAGGTGGCTGGAAAGTGAGATATTCTTAAACAGAAAATTACCGTATACTCAACTGTGTGCATTTTAACTCCATTATATGATATTATTCAGTTTTAAGGATGGAATATTAAGATGTTTATGGAAGAGTTTTCTGCCACTTATCTGTAGGAAGGAAAGCTCCAGGCAGCTAATGTTCTTTCTGTCCCTCCAGTTTACACATCAGAGCTCTTATTTGTGTGCACTCAAACTCAACATCTTGCCAGGGGCCACATATCCCTGTGCTCCCTACTAAAGAGGTGACACGTGAAGCCTGAAATGCTTGAAGTGACAAATAGCCCAGCAGACCTGGCTTCTTCCCCTCCTTCCCTGAGCTCCTGGCCATCTATTTCAACTTGGGTGTGCTTTTTAGGGTGAAGCATGTGTCATGGAGTGCCAGCCTCTCTGCAGGCAGTGGAGCTAGGTGCAAGTCTGCAGACGTGTGAGAGGGAACGCGCAGCGTCCTTATCCTCTGCACTTTGAACTTCTTCAACGGCTTTATGATGCCAAGGGGAATTCTGGCAAATAATTACCAAGAAGGGAAAAGAGGAGAGGAGATGAGGGTAGGGGAGGGGAAAAAGAGGAGAGTAGGGGAGAAGAGGAGAGTAGGGGAGAAGAGGAGAAGGGAGGGGAGATGAGGAAAGGAGGGGAGGGAAGAAAAGAGGAGAGTAGGGGAGAAGAGGTGAAGGGAGGGGAGAAGAGGAGGGGAGGGGAGACAGAAAGATCTACTGCTACAGGTGAGTCTTTCAGTCATCCATGGAGGTATCATTTGAATATATAAATTTATTTTTAAAATCTTGATTTGGGACTTTGTCAAGTTGAACCTTGATGGATTTGTTGAAAGAACAAATAGTATTTTCAGCATCCACACCAGAAAAGGTCACTGCTCTCAGTCACACGAATAGGATACTCACGTAAATCATGGTGGTGTCCACACGGGGACACAGCAACATGAGTCACATCCTACTCCTTGAAAATGCCCACGTCCCACCACCCAGCTAGCTTAATCCCCAAAATAACCACAGAGAAATTGTATTCATTCAAACACTGCCTGGCCCATTATCTCCAGCCCCTTATTGGCTAACTCTCACATATTAGTTTAACCCATCTCCATTAATGGGTATGGCCACTTGACTGTGGCTTACCGGCATGAGTCTAACCAACAGAAGGCCACCCTCCTCGTGCAAGAGCTCGCTGAGCTCACAGCCTTTCTCATGTTCATAATTGTTTAATGAGAATTTACTAATACCTGCTCAGCCTGTGACATCACTGCCTTCCCTACCTCCCCTGCTCACTCGCCTGAGCTCCCACCCCGTGTCACGAGGAGAGCCTGCCTGTTAATGCTCACACCTAGAAAGCCTAACCATGTCACGGTGCAACTTAAAACAGTGGTTCAAGGATCTCCCCTTGACCTGCTGGGCTCTGGGAGAGATCTCCTAGGCAACCTTGGCACAGCAATCGGGTTGTACATGCTTAAAATTAGTCTCTCCTCTCTTCACCACCACTCTAGTGGGGGCAAACAGCAGCTCCACTGTCTCCTGTCTTCTAACCCCTTCCTATCACTCCAACCAAGACTTAAATATCATTGTTGCAACTAGATGATAAAATCTCAATTATGAGAAGAAATAGCAAACATGAATGCAAATAACATTTTTTTCAAAAATCTATAACAAATAGTGTATTGGGAGGTTCAAAATCAAACTGACAGATTGAGGCTATGGATGCAGCCAATTCTTTGAAAAAAATACATTTTTGCACAACAAAGTGAAAAGAATAGAATTGACCCATTTCCATAAAACTTCAGAAGACATTTTATTCTAACAACAGTGGGTTGTCTATATCCTATGGTGTCTTCCTCGGAGAAGAAATGCCCCTGCCCTGCTTATACCAGTAATGATTTTAAAAGAATCTTTCCTAATTAAAAATGTAGCAATGACTCATTTATTTTCATTTTTATTATAATAGATGCTTTATTTCTATTTTGCATTCTAAGGCAAATATTGCTCAATGTCCCCCTTCCCTTGGTTGCTTTTTGCTTTTTGAGACAAGATCTCACAGTGTAGCTTAAGCTGGCCTCGGACTTGCTAAGGAGCCTTCTGTCTCTGCTTCCTGAGATCTGATAGTCCAGCACTAGCACATGGGCTGTGTGTCCTCTGGGCACACAGAAGCGAGGCTCTGATGGGTAAAGCAGGGGACAGAGAAACGAGGCTCTGATGGGTACATGTTGCTGCACACAGAAATAAGGGGTCTGATGGAGAAATTTGAGGAACAGGAAAAACATTTGCTCTCTGAAGCTTCCCATCCGAGAGTTAAGTAGCAGATGGCTTAAGTCAATTTTGTACAGAAATTCAGCCAATGTCACAAAAATATGGGAAGCATGTATGTTAAACGCTGTGACTTATAAAAATTCCCGGATTCAAAGCTAAGGTAATTTGGACTAATTAATCCCTCTGAGTGCCATTTCCTCCCGTATAAACAATCAACAAAATGTTTCCCCCTCCTTTCCCTGAGCAAAGCAAGAGTTCAGCAGTTTTCTGTGAGTGTGCTGGCCATGTCTGCGCACTCTTCCAGGGCCTGCCTGCCCTGGGGTATGTGCTATGAGACACACGGCCTGACAACTTCTGCGACAATGAAACAGGATAGTCATCCCTTCTCTCAGAATGCCCTTCACCCCACAGCCGGCACTCTGAAGGGCTGTTTGGGAGCGTTAGAGACTGGATCTGTGCACATTTCTGATCTCACGCACCTTTGGACACGCTTCAGAGCACAGGAGCACCACAGCAGCAGGGCGAGTCTGACATTGTTATCTGAAAATCAGATGCAGTCTGGCCAGAGAATTCTGGCATCCAGCTTCACAGTGCGGAGTGTAGTGAGGCAAGATGCGCCTGGAAGAGAGTGGGATAGATTCCCCCAAACAGAAATGCTGCCCCAGAGTTATCTCGCCTCCACAATTTCTGCAACTCTTAAATTATTCAGCACAGAAAAATATTACCTTGCAGTTGGCCTTTGGAGGATGCTAGCAAGTGTAAGAAACTAATAGCGTTAATTTAAAAAGAAATGATCGAGTAAACCTTTGAAAGAAATTCTGGGGTAGTTGGATAGACAAATGACCTCATCCAGAGGATGGTGACACCACCATCCAGTAGGGTCAATCGAGGAGGAAGTTAGGTTTTGTTTGGTGTCCCAGGCAGCATATTCAGATGTCAGAAGTGTTAGTAATAGTCGGGGGTATAATTGCTCCCATCTGTGTTATTTTCTTAGCAAGGACCATCTCTAAGTAAAGTTCTCCAGGAAAATTTACCTGCCATGACACTGGCCGTAACTATCAAATACTCCCTACACTGAGGAGAAGCCACACAACTGAACAGACTATATGTGTTACATTTGTTATGCAAGGAGCAGGTTGGGAACCACCACAGAAACAGGTGAAATGTGAGCCCCTAGCTGTGTCTGTCAAAGCGGGTAAACCTAAAACGTCATTGCTCCTTCCATGTCCCTCTGAACCCACCTGCTGTGCACACAGTGCCTCCTGCATTTCCAGTGTAGCCTTTGCTGTGTCCTTGCAAAACCAGCACCTCTAACCGAACATCAGAGAAGGATTTTTACCAGGACGTAGAGCTTTTGCTTTGGGCATTCAGATCAAATATGTTCTCCTCCCTCTGGTGTCTCCGTGTGTCTCTTAGAGATGGCCTACCTCAGCCATTTCAGAAGTTCAGTCAGTCCAGAAAGAGCCCTGCCTTCCCAGCACGACTGTGGTCACTGCAGCACTGCTCGCTCAAAACACAGCTTCAATGTAATCAACACTAACCCGTGTTTGTTTTCCTGCTCTTTTCTGTTGTCAAAGTGTTGCCAGACACATCTATATATCAAGTGGACTAGAAAATTAGCAGTTTTTCTAGTAAAGCAGTCACCTTAGTTTGTATAGGATTTTTTTAAAAAAAAAAAAAAACAAAAAAAAACAAAAAAAACAAGATTACAAAGCGCTCTGCAGTGGCTGAGAGCGATAACTCAATAACCACCCACATCATCTGTCTTTCCTTATTTTCTTTGTTCAGCCATTGAACGTGAGCTTACCTGAAACACTGAGACCCGGAGCTTTGATGTAGCTCGATGTGATGAGAAAATAAGTATGGTGAAGATTATTTTAAAATAAAAAAACAGAATTCTGGAGCTGGTGGGGATAAAAACTGTCTTGACATCTCAAGGAATAAAACAAAGCTCATCTCTGGCCTCCTTCAGTCTGTGCCACAGCTAATAGAACGGCCGTTGAGAGGAAGAGAGGAAGAGCCATCAAATGTCCTTGCTTTCTGCAGATGAAAATCTGGGTGGGATTGTGTGTCCGTTAGCCAGATAAATGACACACAAAATGAGCAAACTCAGACTTCAAAAGCAGAGCCTCTGACTTTACATAAACACCTCAACCCTGTTCTCTCAGACATTAAATTAACCAGTGACTAATAATAAAACTCCAAATTTAATATAGATTCCAATAATTCATTCCTTAGAAGTAAACCAACCCAGGAAAAATAAGTTTTTTGTTTTTTTTTCAACTAGTTACTGAACTTTGCTGTTAGATCTTTGGAGGACAGTTGATACTGACCACAAATGGTAGTGTTCTGAATGCTGTTGACTCAAGCGTAGACCTCAGTTGATGGTTCCTAAGTTCTAAGGACCTGAACACCTGACAAACTCTAGCTCTAAATGACAACCTAGACACAGGTTACTATTATGATATTGTGCATGTGTGTGTGTGTATGGTTGTATGTATGTATGCATATGTATATGGATCTGTGTATATCTATGTATATTATGTGTATGTATATGTATGTGTACATATGTATATGTATGTATGCAGTGTATGTGGATGTGTGTTTATGTATATGGATGTGTGTATATGGATGTATGTGTATGTATATATGTGTGTTCATGTGTATATGTATGTGTGTATGTGTATGTTTGTATATGTGTGTGTTATGTATGTATATGCACAGAAATGTGTAAAACAGAGGTTGATGTCAAGTGTCCTCTTCAGTCATTCCTCACCACAGGTCCTCAGACACTGGGTCTCACTGAAGCCAGAAGTTCATGCATTCAGCTGGGCTGGCTAACCAGCAAACACCAGTCTTCCTCCTGCCTATGTTTCTTCCAGCCCTGGTATTGTAGATGTGAGCCACTGCATGCAGATTTTTATGTGGGTCCTGGTGGCTCACACTCAGGTTTTTGTGCTTGGGGAGTGAGTATGTTACTAACTGAACTCTCCAGAATCCCTGGAATACTTTTAAAAAATGAAAATATGTTAATCTACATAGATAGCACTTTTCACTTCACTTCTGATAATAACAAACTTTATTCTTTACATGATTAAAAGACATGTTTAGACACTAAAATGTTCAGCATATTTATAGGTCTAATTTAGCACACCACCTTAGAGGAGGTAGGGACTTTCGTGCACCCTCTTCTGATAATTCAGTACCACATAATCTCCTTCAAGACCTCCTAGTATGGCTTCCTTTTTAAAGATTCTGCCTCCAGTCAATGGTGCCAAGTGCAGAGGAAGCTTTTCACACAGACCTTTGGACAATACACCAAAAAACACAAGCTATTCTTTTGGTCTGTGTAGTTGGCACCTGGGTTGGAATGGCTGGAATATCATGGCATTAGTCATGTACAGTGTAGGGAACACCCAATACATGGAAGCCATACATAGCTAACTCAAGCCCCTTCATAGTGTGGTGATCTCAACACAGCCCAGTTCCTTATACTGTGTTCTCCTTCTCCCAGAGAAAGCTTTCAAAGATTAAGGAAATCAAAGTTCAATGATCGTTAATGTCTCAGCCTAGATATCAGCAAAGAATAATTTCTGCCAATGTTTATTGTTTGACAAGGTACCAGGCCTGGATAGACTAAAGAGAAAAAGCTCAACTCTGCCCTTTATGTGTAGCCATTTTATTGAGGAAAAAGAAAAATATAGAACCTTCATCTGGTGATAGATGGAGATAGAGACAGAGACCAACACTGGAGCACTGGACTGAGCTCCCAAGGTCCTAATGAGAAGCAGAAGGAGGGAGAACATGAGTAAGGAAGTCAGGACCGCGATGGGTGCGTTCACCCACTGAGACGGTGGGACAGATCTAATGGGAGACCACCAAGGCCAGTTAAAATGGGACTGATGGAACATGCGACTCTTTGCATGTGGCTGATGGTGGAGGCTGACTGAGAAGCCAAGGATAATGGCACTGGGCTTTGATTCTACTGCTTGGATGGGCTCTGTGGGAGCCTTGTGAGTTTGGATGCTCACCTTCCTGGACCTGGGGGGAGTTGGGAGGACCTTGGACTTCCCATAGTGTAGGGAACCCTGACTGCTCTTTGGCCTGGAGAGGGAGGGAATGGAGTGGGGGGAACGGGAGGGGAGGGAAATAGGAGGAGGGGAGGAGATGGATATTTTTAATAAAAAAATTTGCTTAATAAAAAAAGAAAAAATATGAATTACTGTAAGTGATCTTTATTTTACAAAAGAATTCATTCTTGTTTCTTCTATACAAAGAACACTCCAAAGACATTTGAACTACTATGTCCTTTAAAAGTGATTATTCATGGGCATTTAGTAGAAACAAGTTTATTGCAGAGAGTGAGGCACAAGCGCCGTCTCTGCCTTAGTCAGCAGCTAAAGTTTGTGTTATTAAAACTTGCATTCTCGTTTTGCAGTGTTATTTAAGACCTGGCAGCGGCTGGGTGTTTGCTTTTGCCAATCTGACTTCAACATCTAAAGGTCTTCCAAAAAACCTTCTCTGCCAAGAAGTGACTAGCTCAGAATGAGATTCTGAATAACAAAAGGGTTAGTGGAGGATTTACCCAGGCCAGTGCTGGGGGGTCTGAAAGGGACTGTGTCTTGTCACATTAATTATGTGCTTGTCAGATGGATCTAAGTGGGAAGAAATTCTGCACTTGAGGATCTCCAAGACAACCTGAAATGGTTGTTCCTCATACAGAATTATGCTATTTCCTGGCAGAAAATTCAGCACCAGGAAAAAAAAAAAAAGCCTTTCATGTATTTCATTCTTTCTCTACACTATGACGGATGGCAGAGCCCGGGGCTGGGGAGTGCAGATGGAGCATCAACTCTGCCAACGCAGATGGTCAACCGCAGAGGCCCAGATCTATCTGTATCGATATGTTTCTGAAGAGCCAGTTTTCCTATCTTGGTACACACTGTCTGGAATTCTCAGCCCTCAATGTGTCCATAATAACTCTCTTTGCCGGAGCATCCTAGCAACGTATCAACTAACCAAATAGGCAGACAACAGAGCAAGTGGAGATTATCCAAAGCTGCAGGAGGGCAGTAAGGATCTGCCACCATACAGAGCATCACCATCAGTGTTTGGTGAAGCCAGGGCCATCCCAACAGCAACATGAATCCGGGCATAAATGCTAAAACAAAGCCCTTGGCCCCTTGGTCCTATTCACTGAGCAGAAGCCCTGCAATTGCTGACATTACCTAAATACTTTTGGACCAACTGCATTTAAATTGGCCTAGTTAAGCATCTCTGATCCTACCCTTGCAATATATTACTTAAAAGAATTCATATCCTTGTGAGAACAGTTTCTTTTGAGTTATTACCTATCTGAATGGAGAGAGAGTTGAATATTCAAGGTCAACCATTCATTCATGCCATGGGGTGGGATCCTCTGAGCAGATCTCGCTTTGCCTCTACAGCACAGCCTATTACTGAGAGCTCCACATCTGTCACTCACTCCAGATGAGACTTACTGTGGTGACTCACAGAGATGAGGACGCTTCCCTGGAGTATCTACTTCACAGCGTCAACTCACAAGTGTCTGAGCAAGGCTGCTCAGTTGGAGCCCAGCTTAGCCTGCATTGTGAGTCTCAGTCCGTACTGCGCTACAAAGTGACACCCTGACAGCAAATTCAGCAAGAAGTCAAATAAGAGTAGATTTTGAGCAGGAAGCTATCTGGGAATGCAAATATGCACAACACACAAGATATGCTTGTTACACAACACACAAGATACACATATATGAAAACGGCCATGTGTAGAATAATACCATTTACAGTGAGTACACAGAATGAAAACAATATTTTAAACTGAAAAATTAAAAAAACCAAAAACTATTTGCTGAAAAAATATTAAAAAGTAAATCCTGGATCTTAAAGTAGCTTATAACTGGTGTTTGGTTTTTTAGTGTTTATTTCTTACTATTGTGCGAACGTGAGTGTAGATAGATGCCAGCACACACATGGAAGTCAGAGGGCAACTTGGTGGGGACGTTCTCTCTGTCTACCTTTCTGTGGATTTGGGTGGTCAAACTTACATCACCAACTTTCAGGGCAAGCAATCACTGAGACCTTTGTGGTTGACCTCAAACTCTCAATTCTCCCTGCTCAGCCTCCAACATGCTGGGGTCAGTCCTCCCTGCTCAGCCTCCAACATGCTGGGCTCAGTCCTCCCTGCTCAGCCTCCCACATGCTGGGCGCAGTCCTCCCCACTCAGCTTCCCATGTGCTGGGGTCAGTCCTCCCCACTCAGCCTCCCACATGCTGGAGTTATTGGCATGCACCACTATATCCAACATAACTCGGGACAGTTAAAAGCATTTCAACAAACCAACTTGTATTTAGAAGGTAAGGCATGAAAAGAGCAAAGTAATTAACTAAAACAAAAAGCCTCTTTTCTGTAAGGAGCATGAAGGAAGCAAGGCAGAAACTTTCAAAGACTAAACTTTACTTGTACTAGATGAAGCCGTTGGCTTTGACTATGACAAGAATCATCTGTTACTTGACAGTACTTGGCATGGATTGCCTGTGCAGAGGAACTCTTACAGAGACACTGTTCTCCACAGCCCAGGGACAGAGTGAGAGCATTATCAACTTTGCTATGCAGTGCACATAGGACTTCACCCTTACAATGATCCTATGATGTAGGTACTCGTTTTACCCCTGTTTCTAGAAGGACACATTCTAACATAGAAAAATTAAGTGATGTGTCCAACATCTAATGAAGAATATGTGCTTGAGCCACAGGGCCAAGCTCTTCACTGCTCTAAAAGATTATCTTAGTCACCATGAATAGCAAACTCAAACAAGAGAGAAAAATCACGGGATTCATATTTCATCCCTGACATCCACTAACTTGAACCTTGTACATGTTACAGAAAGATTCAGAACCCATTTTCAACACAGGAAAAGGGAGATAACAATCTACCCAAATGTGGTATTGGGAAGATTAATCTAGATATATTTAAGGGTTAATAGATCACCTACATAACCCATGGTAGGTACTCAGTAGACACTAAATCACATCCAGCTCTCCAGAATCTAAAGTTCCTTTATGAGGTTGTGCTCCTGGAGTATCGTGCTTAGGCATATGACAGTAAAATAAACATTTTATTCATCCCACAAACAGTGCGTTGTTAATACATTGCAGAGGTTCGAAAAGGGGGTGGGAGATTCATGCGGATAAACTCTCAAGACTGATCTTGTATGGCTTGAGACTATTTCAACCCTTGCATCTTCAGACTGCCTCACCCCCACTGGGGTTCGTCCCTGTCCTATTTATGTGGCTTTAGTTGTGTGGTGGTTTGGCCAAGTTAAAACTCTTCGTGACTCGGACTTTTTTTTATCCTGAAAACAGTGACAATAGCTGTAGGTCTCATAATGCTAAGGATAAAATTAACTAATCCATATAATATGCTGACAAGAATGACAGGCGCACTGTCACTGATTCAAAACCCTAACGGCTATTTTTAATGTGACTATAACAAAAAACCCTATAGTGTGATCACATAGAAACAGGGATGAAACAAAGTCCCACTTCTTTGTGGGTATTGTGTTTTTGTTTTGGGTGGAGGTCTCACATATCCCAAGTTGCCCTTTCAAACTTTTTATGTTGCCAAGAAAGAACTTGAACTTGTAATTTTCCAGCCTGAGTTCCCAAGTTCTAGGATTGCAGAGGAGAGCCTCCCTGCCTGGATTGTGCATTGTTGAGGATGAAACCCAGACCTTCGTGTATACTAGGCAAGAACTCTGCCTACACAACCACATCTCCAGACCTAGATCCTTTTTCAGCTGAAAAATCAGAGAAAAAATGAATGATGATTAGAGAGTAAATAAATGTCCATATGCATACCCTTAAATGTATATGCACGAGAGAGAGAGAGAGAGAGAGAGAGAGAGAGAGAGAGAGAGAGAGAGAGAGAGAGAGTAAAAAGACTTGCTGTGCTTTCTTCTCAGTGCTGCAGAGTTCCCAGGAAGACACAGTTAAGATGGAAGTCAGTTACACAACCCCAAAGTCCGCTTTCCTTCTGCTAAGCCTTGCTGTTTCCTATTCCCACTGCTAAGCCATGCTGTTTCCTGCAGGAGGAGACTAAGGAAATCTTGAGCTTAAGAAATTTTCGTACACTGACAGTCAACACAGAAATAATTTTGAAATATTTTAAAACATTGACAGAACTGTTTTTAACTCTGATTCCCCAAATCCATGATCTGAGGGTGAGTTTTCTTGTAAATACATCAGTACAATGGTTAAGACAACGTGGGGCCGGGGCTTTGGGCCTGGTTCTTATAAACCAGCTAGCACTTTAACCTACTTATGGCAATAAGTCTAGGCATTTGAAGTAAGTCATCTCAGACCCTTCCTCCACAAACCCATAGGAGATAAGTGGATTGAAATCCCACTTCCTTTAACTTCTTTTGAATACAGACATATATAAAGATAACAGATTCTACAAAAATATTGCCATTTTCCCATTATAGTCTTGTTGAAGCATAATTGCCATTCTAAGCATCAGGAATTAGCATTTTATTATCTGGAGGGTATTAACCCCCCGATACACACACACACACACACACACACACACACACACACACACACCTTTTGTTAAAGAAGTAGCACGAACACAGTAATTTTCCTTGTCACAAGCCTATGCTTTCCTCATAGTGCATTTTGCCAAAGAAACATCGGACATAAATGAACACTCTCAGGTATCCTAGCAACCGGATGTGATTAATAATTCCTCTCAGAGCAGGGCAGATAAAACGCCTTAGAGTAAACGCAAACTCCGAACTGGCTCCTGAGAAATTGGTCGCGCAGTGAGGGAAGGTTGATAAGATTCCATGACAGACTTTATTATACACAGATGGAAGCAGGTAGGAGAGAGAACACATTTTAGAGAGGAGAGTACATCTAAGCATGAAATTATAGCATATATGGGCACACTACCCCCTAAATACACACATCTCTAGAGAACATATGTGTACTTGTGTGTGCATATATATGATCCACAAAAACAAATGCAAATGATTTCCTTTTCCTCAGGAGTGATGAGAGTCACAAGTTGGGACACTTAGTGACCCTATTCGTTATTGCTGACACACTCTGGAAGCACTGGTTATGTGCCTGTGGGTCTACCAGATCACAACAAGCAACTGTGATTAAAAGACATCTATATCGAAGCCCTGAATATATACTATAAATTGATGTGGTTTTGATGTTTCTCTGTGGAACAAGACAAACACAAAGGCTTTGAACGGCATCAAAGATAAATGTACATTAATAGTCATAAGATTTGAAATTTTCAGCTGGGCGGTGGTGGCGCACACCTTCCATCCCAGCACTGGGGAGGTGGAGGCAGAGGCAGGCGGATCTCTGAGTTTGAGGTCATCCTGGTCTATAAGAGCTAGTTCCAGGATAGGCTCCAAAGTTACAGAGAAACCTTGTCTCACTCACCCACCCCCAAATTCGAATTTTATTGTTCAATTAAGTACATTTTCTCATATAAGAGAAAAGTTTTACCCTGCAAATTCAATTTTTATGAGCTGATGATCCATTTTTATTCCTCACAGGTGGAAAATGGCATCTCAGTTTACATAGAAATAAGATGCAAAGCACAGTCTGCTGCTTTTAAACCAGAATGTGATCAAATAAAGCCTAACTAGGACAGAATGCCTGCTCATTATCCTGAAAGCCTCTCTGTTATTTTATCACCCACTTTTCTAATATAATAGTTTTCTAGGTTGTCAGTTATAATATAAATACCTGCTAAGAGCTCGATTCTGATGTTGCGTTCGCTAAAGCTGAGCGGCACTAAAACCAGCTTTATGCTCTTTCATGTTTCTGGATGGGTGGGGTGGGCGGGGGCCCTCTGGCTGCCAGTGCCATCCAATGTACCAGTGTTTAAGGCAGAATCAGAGAACTCACTGTATCTGAGAATCAGCCAAGCACGGAGTTAGAGCCTGTGCTATAAATGAAGAGCTAGGGGTGCATGAGAGAAGGGCCTCAGATGACTGACCTCATCTTCACAGGACTGTTACGTCCTATGACATCTTGGAATCATACGGCATGGCATTCCAGGAAGTAGAAATGGCAAAATATGGAAGCTCTTAAGGGAGGTGTAGTTTCTCACAAAATGGGTATTGTGAATGGTACTTGACTGACAGAGACAGGAAACAAGCAATGGTAAAGCTATCCAGTGCCACAAACTTTATATTATAAGACAAGGATGGATTTTAATCCACAGCAGAAAACCAATGAAGAGAAAACCCATTGAAAACAGTTAGAAATCTCTCTCTATACATCAGATCATCCCAGGAAGAGAGGTCAAGTTCATGACTACCGTGATGGCAGTGAGAAAGGAGGGAAGTGAAAGCCCTTATAGAGGAAGAGTGTAGAGACTGCGGAGAGGGGGGTACCGGGGAGACTTAGCTTTGTGTCGGATGTCTGAGTAAGACCACCCACCAGGAGGCAATGGCTTTGGAGACTATAATAATCACCCACTGTGGATTTGGGTTATGATACAGCAGAAGCCACAGGCTGGTGTTTCCACTTGACTTGAAACCTAGGTAGCCTTTGGGTCTGAGATGTAGATTGCAGCCAAATTTCTTGCTCTGCAAACAAAAGTTGGGAGAATACAAGATAAGATCATCCACTCAGCACAAGATAAAGAGACCAAAAAGACAGTCAGTGGGTTGTCTCCTTGCAAGTGTGGAAGCCTAGTTTCCCTTGCTCAATATAATTTGTCTTAGGCACTTTATCTTTGTAATTTTAAGAGCAGTGTATATACAACTAAAATAGAATCTAATGGTTGTTTCCTATGGTAGATCTGCTAGTGGTCTTTCTTTATTGATTTTTATTGAGATCTACATTTTTCTCTGTTATCCTCCCTACCGCTCCCCTCCCCCTAAACCCTCTCCCAAGGTCCCCATGCTCCCAAATTACTCAGGAGATCTTGTCTTTTTCTACTTTCCATGTAGATTAAATCCATGTATGCCTCTCTTACGGTTCTCGTTGTTGTCTAGGTTCCCTGGGACTGTGAATTGGAAGCTGTTTTTCTTTGATTTATGTTTAAAAGCCATTTAATGAGTGAGTACATGTGATAATTGTCTATCTGGGTCTGTGTCACCTCACTAAAAATGATGTTGTCTAGCTCCATCCATTTACCTGCAAATTTCAAGATGTTATTTTTTTCTTCTGTGTAGTACTCCATTGTGTAAATGTACCACATTTTTCTTATCCATTCTTCAGTTGAGGGGCATTTAGGTTGTTTCCAGATTCTGGCTATGACAAACAATGCTGCTGTGAACATAGTTGAGCACATGTCCTTGTGGCCTGATTGAGTATTCTTTGGGTATATACCAAAAGTTGTATTGCTGGGTCCTGAGGAAAGCTGTTTCCTAATTTTCTGAGAAATCACCATACTGATATCCAAAGGGGCTGTACCAGCTTGCACTCCCACCAGCAATGCAGGAGTGTTCCCAGCCTACAAATCACAATTCCAGAGAACCTAGACAACAGTGAGGACCCTAAGAGAGACATACGTGGATCTAATCTACTTGGGAAGTAGAAAAAGACAAGATCTCCTGAGTAAATTGGGAACATAGAGACCTTGGGAGAGGGTTGAAGGGGAGGGGAAAGACAGTGAGGGGAGCAGAGAAAAATGTAGAGCTAAATAAAATCAATAAAAAATCCATAAAAACACACTCACTTTGAACTTGGGATTTATTAAAATTCATTCTAGTAGAAGTTAAAGAATCTCCAAAGTCTTGCTATTTTACAAATATTGCTAAGTAAAGTTTTGCATAAAAAATTTTAATAAGTGCATGGAAATATTATACACTTGGGAGTACTAGATGCCTCATACTGTAGAAAACTTACAAAAGGTAACATACGCCTTCCTTGGTAACAAATGAGGCCTTTAAGTGGACTGTTCATGCTATTTGTCTGTTTGAATCATTGAAACAAATTGCAGCCAACAAATCTTCTGGAAATAGCCCAAATGAAAATAATTAATCAGTGTGCCAATTAAAGGAATTCTCCAATTTAGACATCTATAAGAGGGAAAACTATATATTTACTATCTTGTATTGCAGCAGTTTTTAAAAGCTATTATAAGGCCATGAAGAAGCGTTGGATAACTTTTACAAGTAGACTGGATGTGTAATATGACTTTATGATAATGGTCCAAGATGAAACACCGCTAGGTAACAAGAAAGTGACAGCTGGAGGAATGGCTCTCATTTACCAAGCTCAGACGGTGCTTCCACCTCCGCTCTGGTGTCCTTTCACCGTTATCCTGGGGCAAAGCTCCTTAGCAGAGCCTAGAAGCTTGTAGAAGTGTCCCATAGATTCTCATTAGCCTCACCTGTATCAGCTAGAGCGATTGCCCCCATCAAACCCATGTATATGCTGCAGAGATTCAGGAGTGAGAAACTTCACCCTCAGCTCCATCTTCCTCGTTGCTCCCCCAAATCTTCTGGCCCCTCTCGATTGAAACTGCTGCCTCCCACACAGATACCCTGTGATCGTGAGTGAACTTGATAGCTTTGGATGCTCTTGGAACCCCTACCCCAAATTTCCCAGAACTTTATTGTTTGTTCTCATATCAGCTTACCCTTGGTCTTTCAAGGATCTCTGTTGCTTCTGCTTTCTCATGGTCCCCCACACAACAGATATGTGGTGCTATGAATTCTTAGTTGTTGGCTTCAGCCTATATGTTTGGATCATCTGCCTTAACATTTAACCCTAAACTCACCTATCTGCAGAAGATGGACATGTCCTGCATCTATGATCTCAACCATTGATCTCTGCTAAGCCTCCTATTCCCATAACACTTCAAACTTAGTAAATCCACACAAAATTTCTCATTTCCCTACCTAGTCACTCCTGCAAGAGCATCGCCATATGCCGCAAGTCATCTCTGTAACATTGGCCTTGCCACCTGCCTTGCAACTCACCTTTTATAAGCCCTTGGGCTCTATTTTGATACTCTGTCTCCTCTGGCAGCCACTGCTTTCCACTCTCACAGTTCACTGTTTCGTTACCTACAGGATAAATTCTGAATAATGGCATTAGAGGACATGTCCCTAAACGAGTTCAAAACATTTTCCCTGGATGAATTGCATGAGTACACTTAGCCTACTCTGTTTCTGTTTGGTCCATCACTGTCTCAACTGTCCCAAAATCTGTGTACATCTAAGTAGCAAATCAAGCATCACTATCCCCATAGCTTCACAGGAATTCTATCCATTCTTGGCACAATTGTTTGATTTTCTTGTGTCATTCAGCATCCTACATCCTCTTACTGTGTATTTCATCTCATGTCAAATACCCTGTCCCATCTTTCAAGTATGTTGTTAGAGTTCATGGTTGGTCTTATTTTCTTCAACTTTCCACCATAATGTTTTAGATAGGAATTATTGCCTTTTAGGTTTTTTGTTGAGAAAAATATTTTATCAATAGACTCACTCAATCCTAGACTCTACATGCTACAATATCCACCTATCAGGCAAACTATAACCACTGGTTTAATAGTGGCATTACTGTTATAGGGTAGCCAAGAATTTCCTGACTAGATTTCAGGACTTGCATTTAGGAGAGAATTTATGCTTGCTATTCTAAACCTGGTTAAAATTCCATGACTAAGATGTCACGGGCCCTAGGTTGAACCTGCTATTGCTGTTTTTCTGGATGTTATTGAACTGCCTTCTTGCTAAAAGAATTTTAAAGCCCAACAGAGTATTTCTAACATGCTTACAGTTTTATTTTTACGAGGTGATTTGAAAACTTTTTATCCTTGACTTCTCTGAGCACTCATTACTCAGATAACACAGGGCATGGCTGAGAGATGGTGTTTCTGCTCTGACGTCACTGTTAACTGAGTCTTTATCCTAGTTTAATTATTAAATTCTCATGACCTTGCATTGTATCTTCTCTTCTCATTTCAGGGAGAATAGAGAGGAAAAGAGAACAAAAAGGAACATCAGGTAAGATGCCACTTAATTAGTTCCAGGTTCATTTTCTGCCTTTATTTACATCTTTTAAAATGTGACTGTAACTTAGCACTTATTTTCACAAAAGATTAATCATTTATGGTCCTTGACTTAATCAATACTAAATTAATTTAAAATAAGTTAATACACTTAGATTTTATTTTAACTTTTACATCAATCAGTTATATCTTGGTCATTTTCATTCAAAAGAAAATGAGGTGGAATAATAAATTTTTCATGATTACCTATCAAAAAGCAAGTCTTACTCCCAGCAATTTAGAAATATGGACATTTTCATAATTGTCAAACAGCTTATTTTCTCAAATGTCAATGAATCTCGGTTGTTTTTCTTAAAAAAACACTTCTATAAGTGATGTTTTTCAAGATTGTATTAAATATTTAACCAATAAGAGCCTTTGTATTTGGAAGGAATTGTTAATGTGTTTCCAATGATTACAGAATATAAGCTCCTCATGTCCCTAGAGGTGGCTGTTACTTGAGTCAATGCAGTTGCCTACATTATGGAGTCAATATTTGCTAACTAATACAAAATAAGCTTTTACATTTCCAAATTTTCTATACGTAGATTTTGGTTTAAAATCTTGGAGGAAGACAAATTTCATTCACTAAGTAAGCATTCATGTTAAGACGTTGGGACCATGAAATCCAGACCAACAACCATGTAGAGTGTTGATTTCGCTTATATATGTCTGTCCCTTCACAAATTTCAATAGCTATATTTCTTATTCTTACAGTCATTGAAAGCTGCCAATATAAAGATATACCTTCTTCCCACTGTGTGCATGTGTGCATCTGCTTGTGCATGTGTGTGTGTGTTGGCAGGTGTGATATGTTTTTCCAAGAAACTAGTATAGTCAATAGAAGATGGAGTCTACATGCTCATCTGAAGCTCAATGAACTACACAATTGCTCAACCCTTCTTCATCTTGCTAATATTAGCATTCATTTGGAATAAGTAGGTAACTGATTCACTCTCCCAGCTTCCCTTTGAAAACTTTTTGCATTTTCTTTTTCTGCCTCTTGAATATAAAATATGTGTGTATGTGTGTGTGTTTGTGTGTGTGTATGTGTGTTTGTGTGTGTGTGTCTGTGTGTGCGAATTCAAGGGTACACATGGTCTCTCAGAGCTGTGATCACCTCTGTTCTGGCCCTTGAGGGTAGGTTGTATGTGTTATTTCTGATGTATGGAAGTGGTGCTGTAAGTACAGCCTTCTTCATAAAAGAAACTGCCCAAGCCAAAGTATTGATACAGATTACTCCTTAAGTTCCTTCTATAATCACAGATTTAAAGTTCTGCGTGATCAAGGTGACACACAAACTTAACAACAGGGAATGGGTAGGGCCTGGGCTTTAGTCCTTTCTGTCACCGCCATCCTGACCATTCCTCACCAAGTGAAGAGCCATCCAGTTAAATGCAGTGTTCAACTTCTTAGTAAGATAGTCTCAATAAGTAGAAATCTGCAATTAAAGAATCTGGTTTGGTTTCGAGCCACCCAGACCTGAATCATCACACAAAATTATATTAATTACAACACTGTTTAGCCAACGGTTCAGGTGTATTCCTCTTATATATTAAATTAACCCACTTCTATTCATCTGTCTATTGCTACAAGGCTGTGGCTTATCAATAAGATTCTGGCATCTTTTTCCTTCGGTAGCTACATGGCATCTGCCTGATTCTGCCTTCTTTCTCCCTGAATTCAGTTTACTTTTCCTGCATACCTATATACTGCCCTAAAATAGGTCAAAGCAGCTTCTTCACAAACCAATGGTAGTACAACATATTCATAGCATACTGAGGGGAATCCCACATCTGAAATCAGTTTTAAAATGAACACACCTTTGTGAGGGAAAACCATCAGTAGGGTTCTGAGGAAATCCCACTTACCATGTGGCTAAGTCCATGGAATAAAAGATCAATTTTTTAGCCTAAGGGGATGGCTCAGTGGGTAGGAATGTTTGTTCTGCAGGGATGAAGACCCAAGATAGAATTCCCAAACCAGGCACGACTGTATGTACCTGTAATCCCAGCATGGCATGGGGTGGCAGATGAGCAAGTAAATAACTGGGGCTTACCAACCCACCATCCTAGACAAAAAAGATAGCTTCCAGTTCAGTGAGACCATGTCTCAAGATCAGCAGATGGAAAAATGATGGAGGAAGCCACCTGACAGCCTGCTCCTGCCTCTGCATGCATAACCTCACATCTATGCACCATTCACATGCTCACACGCACATACACACACAGAGAGACAGAGACAGAGACAGAGAGAGACAGAGAGACTGAGACAATGAGATAATGATTCAGTGGGTGAACGTGTTTGCCACTAAACCCACTGCCTGAGTTCAATCCCTAAGACCCAAAGGTAGAAAGAGGGAATTGGATTCCTGAAAATTGTCCACTGATTGTCCCCATGCACTGTAGCATGCAATTTCTAAACATACATAATCAAACAAGTATAATTTAAAATTTAATTATGAGATCTGTTTAGAGTTTGTCAGCATTCTGATTACAACTCAGCCTATGGTTTCATTTTGGATACTATTTTGTCTAAGCCAGGAAAGAAACTCACAAGAGCAATAAAAATTAGTATTATTCACTGCCATTTTTGAAAAAACAATTCAAAGTATGTATGTCCCTTGACACTAGCCTTGAAATCTCAGAACCTATTCATACAACATGGACATACAGACACACACACAATGCTATATTTGGCAATGTAGTGCTGTAAGAATACATGAACAAAATAAGAAGAGTACTTCATGAGGTTATTTATCTAGATGCCCCTGATTTTTCACTAATCCAGCTCTTTCACTGGGAATATAGAAAAAAATGGTCATTCTTATTTTATATAAAAAATCTACAGAGTATAAAATACTTATATTTTAAAAAGCTGCTTGTTTCAATGTTGTGTGTTATTGATATTAAAAAGCAATATAAGCATAAAATACTACTAAAAGTCCTGGTGTCCAGAAGTTTCTCATGAATTATAGTTCAGAAAATGTAACATCAGAGATTTGCTTCAGTGTAGATATGACTTCTGTTACATATAAATCATTTTCAACTTCCCCCTTTCAAATCCAGTCAACTATTAAGTAACGAGTAGAATGGAGCTATTGGAAGAGACAATGATTACAGTAAAACAAAATCACAGGCTAATCATTGATTACATTGGATCATCTCTAAAGGTAGGTACAGTTTGTTCATTCATATCCTGTTTTAAAAGTTGCTTGAAGATAGTGTTGGGTTTTTTTTCTCTGCCAAAAAGGTGAAATTTATTGTTGCAAATGGAGCAAATGCTGGACTATGTGTTTTGCAAGCTCAGTCCCTCACTGCCAACTTTATACTCAGTTTTGTGATCCATGGAAATGTTCCAACAACAACACTTCTGATTTGAAACACTGGCACAAACTTAATACACAGCCATTCTGGATTTTTAAAATTAGGTAGATAAATTATGGACAAAATCTTTTGTTTACATGCGAACAACAAGTTTTGATTCCTGTATGTTATTTGATAAATGCAGATTTTCAGGCAGCTCCACCTTTGTGGTGACTCTCCTGTACGCCATCCTTGGTGTGACTCTCCTATATGCTATCCTTGGTGTGCCGCTACTGAATGTTATTCTTGGTGTGACTTCTGTATGCCATCCTTGGCATGATTTTCCTGTATGCTAACCTTGGTGTGACTCCCCTGTATGCTATTCTTGGTGTGACTTTCCTGTATGCCATCCTTGGTGTGACTCTCCTGTATGCTATCCTTGGTGTGACTCTCCTGTATGCTATCCTTGGTGTGACTCTCCTGTATGCCATCCTTGGTTTTGTAGAAATTGCTAAGATTTCTACACAATATCAAACATTAAACCCTCAGGAACAAATATAAGCAATTTTAAAAACGTAAAATTAAAAAACTAGTCCTAGATTTATTAGTGACTGACACTGAGCCCTTGAAGCTAGCCATACATATACTTTTGACTAAACTATCATTTTTAAATCCCATTTATGTTTGGATGTCAATATTTTGGAATCCGTTCTGTGTTTCATTCTCACTTTCAGAACCATTATCCTAGTTCATGATTTATTAGCATCAAATTTGAAAATACCCATCACCTTAACACACATGATTTCTTTTATTTGTCTTTAATCTTGAGAATGTCACACATACAAAACCTGATCATAGCCATCTCCCCTTAACTCACCCATGTTACCCTCAACATGGCCCCTTCCCAACTTCACATCCTCTTTATTTATAACTGGCAAAGTTTACTCACTGCTACCATGTGTGTATAGGTGTGAAGCCATCCCTGATGCATGAGAAATCTACCAGTGGCAACACATTCAAAAAAGTTTGATTTCCCCCTTTCCAAGCAGCTATCAATCACCAATCGTTCCTCAGTAAGTTTGGAGACTGATTTCCTTGCCACCTCATCTAAAGAGAACTGTTTTGCTCATCCCTCTGCAAGCTCTCTCACCAAGACCATGAAGGTATCCTGGCATTGGCCTTAATGAAGTGTTTACACCAGGAAAGTTGACTGGTGCACTCTTGGTTCCAAGGCTGTGTGTATAAAAGCCTAGGTACTCACAACACTTAGCAAATCTGATGAAGTCTGGGTAACTTAGAACTTGAAGCCAGACTTGTGAATCATAGATAACCTAACCCAAGCTCCAAACTCTGACAGAATACATAACTGGTCTGTTTTTTCCCCTTCATATCTATTCCAAGTATCCAAGACTGATGCAAACAACACCCCAATGTTCATCTTTCTCCTAGCACTAAGATATCAATTTTCTGCTTTGATCGCCCAGACGACCCATTCCTAGAATATTTACTTTGTTCAGGCAACTTCCCTCCTGAACCAGTTTTCTGAACTGCATTTGTGTATCCTATTCTTTAAAAATTATCTGTGGGTTTATAGTTTGAGAACAGTATTTAGTGTTGAATGGAGTGGAAGACTTACACTTGAACTGTTTGTTCAGAAAGACCTGAAGTGTTTGTTTTTAAACAAACTTCATCTTCCAGAATCGAATTTATGATAGAGAATGAGTAATGACGCAGCTGTGTGGCGTTATTTTGTAAATCCCTTAAATTTCATCTCACAGCATCGCATTTAAAGAGTGTATTTATGCAAATTGAGCAAATATGAAATGATAAGTAGCTAATGTGGGAGAAATTGCCATGTCACGACACATAGCTGTCTATGAAAACATTTGTGAAGCCCACCCCCAACACACACACACACAATGCACACACACACACACACACAATGCACACACACACACACACACACACATGCACACACATTCACACACATAAACACACACACACACACACACATCCTGTCCCTAATTTGGATTGCTACTGTCATGGGGAGGACAGAACTTATTTTCATTCCACTGAGATTTTCATCATGACTTGTTTAGATGGCAGGGGAAGAATGTCATCAGCTACAAAACAAGAGGTTTCCCCATGAAGCCATATGCCTCTTTGACTAACTGAGAGAGTTTTGTCTGCATTGACTCCAAAGCACTTTATGTGTGTGTGTGTGTGTGTGTGTGTGTGTGATCTCTGTACCCTGAAAATAAAATCAAGTTTCTTAATTTGTGCTAACCAAAATTACTTTGAGCTTCAATTTTAAATTAAATAGAATTTAAAAAATAAAAACCTCTAAGGAATTTCCATTTAAAGTAGAGTAGAGCTCAAAAAAAATAAAAGACTTTCATGCCAAGTCTGGTTCACACCTGTCATCCCAGCAGTTGAGAAACTGAGGGAGGAAAAATGCCAGTTGGAGGCAAACCTGGGCTACATAGCAAGATACTGTTTTAATAAAACTAAAATAAAAATGAAATTAAAGCAAAGAAATACAAAAGGGACTTTAGGGGGCTAGACAGTCTTATCAAGGAAGCAGGGAGCCAACAGTTCTCAAGGAAATTGTACTGGGCTCTTGAACTCAGATAAGGAAGCTGTATCAAAGTGCATCTTCTTTGGATCTGTGTCTCAGTCAGTATATATATATATATGTGTATGTGTGTGTGTGTGTGTGTGTGTGACAATGAATAAGACTACATAATACACCCCCTTTTGTAAGGAATTGGCAAGGAGCATTCAAGGTAAACATGCATTTAGGTTAGTTAGAAGTGCTATTTACACAAAGACTGAAAACTGCCCACAGAATAAAACACCCACAATTCTTCAGCTTCCTCTACAAACCAATCTTAAGTTATAACTGATAACCGATTTTCCCACAGGGATAAAAATGAGGCTGTGTTTCTAAGCAAGAAACAGATGCCTGGCATTTTAAAAATACAAATTACAAACATTTTAATCAACAGTAGATGATATATTTGTATAATGCATAGTTTAAAATCTTTTAAAGTGAATGTGTGCCATTGGAACTGAGCGGCAAGAGAGAAATCAATCACACAAATTGTTCTGTTATGTCACAAAGAGTCCCCAGGTAAGAGGATTTGCAGAACAGCTGAGAAGCCAGGAGGCTCTCTGGAGACATAAACGCATGAAGCTTGCTCACCCCTGAAGAGGGGTTATGACTTAAGGGACAGCTGGGAAAATACTAAATAGGTTTAGTCTTATTGGGAGAGAAATGAGAGACTCTAGGGTAGAGGTGCCTATCGTGTAGGCAGATCCATGTTTAAGGGTTTCTTATAAGGCCCTAGACGGGTGGCATCCATCATGGGGACAGATCCACATTCACAGTCACTACCATCTGTTTACAGAACTGTCCACACCTGAAACATTGCTTGCTCAAAAATAACTCCTTATTCTCCTCTCTGCTTGCTCCAAGAAAATACCTATTCTCTTTATACATGTGTGAGGTGTGTGTGAGTGCATTGTGTGACTATGTGAGTGCATGTGTGAATGTGCGTGAGTGTCCATATTGTGAGGTGTGTGTGAGTGCATTGTGTGACTATGTGAGTGCATGTGTGAATGTGCGTGAGTGTCCATATTGTGAGTGTGTGAGAGTGTTTGTGTATGAGTTTCGATGTGTTGTGTGAAAGTGTTTGTGTGTGAGTGTCCTGAATGTGTGCTTGTGTGTGCATATGTAAGTGCCCTTGTGTGTTTGTGTGTATCTGTGGGTATGTGTGTGAGTGCATGTGTGCGTGTGTGTGTGTGTGTGTGTGTGTGTGCTGTCTTCACAAGAGTTTGCACTTGTGAGTGCTTACAAACATGCATGCAGAGACCAGAAAATGACAGGTGACTTTTTCAACCTCTACCTTGCTCGTCAGAGGGAAGTTCTCTAATTGGAGCCTGCTGTGCCAGGTACACTGGCTGGCAGTGAGATCACAGGATTCATCTCTGCCCCTTATCCATAGGGTGATAGTCACTCCCAGTTTGTAAGGGTGTGTTTGGGATTTGTGTTTGTGTCCTCTTGCTTTCACAACCAGTGCTTTCATCCACTAAACATCTGATCATTCTACTTTCTTTTTCTAAAAATTTGACTACTTTGAGTACTTCATATCAATTGAACTAAATAAAATAAGTATTTGTTTTACTCTGTTAAAATATGTTTGTATAGTAGGAATGGAGAGACGTTTCAGTAGGTGGTAGTGTGGAGAGATGTCTCAGTGGGTAATAGGGTGGAGAGATATCTCAGTGGGTAGTAGGATGGAGAGATGTCTCAGTGGGTGGTAGGATGGAGAGATGTTCCTGAGTTTCCCAGCACCTAGACAGTGGGTCACAACCATCTAAAATTAGACAATTCCATCTTCTGGTATGCAGACATCCATGTAAACAGAGAACTCATATACACAAGAAATCCATAAATAAATCTCTAAAAAAAGAATGCAGAATATATATTAAAATGTAACAAGTATAAAATTATCTATTTTATTATGACATTTTTATGCATGTATGTAAGACTTCATCTGTGTTTTTGTGATTGGCCTAATTTATAATGCCTTAAAGTATTATCCATCAGAATTTTCTTCCTTCTGAAGGTTGAATAATATTTATTGTACCTACATACTGCATTTAATTTATCCACATATAGAACACTGAGCTTTTGACTATGGTGAATAAGCTGTTGTGAGCATGGGTGTGTAAATGTCCTTCCATGTTCATGTTTTCAGGTTAGTATTATATACACCAAGCATCTGTAGCAAGTATCACATTGTACAAGATTCAACCTTAGGATTTAAGGCAAGATGGCTAATCTTCATTGTCTGCTTTACTGCTTTTGGACTTGCCTAAGAGGCACACTTACGGTATGACTTTGAGGAAATGTCTTGAGAAGTTTGATTGAAGTGGGAAGGCCCATAATAAGTCTGAGTGTCAATCAGTCATAGATTATGGCCCTGGACTTAATAAAAAGATAGACAGGAAGAAGTCAGCTGATGGTCAGCATTCTTCCTAACTAAGGGTGCAGTGTTATCAGATACCTCACACTCCAACCAGAGTGATTCCCAAAATCAAGAAACATATTGCCTCAATCATGAGCTACAATAAACTATTCCTTAATTAAATTTCCCACTTTAGGTACTTTTTTCAGTATAATAAGAAAAGTAACTAATACAAAGGTTGGTACCAAAAATGCACCGTTACTTTCTTCAAATATCTGACCATGAGGTTCAGAGGTCTTTGGAACTGGTTTGTAAAAGAAATGTGAAAAAGTTTAAAGATGTGAACTGGAAAAGCCCTAGAATTCTCTAAACAAAACTTAGTGGACTTCTCTTTCAGGAGTTCAGAGGACCAGAATTGCAAGAGAAACGTACATAGCAGAGGCGAGGCAGGGCCCATGTGATTTCAGAAGGGACTCTGGACTTTACTGGGAAATGGGCTACAGACCATTCATGTTATATTCAGGCAATAACTCCCTCTGCATTCTTCCAGTGCCCCAAAATTGTTAAAGGAGCTAAACTCAAAAGAGAAAACTAAATTACTTGGAAGAGGAAATTTCAATACAGAATAGCATACAGTCTATGAGATGGCTGCTGCTCGTTACTCTTAACCAGGTTTACAGTAAAAGAGAGCAGACGGTGGAGTGGAAAGGTATGAAAAACCAACATTTAGATTTGGATGGGAGTGTGGGGAAGGTCGAATATACAGGGATGTGTTTGGATAAACAGCTGTAATTATTAAAGATGTTGTTTCCTGAGGATAAAATATCACCCACTCAAGGCTCCAACGTTTGAAAATGCAAATTCACTTGAAAGGAGTCAGCCTAAGATAAGACTGACACCAAAGGGTTCTCATCCTTTGGAACAACATCCCTGGAACTGTTCTACCAGATTCGAACACTGAGACACACAGAAGCCACTAACACTATAGTAAAATAAAAGATTCCATTTTGACTTGGCAACAGAAATATCAAGATCACCCACATGATACTCATTTTACAACAATGAAATATACAAGAGTGAGAGATTCTGGAGACCTGCAACAATGTAATGTGTGATCAGGGTTGACTCCCTGAGAGCAGGCTCTGAGATGCCACACTGTGTGGTGGTAGTGAAGAATAATTCACAGTAGAAACCTCAACATACTGGAGAACCTAGGATCGAGGAGCATCGGAAGAAATCTGCAGCACATAGTAGAATCAACCCAAGACAGAGGCTGTGTGAGGTTTGCCAAGTCGACCTGGAAAGGTGGGGATACCCAAAGGCTTTTGGAGCCCAGATGATGTCACCAAAGGCTCCAGATCCTGGGCATGGAGCCTCGGGATTTAGTATTTGCCCTGATGGGTTTGGTCTTGTTTTGGCTTAAACTTTTCTTGGTATTTCACCTTCTCCTTTTCTTAGAGTGGAAATGTTTATTTCATGCCATAATAGTGCAACTTACTTTTCTGTTTCTTGTTATAGGGGCCTGCACAATTAAGAGGAGATGTTTTATGTTGGCCTTCTAAACCGTTATAGAAATTGTTTTAAAAAAATAACATGGACACTTTCAAAATTAGAATGAAAGCATTTTGTACTGTGAGATGACCATGATGCTAAAAGCCCATGGTGGGGCAGAATATTATTATTTAAAGTGACATGTTTGGGTAGCAAATTAACAAGGAGTTGACTTGTCAACTTTCAGAATCACCTAGGAGGCAGAGCTCTGAATATGGTTTAAGGTAATTTCCAGGAAGTTTAACTGGTCAGGCAAAGTCTACTTTGAAAACAAATAGTACCATTCAATAGGCTGAAGGCCCAGAATTAATGAGAAGGGGAGAAAAGGAAACCAAATGAGCACCTGTGCTTGTCTTTCTGGCTGTGACCGCGTGTGATCGTCTGCCTCACTCTCCCTTTGCTGTACCTCTCCTGCCTGATGGCATGGAGCCCCTCAAACCACGAGTTAAGATAAACCTTCTTCATTAGCTTGCTTTCATGGGTTATTCATCACTATTAGTAAAAATTCTACATGTAGCCCTAAATTTATAAAAATCCTCAAATTTCACAATTACTTGCTGATTTATTTTTTCTGTTGCTGCTGTTACTGTTTCTAACTCCCTCTCACTTCCTGCTAGACCAGTAATATCCAACAGCAATATAGAAACCATACAAACACACTTACATGGTTGAGTAGCTCCACCCCTCCCCAAAAAAAGTGTTTTTTAAAGGCTTAATTAATTTAATAGCATATTATTTGAGTTTGGATATTATTATGTTACCCTTATAGCCTATAATCAAGATAGATAGAACAGGTACCATAAACCTGTTTATTATAGTAAAACAATATAGATTATATGATGAGACAGTTAAGATCTAGATGTGGCAAGACAATACAGTTATAGTTGATGAGAAAATATTTTATATTGCTTTGTGTTTTTAGTTGAAATTAGAATTAATGTAGCCTTGGTTTCTAAGCTTCACTGGTCTTCTGTCAGTGCTGCTTTTGCATGTGCAGCTAATCATTTTCTTTAACATATTTATTGGCTTCAAATGCTTTCCTGGGACACTGGTGCAAGTCTTCCTAGACCTCTTATTTACATTTTTCATGGTTTCCAAACAGGCGCCCTGTGGGTGACTTTAACAGTTTCTGCTGCCAGTCAAGGTGTGATGCTTTTCCTCAGTGTTCACTAGAGTGGCTTCTGTGGGAATTGGGGGAAGAATCTAATAAAAATCCCTAGAAATGTTCTCAGTTGTGGACCCTTTCAGAACCTCTACAGAGTAACACCACTGCTGGACATGGTTCTGAACAGTGTGGCTCTGGGCTACTATCTCTGTGGAGGCAGAGATGAGGCTCTCAATCACCACTATGGCTTCTTTACTTAAAACTTAAGAAGAGGTTTGAACTGAATTTACTCAGGAAATACCTACTCAGTGTTCACTGTCTGCCTTGCTGGGTGACCCCATCAAGTAGCTTCCTTGGTCCAAGAGATCTTTCCACAAAGTTGATTCATAGAGTCTATTTGTTTGGTTCCCAAGTACCTTGAGGAACCACTGGCTCATTAAGAGCAGAAGCAAGTGGCTGTGTCAGTCATAAAGCTCGGAAAATGATCCTCGAGCTTCCTAAGAAAAGATATCCCTAAAACTGGTAGGATGAAATTACAAAGACAGATCACATGATATCCACACAAAGAGCATCACTCATGAGGAGGAAAGCAATACCTTACCCAGATGCACTTTAGAAGAGGTAAGAGATTTTCAATAACCTACTCTAATGCTACAAGTCTGTAAGTTGCAATGCAAACTGTGTTCATTTAAATGAAGACATCCAACATTAGATTGGAAAAGTGTTTCATTTATTCACTCACTTATTATAGAACCATCAATAGAATATTTATTATTTACAAATACAAATGAAGGGCAAATACTAAAACTACATATGGTATGAGAAAGAATTTTTGAAAAACATTTAATATATATGATTTGATTTGACTCAGAGGAAGTGAGGGCTGAATGTTACTTTCTGAAATTTTCTTTTATATCCACTATTGATCAGTGTTGTTTGCCTGTGGATGAGTCTGCTTGCTCTAAGAGACATTGAACGTGATCTTTTTAGCACAATAAAAATATCTGCACTTCATAGATCACTCTGTCTTTATTGCACTTGTTGACCTGTGGTATCCTCTTATTGTTGAGATTATGAATGTCAGGGTTGCAGAGATGCTCAGCAGTTAAAGTCAGAAGCACATTCTTCTCCTTCAGAGGAGCTGAGTTAGGGTCCCAGTGACTTCACTTCAGGAGCAGCTGGTGTCTCTATACCCCAGGTACTCAGACTCACAAGCACACACCCACATGTAGACACACACACACACACACACACACTCACACACATGCATGCATGTAATTGAAAATAATAAAAACAGGGCAGGACAGATTACTCAACAATTGGAGCACCTGATTCGCTTGCAAAACCAGGATTCCCTGCCCAGCACCCACATAAAGCTCAAAACCAACAGTAATTGGTACAGGGGATTTTTCATCTGTTTGTAGCTTCTATAGGTGCATAGTGCACAGGCATGTGTGTTGACAAACACTTACACACTTAAACCAAAAAAAAATAAATAAACCTCAAATAATGAAAGCAATTCTTTTTAAGTTTTAAATAATGTGCACATGAATGCAAGGAAAAAGGGTACTATCTGCACACAGAAGTCCTCTGGAACCAGCCTACATACTACTGGATATAGTGTTGTCTGCACATAGAAGTCTCTGGAAACAGCCTACATGCTACTGGACATGGGAGACCTGGAAGTGAAATGATTTGGGCAGGGGGATCTGGGCTGGAAAGAGATTACAGCGTACGCCTGCATGTACACACCTATCACAGAATTCTTTTATTGAAATGCTGTTAGCTGCAGTTAAGCACAGCTTCCAATAATTCATTTGCCATTGAGATAGAAGCCTCTGAATTTGAGGAAATAGCAGGCTCTCTTTGCAAAGGAACGTTGAGATCTTGTATTCATTGCAAAATGACCCGATTAAGGGTCTGTATGCCTTTTCCAGTATCACGCTTTGCCTGGCCTTCTCCCTAGCAGAACAGTGGTAGCTATTGTGCTCAAGAGAAACAGCTGCACACAGGCGTCCCAGGAATTCCACAGGCATTTGTAAGCTATCAAGTGATACCCAAGTGTCCTGTTTGCACACTCTCGCTGTGTAATTTCAAACATGCTTCATACCCAAAACTATGTGACTCATCTTGAACCCATATGTAACTGTGGCTTGTTGTTTCCTAAAATACAAATTAAATGACATCATTAAAAGTCATTATAATGATTTGTCTATAAAATAATTGTGTGGTTTAACATACACAGAGGATAAAAGGGTCTGACTCTGAAATTGATAAAATCCTTTCTGCTACTGGACATGTAAAAAAATACTCATCTTTCTTTAGCCCAATGCGAAAGTATAGAATAATTTTTAAGGTAAATTATAAAATTATTCTTTGTAGTGAGGAGCTGCGGGCAGGCCTGCTTTTCATCCCACCCGGCTTTCACATAGCTAGTTTAGCCCCGGAAATAACAACACACAAACTGTATTCATTTAAACACTGCCTGGACCATTAGTTTCAGCCTCTTACTCACATCTTGACTAACCCATATCTAATAATGTATGTAACACCACGAGTGGTGTCTTACCGGGAAAGATTCAGCATGTCTGACCTGGTGGCTGGCTTCATCGCATCTGGCTCAGAGAGGAGAGGCGGGGCAATTGTCTGAGCCATCTACCTCACTTCCTTCTTCCTGTTCTGTCTACTCCACCCACCTATGTTCTAACCTATTAGGCCAAGCAGTTTCTTTATTAATTAACCAATGAAATCATCAGATAGATGGAAGACACACCTACATCAATTCTTGGAATTCAATTTAGTTTTCCAACACTTATCTAAAAAAACAACCAATTTCTTCCTCTGTATAAGTAAACATATCAAAAGAAAGCTAACTGATTAATTTATTTTTAAAACCCTTAGGAAAAATCTTGAATACCACCTTCTTAATCTATGTGAACAAAATCCTGGTTTCACAGTATAATACCACTAACATCCTGTTGTTGATTTTTAAATTATCGTTGCAATATTCAAATTTCACCCAATGTCTCAGGAAGCATTTTACATATTTGTTTTGCAGCAGTTTTATTGGCAGGGGCTTTGAGTTATTATAAAAGTTAAACAAAAGCTTAATGACCCTGAAAGATGGACTATATTATACTCTATTTTAAAGTACCGTATAATGATTGGTTGCAGAAATATATGCTGCAAAGAAATGCTTCAGCCAACTTGCACAATATTTTAAATCATTTCTTCTTTGAAAGCCTCTGTGTTATATTAATTTAAACACTGGAAGATCTGGCACATGATAAGTCAGAAATCAAATTTAATATTGTCATTCCTGAGAAAATGTCCAAGGAAGAGCTTTGCCCTGCCTGTAAAGATTTGCATATAAGATGACAGATAAGAGGGAGCATGTTCATATTTACTGGTGGAATGGAAATACTAAGGCCAAGACGTGACTAATTTAGAATTTTCAAAAACTGTTTAACTTCAGAATTTATACAAGAACATAGTATAATGCCGTAAGTGATGTTACATCAGTTTTTTTTAATGATGAGTCTATGCTGAAGGCAAAGAACTAATATGACCGGGGGATAGAGGGACCAAAGCTAATACTCAGCTCAGAGCTTTCAAATCAGTAAAGACACTGCCACTATTTAGCAACTCATTTCTTGTCCTCCAACTCCCAAGAAGTTCTGGAAATCTGCCACATGAGGCATTGTACGTACAGTTAGCGATGCTGTGTAGTACAGTGAAGTCCTGTTTAAGGGTAGAGCCCACATTCAGTGTTCTTACCACAATAAAAATACAACAAAAACTAAATGCCCACGTTTTATCTGTCAGGTTAACTGCTTTCAGGCACATTGTAAAGGAGTGAAAAGGACGTCAAGGCTGTCTTTGGAGTTTATTAGAGGTGCAGGGATGTCGGCATCATTGGCTCTGTCTCAAGTGGAGAGAGGAGTGATGACGTTGCAGAATGAGGCTTTCTGTTTTTCTCGCGGTTTCACATAGTTGAAAAATGTTCTTAGCAAAGTATTAGAAAGTTTAAACAAAACAAGGTAGCCATGCTCTGCTTCCTCTTCTATAGAAATGCTGTAATGTCACACTAGCTTTTTAGAAGTTAGTAGTGGATGGGGCAGGCAAATTGTGGCTCCCAGATCTCAGACAAGTAGAAAGGGAAGCAGGATGTCCTATCTTTCTTTTCTCCTTATAATGGAGACAAGGGATGGATGAAAATCTACTCATTCTCAGCTTGTGGTACATGGACAAGTGGTTGTGTGAACCAAATGTTCAGCATTACAATTATCAGAAAATTAAATCAAACTGGAGTGAGAGACCACCCCACCTGTTAGAAAGCCTATGATCCAAACCACAAGCTTCCGGGATGCACAGCGAGGAGACACTTGCACTGTGTTGCCTGGTGACCATGCTGGTATAACACCATGGAAGACCCAAGATCCAAAGAACCATTGTAAGTTCCAGAAACCCCACTACTGACGGGTATGCAAGAGGCTCAAACCAGCATTCACAGAGATGTGCTCCGCTGTGCAAACGTCTGATAAGAAACAACTTTCCTCGGCGTTCCCCTATGTTCCGCTGTCATTACCTAGTCGGGAATGACACAACTGAATTTGCTGGTTATACATAGGGTACCATGTTAGCCAAAGCCCTCCTGGGAGGTGGCCTCTGAAAGAATCCCTGACAAGTCTGAGGAAGCTGGCCGTGAGCAGGCTGGAGAGAGGAGGCAACGACTTCAAAGGCCTCAGGCAGAACGTTCTTGACTGACAGAAGGGAACGCGTGGTGAGAGAGTGGAGAACAGGGCAAACGCACAGACACATCCGGCTTATGTAACCGAATGAGTTCAGGCTTTGTGTTATCTGCAATGGCAAATCACCGGAGAATTTTAAACATTGAAACGGGGAGATTTTTTTTTTCTTAAACTCTCAGAAAAGATTTTTAGAAAAGAAAGAGGGAAGGAGATAGCATATAGAAAGTTGTTAACATAAACCATTAGAAGAACGAATGGAATGGTCAGAACCAAAGGGAGTTCCGTAGGAATAATGGGATGCTATCAAAGTTAGAGGAGATTTTTGAAGTAGCAGTAGATGAGATCAGGACAGGTTAGAGAAGAAGGACAAAGGCTTTGACAAGTCACAGGCAGTGTAACTGTCAGCTGAGGTGCAGTGAGACATGAGAAGACTAACATTGCAGGGGAGGGCTGGGACTGGGCCCAGGAGGACCTTCCTATTTTCATATTTTAAATTTGAAATAAGTATTACCTATCAAACAAAGATGCATATTAGATATTATTGAAATCAACTATGCCTGTGGTTCTCAATCTTCCTAATGCTATGACCATTTATTATAGCTCCTCATGCTATGGTGACCACCACCCATAAAATAATTTCATTGCTATTCCAATCTGTAATTTTGATAATATCATAGTATGAGTATCTGATATTATCCCCCGTGAATAGAGTCACAACCCCCTGGTCAGGAACTGCTGACTTAGGCAAAGGATAATGGTAGTAAGAAGCACAGAAGGATCCATAGGAATGGAAGACATAGCTGAATTAGAAAACTCTTTGAAGAATAATAACCAGACACTTGTCATGTGAGGGAATCCAAGAGTAATTTATGATATCCAGTGTGTGACCTATGCACTCTGCAAGAGGAAACACTGAGACCTGTGCCTCTTTAGAAGAGGCAAAGGTCACTTTGTACTTGAGACAGTAAGAAGTAAAAAGTCACCCATATTAATGTTCCCCTCATCAATGCCTACAAATCGAATGATTATCCTGAACAGTGTAATGTAAAGACAAGACTATTCAGATTCAAAGGAAAGGCCTGGTATGGATTATGCTGGCTGCAAAGCAATGGTGAAAATGAAAACAAAGAAACAAAAACAAAACTGCATAAAGCTCAGATCTGCTCCTAAGTCAAGCACATTTTTCAATATCTGGCACAGCCCCTTCCCAGCCAGTCTACACAGAGATAGCATCAGACATGAATGCGAGTTTCACACCCGAAGATGGAGAACTCAGAATTGAGACTTTGCTTCTGGGCATGCAGTGCACAGTGTGGCAAAAAGATAAGATCCATCTGTTTCTCAATAGGCTCTGGGCTGCACTGTTATACAGTCATGAGCAGTAGAGGCTGACAAGCCTTTAGAAGCTAGCCATTGTGGTGGACTGACCGTCGTGTGCTGTGCTGATTCGAGAAGCCTGCTGCTTCCAGCTCTAAAGTCCCTCTCATGCGGCTTCCTTGAAACTATAGGAGGAATTCCCAGGGATATTTGGTGCTAATTTTTCATTTAACAAATGAACTAGATACAGCCCCGAGAGGTTCACTTCTTAAAGGTCAGGCAACTGCTTTCAGGCATCGACTGATAATACTGGAAACGGGCTTCCTGCCCCTGTTACTATGTACTGAGCCCCTTTCAAAAGAAACGAAGACAATTTCACAGCTGCCTTTTGGATGTCGTGATGTTCTGTGAATTCCTAGAGGGAGTCAAGAGCAAAGGTTAGGGGGGCAGGCTGTACTCTGAAGCTCTAAGGATAGAGTCCTTGTTCAGTCCCCTAAGGTCACGTGACCTTATCTGTGCTCAGCTTGTTTAGGTCAGATGTGATATGGAGAACATCATAGTGTTTTTTTCTGGGAGTCGTTATGAAGGAAAAGTGACCTGACACCCACCAAGAGAAGAAAAGATCTGTGTCTCTCAGTTGTGGTAATGTCGCAGTCAAGCTTTAGCAAGAGGTGGTGATTTTATATAATCGTTGTTTCAGTATTTAGCATAGAAACTCTAATAACAAACCCAGATATGCATTGTTCTTGAGCACAAAACATATGTTGGCTTTGTGGTTTATAGAAGGAGAAAAAAATGAAGGCATAAAAGGAAATATACAAGAGAAAGGGAAGGAGGGGGGTGGAGGAGGTGATGAAGGAGGGAGAAAGGGGAGGGAGAAGAGAGGGCAGGAGAGTCTGATGCTGTCAGCTCGCACGTCATCTGTTTCATATTCTGAATGTGAAAATGGAGCAGGTGTTTTTAGGGCTCTCCCTTTTGTGAGCTGTGAATTGCAGTCTGTACTGTGTCAGAATATGGAGGAGGTGGAATTTCTCTGTGTAGTAAGCAGCCCAGGCCCTGTCAGTTTGTTGTGGTTTCTGTGACTAAACTGTCCCTATGCTGTGGGAGTCTTTGTGGTGCTGTCACTAGGTGCCCGGTGGCAGGAACAGAGAGCTTTCCTTCATCAGCCTGTCGGGGACGAAGACAAATGACACCCATGAACGTACACAGCTGAAGCAGCAGCGGGCCGTGCAATGCTGGGGTTAACAGGCAGGACCCGTCCTGGGCCCCTCTGACCTAGAGCTGCCGTATGTACCTGGTAAAGCTAAGGAACACCTGAGCTGATAAAGAGCTCGACTTGTCATGCAGCTCACCCCAGGACGGTCACCCACCACCCCAACATGCATCCCCTGTGGTTAGAGGGCCACCTCTGTGCACACTTAGATGAAACCATCAAGGATGTCTGTTAAAGAGCAGAACTGGCCAGGTGGTGGTGGTGTATGCTTTAACACTCGGAAGGCAGAGGCAGGCAGATCTCTATAAGTTTGAGGCCAGGCTGGTCTACAAGAGCTAATTTCAGGACAGGCTCCACAGCTACACAGAGAAACCCTGTCTTGAAAAACAAAAAACAAAACGAAACCATAAAAAGGAAAAATAAAGAAAAGAGATGAAGCAAAAAAGAAAAGAGAAAAAGAAAGACCAGAACTTTCAGAGGCAGAAGGAGGAAAGCCAGGCACTTCAGGCTTGGCACAAAGGAAAGCATAGACGTGGCGTGGGCGAGTCCTGAGCCACATGAGTAACCAAAGAGCCTATTTCAGCTGAGCACAGAGTTTACCTGGCTCCTGTCACAGTGGGAAGTTAACCAGGAGTTTCGAGAGGAGATTAATGCAAGTAAAACAATTTCCTAAGTTAGCTATTTTGATAAATCAAGGTGAAAGTGGATCGAAGGTCAGAGTTTGGGGCAGACAGAGCAGGTCAGGCCTTGATGTCCTTAAAGGCCTTGGCTGAAATGCTGGTAGTGAAAGTAAAAAAAAAAAAAAAGTAAAAAGAAAGAAACAGTAGGTATGAGAATTTAAAAGAAAGAAACAGCATAGGTATGAGATACAGAGAGAGAGAGAGCGGATCCAAAGAGGAGAGGCTGGAAGCAAGTGTGGTAAAGAGGAACTTGGATATACAGAGGCACGGGCATGAATGGCAGCAAAAGCTGTCTGAATGGCTAAACACAGGTGTACAAGCTCATGGGGGACCACCGAGGAGCTTCAGAAAGGATTACAAATTTCATTTACGTTTAGCTGCATTGATCCACCAATAAGCCACCTTCATGGAAGCTTGAATTTAAGATAAAATTCAAGAGAGGTTAAAGCTAGCAACACACACACACACACACACACACGTATACTTACACCTACAAATACACACACTCCTGCACACTCACATGCATGCACACATTCACTCACACATACTTAACACACACATGCACGCTCATGCACACACTCAAGTGTACATACTCATAAAATAGTCAGAACCTTACCAAACATAGAGGGCAGGGAAAGAACTGAGAAAGAGACTTTATATCCTTTTGTGGTAGAGGGGGTAGCACGCAGCTATGGTCAGAGTCAGAGAACAGTTTTCAGGAGAGAACTAATGTAAACCTAAACAGCTGACTTTGAAAGTGAAGAAAAGTAGCAGCCTGGGGTATAAATATTTTAGATAACTGAACATAATCTCATAAAAGAGACAGCCATTTTTCATGAAATCCTTATGAAGTCAGAGAAGTCTCCGACTCTAGGTCCCTTCTGACAAGGAAAACCTTGAAAATGCCAATGAAAGAAATAGAGGAAGGGTTCAACTCAGACATAACTAGCTTGGGCTAAACTAGAAAACCAGTTCTCTTCTTGGGTGTTTCAGAGCAGCTGCTGCAAACCTTCCCCTTCAAGAAGCTAGATTGTTCCTCAAAACTGGGGCTTCACCAGAGTTAGCCAGAGAAGGACCAGAGAGAAATAGAAGCTGTGGAATCCAGAGAATGGAAAGGAAGGCGATGGTTATGTCCGTGTGACTTCACCGACTTTGCCATTTGCACCTATGTGCTCTATCACATCCTTGGCTCCCCAGGAAACCATTGGGACAGCAGGTTCTTCTGCTTTGTTTGCTGTGTGCTAGTTAGGAGGCATGCCTGTTCAGAATTTCTCAGTTTCAGAACTACAAAAACGGGCTCTTTGTGCAGTATCACCAAGGAAAATGTGTTTGCTGAAAACCCCTTTGTGTTGAATCAGTGAAGTATAAAGTACAGAAATACCTGGGTTAACTCAAAAAACTGCCGGCTCTTTTGAAAATTCCTAAGACAATCTGGGCCATTTGGAGCTTCCCCTCTCTGCTGTTCCTGACTCCTGTCGAGCACTCTTCTTTTTCCTGTCTTCTCTCTGAGCTGTGGCAAGTGCACTCAAACTCTGCCGCTGACTCCATCACCAAAAAATGATGGGATAGAGAAAGAAAGAACATTGCACTTCATCAATTTCTAGATTCACCCTCATTTTACAATATTAAGAAAAAATAACCAAACTCGATGTCTTTTCCCTTCTCCCCACATTTTAATTTTTAGCTTTATGTTTGTTAAAGTAATACCTACATGAAATATCAAATACAATAGTTCTTTGCACTGACCTCCTCTTCAGGGATTTACGTAATTAAATCCCTGCTTACCCTGCACAAGAGTGGAGCCCTAGTTGTCTCTACTGGACTGCTGGCAACTTGATAGTCTCTGGGGAAGGGACCACCATCGTCTTCAGTAGTATTCCAACCAGTGTGCGCACCAGGTTCCACTAGGCAGCTCTGGATCTGTGACAACACAGAGAGTCGTGGTAAAAATAAGTAGGTCCCAAACAAAACCAAAAGGTATGAGTAAAGGAAGGAGACCTGTGAAGACAAGGGGCCAGAGACAGGAGGGGTAATATGGGATGGCAGTAAAAGTAAACAAAACATATGATCAATCTAATCAATAAAAGGCAAGCAAAGAAACAAAACACCTGGCTCCCTTCCCTGCAAGTACATACAGGCTGCAGCTAGACATTGGGAGCCTCCTGGCCACCTGTATATTTGGGCCTTGCCTGTACTGTTACAGGTGGGCCAAGAGTCAGTTAAGTTCATTCCCAGTCCTTCTGTGTTAATTGTCCTTGTCCATCTAATAATGCAGTTACAAATCAAGAAGACCAATGACATGCTGGCATGCAAAGCCATAAAGGATAGTCGCTGCTTCTATGAATATGCTTTGAAGGGATTTATCAAGTTGGGTTTGCAAACACTATAGAATTAGATGTCAAGAAGAGAGTGGTAAATTATTAGAAAAAGAAAACATGAGTCTAAAATCATTCTGTTTTGTAATTTTAAGTTCTCCGTTCACTTCCAAGGAACTAAACCTGGGGACAGTGAAGATGGCATCAGGTTTGGACCACTGAGGAAGACACAGGTCTAGAGATGGCATCAGGTCTGGACCGCTGAGGAAGGCACAGGTCCAGAAACTCAAGCTGTACTCCCTGCACTATTCTTGTGCAGTTTCTCTGATGGGAATCAAAGGTTCACAGAAAGCACATGGCAGCATGCCTGCTGTTTTATAACAACCAGTCCCTGTTATATGTTCTCGTGGTGATTATTGATCAAATAATTGTGCATTCAGCAATTTAAAAGAATACAAGAGAAGTTACATCAAGATCATATCAGTATTTCAAAAGGAGTGTCAAGATACACCGTTTAATCTAGCAACTAAGCACTGGACAGCGAAGGACATACACATCTCTGTTGTGACACTTTTGCTGGTTTTGCAGCTAAATAACCATTTCCAAAGCTAAGGTAGTGTTAATAATCACATATCTGAATAATTTGGATGGGAAAGCAAAACCTGACACATTATTAAGGAAAGGGCTTAGGGGAATGGCAACTGAAGAAATGGCTCAGTGGCTCAGCACATGCTGCCGAGCTCTGAGTTCCATTCCCAGCACCCATGCCCGGTGGTTCCCAGCCATGTATGTCTCTAGCTCCACAATGTCCAGCACCCCTAGCCTCCATGACCACTGACTCATGAGCCGACACACAGAGACACATGATTAAAAAGGTTTTAAATGGAATCTTGAGAAGGCGGCTTTGGAAATCCACAGGTAATCTGCTTCACCCTTGACAGATGGCTGTGTGGCCTTATGGGGCTGTCTAACCTTTTCCTGTTTTTGTCCCTTCTCCTGAGGGATGGTGACTAATGACTTCATTAATGAATCATGTGGTCAGGAGATTACTCTGAATTCTTCCTAGAGAAAGAATCATACAATCATATTTGCTTCTCTTACTTGAACATAAGCTCTTTGTGTCTCATCAAGATATTTCAGCTTCGTTAAGCTCTCTAGTCCTGCAGATAAAGATGAAGTGCTAATTATTTAAAACGATTTTCTATCATAACAATGGAAATATTCACTCTGACTTTTGCATCAGGTTTCAGCAAGAGCAGCTTGCTGTACACAAAAATAAAGCAGAATGATTCAGATTAAAGGATAAGAACAACAGATAAAAATCCTGTTTTCATGTATTGTGCAGGACATCAGCTAAATCTTAATATCATATTCATTTGTAAGCACAATATAAAACATGCATTTGACAGGAGGTATATCATGGAAATTACCCATAATATTTAATAAATGGTCATTTAGCTAACTCAACACCCTAGACTATTGATATAGTAATATCCATGTTGAGGGCTGGGTATGTGATCTTCAGGTAAGAGTGATTACTGCTCTATATAAGGATGGAGTCTGAATGCCAGCACCCATTCAGAGATCTCGCAGAAGTCTATAACTTCAGCTTCAAGGAATCTGATGCCCCCTGCTGCCCTCCATGGGGACCTGTGTGTGTGTGCATGCACACACACACACACACACACACACACACACACACACACACGGTGCTAGTAAGTAGAAGTAAGAATGCTTTAGAAGTTAGAGGCAAACAAATCCTATGATGAGCCCTTCACTCTTTTATTATTATGGGATGAGAGCAAACGTTTTTCCCTTGAAGACCTTTTTACAAATCTTCAAAGATATGCAGCTCTCAATACTTTAACTTAATCGGCATATATGTATGTCTGACTCTAAACTAGATTGGGGTGAGTTATAAGAAGTGAAACTGGGTCATCCCAGCACTCAGCAACTCTATAGTCCAGTGTAGGAGAGGCATATTATCTAACTAATATAGTTCTGTCTGTGACATGGGAGGAAACAAAGGGGCCAGAGAAGAGGATCCAGTCCCTGGGTGAACTCCTTATGTCCTAATGTTAGCTTTCCACAATCACTAACAAATCTGACAGCTGGTCTTGCACAACCATTCTGCCCAGCCATTGAGGAAGGGTACCAGAGGGAGGTACAAGCCGTGTCCACATTCTTATAAACATGACATGATCGTCATAAGCCAGATAGCTTCAGAACAATGCTTACTGAGAACGATACATCATTCAATCAGTATACAAATTACCCAAGGATCATCAGAGATAAAGGAGTAGATGCACTTGACAATTGAGTTGCTCCTCTGAAATAATTTAATTCCTTCCATCATTGAGTGATGAGTCACATAAATGAAGATGGTATGCCAGGGAAATGTGTGGAGGAAGATATAGTGTAGTCAGAATAGTGTTCTCATGACCGAGGGAAAGAAGTGACCTTCACCATGCTGCTGTTACACAGATGAGCAGGTAACGCCAAGTTACAACGACACTAAAGTAGATTGGAGCAGCGGGTTTATATATCAGATTCCAACCTGTGGGGATCAGCTGTACCGAAGGACTGTAACTTATTGATGAGCTGTATAAATGACTTATAAACACCTTCATACAAAATGCAGAAATTTCTAAGTCAGTGGAACTATTGATACCTTGCACTAGAATGCTCAAAACAGTGCAGCTCAGAGAAGCCTGGCTGTATTTTTAAATCACCCTAAAGCCAGAACTACAGTTCACTGAGGCAAGTGAACTTGGTATATTTTAACACAAATGAAATTTGGTGGAAGACCGATTAAAAAGATAAGAGCAGCAAGGATTTGTGGTCTCAATTAGAACAGGAAAAAGCAATATTATTAATGAGCCTTCCTGGAAGCAGGTTATTTAAGTGGAACAGAGCAGGGCAGGGACTTAATATTCCTAGCATGACTTATGCCAGAGTGTTCAAGTGCCTGTTCGTATTCGAATCAATATATTTTTGAAGAAAACTTTTTAAGCAGTCAGAGGGAAAAATTATATTTGTATGTCAAATATATAGTACATAGACAGTATAGCATATATTTAAGCGTAATTAGTATTATCTAAAATATGCAGTGTAGTATAGAATGTATTATAATAACGTGTTTATAAAGTACTCATGAGGTATTAAGAAGGCATTAGAACTCCAGAAGGATAATGAGGTAGCTACAATGACCGGCTCACAGCCCATGGATTTGCTGTCTCCATGGGCAAAGGCTTGGGAAGGCTCTCCTGTCCATAGACGACTGAATGGCTGAACGTGTAACTGTGCTGTATTTGGGCAACCCCATCTGGCGCAAGAGGCCCTTCCTGCTCAGTGGGATGAAAAGAACTTTCTTGGAGTTCTTTTTGTAGAACACACTCGCACTAGTTCTGGATTAAGTAAATCACGCATTGCTTCCCTCGGAACACTTATCTTTGATCCTGGATATCACTTCATCTTCTCCTGGTAGCCATTCAAACTAAGTTTCCCGACACGGAACCTCAGACCCTCGGTAATGGGAGATGGACCTGGATACAGCTCGGGCAGGTGAAAGACTTCCACAGGGCAGCCTGGGTCCTCATGGCCTAACCTGAGCCATGCGCATCATCGCTAAGAAAAAAGAAACAATACTGAAAAAAAAGAAACATAGAATCCTTTTCGTGCTGGCCAACTCCGCCTGGGCATGGGGGCTGCCTTGGAGCGTGGCTGATAAGGAGGTTCTAAGGGAAAATACAGCCATAAGTAGACTCGAGTAACATGCTATCTTGGGTGGAATCCTCATCCCCGGAGTGGCCACCTCCAGCTCCAGCTTAGCTTCCTCCCTGACACAGGGTGATAAACACAGACGTGTGTGTGTGTGTGTGTGTGTGTGTGTGTGTGTGTGTGTGTGTGTGTGCATGTGTGCATGCGTGCGTGCGTGCGTGTGTGTGTGTGGCAAAGTTTGAAAGTAATGCCAGATTCCCTAAGGAGCACCTGAGCTGTCACCTCTTCAGGTGGTGGCAGGCTTTGTTCTATGACTCCCTCCCCGTACCATCCTTGTTGTAAGCCGAATATCAGAGCCTTGGTGTCATCTTCGTGTGGAAAGTTGCCTAAATGCCTTTGACTGTTCTGTTGCTTGAGAAATGTCTTCTCTGTTGTTTGGCAGAATGGCAGCCGGTACAGTCCTTGCAGCATGCGTCCAGGATGGGTGAGTAACGGCCTCATTTCGTAGCCAAGTAGGGCAGGCAGCATATGTGCAGACTCCACTAAGCACTGGAAACCATGGCCCAGGTGCGACTGTTACATAAAATCTGCAGAGAGGGAGAGGGCAGCAGACCAGGACCCAAATCCAAAGGGTTGCCAAGGAAACCAGAGGTTTTGCAGATGTTTTTCCCAACCTGAGAATAAGTAGCATTTGTCATATTTGAAAAAGAGTACTATTTTCTATTTTTATTTTAAACTATATAGTATTTCCCTGGGGCATTAAACTGTAATTTTTAAGTTTTAAGAATGCCTTCTTCTGTGAATCCAGTAAAACCTTATCAATTCAGATATTGCTACTACACATCATTTGGTCAAGACCAGTACAGAATTTTATTTGGATGGTCTGCGAGGAATGGGTTGGCTGAGTGCGGAAGGAGATGGCTTGGAACTCATGCGAAAGTCTTTTCACGGCTCAGGCATATCATGCTGCTTAGGCAAAAAGACCTAGCTACAAAGTGAGGATCCATGTCATTAAGTAAATGTGTCCTTAGATTTTATTGGCCAATCACAGTACTGGAAGCAATGAAGTCGCATTGCATTCAATAAATCCTGATGTGCATCCTTCATCCTCCCTTTCCTCCAGCTTCGAAACGATGATTGTAGTCGACTGAAAGTCACTCTTGTGGGATATGTGAACATGCGCTCTTCTTCTTTGTATGATAGTGGCTCAGAACTCACTATATAGCTCCAAAATATCTCAAGTTCACAGAAATATTTGTGCCCAGGCCCCTCTGTACTGACATTGCCGTCATGAGCCACCATGCCTCTGTAGCAATTTTTATGGAAAAAAAAAAGATCAAGTCCTACTCTCTTTAAAAGCTAACAGGTATAAAGTTTATTTTTTGTTGCTTTTCCACAGCATTGTTCTTATTCTGAATAAAATGCTATATTTACTTACATATGAAAAATAATATACTCTTGCCATTTCGATGATACCATAGAGCAAGTATTTTTTGTTATCTAAATCTCAATATTTTCGCAAGGCAAGCAAAACAAATCCCAAGAAAATAGGTAAGGGAAGAAGCAGGGAGGGGAGCAAAGAAAAATTTGAGCTCAATAAAAATCAAAAAAAATAATATAAATATAAATAAAAGTAAAGAAATCAGATCTTTCTCTCTTGAGCCCTGTTGAAAACTCAGAGCAGGAGCTGCATCACCTCTTGTTCTTTGATTCATTCAACAAACGAAAACCATGGGCCACGCTTATTAAATAAGGGATATGGTGATCAGTAAAGCCCTCTTGTGTTCGTTGTGTGAGCAGATTATAAACTGAGAGAAAGACGGGGGCACCTTTCTCATGTGAGGAGTAATGTGCTGTGTGAAAAACTCAGCAACACAGCAAATCCCTAAGTATATAACTGAGTACAAGAAATACAGAGCAATACAGCAAATACCCATTAATGCAATGAGAAGAGGTGGAAAATATTCACAATATTATGATATTTGAGCTGTAGGGATAGATCTGAGGATGAATAGAATTTCTAAAGCAATAAAAATGGGAGCCCCCTTCCAAGCAGTACAATCAGGGACATCAAGATAAAGACATACATGGCTAATTGCAGTAATAGGTCTCATTGTGAATGAGCTATGGTTTGGAAGGGTCTGTGAACAGGGATGGTGTGAACGGAAAGGGATGAGCTGAAGCAGAGATGCTCAGTAACTGTTCAAAACAACTGGAGTTTCGACAGGAAACTGAAAGCTGCCTGAGTGGAACTGAATATAAAATATCGGAATAAATAATGTCACCCAGAGATAAAGGAGAGAATGTTCAGGGACACATAATGGAACCAGCTTCCCCCTGAGATGGGGGAAACGGAGAATTATGTTGTGGAAACCTGATATGTCCAGGAGTTTGCATCTGAGGGAATGACTGCTATTCTATGATCTCACAGAGGCAAACACAGAATGGAGTCTAGAAGGACGAATGTTTGAAAACGATTAGTGTGTAAAGTGGAGACAAAGACAATGGAAGATTCACAGGCTGGAGGAATTTGTAATTGGGTGAAAACTTTGCATGAGCTAAAATGTTACACCAAGAAACAACTGGACTAGGCCCCAGAGGGTTGCTGCATGGCCTCACTGAGTCTGATAGATAAAGCAGCAGAAAGACTGTGTTCTCGAGGTCTTGGAAGTTTAGCCATCTCCTGGACATACACAGGAGGAGGAATGTTGGAGATGGACGCTGCCTATTATTATCCTCTTTAAATAGGAGATGTTTTCTGAGAAGTTGGGGATGTCACCATGGAGAATAAAAGCAAGAAAATAGGTATAAATTTCCATAAGCAACAAGGATAGCTGGTTCTGAAACGATAGCTTGGCAAGATGACAACTACATCCTTGGACTCGGCAACAGCTGAAACCCATGGTTTCATTGCCTAGGCTTGAGAATGTGAGTAGCTAAGCACCGGTGCTGCTGAGGGCATGATTAGCAATGCTGGTCAGGGCAGCACCCAGAGATGTGAAGTCCTTATGCTCAAGACTTCCAACTTCATCCTCAACCCTGGCTTAAATAAAAAGTTTCTTTTCTGTTTAGAGTCAGCAGCCTGGGACCCCCAAGGCTCATGTAATCATTACAGAAATGAGTGGGTTAGCTAAAGGTCTTTGCCAGCTATGCCCAATGTCAGATACTCTCACCCATCAGCTCAACACCAGCAGGCCACTGCTCAGAGTAGGGCAGTGGCCTATGTCAACCATGACAACCCTCTGACTACTAATTCTTTCTACCTAACCTTGACCCACAACCCCTTTATCAACCTCAGTTCTTCCCCAACAGAAGAGTCAGCAAGGCCATTCTGCAACACACACACACACACACACACACACACACACACACACATTGCTCCTAGAACACAAAAGTAAGGCTAGAGTCATATGAAAGGAAGTCAGACTGCCTGCTACTGAGCCTCACTGGGCACCAATTTTAAGACCCGGTACAGAATTTGCTGGTTGTCATAGACAGGACGACTTCCTCCCAGGAGTGGACGCAGGTTATTTCACCAGCCCCTCGGAGAAAAGTCTGTGTCCTCTTTAAACGCTTAATGAGCCTTGGAGACCCAAGAGAGAGCTGCCAAGATCTATTTTCATAGTTGCTAAACTTTCCTCAGAGGGAGATTTGAATTGCAACAGCTCTCAGTCTCAATTTGCCAAATGGCAGTAATAAAGGAAATATAGGCTAAATTTTGCCCATTATTGACTCCCGTTTAATTAATGTAAGACATAGCCCTCATGTGGGAACGTGGTTGACTCACTGAGCCAGTGATTATTCATTACTGATGACTGCAAGGTGCTGGCGACTACTCAAGGCCTTAGAGGAAATGAATACAAGGGTCTTCATTGAACAATATTTGAAACATTAGGACAGCCTGCCAGTTCAGAGCAAAACCCTGGGTTTCTGTGAGAGGACAACTCCAGAGACTAATTAGGAATCCGGGAAGCCAGAGCCTCGTCTTCCTTCAGCTTAGTCCTAAAGCTAATTCCCTCTCTTCTGCCCCAACACGAGTCACATGCTACTCACCTCCAAGCTCCTTGCCTTCATCCTGTACATTCCTTTCTGCCAGTTTTCTGACCCTCGTCCCCATCTCTACCTTGCCCCAGGACACCTGAGCATTCTCCCCCACACAGGAGATCCCCCATAGGATATGAGAGAGTCCTGCAAAAAAAATACACCTGTGTGCCCCTAGACAGGAAGCATAATAGGGTACTTCTTCTAACGTGAATTTAGACAAAATACCCTGTCTCCTTATTTAAAATATATATAAATACACTTCTGCCCTTTCTTAGATGTGCTTTAAGCACCTGGCACTTTACCTTGGTGTCTTCTGCAACAACCATTTCATTCTTGCCTGACTTATCACCGTCTTTATTCTGTATCTGTAAAAGAAACCAACCACTCTCCCCAAAGCCAACACCTATGCATTCTATGTCTAATGGCCTTACCAATTCTGCCTTCTATTTCTATCTTAATCTGGGCTTTAATTTCTAAGTTTTTTGTATATTTTCCCATAGTCTCATTCATATCCTTTGTATATCTTGCAGTTTTGCTAAACTTTGGGATATTCATGTATTTATTTATGTATTTACTTTCTTACACTCTTATTTATTCTTTCCTGACACAGTTGGGAGGAAGTTTAGTGAGGGGAGTCAACATGAAGGCTTCATTTGCATGCTTCTGTTATTTCTTTGAAGATCCTCTGCCAGGTGGCCAACCAATGGCCCATGGAGGTCAGTCCTTCAGTTTTTCTTTTTGTTTTTGAGACAGAGCCTCAAAACCCAGGCTGAGTTCAGACTCCATATTTAGCTGAGGATGACCTTTAACTTCTGATCCACCTCTTCCACCACTCAAGTGCTGGGATTATAGATAGGTACACACCGTTATATTCATTGCTGGAGATTGAACCCAGGATCTTGTGCATGCTGCTATCAGCTGAGCTATATTCCCAGCCCTATACTCCATAGAATCTCAGTTTTAATATCTTGATAAAATTCACAAGACAGAGTCTGAATTTTATGATCTCATACTTATAGGGAAGATAGGAATTATTGAACTAAGAAATGTTCCTTGGGATTTCATGAAAAAAACCTTCCTGCTAGTCAAAGGAGCCCTATATACACATAATACATTTTTGCATATTGACAGCAGATCCCACTCTTGAAATGGAAGGCTGCTTTGAATGAAAGTTGTTGGAATGTGTGTAATTTGCAACTTTGGGTGCCTTTCCAGGGTCTACCATCTTTGCCTTCCAACTTATAGCTTTGCATTCATTAGATGCTTTCTTGATCCCTCCTGTGCATGATTCCTGGAAGAGATTGTTTTCTGTATTCAGTGCCCTTATGGTTATTGTGTTCAAAGAGAGTAAAATCCATCTGGCATTAGCAAATGCTGCAGGTTGCAGAAGGGAGGCTTCAGCCTTGGGCAAATAGCTTTAGTGTTGAGGTCAAAATCAGGGTACAAAAAGAGCAGTCAATTATCATTCAAGCATTGGTGGCACTGTATTCCTTACGCAAAATGCAGGGTGTGCTTCCTGTTGCCAGTAGAGCATTCTTTTGTGTAAACCCAGGATGACCAAAGCTGCAAGGGAGGGTAGGTAAAGCACTTTCTATGGGATTTCTGAGTTTATGTGAAAATTAAACCTTCAAGATATTAGAAGAACTGATGAAAATGATAACACATTTTGCAACATAAACCTTAGGATTCACAGCCTGTTGATCTCAAAGGAAGACCCGATTATGTATGCTACAAGAGTGCAAGCACTTTTCCTGCCTTCCCTACTGCCATGCAACTGTGGGAATTCAACAAGCTTCTGAATTCCCACAGATAAACACAGGCGTTCCCACGTCCACAGGAACTCTGCGGTCTCAAGTCTTGGTTAGGGGAAGGGGCTGTACAGTGTTAATCCTGCATGGAAATGATTAACAAAGAAAAGAGTGGCACCCCACAGTTAATTTGGCTGTTCTCTTAACTATCTTCCTAGAGCCTGAATTACACAAACATATTATTTCAATAAGCTCATCTGTGAGTGTTTTTCTACTTCTCTTTGAGGTTAGAAAGAATCTAGAGGGTCAAGGTTCCCTGTGTTTATCTCTTGCATTCAAATGATCTGTCATTACCATTTTGGTGACACCCAAAAGTCCATTCTCCCCCTTTCATTAAAGTGCCCTATAAGAGAAATTCAATGGCAGAGATGGAATTCTTCTCATAGTGTAACTGCGCCCCTTACTGGTCTCAAGTGGCAATGACATTCAGTTTTAAAATTTTAGTCTTTCTTGAGCCCAGGAGAGTTTTTGTTGTTGTTTTCTGCTTTAATTTTTATGTATTTGAAGTTCATAATCAGTGTGTCTAATGAAACAAGATACAGTAATGCTGCCAACATTCTCTGAAAACCAGGAAGGCAAAAATTTATGAAATATTGTAAAGAATGTTATAATATTCTTATGCCTAGAAAATAGGAAAACATTCTAAGTAGTGTTTGGTGATGACATTTTTGCTTACATGTCAGTATATCTTAATTTGTACACAGCGAAGTGTCCAGTTCTCCATCTGGTGCTCACTCTGAGGCATTGCTGAAAATTGTCTAGACCTCCACAGCTGCCAGGGAAAGTAAGGTGTGACGCTGACACTGTGACCTTTTTCTCCTCCCTTAAGCCATCAGCCACTCCCACCTCTGCTCCCACCCCGGACTCCAAACATCTTTTATTTCCTGTAACTCCCAATCCTTCTGCCTCAGCTAATCAAGGGCTGGGGTTTCAGATATGAACCACCATACGCAGCCAACTCATGTCTTATTTCTAGGCTCCAAGTTGATTTTGGCATTTTGGACTTACTGTAAGTAAACCATGCACACACTTAGATCAGGCATTTTTCACATACCATAATAGTTTTGAATGACTAGACATATCAGTAGTTTGTTTGCTTTCTGTATACTGTTCCATGGTTTCACTACAAGCTGTTTAGCGGTTGCCTTGTTTTTGACACGTGTGTAGTCTGTAGCATGGGACTACTTTGAGAGCTATGGCCATGCCAATATTCCTAGCAGTGTCCCTTTGCAGACAGGGTCTGACTATGCTGGATAAACGGAAAGGGACAGCTAGGTAAGGAGGCTAACGGATGGTTGTACAATAGACTGCCTAGAAACTCCCCAGCCATGGTGAAGTTCCCAAGCATCCCAATTCACACCAGGGATGGCCAGAGCATTGTGGGGGTCTCTTGTGGTTTCGGTTTGTATCTCTCTGCTGCCTGATGATGTCGCTCATCTTGTGTGCTTATCTCCCATTTGTATATCCTTTCTAGTGTAACATCTGCCTGAGTGATTTTCTCACTTTTCTTGAAAATGAAAAACTAGGGGACTGGAGGGATTGACTAAGCAGTAAAGAGAGCTCCCTGCTCCTCCAGAGGACCTGAGTTCAGTTCCCAGAGCCCGCATGAGGCTGTTCACAAACACCTGTAATTCCAGCTCCAGGGCACCCAAGACTCTCTTCTGGTCTCCACAGAAACCTGCAGTTATGTACACAAATGCACAAACATACGCACAAATAAAAAGTCAAATGAATTTTTTAAAGAGAAAAAAATGACTTGTCTACTATTTATTATGGGGCTCTTATAGTCTCACTATAAGTCCATGGTCATATGCATGTGTTTTGGAGTGTTTTCAGTTTACAGCTTATTAAAATGTTCTTTGGTGACAAGAAATTTAAGATTTTGTAATAACAGTGAATTTTTATTTTATGGTTAATGCTTTTTAATGTACAAAGGCACGTTTGAAATGGGCATGCATTCGAGAGGTATTATGCTTGCCTAGAGTGTTAGAAGAGATGTGTTTTATCCCAGACATGGCAAAAAGAAAACTTGATGATGGATTAATCTCTATCAGCGCAGGTGTGGGGGCCCTGCAAGCACAAGGACCTGAGTGTAATAGTCAATACTCACATTAAAAGGCTGGCTATGGTGATATGGGCTGTAATCCAAGTGCTGGGGAGGCAGACAGATCCTAGAACTCACTGGGCAGTCAGCAGAGTTGACTCTGTGAGCTTCAGGTCCCAGTGAGAAAGTCTTGTCTCAACAAACAAGGCGGAAGACTCCTGGGTGACACGCACGAGCTTGACCTGTGGCCTCCACATGTATGCATACACACTACACTCTCACGCAGCAACATGCTCACAGGCAATAAAAAATAAATGAAAACACCAAACAAACAAAAAGCAGTTTAAAAGTCTAACTTTCTACTCAAGATTATGATGCTATTCTATTACTTAAGACATAGTGTTGGTGACCATTGAAAATCATGTGTAAAATTATAATCATTTACAGGCAGGTAAAGAGGCATACTGATGCCTGAAACAAAGATTATATTTTCAGAAACAACCAATTATTCTTAATTTACAAATTCTTTCTTAAACTATGATCCTTCTTCTAAGAAATGAAAGGAAGTCATGGAAATTCCGATGTTTTAAGAAGTATTGGGCTTGGTGAATTAGGAAAGGCCAGTGTAAGGCTGGCGTGTCCTAAGTAGGATAATGACTTTAGATAATGATCTCTATATCACAAGGAATTTTATACCATTGTACACTGTTCCAGGGAGACGCGCCATTCTGTTTCTAATCTTTAGCCTCGCATTTGCAGCAAGAGAATGACAGCAAAGTATTAGACTGTCTTGGGAGTATCATTTGATGCATATGTTGACTTTAGTGTGAGAAAGTGTTACTATGAATATATATTACCAAATACACACACATATGATATATATTATATATACATACATCTACCTGTAAATGTATAACGATAGATAAAGGCCTTTGTCAGCTTTATGAATATTAAACTCTCACCTCACTGGAGCATAGAAGAGCTCTCGTAGTATTTATTATGCTGATTAATATTGCTACACAGACTGGGCTAAAGTTCCCACATGGCAGTGAACAAATGAAGAGGGATGTAGTCTTGAAGGGCTGTCATCTAGCTGGGGGGAAGGATGGTCAAGCAACAGAGTGCTGTCCGTGATAGTGTTTGATGTTTCAGGGTGTTGTAGAGATAGCACTGAGCACATGTTTGGGAGAAGGCTGCCTAAACACGTCACAGATAGTCACAGATTTAGACTGAGAGGAACCCAGCCACATATCAGAGGAAGAACAGTATACAATAGGGGCAGTGACGGGTCCTTAGATAGTTAAGAGTTGGCAGGTTCCAGGCCAATGAAAAGCCCACATTTCTTACCAAAGAGATGTGAGGTGCTAATGATTATAGAAGGGTGTTTATCTACATTGCTTCCCAAAAGGAAGCATATGTTTAGGACTGGTGATGCATGACCTGGGATGGTCATGGTCAATTGTTGGTTTCCATGAAAAGGGATCTTCAGGACAAAAGGTGTGTAGAAATGAGGGGCAAAGAGGAGGGTGCTGAGCAAAATCTGTATGAGGGACACAAAGTGCAGGACAAGAAGTCTGCAAGCAGCCATGAGCGAGAAGATTGTATCATTGCCAAGTCATAAAGTGATGCCTATGACTTCGAAAATCCATGGAAGGGACATACAATCTTACATTCACCTTCCAGTTTTATACATTATTCCAAATAAGTCAAGTAACACAGTCTAGAGAAAAGCAAGGATTCCTACAAAAGAGTCAGAGTCTGTAGGAATCAGAGTGCTGGTGGAAAGGAAGGCAGGACTCTGCTGGGTACCTGTGCCTCATGACCAGATTGACTGACACATTTTCAAAGCTGTCCTTTTTATATTTAAGCGCAGCTTCACCCTCATCATCCTCTCTGTGACTTGAATCCTGCAAGTCATTTATACTTTCAGCCATATCAAAAAGGAGAAAAGATGTGCTAGCCTGACTCTCCCTAAAGTCCTAAAGGGACACAGCAATGTGTCTTGCAGCCACCAACAAGGTTCTGAGAAGACAAGTGCTTAAGCTAAATGCATTGCTCGAAATCAGTGTTCTCACTAGATCCACTGTATTAGGTTAGTTAGGCGGTGCCCAGCTTTCCTTGTCTAGGATAGATGTGACCGTTGCATGAACCCAAAGGCAGGCAGAGGCCTGCAGACATCTCCCCAGCACCATCTCTGGCAGCCAGGGACCTGGGGATGTAAAAGATACGATCACTCTGAGGAGGCTGAAGCACACAGAAATCCAGATGCCCAGGATAGCAAATGTGGAGCGCAGAATCCCAAGGCCGGAGACCATGGTTACAGGCCTACCTCAGCAGGGCGGGAAACCGTGGTTACAGGCCTACCTCAGCAGGGCAGGATGGCAGCTCAGCTTGTAAAGTGCTTGGCAAGATGGAAAACATTGCATCGGTCCCCCATGATGTAGGTCCCCCAGAAACCATGTTTGTTGTTTGATTGAAGCCGTGGATTGTGGTCTGGGCTTGTAGTCCCAAAGCTGGGGAAGCAGAGCTATGAAGCTCCACGGGACTCATTAGTCAGCCTGTCTACTTTGAAAACTCCAGCCCAGTGAATGACTCTGTTTCAAGAAAACAAGGAGAGTGCCTAAGGAAAGAGCCAGTGTTGTTGTCTGGCCAACACACACAGACTCACACACACACAGAGAAACACACACACAGACACACACAGACAAACACATGCACAAACACACACACAGAAACAAATGCATCAGCAAGAAAGTCAATAAATCTTAGTAATTTTTTAAATTTTTTTTAGCTCTGTACGAATGAGAATAAAGAAGTCCTAGTTTAGAAAGAGGCTCAGACAGAAACAAATATTCAGGATTAATTCATTTTATAGGAGTGAATTTAAAAACTAGATGTTCAGGTGAATAAGTTAGGGATGGGAAGAGTCCTTGGTGAGCCCAGCATTAGACATCAATAAATAAATGTTCCAAAAGGAAGCAATGAGAAGGAGGAAGAAGCTACAGATGTGGCAAAACAAGAAGAAAAAAGTAACCCAAAGGGAATAGAACATCCAGAATCTTGGTGCTGAAACAACATAGAAAGAAAACTAAGAGGTGTGAACTGGGGGTGTTCCCACTGGTGTTCGCAAAGAGGTGTGAACTGGGGGGGTGTTCCCACTGGTATTCACAGAGCGGTGTGAACTGGTGGTGTTCCCACTGGCATTCATAAAGAGGTGTGAACTGGTGGTGTTCCCACTCGTATTCATAAAGAGGTGTGAACTGGGAGTGTACCCACTGGTATTCATAAAGTGCATGGGAGAAGCATTTTTTAATCAATTGCTGGTGGATTTAAAATGTTTTTAGGGAATGAACTGTCTCTCTCTCTCTCTCTCTCTCTCTCTCTCTCTCTCTCTCTCTCTCTCTCTCCTCTGTGTTTGTGTTTGTGTGTTTCTCTCTATGTCTGTGTGTGTGTTTGTGTTTGTGTGTTTCTCTCTATGTCTCTGTGTGTGTGTGTGCATCTTTCTTTCTGTGTATCTCTCTGTCTCTCACACACACAGTAAATCTGCAGATAAGGCTGGTGTTTCATGATAGAATAGTTTGAGGGACTCTTTTACAACACTGAAAAAGACATGTTTTCAACCACGTATTGATATGTTCTTATACTGCCTGAGGCTAAATTTGCTTACTTGATATTTCTGTAGAATTGTAACATAGAATAGAACTAATTTCCCCATTTGACTTTTAAATTAGGGGTGTGTGTGTGTGTGTGTGTGTGTAACTAAAATTGAAATATTTGGATGATGGACATGCCAAGATGAAGTTGTACACTCCATAGACCTTAATGAAACTCACATGCTCTTTCAGGCTTGTGAAGGACGCCTGATTGCAGAGCTCTGGAACCTAGAGAGTTGCTATTCTCTGCATTCACATATTTTATTTTATTTATGATAACAACATAGTTGTAGCTCTTGAGATTCATTTGAACACAAGTGAGCTTAAAAATGTTTCCTTCGACTTTTCCAGGAAAGTAACGTTCCTAATGGAGTATCTGGACTATTTTTACAGAAAACAAAAAGTTGACACCAAAGTTAATAAATCCAAATTAGACAACACACTTCCTCTTTGTCTTTTGAGAAATGTGCTTTACCTGGAGTTTACGGTGCAAAGAATAAACAGAACATCACATAAAGTAATCTAGATTTGAAGGTCTAGTTCTAGGTGGTTCAAAATTCAAAATGAATATAATAAAACATGCATATATCAAATGTTAAGCAGCTAGGAAACCTTGCATATGATAGTAATTGCGCATAACTTTGAAGAAATATTTTTGCTAATCATCTAAAGTCTCAGACCCTTAAGTCAAGTCTTTAATGGTTGTTTGAATAGTAAATGTGCTCAGATAGTTACAGTGCATTTAAATCCCCTGTCAGAGATCAAGGTCTCAGACTTACATCATGATTTTCTTGTTTATTTGACTATTTTTGCCAAATTATTCCATGCTAAACAAGTCATCAAATTATGAAAAGATGCTCAAGTTAATACCCATTACTCAATATAAAAAAGGCAAATGATTTAATTCTTGAATGTATCAATATGTGGTCAAGACTTTTATGGACATATATGTGAGTATGGTGTGCATTTCTATGTCTACATGTGTAGGGGCACAGGTTGTACAGGTGCATGTCTACATTGCTGGGAACTTGCATGTAGAGACCATTATCAAGCGTCTCCCTTGATGGCTCTCCATTGCATTTATTGAGGCAGTCGCTCACTTGACCCCAGAGCCCTCGATTCAGCTAGTCTAGTTAGTCATATTGCCTTGTGGATACCTGTCTCTGCTTTCAGAACCCTGGGATTACAGGGATCACTATACCTGTCCAGCATTTGCCAAATCACCGAGGACCACAGAGATCTAATTAGGACATTTTCTGTAGCCTTCCAATTCCCTCAGGACTGAAAATTTGGGAACCTTTCAGTAAGAAAAGTAAGTTTAATATGTAATTTAGCAGCTTAAGAGGCAGCCTACTATCTTCTCTTGAAAGACTTACCCCTTTCAATTTCCACTCCTACCCTGGGCCCCATCCCTCCCTTCCACTCACAGCAGGCTTTTCATCTATAGCCCTGCATTCCCAGAGTGAGCTGTCTGACTCTGGATTCTTTGAAAATTTTCCTGCCTATGCACCAGTGAACGCTCTCTCATGAGCCACAAACATTCTTTTTTTCATTTTTTATTGATTTTTATTGAGCTCTACATTTTTTTCTTCTCCCCTCCCTGACTCTTCCCTCCCCCCTTCAACCCTCCCACAAGGTCCCCATGCTCCCAATTTACTCAGGAGATCTTGTCTTTTTCAACTTTCTACTTCCTGTGTAGATTAGATCTATTTAAGTCTCTCTTAGGGTCCTCGTTGTTGTCGAAGTTCTCTGGGATTGTGTTTTATAGGCTGGTTTTCTTTGATTTATGATTAAAAACCACCTATGAGTGAGTACATGTGATAATTGTCTTTCTGTGTCTGGGTTACCTCACTCAAAATAATGTTTTCTAGCTCCATCCATTTGCCTGCAAAATTAAAGATGTCATTTTTTTCTGCTGTGTAGTACTCCATGTGTAAATGTATCACATTTTCCTTATCCATTCTTTGATTGAAGTGCATTTAGGTTGTCATAGTCAGAACCTGGGAACAACCTAAATGCCGCAATGGTTCTTTATTTCCACAATGCAGTACACATTTGACCACTTGAGCGTAGGTTATCCGCAAAGCTTTCTTAATTATTGTCATTAAGGCACAACTCCTGGCGGTCTGTGTTCTTGCTGCACTTTTTATTAAAGACAAAAATCATCTGAATTTAATTGTTCCCTGGCCTTTCAACTGCCCCGCATAAGGAAAAGAAACTATACTGCAAATTCATTTGTGTTATTTCCTGCCCTCCCACCCCTACACTTACCAACTAACTGTAGATTCATGGCTTCCATGTATGTAAGCACATGAAGAGGAAATATGGGCAGTACTTACATCCGACTCCTCCCCTGTCACTAATAACCTTCATCTATGGTGCTATGGTGCCTGGACCTGGCTTCCTTTCCTATGCTGGATATTACAAGCCCTGAATTTTAGAGTTACATCAGGATGAGTCCAAGTTCCAGGTGAATGACTTTGGGCAAACCCGTTAACCTCCCTAAACCTTAGTTTCTCTATAAAATGCTTGTGTAATAGGAGCTGCTTCATCGAAAGGAGTTAATATGTGTGCAGTGTTAAAATTAAATATGCGCAGTGATTATGAGTATTATTTTTTTCATTACTTTATTTGCTTTATTACTGCATTGTTCAGCCCAGATTTTCCTTCCACTAACTACTCAGAGGCCTAGAAGCGGATGCATTTGTACTCCCCTCCTCCCCTTGCTTGTCTTCCTCTAGGCCAGGAAAGTTCAGCCTTGCCTAAACATTTTAAAACTCCCAAGCGCCTTACAAAGTAGAAGCTCCTGGGCCTAACCTTAGGAGCCCTGATTCTCATTAGACCCTTGCTCCTCAGCCACTGCCCACCCATTATTAAACTACACAATATATTCAGCTGCCTCTATGTTTATCTTTTGGTTCTATTAAGATAATCTTGCGGGCCTAGCTGTGGATTGCAGATACAATTTGAGGCTGGAGAGCTTCAAATCACGGATTCCTACCATTGCCCTTGTCCCATTTCTAGCCTGGTCATCTACCCAGCTGTTGTAGGTGACCTGGGCCATATATTTATTGTTTCAATTACTTCAAGTCAGGTAGCCTTTGAACATGATTAATAACTTATCCTATAACACAACATAGAAAGAGAAAGATCTGTTTCTCCACATGTCATTAAATAGCCTCAAAGAGCACAGTTAAGGTAAGAAAACAAATTTTAGAGCTGAAAGTAATTAACACTAGATCCAGGTTGTCAATTATCACATTTTTTAAATCTTTCTTAAGTTTACTTCATATAAAAAACAGGGGGGGGGGAAGAAAAGGAAAGAAAAGAAAAGGAAAGAAAGGAAAAGGAAGAAAAGAAAATGAAAGAAAGAAAAAAGAAAAGAAAAGAAAAGAAAAGAAAAGAAAAGAAAGCCAGGCATTAAGGTACTTGCCAACATTCTGAGCACTTGAGAAACAGAAACAGGAGAATCTGAAATTCTAGGTTATCCTCAGCAATATGGCCAGTGTGAAGTTAGCCTGGGCTACATGAGACTGTGGGGAAAGATGAAAGAAAGAACAACAGGAAGGAAGGAGGAAGGAATGAAGGAAGGAAGGAAGGAAGAAGGGATGGAGAGAGGGAGAGAGGGAGAAAGGGAGGGAGGGAGGGAGGGAGGAAGGGAGGGAACTAGAGAGGAAGGAGGGAAGGAAGGAAAGGCGGAAGGAGGGTTAATTCATGCATCTCTAGGTATGTTATGAATGAAAACAGTCACTGCATAGAATGGAATTATTTTAATAAAAAACCCACAGTTCTTAAAAGACGATACTATCTGTGATATAGAAGCTGCCACAGGAAAATAAGGTAAAAGGGCAAAGTAATTGAAGCCAGTAGAAGTTTTATCTTGTTGCTTCAGCGGGTTTAATTTAGAAGCTATGTTTTTGGGTCTTACCTCCAAGGCTTATGGTCCATGTGCTGAGATGGCCCAAAGTACATTATCATGGATTTGCTGCTACCCAAGGCAAAGAAAACACAGACTGAATGAGAACAGGGTTTTTCCAAAATTCAATAATATATCAGAACTTTCTAGAATTTTCTTTCTGAAGATGTGCTTCTTAAAGAATTTTACAGTACCTTTTCAACAATGCCACAGACTAATAAAAGCTTGTTTGATTGAATTTTCCACTCCATTACTCTACAAAATGTAGGACCAAGTACAGAGATGCACTCACAGAGTACACGCATGTCGAAAGTTTACTTCCTGACTTTCTGGAGGTACTGCACGAATCTTTCCAGAATATTCTAACTATAAACTGAAGAGAAGGAAATCCACTAAGATCTGAACTTAGGCAGATGATTTGGTGAGTTCTGTTAATCCGAAGATCTGTGTTCTTCCATTAGTTCTGTGTTGTGTTCAAAAGACACCGGTTCACAGAATGGGCTTGCTGGCTCCAGACTTACATTTTGTCATCCATCCTGGAGTATGCTCCAGGCTTATGAGAAATGAAATGGTCTCCAAGTTTCTTTTCAACATTAAAATTGTGACATACATGATTAAGTTCATGATTAAGGAGTGCAATGAAATTCCATCAGGTGCTTCTTTCTTTTCTGAGTCTTTGTGTTCCACTCCGAGCAGAAACTCACTTGCAGCACAGAGGTATGCCTCTGCATGCAGGAGACAGAGACGAAAAGTGACATGGGAGAGAGAAGAGAAAGTTCGCATGTCATTCTTTTTGTGTCTGCCTTGTAGTCTCAGTGTTTTTAAGGAACGAACAAACCTACACAAAACAAGGACCTGTCACAATCCTGTGTTTCAAGACTGACGCCCCACAAATGTTTCTTTTCTTCTTTGTAGCGGTTAGACAGTGGGGTGTTTGTGACACCTCTCCGAACCTAACACTGTGCTGCATGCTACACGGGTAAGAAAACAACAGCAAGAGGCACAGAAAAGAAACAGAGACAAGAGAGCAAGTTAAAGACAGGGAATGAGCACTTGCTGCTTGTCCCTACGAGGGACTCATCGGGCCTCTGTTTGCTTGTTTCTTCATTTGCTTCCCTGCTTGCTTTTCATTTTTACAATTAATGTTTTCCTTTTACAAAAATGTATACTCAAATGCATCATTTCAAACCCAAACGATATACATTGTGGAGAGTAGCAAATTAGATCAATAGCTACACTTGAATTCATTGGATTTAGCATAGCATATTCAAGAGGGATTAAATGCAAACAGGAGGACAATACCTTCAGGATGTATATCTGATCTTTTCCAGTTTCTAATTAGTTAATTGCTGTTACACATGCTTTAAAGGACCTCTTGGCCATTCTGAAATTACTTGTGTAGCTATGACAATTCTTTGAAATAACTGTGTCCTACCCTCTCTAATTTGAATGCCCCAAACTCTCATCTTCTTGTGCTCTGGGTACCATGTCTTCCTGTGTTCCTGTGGACCTGCTGAAATTAATTGCTCACTCTTTATCTTTGATCTTCAACCTCTCAACCCCTTCTCTAGAGGTTGATTTCAATAGGTATTCATAATGCTAAGAGAGAGGGAATAAAAGAATGATGGATAGATAGACAAATGGATGATAGATAATAGAGACAATAATAAAAATAGATTATAGACAGATGGACAGACAGATAGTGATAAATCATAGAGAAGGAAGGATGGATGAATGATTAAGAGGTGCATGAATGTGAGTATGTGGATAGATAAATGATGCTGATGATGATGGATAGATAGATAGATAGATAGATAGATAGATAGATGATAGATAGATAGATAGATAGGTGATAGATAGATAGATGATAGATAGATAGATGATAGATAGATAGATAGATAGATAGATAGATAGATAGATAGATAGATAGATAGATGATAGATAGATAGATAGATAGATAGATAGATAGATAGATAGACATGATAGAGATATGATGACAAACAGACATATAAAAAGGAGAGATGAGAGAGGGGGAGGGAGGGAGGGAGGAAAGGAGGGAGGGAGAGAGAGAGAGAGAGAGAGAGAGAGAGAGAGAGAGAGAGAGAGAGAGAGAGAGAGAGAGAGAAACTGAGGAGGAGAGAATAGATCCAAATGTCCCTGGATCTTGTGTTCCCTCTAGACACATGTCTCTCTTCTCCATGAAGATTATATCTGTATCCTTTCTTCTCATCTGCCTCATTCCCTGTCCACTCCAGGCTCTTTCCTAACCATGCACCACACCATTCAGATATCTGTCTTTTTTAGTTGAAAGGAGACTTAATGACCCAAATGACTTGATTTCGTCTCATTTTCCTGTCCTTCTTAAAAAATATGCTAGCCTCTTCCATCTCCACTCTTTATCCTTCTCCATACTTTTGAGATTCTATCTTCATGTATGGGAACCTTACACAGTGGATTCAAGATTTAACCCATGCTTCATGTTGCTTTTTATCTATGCTCTTCTAGGCGGTCCCATCCATTCCCATTGACTGTCTTTATAGGCTCATGTTATCAACTCTCTGTATTGCTATGATAGTCATTCCCCAGAGGCTTGCCCCTCCGACACCTCTACTCAATGTCAATTCCATTCATGGCATCTAGTTGAGCTACTGTAAACATTGAACTTGACTTATCTACTTCACATATTTAATTCTCAAGGTTTTTCCATTTTGCCTCCAAATGCCTGTTCCTTTCTGTCTTTCCACTCCCACCAAGACCTCTCCCTGTCCTTAGTTATGGCCTCCTCGCTGTTGCCCAGAACGCCACTCTAGCTCTACTCCCGTCTCATTATTCATAATCTAGCCAAATCAAATGTCACCACCACAGATCTGAATGCACTGCTCCACAGCATGGAATATTCCAGAGGCTTGCAGTAGACCTTAGAAGACAACAGCAATGCCATCTCATGGCCACAGGGGCTCCATCTCCCTACTGATCCATCTCCCCCATATGGCTGGTGCCTCCCAGGAGACCTACTCAGCTTTCTATTGCTCTGGGCTTCTCTCAGCAGATTGATTGGGGTGGGGGCTCTTAACCTTCCCTCCCTACATCCAGACTTTGCTTCAGAGTTCAGATTAAAGACAGCCTTCTCAGAGAACTCAGTTAACATCCCATCCACTCAGGGTTAGACCTGAGCACTCTCTGTTACCAGAGTTAATATGATGACCACACCCTGGGCACTGTTAATCTGCATTCATGTTGTAATTATAGTGTTCTGGGGAATTTTCCCACATCCCCTAAACAGACCAGGCTCATTCCTGATCCCTCAGCAGCTCATACATTTCCTAGTACATAGTAAGTCAAAAGCAAAAGGTGTGAATTGACCAGTCAGGAGACCAACACTTCTTTCTTTCTCTCTTCTAGCTTCTTCTTTGTAGCCACCACAGACCCACCTTACATACGTTTTCCATCTTATATAGAAAAAAGAAACTCTGCCTGGAAAGTGGAAACAGCTTTGGTTCTGTGTGGTCTTAGCTCTCAGTCTCTCAGAATTTTTGCTATATATATTTGTAAACTGTAAGCAAGATCAAGAGACTTATAAAATGATTAGTATATTCTATTATCCCCCTATAATTTCTTTAAGAACATAGCAGGTCTCATATGCCACACCTTCTCAGGCTAACTCCTTAGGGTGGGCAATGTCATTTGCTGCTGGTCCAAACTTATCCTTTTTTTTTGACAGATAATGATAAAACGCCAGAATCTGGCAGTCAATGCTGTCACTGCAAACTTTGATCACACTAGTCTGACTTTATTCAGTTCTATTTCAAACACGTTTTGATTCCAGTACAGAAGTCAATGAAAATACAGTGTCAAAGATCCAAATTTAAAATGTCTCTTTTGGAAAATATAAAAATTAACATTGCCATCTGGGACATACACACCAACCAGGAATGTTTTGGTCTGTTCAAAGAACAAAGATAGCTTAGAGGTTTTATTAACAAAGAGAAAGAGCACAGGGGCATTTTTCAGGGGAAACTGATCAGTATGTTGGCCCTTGGCAGGAATTTTCAGGCCTTGAATGGTAAAAAGGTGCAGCTATTGGTAAATCTAGTCTCCAAATAGCACCAGGTTGTTTCATCACCATTACTAGGTAAGCTTGGTCAGAGCAGTAACTTCATTAGATTTACCTAGTAGACAGTTTGTGTGCTGGTTCTTACACCCTGAGAGTATAATCCCATGTGTTATCTCTGCTCATCTTTTAGTTGGGTATGAAAGGAATTTCCATGATTGATTTTCCTACTAGAAAGTGAAAAACACATCTAGACTCTTCTTTCCATAATTCAACTTTTCTGTTTCTTCTTGAAAAGAAGTATAGATTTATTCTGACTTAGATTTTCCAATCATAATGACAGATTTCCTCCAATATTCAGACCCTCCTGTGTCTCCCACTGTGCAGGTAACAGTATGCACATAACAATGGAGCGAGATTGTGTACACACAGTCTTCTGAGAAGAAAGCAAAGACAACTGGCCTATGCACAGATAGAATCTAAATTGTTGCTTCCAGAACACTGTTCATTGCGGCTTTGCTCAAATGGGCTAAATGCACAGATAAAGACAAGCAGCTGGTGACACATAGCCAAAGACTCATTCATGTCATTTATTCATCAAGCCATTTTTATGAAATATCAACTATGTAACATCTATTTAGTTAATCAAAAATAACCATAAATAATTATCTTTTCATACAGATGGTGATAATTTCACCATCTTTTGGGTGAATCAGTGTGTATTGCAGGAATACACACACAGTGCCCTCTGTCCTACTTCTTGGCCATGCTTATATTGTCATGACAAGCTTGCCAACTCTGCCCAGTCACCTGTTCCCTGTTTACTAGTACCAAAGCTGTCGAAGTAACTTGATTCTGTTGACTCTGGCTTGATCTACCCAGTGCAATTATACTGGTCTATGCTATGTGTGTACACGCGTGCATCCATGCATGCATGTGGAGGCCAGAAGGCAATCTCAAACATCACTTCTCAGCCTCCATTCATATTGCTTTGAGAAAGGGATCCTCATTGGTCTAGAATTTACCACATAGGCTGGGTTGGCTAACCAATAAGTCCTAGGAATCTGCTATTATCTACCCACTCAGTGCTGGGATTACAAGTGCTCGCCTCTATGTCTACCTCTTGCACATGACTTCATCTCCTCATGCATGCAAGGCAGACACTCCAGCAAATGCTCCATCTCCTTACCCCTCTCTGCAGTTTACATGACTGATTAAATAGAAACAACTTCTAAAACTTGCGGCGATCCCAGGAAGACTGAGACACAAGCGCATGAGTCATTTGAACCCAGAGGAGTGCGGAAGGACTCTAGTGTAGAAGGAACTACAGATACATGGATGAAAGAACGAAGTTGCAACTAGAAATGAAAACTGTTTTTTCAAAATAAGCCTGTAAGTATGACTCACTATGATGTCATGAAGGTACTGAATGTAGGGGCACTGGTTACTTTGACTATGGTTAAAATCAAATGAATGAAAAGTAAATTACTAAACAGGACAAACTTGCAAAAAACATTAATGTGTCAGGGAAACTAACTAAGGTCTGGTCAAGACCCTTTTGTGGATGATGCCTGGGGGTGAAGAAACCTGGTTATGTCAGGATCATTGGAGTTGGTGGATTCCTGAGATTATGATATACTGTCCCTCAAAGTCAGACACAGATGTAGGGTCTCTTAAAATAGATTCATCTATAATCATTGTCTCCTGAACAAATAAATAAGGAAACTTAATAAAGCCAGCACAGTCCTGCTCTTCCTCCTCAGAGCACTGGCTAAGTCCTTTCTACTGTCCCACATAAGTTCTAATTGGGAACCTGCCCTGTTAACCTCGTGCTAATCAGACTCCCTTTAGCCTAGGAAAACCGGAGATGGAAATGGGACCAGGACAGGCTAGCAAGAGGAAGCAGGGAAAGAGATAATGTATTGGAAACCAAATATTGGATGAAAAAAAATTAATAGGTCTCTCATTTACCATGTGCTGCTAACTTAATAGTCTTTGAGGTGTTTCAACCTCAAATACCCTCAAGGAATTCATCACACACACTTCCATCTGTATCAGCAGCTCCAGGACAGAGACTTTCTTTTATTGAAGGCATCATGTAAAATCCTCCATTCTCGAGAAGTTAGATACCTCCCGAGGAAGAATACCCTTCCAGACACTGAGACCAACTGAAGACCAACACTCATGCTCTAGCTTCCTCGTTGTGAAAATGAGAGTGTTGGCACCGAACAAGATGGCTCAGCAGTTGAAGGTGCATACTGTTCTTCCAAAGAAGCTAGGTTTGCGTCCCAACACCCATACCAAGTGACCTATAACCATCTGCAACCCCAGCTTCAGAGGATCTAATGCCCCCCACTGGCCTCCATTGACCACACACACACATACACAGACAGAAGAGAGAGAGAGAGAGAGAGAGAGAGAGAGAGAGAGAGAATACATTCAAACTGACACGCATATAAACTTTTAGAAAAGCAAAAATGAGGAAATGTTGAAGGAGCTTTAAACTTACAGAAAGGCGTACAATGGAAATTTAGAAAGTCTCCCATTTTCCCTTTCTTCACACACACACACACACACACACACACACAAAAAAAAACAAACAAACAAACAAAAAAAAAACCTAGCTAAACATGCCACCAAAACAGAACTGAATGTATGGAATGCTCTAGTTAAGCTCTTGGGAACTTTGGCTCTAACATGAATCTGAAAATAGCATCAATTAGAGGTAAACACTATCCATGGGCTCCACAAGCCTCTGAAGAGTCACCCTCAAGACTTGCTTCAGATGAGAGGCTGCCTCCACCAAAGGAAAAGGCCTATTCCTCTCAGATCTTTGAGATGGTGTCAGGTTGTGTAGCCCAGGTCAGCTAGAGCTCACCGTGTCACAAAGGATTGTTCAAACTCATGATCCTACTGCCTCAGTTTCCCAAGTACTGGGGTTATAGATATTCATCACCACCCCCTCAGGCATCTATGAAAGAATTTTAAATGTAGGGAAAAAAAACACTTAAAGTTAACAAACACAACTTACTGGGAATATACATCTTAATTACTATTATTTGCTAAGCCCTAGATATACACTAAGAGGACATAACACACTAAGAATGTTGCGTGCAATATCTCATTTTGTCACAGCGCTGGTCCTTTATTACTATTATTATTTCCATTATGTATCATTCCTCTTACATATATAGAGCTGAGGTCTCAAAGTCTTATATAACATGCTCATGTCACACATTACTAAATCAGTAATGAAGCCTAAATATTTATCATTCTAATGACTTTACTCTTAGGGAGCAAAACTTATGGGGGAATGATCAGAGGGTTAGGAGAAATGGTTACAGGACAGAATGCCATTCTTGATATCTGTGCTTTTTATTGTTTCAAAAGCTACATGGAAAAAAATGTCAGAAATATTCTTCTTAATACAACCTAACATCAGAAGCAGGGGTCATGATTAATTACATTCCCAAATAGTTCATTGTGTAATACTGTTGCTGGGGGAACCTAGCTCTCTTAACAAGGGACTAGAGAGTTTTCCACTTAGAATTGAATTTCTGAAGAAAAACATCTATTTGTTGTTATGATGTTCTACATCCATAACAACTGGAAAAGTCTCCTCTCTGCCTAATTGAAATAAATTGATTATAAATTAGATCCTTTGTCTCTGAGTCGGTCACATCTGTACTAGGAAAAAAATAGTAGATAGAACAAAGTCACTGGGAAAGAGATTTTGAAATTGGACATTGTCACTAGGGGGCACTTAGGAACATAAAATCAGCATTGCCAAAATATTCTTTGTGAAATAAAACCTTCTTTGGCATAAGTGTATGCAAAGGTCAGGAAATTTAGGGCATCTCCTTTGCTATTTTTAGAGAAATTGTTTAGAGAAAAGACCAGGGAAAGTTGGCACATTTAGAGACAAGGAGGGCTAACTTCTCTGCCTTGCACCACAGAGAGCAACGCTAATAGGTGTTATTGTTCTTTTGCTTTTATTAATTGTGGGGTTCAGTTTGGGTTTTTATTCCAATTTCTGAGTTTTTATTGTGTGCAGGATATTGTTTGGCTAGTGGAGTGGTTCTTTTGTCTTTTAGACACTCATATCCCTGTTTCAGTAAGAAATCAATAAAATGTGTTTGTCGGAGCTGTTTCTCTAAATGTGATGGAAACAGAGGATGTGTAACCTGAGATGAGAGGAGATAGAGTCTTACCCCATTGAGCAAATGGGAAGAAAACCCAGAGCAATGTAGACAGTGTCTGAAAGGAGATAGGAAGTAGAAAAACAGACGGCCTAATGTGTGTCCAAAGCTGGAAGCACACAATACAAGGAGAAGGCATCGCAGGCGCACTGAAAGGGAAAGGCTTACGAAACAGGCTTGTTTGGGCCCGTGTGCAATCCACAAGCTCTCTGGTTGGTGTCTTTCCCAAACCTACCATTTCTTGGGAATGTTGTCATGTGAAGACGCTGTGATATATTTGCAGGCTATGGGATATCAGAAATGCCTCCTAGCAAAGATGGGAGACCTTCAATTGCCCTATCCCTTAACATGAGGGGATCTCCTGCATGGCGCACCCTACTGCAGAAATTACCCTGCAGTTATAATTAAGAAAATAATTGCAAGTACAATTTACCAGGTCCATGCCCATCATATCATCCTGTAAATTGAAACAGAGAAAGCTTCACTGCACCTCAGCCAGCGACCTAGTTAGGAGCTCTGGGCTAACCTCACAGGAGCACAGCTTTTGATCCTCTGCAGTAATGAAACGGTGGTCGGGGACTGAGACTCGTGAATTGGATTCCTTCTTCCTCGGACTCACCATGTGGTCACGGGGATGTCTACACACCGTCAGTTATTCTGGTAGGAAAATGATTAGAATAATTGCCATGCACATTATTTTAGAGCTCTGATTTCAATAAAGCTACTCGTCCACTCTGCCCTTAACCTTTCAAAATAATGTGTGTTATTCACACAAGCAACCAATCTTACTTTAAATGTCAATTCCTACAAAATTATTATTTCTAAAATAATTTAAATTTGTTTTTAGTTACTTAAAGGTATATTAAAACATAGCAGGTCCATTTCAGTGCCTTGATTTTTTTTCTATAGTTTTGCCATTGATTTCTCCCACTTAAAAATCCACCAATGTTCTAAACAACTTATATAGGGGCACACAAAGCTACTACACCAATACTGTGTCGTTTCCTAACACTTCTGTGGCCTATGGCCAAAGCATATTTACTTTCCTGTTTGATTATTGTAAACAAACTGTCTCCAAGCTATGATGGGGAGAAAGCAACACTGTCTCAGCAAAAACCAACTTCACTGAACTGTGATCTTTCCCAAGCTTACAACATGCTGTGTGGTATTCTCATGATGGTGTCTGGCATTTGAAAGCTCTGGTCATCAACAAGATCACAAGGATAAAAACTGTTACGCCACAGTGCACTGTGTTCCTAAGCTGGACCAGTTCAGCTTCTAGTAAGTAGAAGAGTAACTTTAAGGTGTTTCTAGATCACACTCACTTTCAAGCCTTTAGCAATACCAAAATAGTTTATAATTAAAAAGTATGTGGTTGTGTGGAATGGCCAAATAATAGCAGTGAGGTAGGTTATGACTTAGGAAGTAGAATAGAAAACTAAATTTCTCAAGATACAAAAAACAATATAACGAAACTGTGTTACTCTAACCTCCAATGCTGTGTTTAAATAAACCTCTGAAATTTTCTCTTTATTATACTTAAAATTAAAATTAAACGTTGAGTTTGATCTCATAAAACATTTAATTGCTTTTCAAAATACATATTAACAGACCTGGCAAAGTTAGTTTCAATGATTGGACTAAAAATCTCATATCTTGCTTGGAACTCAAATTATCAGAACATACAGCATCAGCGGTGGTATTTACCCTAGAAATAAATTATCCTGTTATGGGCTAAATCTTGCCAGAATTGATTCTGAAAGTTCAATGTTGAATATTGGGATACTAAAGTTTAATATGAATTGAACAAGCAAATAGTATTTTTATTAAAATAAAAAAGTAATAAAACTGGTTTCAGTAAATCGTTCCACTGGTATTTGTTGTGGTGCAGAGCCATAAATCGATGCCCTATCTGCAGCGGAAGCCAGTAGTGTTCTGTTTCAATGCAGTAGAAGTGTTATCAAAGCTTGTTGCACAGTCTCATTGCTATGATCTGTTGTTACATTTCTTCCCAAGACGAAGGTTGTCCATCTTAATTAAGTATTGGAAAACTGAGTTTTATTATCTAATCCCATTGTAATAGTTGCTCTGATGTTTTTCAAATGCAGTGAGAGCCAGAATAATTTATGGATGACAAGGGCTGAAAAATGGCTAGAAACTTCACACCTACAGAGAAACCCCACTGATGTCATTGATGGACAACATCCCTCTCAGAACCACTGGGTGGGGAGGGCTCCCACAGCTCAGCAGGGGCTCTGACCTTGATAGGGAATTACCTGCCATTTGTTATGAATGAAAAGGAGCATTAAGATATAATAGTCTCTCAGAGGTGTTAGTGACTTTTCTCATTGCTGTAACAAGATCCCTCACAAGAAGCTACTTCAGAAAAGGTTGATTTGGGTACATACATTTTTTTCATTTTTCCACAATAAATAGAACAGACTGAAATTAATAAAATTAAGTATGATAGAGGTTCCTCTAGATACCCAAAGCTAAAATATCTGCCCTTGGATTATACACGTGTATACATAGGCTCATACTCACATACTGCAAATATCCAGACTCTGCAAAAGAATAAGACTGTCAAACAGAAGCTGAAACACTACCTGACATTGCAGCATCTAGCTATCAGACATTATGAAACTACCCAGTGTCTTGCACCTTTGGGGCAGCAATCCTCTCTCCAGCCTTGCAGCTTCTCATACGTACAGAGGTTTGCTCTGTGCAGAATTATTGATACCCTAGCTGTTAAGCAGGGTAATTATTGGCATAGAGCTGACTTTTACCCATCTCTCGCTATCAGGGTCTGAAACCCTCCATAAGCAGGTGCTGCTGACTTAGACGCCTTTTTGTAGAGTACAAGCTACACAGCCTCAGTGAGGCTCTTCCTCAGATTGCCGCCCAAGCTGGCCTGCAGAATGGGTTGCTGCATACCAGAGGATGCACTACAGAGCAAAGCATGTTGGGACTCAAACTGGATCAGGCTCAGTCCTAAAGATGCATGAACATTGAATAGAGTTCCATTTTATCTCCAAATGAACATTTCATACTAAGTGCTTAATGCTAACACTATTAAAAACCAGATCAAGTGTTGGAGAGGCAGCTTGGTAGTTAGGAGCTGTTGTTGCTCTTCCCAGCAATCACATCTCATGAATAACAATTGCCTGTAGTTCAAGTTCCAAGGAATCCAACAGCCTCTTCTGGCCTCCATGGACCACACCATAAATAAAAATAATCTTTAACGAAACAGATCTTTGATAGTTCTTGGGTTTTCTGTCCTTCCTTAAAAAGAACTTCAAATTTCCAATGGAAATAAAGAAAAATACACCCAAATTCAATACTGGCAGAACAAAAATTGAACAACTACATTTTCATACATCATCAGCCATTATGAAATGACAGAGTGGAGCAACCTTTCCCCTCAGGTTCCCAGTGTTAAAAACAGTTACATGAAGTTATCCTTGATTCTTAATCCCAATTTAAGATTTTTAAGAAAAATTCTCTGATATTGATTTATAAGACACATGCTTTTTTTTTTCATTTATCCACAGACATGGAAAAAGAGAATGTGAGTCTAAAGTGTAGCCCTGTTAGTATCAGTTGAACAAATGACTCCAGACTCATAACTAAAAGCACCAGGCAGATTATTTCATAATTGCAGAATCCAGAAACTGGGTCTACAGGTTGAAAGCAAATGAAAATTTATCTAAATAAAAGTTTTCCCAAATTAATACTTACATGAATTTGACTCAATGAATTTTTGAGTAAATACACAGGAAGGCCCCTTTGGATTCAAGCATTCATGGATTTACTCAAACTCTCAGTTGTCTTTAGGAGGCTGAGTATAAGAAAGCTATGTGGCTGAAGCAGGCCCTGAAGAAGATATTGGGATCTGATCTCAGGCCCTCCTCCTCCCTTCTCTCTGCTTCCTGACTGCCATGCAGGTGTGGAGCTCCTGTACCTTGCCCTTCTGCCATGGCATGATTCCAACACTGTCCCAGAGCAATGGCATCAACCAGCTATGAAATGGAACCATAAGCCCAAAACACCTCTCCTCCTTTTAGTTGTCTCTTATAAGCAACTTTCTAGGCTCAGAAATAACAATAGTAAATAAGAACTCTTTGGTGATTTACAAAATTCAGTGGTTACAAGAGGATTACAAATTCCTTAAAAATAGAAGTTATACCTTCCTCTTCAAACCCACTGACTACAGCTTCCTCCACTTTACGCAAACCAGAGTCCTTCAAATCTTGACAACCTTATCTCCTAGTTCAGAATTTGAGGCCAAGGCTCTGGGGCAGTGCTCAGTTTTCCTGATCCTGCCTGATGGGTTCTGGGAAAGCGAGAGTGTTAGAAATAGGCTCTGTTCCAACAACTGTAAGCTCTTCAAATACAAGGAGTGGGGGGAGGCACAAATGTGAAAATACCAGCCGCAGTTCTCACCTCTTACTGGGTTGTTCTGCCATCCCAAATCCTGCTTTCCCTCAAAACTACAAGCCCTGCTTCCTGCTTTGCAGTGATATTCTACAGAAAAAAAATACTGTTTTCTTGCATTTTATGTTTATTTTTTCTGAAACCCCTTCTTCATGGGCCACAGTTTTCCACAGAACCAGAACCAACAGAACATAAATACATGTAAGTGTGTAAATACATATATAAACATTTGTATATACAGGAAGAGTTTATTGGGTGAACTAGCTTACACAATCACAGAGCCTGAAAAATATCCCATCATTGCCCATCAGCAAGTTGAAACCAGATAAGTAGGTGCCATAGTCTAGCTCAAGAAGCCAGACTACTCAAACGCAAGAATACTAATGAAGTGACCAGAACCCTGAGACCAAAGGCCAGAGAGTCCCCTGAGGTAACTAGGACAAATGCTGGGGCTCAAAGGCCAAGTGCTAGAATCTGAAATCCAAAGGCAGCAGGCAATGAAGCAGACACCATGACGAAAGGAATAGCCAGAGTATCTGTTGCTTTTCTTCCACTCCTCAGTTCGTCGACCCTTATGCCAGCAACCATCTCTCAAAACTCTCATGAAAACACCCAAAACAAAATGCAGAGGTTGTCACGAAGGAAACTCTCAATCTGAAATTGACTAGCCCCCCTTCCAAAGAGATTTTAATTCCCATCACGTCAAAGACTGCTCACTGTGCCAGTGGCCACTTCCCACCATCTAGTCTCAGTTTCCATCATGTTCATCAGACACATACAGATGGTCACATCTGATTTTTGACAAAGAAACAAAAAATATAAAATGAGGAAAAGAAAGCATATTTAACAAATGGTGCTGGCAAAACTGGTTATTAACCTGTAGAAGAATAAAAATAGATCCATATCTATCACTATGCACAAAACACAAGTCCAAATGGATCAAAGACCTCAACATAAAGCCAGCCACACTGAACCTCATAGACAAGAAATTGGGAAGTACACTTGAACACATTGGCATAGGAGACCACTTCCTAAATATAACCCTAGTAGCACAGACACTGAGAGAAACAATTAATAAATGGGACCTCCTGAAACTGAAAAGCTTCTGTAAAGCAAAGGACATGATCAATAAGACAAAGCAACAGCCTACAGAATGGGAAAAGATCTTAACCAACTCCACATCAGACAGAAGTCTGATCTCCAAAATATACAAAGAACTCAAGAAATTGGTCATCAAAAGAATAAATAATCTAATAAAAAAATGGAGTACAGACCTAAGCAGAGAACTCTCAACAGAGGAATCTAAAATGGCTGAAAGACACTTAAGGAAATGTTCAACATCCTTAGTTATCAGAGAAATGTGAATCAAAACAACTCTGAGATTCCATCTTACACCTGTAAGAATGGCCAAGATCAAAAACACTGATGACAACTTATGCTGGAGAGGCTGTGGGGTAAAGGGAATACTCCTGCATTGCTGGTGGGAATGCAAGCTGGTACAGCCCCTTTGGATGTCAGTGTGGCAATTCCTCAGAAAATTAGAAAACAACCTTTCTCAAGACCCAGCAATACCACTTTTGGGTATATATCTAAAGGATGCTCAATCATACCACAAGAACATGTGCTCAAGTATGTTCATAGTAGCATTGTTTGTCATAGTAAGAATCTAGAAACAACCTAAATGCCCCTCGACCCAAGAATGAATGAGGAAAATGTGGTATATTTACACAGTGGAGTACTACGCAGCAGAAAAAAATAATGACATCTTGAAATTTGCTAGCAAATAGATGGAGCTAGAAAACATCATTTTGAGTGAGATAACCCAGACCCAGAGAGACAATTATCACATGTACTCACTCATAAGTTGTTTTTAAACATAAAGCAAAGAAAATCAGCCCACAAATCACAATCCCAGAGAACCTATACAGCAATGAGGACTCTAAAGGAGACAGGCATGGATTTAATCTACATGGGAAGTAGAAAAAGGCAAGATCTCCTGAGTAAATAGGGAGCATGGGGACCTTGGGAGAGGGTTTGAAGGGGAGGGGAGAGGCAGTGAGAGGAGCAGAGAGAAATTATATACATACATATATATATATATATATATACATATATATATAGAGAGAGAGCAAGATTGGCAAGAAGAATGAGGAGGAGGAGGAGGAAGAAGGAGAATGAGAAGGAGAGGAAGAGGAAGAGGAAGATATAGGAAGAAGAAGAAGAAGAAGAAGAAGAAGAAGAAGAAGAAGAAGAAGAAGAAGAAGAAGAAGAAGAAGAAGAAGAAGAAGAAGAAGAAGAAGAAGAAGAAGAAGAAGAAGAAGAAGAAAGTCTTTACTTGATGTCCACACCTCCAAACGTTCAGGCAGAACCCTCTCAGGGTTCTTTCTTCTTTCTCCTGTCTAGTTTGCTATGTGTTGATGTAGCTCAGTGCTTTTTGTCCTCTATTTGCTTTATTTTTTGCTAGCCACACCAAATTCATACCAAGTTCTCAGATTCTCAGCTTTGTGGATCTAACTACTTATTTGATACTTGCCATTAAATTCGCAAGACAAGAACCATGTCCAATCTAGACACAGTTTTTTATTTTTCTCTGGTAGCCCCTGTCTCTGTCTACTGACACACTATGAGCAACTCTTACCATCAATGTTTGGGGAAGATGTGCACTTACTTTCAATAGCTGTAAAACTGGAAGAGGAATTGCTACCTTGTAGCTTTGACCTACTTTGGTCCCGACTAGTTGCTGAAGACTTTTTTAATGTACTTGTACAAAGGCCTTAGTGTGTGGAAGTTTCTCTAGTCTGACATCCTTGTCAACAGTTGGCATGCTTTGTTCTTCAACAGTCTGCTCATCCTCAATGCTATTCACTCATCTATAAAGACTGGAGACCCTCACTGGGTTTTCAGGGTAGAAACATAGTAAGAAATAAGTTGACTCAATTCACTTTTCTCCTTAGAGATGTCTCACAAAAGGTGCTCATCAAAACCCTAGGGAATGCTTCAAGGCTCTATAACCTCTTTTCTAACTGTTCCATGTACAACGCCAAGCCTTAAAAGCCAGTATGGGGCGGGCATCTAACAGCATGCCTCCATGTTCACCACAAAGCCCTAGAAGTCAGTGGTGGGCGGAGGTGTCTAACAGAGTGGTGCGGGAAGTATCTAATAGCAGACGTGGGTTCTGGTCATTGCTCTAACTTTGACTACATGATTCAGGAGAACTACTGCATTGGGCACCCAGGTATCAGGGTGGATAGTAAGTAGGGATAAGGATACTGTCTCAGAGGATCTAAAAAGCAGAAAGACAACGAAAAGTTTAGTTCCCATAAAATTAGACATAATTGTACAGTAAGATATTCTTAAACTATGTTAGTTACAGTATATGTTTATATTTTATGGTTTATGCTTTTTCTCTTTTTGTTATTATTATAGCTCAGTGAAGGAACTAGAAAGTAGGACATTACAGACTTTTAGTGTTCTTTAGAGACTGAGGTCTTCTGAGCAGATGCCAGGTCAGGTTGTGAAGAGTCTTGTGTGTCTTGTTCATTCTGGGTAGGGGGACATACTTAATCCTAAAGGCAGTTCTAAGCTACCGAGTGATACAGAGAACATAGCATATAGATTTGCTTTGTCAAGGTCATTCTAGCTGTGATGGGAAAGACTGGTTGGGGAAAGGAAGAGGATGCAGGATCAGCCTACAGAAGAATGATTAAACACAGAAACTAGATTGCTCAGGAATTGAGAGTTCTTGCTGTTGTCGCAGGGGACCGGAGCTCAGTTCCCACCACTAAACAGCATGTTACAATGATTTAGAATTACTATTCAAAGAGGTTACAGCCTCCTTAGGCACCTGAATGCACGAGTGCACACATACACACATACAAACACACACACACACACACACGTGTGTATATGCATGCACACACATGCACACAGAGGGAGGGTGTAAAAGGAAAATAAATCTTTAAGAAAAGAAAGAGAATTGACAAGAACTTGCTTGAACTCAGCCTACGGCACCATGGAGGACAAGACTCTGAAGATACTCAGGTGACTGAATCCACTGAATTTGCTGACAAAGATAGGGAGCTCATCAGAAGTGATTAGAGTGAGCTTTTGCTATAATAGTAATAATTAAACTGTCAAGCCCCTGCCTCCACCAGCTCAGAGAGGTTATGTAATGGAAATCTTTGTTAACTACAAAGCACTGTGCACACACACAGCAGATAATTACCCACAGAAATCATACCTCCAACGCCTGCTTGCCAGAGGCAAGTCCTGAGCGTTTGAAAATGAGTTCTCGTTGATTGTGATCAACAGCAGGATAGCACATGTACTACTGGACAATGAGCTTCTGTTCATTCTCAAGTGCTCATTACAGTGGGAATTAGCAACACTTGAGTGATTGATGCTGCTCCCTTCTAAACATGCCATGTAGCAAACACTTGCTGCAGCTAAGCAAGCCTGGAATTCACACACGGGCGGATGCCAGGCATGACTGGCTACTTTTCTTGAATGGGATGAGTATGGCTATGTCACCATGAAGAGTAAACATCGCGTCTGCATGGGTCATGAGTAAGGTATTTTGTAACTTAGTCTTTCCATGTGAAATATTTTGCCTGCTATGTGTATTTATGTTTTAGACCCTTAAAAAAAGAACATTTAATTGCTTCTTACTAGCATTTTATGGACCCTTTTAGACAAAAGCCTTCACTGAGCATATCCAATTCAATCTGTAAACAATTCTAATTCCCCAGGCCATGCCTCAGTTTGGCAAAGCAGAAGAACTGTATTTCAGCTCTGTTAGTAGCATAGTGAAAATGAAAAGTACGAAGCCCCCTGTGGCCTTAATGCATCTCCTCCATATCTGGGCCTCTTCTCCCACCATTAAGGGCTATTTCTGTATAGATGACTATTGATTTACACCGTAAGAGAAGACCGCGCACCTATTCTTAAAGATCATTTAATTTTTTTCATAACCTCACTGCACTGGGATTTTAGACATACATATCCAAGATTCTGTTCAGGCCAATGGGCTGCTCTGAAATAACCCATAACCTCTTTCATACCGCTTTGATCATTTTCTGCCCTTGGTAAAATAGACATTATTAACTCCTATAAATTATAAAATCCTTTTTACCCGAGAAAAGTGTGGTCTTTCTTTTTTAACAGATTTAGCACTGATATGACTGCTTGCCTTAGGCAGCACTACTAGTAATTGAATCTGCATGCGGAAGAGGTAAGCTATCGAAATTTTAGGGAGAGGAAGCCTTGTGTGCAAAATGGAGTAAGGGAGTATGGCAGGCAACAAAGAACAGGAAATCCAGTGTTGGGGAACCTCCCGGCACAGTGTGTGAGCCCTTATACACCAGACACTTGGGCACATATCGAACACTAAAATCTGAAAACTGAAAGAATGTTAAAATTGATAAAAACCTATTAAGATTTCAAGGGCAAAGAGTGTAACTAATTCTGTAATCTGTTCCTCTGTTCTCCAGCCTTTACTTGGTACGTAATAATTGTATTTATTATCCTTATATGTGTCTGCTTTATCATTATTTTATGAAACTATTCCTGTTTTGAGAGCTATGTGTGAACCTGTGTGTGTGTGGATGTACGTGTGTCCTCGTGCTGCTGTGTGTGTCTGTCACACGCACAGAGGTGTCCTCGTCTCTCTTCCTGCATTTGCTCCCTTTTAGGCAGGCTTTTGCCCAAAACCTGGAATCACTTTTTTTAACTAGGCTTGATGTCAAAAAACTCTGCCCCCTATCTTAGAACTTGTTTCAAGCACGCACAGGACACCAAACTTGTCATGTGAGTGCTGAGATTCACACTTGGATCCTCATGGTTGTGCAGCCTGTGCTCTAACCACTGAGCCATCTCTCCAGCCCCTTTATTGGACTTACAGTCTTAGCTTAAGGATGAAAAGAAGTACATAACTTCGGTAAATAAATACATACAAAGACAGACCATCGTAAGTCTATGATAGAGAGCTACACAGAAATATATAGGCTTGACAGATAGTAGTCAAGGAAACGAAAGTCAAGAGAATACCATCTGTGGCACCTTTACAGAGCTCAGTGAATTCATGCATATAGTTTAGAAGTGATGAAAATTGATAACAATCTTTTTAAAGCAATCCAACAACATCTGTCAAGAGTCATTTAAAAGCAACTAAGATCCAGAAAATCTTGTCTCTAAATCTTTGAAATACTGTGAAAACAAATTTAGGGTCAGAAAAGATTGTTCAGTGGGTAAGAGTCTGAAGACCTGAGTTCAAATTCTGAGCACCCACATAAAAGCCAAGCGTGGTCATGCATGCCTGTAACCTTATGCTATGGGAAGTGGGGACAGAAAGATCCCTGGCGTTTGCTGGTCTGTAGCCTAGCTTCAGGTTCAGTGAGAGATACTGCCTTCATAGAATAAAGTAGAGAATAGGGCAGAATACTCAATGTTCTCTTCTAGCCCTGTGGGCATGTGCATGCAAGCAAGTACACACACACACACACACACACACACACACACACACACGGACACATATGCAGATACACACACTATGCATATACTGAACATACACATTTATATACACATAAAGACACTCACTTTTATTTAACAATGATAATTCTATAATTACTTGTAGAAACAATATGAAACCAGCAACAGAAGTATTTTTAGGTGAGTTTCAAAGGCATTTAGAGAAGATAAAATACAATTTTCCTAAAAATATTTCTTAAATAATCTAATCGAAAACCAATGTAGGCTCTGTGTACACAGAGTCTAATAGACATGACTTCTGCCTCAAGGAACTCATGGCAAAGTGGAAACCATAGAAAATTCACCTAACTTATCCAGGAAGAGAAACAGAATGCAGTGGTGACAGAGGCATGTCGTTGGGCTGCACATAAGGCTTAAATCACATCAGTGGGACAAGTGTAACTAAGTGGAATGGATGACTTAGGTTTTAAATAAGAGAAGCTAAAGAAAAGAGAAATAAAATGTTCCTGATTTTATAATGGCAAGTAAAGTCAACCTTTCATACAAGGTATATACTTCAACCAGAATTATATAAAACCAGACAAGAGAAAAAATCAGGGTGGGGGATAGAAAGAATAAGATGTTAGTGATCCTCATATGGGTGCTATTCTTCTCATGTCTCATATTTGGCTTTTCCTGGATATTCTATTATAAACTCCTATTGCTTTTCTAATGAAAGAAAGATCCAAGGAGTGCTCAGAAGGAAGATAGAGGCACAAAATGTTTATATTTTAGAGACAATAGTCAGAGTTTCGGGAGAAAACCAGGATTGCACTCTTCCAAGGATCCTTAACATGGAGTAACATTCCAAATATCATTTGCCAACATAGTAGGTCCCACCCATTGAAAATAGCGACAAAAAACACCAAGTACCCAGCATGTCACTTAAGAGGTACGGGAAGTGCAGCTTTACTCAGAATACGGCGGTCTTCTGCCTCCACGCGCTCTGCTCAGCCCAGAGCCCGGTGTAGATTCTGCTGTTAACTCAGAGCATTAGAAGCTTGATTTGCATAATGCTGTGGAATTTATGAGGCATTTTCCTAAAGTTCTTACTTTTATTTTATTTTCTCAGCATCCCTGTGAGGTAGGTAGGACCGATATTATTTTTCTCATTTTACAGTTGAGAAATCTAAGACTTAGATGAAGTTTCTTGCCTCTGGTTATGAAGCTGCTAAGGCTTAGAAGGGATGCTGGAACCCAGCCGCCTTTCCCACATAGAGTTTGCTCTGCTGTGTCACAAACATCAAAAGATAGTTGCCTCTCTCTTGCAGACAAAACCAGGCCAGCATCTGTGGGAGCAAAGGAACCGTCTTACTTGTAATCTGTAATGTAATGCAACACCAGCAACATTCTACCACACACACAACAGACGCCCAAGTATTGTTGGTTGTACCACTTCATGAAAAGATTATTAATGATAAGACTTACAACTTAATAAACATATGGTTCCTAAATAAATTGTTTTAGAACATCCAAATGAACATTTTCCTTAAAAATACTACTCAAAAGATGAAATAATATTAGGACAAAAAATAAAAAGTCAGAAAAAGAGGAAAATTAGGAAGACCTAAAATCTTTTTAACAGAGATTACCATTTAAATATAATAATTTAAATTGTACTGTATATTAGCATCTTTCCTGATGCTTTGATAAACACCATGACCAAAGATAACTCAAGGAAAGAAGAGTACATTTTAGCTTTTGGTTCCAGAGGGAGAGTTTGACCTGGCATGGCGGAAACATGGTTGGTGGCAAAAAGAAGCAGGCACAGCAGGAAGCAGTAGGCTGTGGGAGGAGATAAAATCTCAAGGCCTGTTCCTGGTAAAGTTCTCTCCCTCTCTCTCTCTCTCTCTCTCTCTCTCTCTCTCTCTCTCTCTCTCTCTCTCTCTCTCTCCTTCCCTCCCTCCCTTCTTCCCTCCCTTTCCCCTCTCTATCACACACACATACACACACATGTTTAGGAAGCTGTACCTCCTAAACCTCCCCACATAGCACCATCAACTGGTGGACATTTCACCCAAACTAACATAGACTGGAAAATATTATGTTAAGCAAAATAAGCTAGACTCAGAAAGGCAAAAAAATGAAACATTTCCTGTTATATGCAAAACCTAGATTTATATATTGGATATATATAAATGTGTGTATGTGTATATATGCACATACATACACACCCATAAACATGGCAAACTAGAGCAAACCATCATGATATGTCATATCAAAATCCTGCAATGAAACCCAACCTTTTTCATGCTTACTTAAAACATGAGTAAACAAACACAAAATTTGTCATTAATTTATTTTATTCCAAAACAATTTTTCTACATTAAACATGATTAGACATTAGGAGGAATGAGGAAAGCCTTTCAGACTCATCTAGTATGAGTTATTTCCTGGGCATGCTCCTTTGCCTGCTTCTGAAAAGGAGGCTAATTTCAGATTCCCTGAGGAACGCAAGAATATTCTTGTTCTCCTGATGATGGGGTGGGGGTTGTTGTTTGGTTTATTAAGGTAACATGAAACCATGCCCTGTGACTTCAGCTACATATGCCCTTTGAAAATTCTCTAATGACATGTTGGGTGCCCCACTGCACACAGATGCCCCCAGTTGGCATGAGAGCCAGACTGTTGGCCATGGGAATGTTTACTGCTTGGCGTCAGTGTGACATTATCCCTAATCTAATGAAAGGAAATGGTTCTTATTAAACATCATTCTGCAGCTTTCTTTACAGCTGTATGCATGGTCTTGCTATATTGCTTGGCAATATAGAGAGGAACATTTGTACTAATGCACAGGGAAGGAAATGTTTCTGTCTATGTGCTACTAAATGGAGAGTTCTTAAAGCTCAGCTGGTGATGGTACCACCACCACCCTCATTACTTTGGACTAACTTCTACATTTAGGATGTATCTTTAAATCCATAGTACTTTTTTTTTCCAAATGACCTTTGGAAATGATTTCCAATAACTTCAGCCAATTTTAAGCTCAAGGCTTGGTAGGAAAAGGTCACTCTGCATTTAGACCAAATGTGGATGGATTTCTGCTCCCCATAGCAAGCCTTGGCTTCAGGACTTACTATTGTGTTTGACCCAATCTTCTTTCCAACCCAGGCATATTGACAGCCTCCATCTGGGCTTTGTTTAAACTTCTTTTGTACTTCTCATGGGCTTACATGTTAGTAAATAATTTCTTCCTGCACTACAGATGCAAATTGCTCAGAAAATAAGACAATAGATAGGGTATGCTTTCAACTTCATGTAAAATCATTCTATGACTTCACCCTGATGATATGGAAAGTCTAGCTTTTGAAGTATACGGATCTGGACAGTAGCAACCCCTTGTTGCCTCCTCATTCTTCCCTCCAGCTCTCTTACAGCAGGGCAAGAAAGAAGAAAATCATGGCTGGAGTCTATGTGTAAACATACTTGCTATAGTTACACGACACAGACTGAAAGAATGCTTTCATTTTGTTTTGTTTCCCCCTAAGAACCATCACTTAGGTGGCAGGTGCTACTGGGAGGGCCACCTTGTGAGCAATGCTGTTTCCTTGCCACTCAGTGTCCTGCCCTCCCCTCACAGTGCCTTGGTTCCTACCACATAGCATTACAGGTGAGCCACAGTGGGGCTCTGTAGCTTCTGAGAGTCCATCTATGTCAGAGGAAGACTTCAAAAGTCTTCCAGAGACTCATTTTGATGTCTGAAGAGGGCCTAACAGCACTGTCAGAATCAAGGAAGGAGGCCTCTCTCCCTTCTCAACTCTGCTCTCCAAGTTGGCCAGATAGAAGCAAGGGTCCATCCTACCATTTGGTATGCTATGACCTGGAAGGGAAGCTTAGCTGATCACCAGGAGACCTAGATTCACGCCACTTTCTGTCTTTTACAAGTTCGAGAGCTTGAAACTAACTCACTTATCCCCTAGATTTGGTCTTCTGTCTGAAAAGAATGAATGAATAGAATTGTTTTTGTAAATTCAAGAAAATGAAGAACAGCCCGAGCAGCTCATTTTCTGAATAGCTCACTGTCCTTGGATCTGACTCCTCGAGGAGTCAGATGACCACAGCTCTTCAGATGCATATTTCAAAGGAGAGGTTTGTGTGAGCCCCATCTGGCCTGAGGGTTTACCAGAAGGAAATAATTTCTTATATTCAGTATAGCAGCCTAAACATTCCAAATGGCTTTCTCTTACTACACCAAAAGATACCTCATTTACACCTATTGATTAGCATAGATTTGGGGTATAATGTTGGAGACCCCCCATTATAAATTGCTGCTAACTGGCTAGCCCTCCCACCACCACCATGCAGAGGGTTGCTCCAGGGCACTGGGTCCTCCCTGGAGAGAATTGTGGCATTTACCAGGCAATGATAGTAACATGTGGAAATGCAAAAGACCAGCTCTTCCATTGCCATGTGAATCCACTTTGGATGTCACTGATGCTCTGCAGAAATCAGGTTAAGCCTGCACTCTCTACTCCCCAGTTTGCCTCCTGGGCCCATCCTTGACTGGCTTTCCCTGTCAGTTGTCTCTTACAGCCCTTGCGTCTGAAATCTGGCTGAGGAAACTTCATTGAGTGATATATGGTTATGAGTGATCATGTGTGCTAGGAATCGAACCTGGGTTCTTTGCAAGAACAGTTGTACTCTCAAATACTGAGGCATCTCTCTAGCACCCCTCAGATTTTAACCTGGGCCTCAGACAACTAATACCTTTTTAGAGGAAGCAGCAATCACATTGAAAGATTCCAAAGCATCCCTTCCTTCTGGTTTCCACCCAGCACTCCCTTCCTCACAGTCTTCCAGCATCTCTCTCCTGACTCCTATTTCTAGCAGTCCACCTGGGCCCCAAGAGTAATTAGAAACTGCTTCATTTGCTTCTTTCATTTCAATTAGTCTCCTACCCAGATGAAGAACTTCCCTGCCTGCTACCACCTTCAAGTGTCTACCACCCAATTCCTGAATAAAACTTATTAATTTTATCAAGGGCTTATTCTTTCAAGTCAAGCCATATTGGGTCTAAAAATTGAAGAAAGGAGATAGACAGATCTAGAGCTGGCATCTATTAGAGCTCCAGTCTTGTGCTTCAAGTGCCATGTGACATCAGTTTGTGAACTGAGGGCACACGACAGATGTAATAGGAGGCATGGCCCAGATGGCAGCTTGATTAGAAACATCTCAATATGTCCAAAAGATCATGGCATGCATGCAAGGTTTTTCTTTTCCATGAAGCCTTTGTAAAATTCATGATAAGACTCTATATTTAATAAGGGACTCATTAGGAAGCTCAGCATGAAAATTTGAAAACATGGGGTCTGGACAGTTTGGGACAATAAGTGTTTGTCAAAGAAGCACAAAAGATAAGAAGAATAACACATCACGCCTGGTGGAGGAAACAGAACTGTTCATTACACTAGAATTTGTAATACCCAGCATGCTAACAACCACCTTATGCTGTCTTGGGCTCAAAAATATTTTCTCTTAAAACATGCCACTAATTCATATTTTTATTATAAAGTACCTCAAAATTTCTTCAACACTCCTTGAATGTTCTATCCTGACCTTTTGTATGAGTGATATCTACTTACCTTTGACTTAGCACAGTGCTCCTCTTTATACAAGACTCTATCCAATAGATGCCTGAAAGCTGGGGTACTGAAGTCTATTAACAGGTGGGTAGAACATTCAGAGTGGAAAGCCAGGCAAAAACATGATCACTTCCAAGTAAATGGAGAACTACTTAGAACGGTATTTTAAAACATACATTTTTAAATGAGCTGTTCATTTCCAGACTTTTCTACTTATTATTGTCAGACCATGGTTGATCATGGGTAGCTGAAACAATGGAAAAATAAACCATGACTGATGAAGGAAGACTACTATGGTCTGTTCATATAAAACTTCACTGTGTTCCTAAATCCCTCGGGTACTGTTCTAGAGATACTGAGAAGTACACAGTAGGTCCCAGCTATCTGATTACAAAGCTTACACTCTAGTAGTACAAAAAAGACCCTACTGAGGAGATACTGGGAGTTGATAGTTCCTGGAGGTGAGAGTCAGTGATGTGGTCACTTGTAGGATTCCCATGCATTGTGTGACCCCACATCTACGCATACACAGGCACTAACTGGGTTATTAAGAAAACAAAAAGCTAAAGTGATTGTGGTAGGTGCCTTTAGTCCCAGCACTTGGGAGGCAGAGGCTGGCAGATCTCTGTGAGTTTGAGAATATCTTAGTCTACAAAATGAGTTCCAGGACAGCGACAGCTACATAGAGAAACCTGCCTTAAAGAAAGACAGGAAGGAAGGAAGGAAGGAAGGAAGGAAGGAAGGAAGGAAGGAAGGAAGGAAGGAAGGAAGGAAGGAGAGAGGGAGGGAAGGAGGGAGGGAGGGAGGGAGGGAAGGAAGGAAGGAAGGAAGGAAGGAAGGAAGGAAGGAAGGAAGGAAGGAAGGAAGGAAAATGTTATAAACAAAATTTAATGGCAGAATTGGGAGTGTATTTGATCATATTTCATTCTATACATGTATGAAAGTTTCAATAATAAAGAAGAAATCTTAAAATAAAAAAATAGACCATCAGGGCTTAGAAGGTAACTCAGTCTGTAAAGTGTGCTTTGCACTGACCTAAATTCAGATTTCCCAGAATCCATGTAAAATGTCAGACATGGTGCGACCTGTTTGCAGTCCCAGTGAAGGGAAGGGACAGAAATAGGTGGATCTTTCGGGCTTGTTGGCCTGTCATTCTGGCCTATTGAACAAGTTATAGATGATGCCTGGGAAACAACCATCTTCAGCACACACACACACACACACACACACACACACACCCCATTAGCCAGGGATTATGAAACTGTATTGTATACTGTAATAACCACCACTGAGGAAATAGAATGATGCATCCATGAGAGACCTCTTTAAGCTGGCTGCTGGAGTAAGCCTTCTCCAGCAGGAGACGCTGAGACATGTGGAAGGGAAGGGCCGGGGCTGGGAAGAAATTTGATTGCAGGGCAATCAAATGACTGCAAGGGAGTCAGGGTAGCCGGTGAACAAGGTGCATGACTCCAAAGGTGAAACTGGAGGAAGGCAGAGGATCGTGGGAAGAAACACAATTACATTTCAGAACCATGCTGTGCTTGAAACTAAAACCACACTGTGAAACTCACACCCCAGAGGAACCTGAAACCAGATCCCATGGCAAGATGTCATGCAGTCACCTGGGGTGAGCTGCTGCCAGGTCTAATTGAGCAGTGGAGTCACTCTCCTGCACCTCCCTGCCTCCACTGTTCCCTCCATAAGTTTGCTCTCAGTACAGACGCTTTTAACAGTAGTGTGAAAGCCTGTTGTTTTACTATCTGGGTCTGAAAAAAATGAAAAAGAAATTCAGAATCCCTTTGAAGTATCATGTGGTCTAGCCTCAGCAGCCCAAACTCTGCTCTCTCCATCTGCCACACACAACCGTATTAACCTCCATGCTGTTCTTAAACACACAAAGATGCTCCCATGTTAGGATTTTTGCACAGTTGCTATGTCTCGCAGAAGCTCTTTCTCAGGAAAACCAAATTACAGCTGCCTTTGCCTTCTTCAGGGGCTCTTTTGGTGGCACAATCTCAGGGAACATCCCAGTGTCCTCCACTCTCCCACCATCGTTGCTACCTGATGCCCCTCCTTTTCAATACTTCACACGTTGTATCTCCTAACGCGCTCTATAATTAATACAACTGTCACTTTTGCCATGTATTTTCCGTGTTCCCTTTGCAGTCTAGAATAAGCTACGGGAGGCAGAGATCTTTGTCAGGGGTGAGGAGCAGAGGGTTGAGAATTATTCACCAACAGTCCTTTCCTTCTAACCAGTGTGTATTTCCTGAAGTTGACTCTGGGTGAGATTGTGTCATTGCTTTGGCCATAGAAGATGAAAAAGAATGGAAAGCATGTGGTTCCATACTTATCACAGTCCCCACCTCTCCTTCTGATATATCACCCCCATGTGGTCTCACACTCCATCACATTCCACTCTCCTTCTGATAGATCACCCCACAGGATTCCATATCCATGACATTCCCCCCTCCTTCTGATATATCACCCCCACATGGTCACATACCCATCACATTCCCCCCACCTTCTGATATATCACCCCCACCTTTCAAGGGAGAGGTTGCTGGAAGGGCTCAGGTCCTGTATGATTAACTTGAACAATATCACCCTAGCAACCTTCAAAGGGTATCTGATATGACTTTGAAAAAACTTTCATTTCAAGTCACTGCATGGTTACGAGTATTTGCTATCACCACATAACCAAGAATATTCTGTTTCATTTGTTTGATTCTTCATAGGTACTTACATATATGAAGCATATGTTTGGTAAAGGTTTGTCAAGTGAACCTTTCTGCCTTTATTTTTTTAATTTTTATTTGGAAAGCTTAATGTGTGTGTGTGTGTGTGTGTGTGTGTGTGTGTGTGTGTGTGTGTGTGTAATGGAAACTGCATGTTCATTTCCCAGGCATTCTGACCCAAATAATCACACAGGAACTATATTAATTACAACACTGTTTGGCCAATGACTCACGCATATTTCTCACTAGCTCTTACATCTTGAATTAACCCATTCCCATTCATCTGTGTTTTGCCACAAGGTTGTGGCTTACTGGTAAAAGGTTCTTGGCATCTTTCTCCTTCAGCAGCTACTTGGCATCTCCCTGACTCTGCTTACTCTCTCTATATATCTCTCTTCAAATTTCCCACCTGGCTTTATTCTACCCTGCCATAGGACAAAGCAGCTTCTTATTAACCAATGGTAATAAAACATATTCATAGCATACAGCAGGGACTCATATATATATATATATATATATATGACTATAATATAATAATAACATATAATATGATATAATCATATATATATATATGATGTATTTATGTTACAGTCATTGCCAGCATCTAAATGGAGGTTTTATTCAATTGTTATTCCATTGTCTTATCTTATGGTGGACTTTGTCATCAACAATAAACATTTTCCATGGGAACTAAATCATTCCTTGTCCTCAGAGGAAGCCACTGCATCCACTTTAGAGTACATTGCAATCTACTTTCAAAAAAAGACAGAGACGGACTTATATACTCCCCTGTGTTGGGTAGGAAAACTCCCATGCACCCCTGGGTTGGGTAAGTTGGGTGGGGAGACTGCCATGCACCCCTGTGTTGGGTGGGGAAATTGCCATGCACCCCTGTGTTGGGTAGGGAGACTGCCATGCACCCCTGTGTTGGGTAGGGAGACTGCCATGCACCCTTGTGTTGGGTGGGGAGACTGCCATGTACCCCTGTGTTGGGTGGGGAGACTGCCATGCACCCCTGTGTTGGGTGGGGAGACTGCCATGTACCCCTGTGTTGGGTGGGGAGACTGCCATGCACCCCTGTGCTGGGTAGGGAGACTGCCATGCACCCCTGTGTTGGGTAGGGAGACTGCCATGTACCCCTGTGCTGGGTGGGGAGACTGCCATGCACCCCTGTGCTGGGTAGGGAGACTGCCATGCACCCCTATGTTGGGTGGGGAGACTGCCATGCACCCCTGTGTTGGGTAGGGAGACTGCCATGCACCCCTGTGTTGGGTGGGGAGACTGCCATGCACCCCTGTGCTGGGTAGGGAGACTGCCATGCACCCCTGTGTTGGGTAAGGAGACTGCCATGCACCCCTGTGCTGGGTAGGTTGGGTAGGGAGACTACGATGTACCCCTGTGTTGGGTAGGGAGACTGCCATGCACCCCTGTGTTGGGTAGGGAGACTGCCGTGCACCCCTGTGTTGGGTAGGGAGACTGCCGTGCACCCCTGTGTTGGGTGGGTTGTGTAGGAAACTGTCATGCGCACTGCTGTGCTTGCTAGGCAAGTCTTCCTGGGGCTGCTGTAGCGATGTGGAGGTGAAACAGCGCTGCAGGCGAGGCTGGTCCTAGAATGGGACAGAAGCCTGTGTGAGCTTTGGCCGTGAGGGCGGAGACCAAGGTCCTGACAGCAGGAACAGCACTCAGCCACAGGAGCACACAAACAGGGATGGAGTCTGACACATTACAAAGTCGTGCACATGGAGCTGGTTCAAAGCCGAGCTGTTGCTCCTCCTCACGACGAATGGGCTGTGAATTTGCTGCTGACTCTGCTACCTCAGAGAGGATCTGAATTCCTCAGTTTCCTCGTTTGTAAAGCAACAGTCCTTTGAGAGCCCACTGTGGAGATTGAATGCATCTGTAGCCCTGGTGTTCTGAGCAGAACCTGACAAATAGCAACTTTCCATTTGGAAAGAGGGTTGAGAACTGAACCTAGCTCAGATCCCCCAATTTTAATTCTGAAATGACAACATCTATAGATTCATCATATAAGCAAAATTACTTCTAACAAGCAACTAAAGGGTTTTGGTCAGAAAGTTGTGTTTGAGAATATTAAGATTATAATATTAAAAGAAGGCATGGGGCAGGTGTGAGAAATTTTTTTCTCTCAGTCAATAAAGTGCCTACTTTATTCCTCAATTCTGAGAAATTGAGTCTGAGCCCAAAACTCATGTAAAGAGGCAGGCATGGTGGAGCACACCTGTAATCTCGGCCCAGGAGAAGTGGAGCCAGGAGGACCTCTGAGGCTTGTCGGCTATCTATCCTAGACATAACAAGCTACCGGTCCCAGGGAGAGACCATGTCTCAAAACCCAAGATGAATGACTCCTGAAGAATGACCACCTGAGGACTTCTGCCCCCACATACACCTGCATGCACAGGACCGTGTACACGCATGCAGATGTACACAAGAACTGTGATAGTTCAAGCACACATCATGGAGCCATGGTGTGCAGCTTCAGAGGACATTCCAGGAGGGTAGGGAAGGACAGAAGCAAATCGTCCTGGAAGCTTTACATCATGCAGCTGAGAAGCAAGATGGCAAGGCCAGGTAAAACAAAGAGACCAGAGGGAGCATACTTTAATGGAAAAATGGCAAATTCTATTTTAGACACTGACCACTTAAGGTCACGCTACTCAGAAAGAAACTGGATATGATAAACTGGGGCCTAATGAATTTAAGGCTGCTCTGAGACTGTTTCCCAAAAAGCTTATAAGATATCTGTCACCCCTCCATACTCAGCAGCTCTTATTCATAATTTATTCTCTACATGCAATCATGGAGTGTTGTTATATAACCTATTTATTTGCCATTGTCCTTTTCCATTTGCCCCATATAAGCTCTGCAAAAACTGGAATCTTCTCTCTCAGTCATTGCTGAATGCCCAGAGTGCAGGAAAGACTCCCCTGCATGCTTCTGAAAACTACTCTGAGAATGAATACTTTAAAGAAAAACTGAGGGACATAGCTTTCAAAGATGTACTCACTACCAAAGGTCATTTTAGATTTTTATTAGTTATGAGTTAGAGAAATAAAAAGGAGAGCTAAGGAAAGGAGGTTAGATACCAAACCATGTTGAAATACGATCAAAGTGTATTAAAGATATGTGGGAAACTCACAATAAAACCTATTATGTATAATTGATTTACACTGGTAAAAATATAAAATTATTAAAAATTAAAACATAAAGCTATGCAAATTCCAATAATTACAGAGAACGAATGGATCATAGCTGAACCAAAGCATGAGCAAACTCTGTGCATATAAAGAAGACAGAAGTGGAAGGATCCTAGATTAGTACCAGAAGCAAAACCAGCAAGGGTGGAAGAGTCTTATTCTAAAGCATAAGATAAGAAATAGAACAAAACAGGTTGTTGGGGTTGAAGAAATGGCTCTGTGGGTAAGAGGGCTGGCTGAGCAAGCATTAGGACCTGAGTTCCAATCCCCAGAACCATGGGAAACAACAGGTTATGGTCATGCACTTGCCTCCAACAGTGTGGGGATGCAAACAGGCCTGTTGAGCTAGCCAGATCTCAGGCTAGCTGTCAGTTCAGTGGGAAACCTTGTCTCCCGTGAATCAAGTGCAGACTGTAAAAGTGGGACATCTGATCAGAAAGTCTCTGGTCTTTGTGAGCATGCGTGACCACATCTGCACACATGTGCTACTAAGTCACACAGCGTGCATGCACACACATGGTGAGAGAGAGAGAGAGAGAGAGAGGTTCAAGGTCATTCTCAGCTATGTACTTTGAAGTCAGCCTATGCTAGAGAGATCCTGTCTCTAAATAAATAAACCATAAAAGTATTAGAAGAAAATAGTTCATTTTATATGTCATGGAATTAAAATTGATATAATCTGATATACAGATATCTAACTTTACTATTCTGCAAACAAACCATTAAAAAAGGAAAGACATGTAGAAAATGGGAAGTTTACAGAAAGAAAATACAAGTAATTAGCTTTTATAAAAGAATATGCTTGAATCATAATTTTTAAAGCCAATAAGCATCAAAATGATGGCCACAAAGCTTTATAATGATAAAGACAGGAAGATATGGCTCATACAGGGCAAACACTCATACATTCCTGGTGAAAGTGTTAATTGTATAGCCTTTTTATGTGGTCATTTGTAAGAACAACTAAACATTTAAATATACATACCATTTGTCCAAATAATTCTGAGTCTGAGAATTTAGCCTACAAAATATACTGTGTAAATCAAAAGTACACAGGCATGGTTATTGACAAATTTCTTATAATAAAAAATCTCTACACATATACAATAGTTACATGCCTTGCAGCATAGAATTTAAGCTGAACTGGATAGGCTACAGTTAGCAATGATGAGGTCAATCTCAATGATTATGGACAAAGAGATGTTTAGCCACATGCTGGCAAATGGAAGAAAAGGTTGCTGAACGTCACACATAGTGCTCAAAGACAAATAAAGAAGTCCTTGCACAGTGCATGTACCATAGGTTTTCAGGGTGCTATACAGGGGCTGTTAGCTGTGGTAGATCCTGAGGAGTTAGGCTGGTCTTAGGACCGTGAGGGAACCTCCATCTGGCGATAGATGAAGAAAATGACTGAGCCCCACATTGGAGCACTGGACTGAGCTCCCAAGGTCCTGATGAGGAGCAGAAGGAGAGAGAACATGAGAAAGAAAGTCAGGAACGTGAGGGGTGCGTTCACTCATGGAGACGGTGGGACAGAACTAATGGGAGATCACCAACTCCAGTTGGAATGGGACTGATGGATCATGCGACCAAACCCGTCTCTCTGAATGTGGCCAACAGCGGGGGCTGACTGAGAAGCAAAGGACAATGGCGCTGGGCTCTGACTCTTCTGCATGGACGGGCTTTGTGGGAGCCTTCTCAGCTTGGTCGATCACCTTCCTGGACCTGGGGGGAGTTGGGAGGACCTTGGTCTTAGCATAGAGTAGGGAACCCTGATGGCTCCTTGGCCTTGAGAGAGAGGGAGGGGAGGTATGGGTGAAGGGGAGGGGAGGGAAGGGGGAGAAGGAGGGGAGGGAAGGGGGAGAAGGAGGGGAGGGAAGGGGGAGGAGGGGGGGAGGAGGAGTGGAGGAGATGGAAATTTTTAAATATAAAAAAATAAACCATGAGAAAAAAAAGAATTTTAATGTTCACTTTTATGCTCCCTCAGTGTTGAAATATTTCAGTCACAGGGAGTCTGAGGACATATAGAATTTTATTAAAAGGGAGAATAGAGTCCTTAATATTTCAGCTCCGCAGCTCTGTCAAGCCAACCCCCACAAAGCACAGCTGCAATGTTTGCTCAATCATCCCTAAAACTGAAAAGAGACATCCTCAGGCTTAACCAAGACATCCACCATTGAAGCAGTAAGGAGTGGTGTCTGTTGGCAGAATGTCTCTTCCACCTTTGCAGGAACCTCTGTGAAGCTTATTAGAGAGGAATAATGAATGTTTTATTTTCATATCACCAGTGAACACCAAAGATCGGCCCAAGAACAACCTGAAATGCCAAAACAATTTGTGTGCCTCTAGATGGCCAACTTCTCTTCATGAGTTCAGTTGATAGCAAATCAGAACCCTTTCCACCCTTGATTAGGGGCCTGGGAAACTGACAAGACATCTGAGAAGCTTGTGCCAGGACAGGGGAGTCTGTAGCTAATTTGTTAGGTGGCTAATTTGTTAGATGGCAAATTACAAGCAGCTGCATGGCCAGCACAAATATGTGTGCACATGATGTGAAGCACCCAGGAAGAGATTGGAAGGCAGTACTAGGGTTTCATGGAGGACATCATTGAATTGAGAAGTATTATATTCATTATTAATATGCCAGCCTTATTTCAAAAGAATTTAAGACAAGGGAGATAAAAATTTAAAAATCCCCAAACAGCTAGATTTCTATTTTTGCAACTTAAAATGAATACATATTTCTGTTTTAGAATTTTAAACAACATGCTTTTAAATACCTCTACTCGCCTATACTGGGTCTTGTTGTTGGAGGGGGTCACTTGTTGGTTCCCAGCCGCATGGCTAGCTTAGATCCAAAATAATCACACAGAAACTGTATTAATTAAAACACTGCTTGGTCCATTAACCCTAGCTTCTTCTTGGCTAACTCTTACATTAATGTAACCCATTTCTATTAATCTGTGTATCGCCATGTGGCAGTGGCTTACTGGCAAAGATTCAGCATGTCTGACTCTGGCAGCTCCATGGCGTCTCTCTGACTGTGCCTTCTTTCTCCCAGCATTCAGTTCAGTTTTCCCTGCCCACCTAAGTTCTGCCCTATCAACAGGCCAAGGCAGTTTCTTTATTCATTTATGGTAATCACAGCACACAGAAGGGACATCAGGATCTGGCCCTGTGCAAGGATTCGGCAGATATATCTTTAGGATGATGAAAGGGTCCTATCAACTGCAGTAATTCCTTGGTTTTTATTATAACCACTTGCGCATAAATCAATTTCTCATTGAAAATGATTCCATCTTTTGAGATTACTCTGCCAAATTATTAAAAATTATGAGCAAATTTTTTAACTAAACCTTTTCACCCTCAGTGATCAGTGTGGTCTATCTGTTAAAATACCTGAAGATGAGCTTGGGGTGCCACTCAATTGGTAGAATGCTTGCTCCCCATGCCCAAGGTCATGGATTTACACCCTGGCTGCACACAGACCAGGTGGACTGTTACAAGCCTATATTCCCAACAGTCCAGAGGTGGGGGAAGACAAATCAGTTCAAGATTATCTTCAGATCCACAGAGAGTCCAAGACCAGCATGGGCTAAGGACATGGTCAGAAGAAAACAGGAGGGAAGAGGAGAGAAAGGCAAGAGAAATGAAATGTCCGAGACTGTAGAAAGAAGCAAGCACAAGTAGTTGTGAATATTAAGACAGCATTATGATACTATTTTAACAACCTCTATAGCATTAGGAACTCTCACTAAGGTGGGTTGTATGTGTGTCTACTCTGTTTACATTGCAAGTTCCATCTCATTGGTTGTCAGAATTCCAGGGATTTCCCCCCCCCCTTCAATCTTTATCACTTGTCCTATTGTGGACTATTTTCTTTCCTTGTCCCTCAATAGGTACCAGCTGACCATAAGACTCTTTAATTTTATGTTTTTATTCAGTATCTAATAGTATAAATATACATGCATGTATACGTAGCCATATTGATATACATGTGTATATGCATATATAATCATAGATGTGATCTTCTTACTATTGAGACTACAATGATTTTTAGTGTTGTAAGATTACAAAGGACAATGAGCTTGTATCAAGCTCTCCTTGACACTTGTTACTGATTTAGCCTTCACAGCAATACCATGAAATAGACTACATTATTTATCCACATATGTCTGATTTGCAATTTGTGACTTAGGGAGGATAAATATCTTCCCCATGCTCAGACAGCTAACAAGTGACAGGCCCAGCCCTTGAACTCAGGTGATGCCAAACTCCGTGTTATAGGCCAGGGTCAAAGTAAGGTTGAACTAAACAACATGGCCTGCTGCCCAGGAGTGCTGGTCTATAAAAAGCTCAGACCATGGCCAGAATAAATCAATAGCATGCTACCAGCTCACTTAGATTACCACACAAATTTTCACAGTTAAAAAATGATAGCACTAGCTAGACAGCTCTCACAAGTGGACACCAGCCTCCCACCAGTGCCAGTGCCCCACCTTAGAGGAGTGTTTCAGGAAAGACACTATAAGATGGGAAGTCCAGCTTTGACCATGTCCCTCAACCAGGTGGCACTCTGGTTGTAGGCAGGTAAAATCCTAAGTTTGGTTAATATATGGTTTGGGGCTGCTCACTGGGAAAGAGTGGTTCCTCATGTTAAGTTGGTAATATCTTCCCCAAAAGATGTTTGCTTTGGACAACTTCACACAATGAAAAAAAGTTACTGTTCTAAGCATTAGCAAGGAAGGGTATCTATTCCAAAACTGATGTCAGCCTGACCTAGCTGTTCTTGGGACTATTAAGCAGAATCCCAGCTCCCTCCATCCCTGTGTATTTATTTGTCTTACCCCATCTTCCTCATCTCACTGAATATTGAACTTTCTGCCACTGTCCCGTGAAGCAGAGCAAGCTCACTGCCTGCTTCCTCTAGCCTTGCTCTGAAAAAGTTCAGTGCTTCTCCTTCCAAACATACCATGTTCCCACCCTTCTCCATAGTACAGCACACAAGGAACATGGAGGTATTTGTGGGATACACAAAACAGACAAGGCTGCTGGAGGTTGTGGGACCACGGGCTTATGTCTCCCCAAACCACACTGACAGACCAGGGTCTGTGTGTGGGTGAACACCTTGCCTATTGTCTCCCACCCAGCAAATTCTGCCATGAGAGCATGAGTTACCACGACAGATATGTAGGATCAGATTTGACTTTTCTCAATTAGTGTGACTAGGCCAAGGAAAATAAAACACAAACAAGCAATGTACACTGAATGGGAAAAATAAATTCAAAGTCCAAAATGATATCATTTGTTTCTGAAAGTAGGAAAATACATCTTCTGCCCCCTTCTCTATACTTCTGCAGACCCCTAATTTTCCTTTACTAAGTGACTTATTAGCTTAACTCTCCCATGTTTTGTCTGGGTCTAGTGCAAATAGGCCCTAGGAGAGGTGACTAGAACTTGTTGGGTCCCCCAGTGTCCGATGGATATCCCCAGTAGGATATGAGGTGCATCCTGCATCCTTCCAATGGGTGGTAGAACATGAACGCACGTGCTGTGTAACAGTACCTTTTAAGGTCATTTACTGAAACCCACAAGAAGAGAGGTGCCTCTGAATACACCAGTGAATCACAGCACAGATTTTTTGGCCCAAGTAAAAAGGAGCAGTGAAATAAAATAAATAATGTAGATTTCAATTTAGTCTCCAGATCTCCGTTACTCTAGGCATGTGACTCTTGTGTTGCTTCCATCGTGGTCTCAGTGTTGATTCTGTCTTCTTAGGTTCAATGAACATCTAGTTTCTAAGTTTAAGTAATGTGCACTTTTTTTCAAACTAGAAGTGTGTTGCTCTTGATACAGATTAGGTTGCACCATCATGTCCCTTTCCTTGTGGGGAGTGTTTGGGTGAATGCTTAAACGTGGTATTGTTGTGCCAAGTGAAATACATGCTTTGCCCCATTCTGTTCTTATGGAAAATGGGTAAGAGTTATTCAATTTACCCCTATTTTTGAGGAATAAATCAAGAATCAGGTAGCTACATAAATTCTCTGAAGTTACAATTCTTGTCCCGAAATCAAGGCTGCATTCTTATTTGGGGGACTGTAGGTGTGTGGAAACCATCACACCAGACTTGTAAAGACTACAGGACAAGCTATGTGTCATTCCCCAGAAACCATCCACCTTAGTCACTAACATGATCTCTTAGTGGGATCCAGGGGCTGATCAATTAGACTAGTCTGGCTGGCCCCGGAACCCAGGGGATCTGCCAGTCTCTACCTTCCCAACACTAGGATTACAGCAAGTACCACCATGCCTGGAATGCCACATGAATTCGGGGCACTGCACTTGGGTGCTCATGCCTGCTCTGAACACAGCTACCAGCACCCCTCACATCTGCACTCATACCCACAACTTTCTACCACTCTAGGACAAATAAACTTTAAACTGAGATTGATGCGTCTGCTTGTAAAACCACATACAAAGTTGCTTTGCTTTTTCTCGATGTTCTTTTAAAGTAAAAACTTGGACTGAGAGGCCCAGTATCCTGCAGACCTGTGAAGTTTTTCCATTTGGACAGATGGGGGAGCATGTAGGCAGCTGATACCTTGTCTCGTGTGTTCCTAAAAGTTGGCCCAAGAGCTCAGTGACAAGCATTAGTTTTGGTGACCTGAGCTGATGAGGATAAAAAAATAATGTCAAGTTCAGGACATGTGAAGGTTCCACTATGCTTCACTGACAGTGGACATCCAGAAGGAAGGATGACCAAGCAGCCTAAGGATGGTGACATCCCAGGAAGCAGTAGATCACTGGGACTTCCATGCAAGGCTTTGCTTAACTGAGATTTTTATCTAATAGTCAGGCATCTTAAGACCATAAAAGAGGTCTGTATCTAGAGTCAGATTGACTTGAGTTCAAATCTGTACCACCAGATAGTGTTGTTCTGTTTTGTTTTTTGCTTCAGACTCTCTTTGTCCCCAAGAGAGTGTATGGAACATTACATTCCTTCAACATTTATTGAATGAATGAATGAATGAATGAATGAATGAATGAGCAAGCAAATTAGTAACTTATTGAAGCCTCAACTTTCTCATCTAAGGAATGGTGTCAGGAAACATACATTTTGGAGCTTCAGAGAGTCTTATGACTATAGAACCAACCATTTTCCTCCAGCTCTGGTCCACATCACTAATAATTGCTGAAGTCTAACATGTGTAGCATTCCCTAACACCTGCCACCTCCTGCCAGCTTCCTGTATGGATATTTCCCCACAATGACTTCATCTCCAGTCCCCCAAGGGAAACACCACCCCCACACACAAACATACACTCACACCACTGCCTCCCTCCGAGTCACTGTTGAGCTGGGCTTCAGCTGCTCCAAGTCACAGTCAGTGTCTATCACAGGCGAGATAGCAGTCATGCCCCAGCTGAGGTGGATGAGGATGGTCATTTACAAAGGATTGTTTCCAAAATGTAAGGAAGAACAGGAGGGAGCTGGCCAGGAAGATGACACAGTACCCTGAGGGGAGTGAGATGAGAGTTGTCCTCACTACAGGCTATGCAAGGACCAGAGAGGGAGCAATCTATAAGGGTCCACCACCCTTGATATGCTAGATCCTTTGAGACATTTCTTCCCACATGCATAATGATGATACATCCCCAAAGCCTGAGACTTTTCTCCCCACACGCACAGTGATAGTGACATACCCCCAAAGCTTGAGACATTTCTTCCCCCACACACAGTGATGCTGACATTCATCCAGAGCCTGAGACATTTCTCCACACACTCATAATGATGCTACATCCCCAGAGTTCAAGACGTTCTCCCCACACCTACAGTAATGCTGACCCCAAAGCCTGAGACATTTCTCCCCACACCCACAGTGATGCTGACCCCTGGAGCCTGAGACGTTTCTCCCCACACCCACAGTGATGCTGACCCCGTTTCTCCCCACACTCGCAGTGATGCTGACCACGCCCCCAGAGCCTGAAACGTTTCTCCCCACACCCTCCTTCTCTGGTATTCCCACGTCTTCAGCATCTTGTCATATCGCTAAGGCAGCCATCACTCTAGAGGTGTCGGTTTCTCTACCTTCTAATCTATGAAGAGAAACCACTTAAGTTTTCATTTTCCTGGTGTCCAGCTGAGGGCCAACAGAGAGCAAACTTTCAGTCTTTCAGGACCTTCAAAGTCTGAATGGATGGATGGATGGATGGATGGATGGATGGATGGGTTCTACTGAAATGCAAAGAAGAAATGGTGTATTTGAAGCCTTAGCTATGTCTTATTAGCCAACCAAACTATAATTTATACACGTAGATGTTATACATGTATTTATTAAGAAAAACAGTTTTATTTTTCAAGGCAGATTACTTAAAAGTTACTATTGCTTTCTCTTAGTAGGTGTTAAAGTATGCCCATCTGAATTCTTCATTTAATTATATGGTCATGTGTGCTTCTTAAAACATACTGATTACGCCCACTGTTAGACTACAAAGCTGGTATTGTTATGTAGTGTTTGTTGCATATAGATTCAACCTTATTGTCTGGAAAAGGAGCCAAGGCTATGCCTTTCCAATCCTGTCAAGGAAGCAACATAGGCTCAGAAATGGGGAGGGTGGCACAACCTCCCAGCCAAGAAATTATCTGCATGGTCCCTTCCTGCCAGTCTGAGTATTCATCACCTGTATTGCCTGCTGTCACTCAGTGTGGGAGGGCTCAATGACAAATGTGTGGTATGGGCCAGAATGGTAGAGGGCTCCGCACCGGCTTGCTGGGCACCAACCGTGGCTGCCATCAGTTTACCATTTAGTCGCCAAAGCATAAACAAAGTGAAAAGCGAATTAGGAAAGATGTGGTAGGCAAAATGTAAGAGCACGCAGAGATTTCCTTAGGAAAGAAAGCCAGAAGGAAGGGCAGAAAAGTGCCCATGCACCAGAAGAATACTAAAATACTTCAAGTTGTCTAACAAAACACGAAGCCACAACACGGGGATCATATAAATATTATTTCCTTTTCAAATGACACCTTTTAAACTTAGAGTTGATAGAAATAGTAGGGATGTTATTGGTGTTCTTTGTGTTAGTTTTAGAGACCGAGGCAAACTCTAATCCATCCATTTCACTTCAGGAGTGTGTACTAAGGGTCACAAGTGTGTTGGAAGCCTCCTGCGTGTGAACATCGTTATCCTCCATGCTCCATCTGACAGGACTCAAACCAAATGATAGAGATGTTCCTAAAATAAATATTTTAAAGTTTTGATTTATTAAACAAGTTGACACTGTGAGAAATGGTGGCTTGTAACTCTGACTCCAATGCTCAGAAGGCTGAACTGGAGGAATCGCCCTGAGTCTCAGGCCATCCTGGGATAGTTATTAAATTCAAGACCAGCCTTGATATGTAAGCATCAAGATCTTACACATCAGACTGTCACAAAAATAAAATAAGACAAAATATAAAACAATATGAAGCGAGAACACTTAATGGCATGCAAAGGTTTTTAAGCAAATGAAAATGTTTACACACTCTATGTGTTAAAGCAGTACCACTTCTGTAAAGTAATATTAAAATATATGGACGAATGCACCATGAATGTTACCCACTTGTCTTCATGCAACTTGCATTGTTATCACATAATAAATGATCCTGGTCGCTTCATAAAGACATTAATTTGACTTATAGTTTTGATGGCTCGCATGTCCTAGAAACATGATCCCAGCACCCTCATGCCATGGTAGAGGATGGGGAATGAAAGCAGCCCTGTGCAGAGGGGCCAAACATGGGCAGTGACTCTCTCCATTACAACCCACTTTAGCAAGATGTGTACAAGACCAGAGCAAATCTCTCCCAAGGCCCAGGCCATCAGTGACCTATCTAATCTGTGGTAGGCCTCACCTCTCAGCGGCCCCACAGGCACCCCAACAGTGACACATTGTGGACCAGCCTTCCAACACAGGGACCTGTGGGAGATCACTCCAGCTGTACCCGAACCAAGCATGAGCCCTGCCAACAGTAAATAAAACAAGAGGGTGGTGCAGCCACGCGGAGTGTGTTTTTGTCCATCCAATTTTTCTTTTTATTTTGACATACAATCTTCTTTATCGCATATGTAACAGGATGCATTAAAGAAAATTAGAATGGGAAAGAAACAAAAAGAAAAGGTTACCCAGGAATCCATTACCCATTTAAATATATGTAAGGTTTTCCTAGAAAACACATACATTTTGATCTGTGTCCTCGTGATCATTTTCCAGCTGGTCCCAGGAAAGGCAACTGGACTGCTTCCCTAGCCAGTCCTATGGTGAGAGCTTCATTCTGGGTAGTTCTCAGGTTTATTATCTCTCAGCCTTGAACACACAAACAGAGCTGGCTTTGTATAGACCCTTTGAGATTTCTCTAGAATAAATCTTAGGAGCAAATCCATGTTTTACTTTTGACCCTTGTAAGACCTCTTAATTAGAGAAAAACAAACTTGAGTCCAGCAGCCTTCATGCACCTATGAGGTATTCCAACGTCAGTGTCCTCTCAGATGCCCTCTCAGACACCTCGCCTTGCTCACGGTTTCAGCAGACTGCCTTGTTCCAGCATGGGGTGTGCTTTCTCTACTCTCTTGTCTTTCCTTATCAAGGAATGATACATCCCTTTCTCTGTTCAAGGCATGTCTATGCCATAGCCATATTGGCTACAGTTATGTGGCATTCTTAGGAGTCAAGGTCTATCCAGCCCAGAGATGAAAAGACAGACCCAAGAATCCTTTCCAAGTTTAGTATGATGAGCGCGTGTGTTTGTTTACTTGGCTTACTTAGAAGCGTGTGGTCTCCTGCAGCTGCCTCACTGGCAAGTCCCTGCAACTGAAGGGCAATTATACCGTCAAAGAGTGGCCCCTCCCCCAGCATTGTTTATTGCTTATATAGCCTTGGGGAGGACTTGTGAGCTCCTACTTTCTGAAGAAATGTTCCCACCCAGAGACAATACCCACACAACACCAACACAACACCTAGGCAGTCACCCAAGTAGCTCACTTGGTAAAGCGCTTGCCTACTTTGAGCAAAGCCCCAGGTTCCATCCCCAGGGTCGCGTAAACTGAGTGTGATGCTCCAAACTTGGAATCTCAACATTCAGGGGTGTAGGCAGGCAGCTCAGAGCCAGCCTGTGATAGAGAAGGTGCATCAGAAAAAAAGAAAGGAAGGAAGAAAGAAAAGAAAGAGAAAAAAGAAAGAAAATGAAAAGCAAGCAAGATAACAGGAAGAAATAAAAGAAACAACTGGAAGAACTTAAGGGAAGGAAGGATGGTCTGAGGGGTCTCAGCTCGTCGTGGTTGTAAGTGTGTAATAAAACAGACCTGTTTAAGGTACGACAGCCTGGAAACAGAGCAGAGCCTGAACAGGGATGGGGCGGGGCAAGATACAGCCCCCACAGACAACCCCGCCTCCTGTGATCCACCTTTCCCAAACAGATCTGCCATCCACAGCCCCACCACACCCCAATAGTCTGCTCAGACTTTGAATTCATTAATGGAATAAATCCTTCACCACGTCAGGGGCTCATGATCTGGTTGTGTCTGTAAATGCCCTTAAGCGCCCTTCAGAGTGTCCCCACAGATATCTCCTATAGGTTTGTTAATCCAGTCAGGCTGACAAGATTAACTGTCACAGAACGCCGGGAGCATTATTGCTTTCAACAATGATTTGGTAAACACCAATAAATGTAACACACACACATACACACACACACACACACACACACACACACACGAACACATCTTATATTTAATGCTGATCTCTAGCAGAAATAAGCAAATTTAAGAAAGGAGGACCAATGGCAAATGGCTTAGCTGGAATTGTTTTCCTTCTTGATGTTTATATCAATTTTTCCATAGATGTAAAATTTCTGGGATTTGGCATTCTCTTTATTACGGAAAAAAGTCATTTTAAATAATATTAACATTATGTGCTTATGATACATATTTTTTATCCTGTAGCAAACATAAATTAGCCTCAAAGGCCAGGCATAGTGGCACACACCTCTAATTCTAGCATTCAGGAGGCAAAGGCAGGCAGATCTCTGTGAATGCTAGGTCAGCTTGGTCTATAGAGTTAAACCCTGTCTTAAAACAACAAAATTTCACAATTCTAATGCACAATTCCTACCAATGGTTAGCATACCGAGTGATGCCTGCAAGTCCCTTTCACTATATTTTCAATGTATTTCATTCTTAAATTATAAACTACAAACAGAATCAAAAAAATCACAGTGACTTGAATTTTTCTTCTATTTTGTTTTAGGTTCTTTGTTTTAGCAGTTTAGAAAGCTTCTTTTTAATGTCCAGTTTAGGATTCACATTCTAGACCTTTATACTTTGAGTGTTCAACAGGTTTGCTCAAATTCACTCAAAATTCACAGCTCTGTAGCAAGGTATCTCCTAACAAGAATCCCAGAGTGGTCCCCTCTGTGGGATCCACACCAACCCTTCCCCCGTAAAAACAGAAAACAAACTACACACAAACTAAAAGAATAAATAAATTCATCTTTAGTTTATTCTTCCTGCAAACATAACCACATGGACATGTGAGGCCTTAGCTCAGAAAGGTTGCCTTGCCTTACTCTCTACCTTTGATCTATTTGTGTGTCTGTGCACACACACCATGGAATAAGGATGACATCAGAGAATAACTTGTGGAAGTTGGCTTATTCCTTCTACCATGTGGATGCCAGGGATGGAACTGTGGTGGTCGGACTTGGTGGCAAGCACTGGTATCTACATAGCCATGGTGTCAACCCTATCCTTTAATTAACAGTCCTCCCGTGAATATGCTTGAGTTGTTCTTTGTGTTCTCTGCTATTATGAGTAATGCAATCATGTGTACACTTTTGAGGGTGCACCGGGAGTCAAAGGGTCAGCCAAGGAACAAATTCACAAGTAGTTTTATTAGATTCTCAAAAACTGTCTGTCTGGCCATGGGAAAATGGCTCCTGCTCACTTCCTGGTTTCTGTCTACTCATAACGCCACACCTTGTTAATGTTCTACCTTTCTTGCCACACTTCCTCTTGCCTTTCTGCATTCCTCTTCCTCTTGTCAGAGCCCTGCTTCCTTTCTTCTTACAGGTTCTACTTTTGCTGAATAATATCCTTCATGGTCGATCTCAACGAAGTCCAGTGCTATAACAACATCTACACCCACTAAGTCCAGAGAGTTCCCTCGAGATTCTCAGTCACATGCCCATCTATCTGCCCGATGTTTTTGTCATTAGAGCCCCTGCACTTACTGAAGCAGTGCATGAAGTAGAGCTCATTGCCTTACCCTCTGCTCCTTGAGTGACATCAGTCACCCAAACACTTGGCACATTTCCAACCTTCTAGTTGTTCTTATTGCTCTCTCACACATCCCCACTAAATCATTTTCACCTCCTGCACATTTCTGAAGTGGGTGCCACACACACACACACACACACACGCACAATCTTAATGTCATTCATCCTCTCTTCAAGACCTTCTGACCTCCTCAAGGATGCTGCAATTGTTTTCTAGCTTCTTCTATCTTCAGTTCTTCCAAAAAAACCATCTCATCACAGCTCTTTCAGTGAGATTTTTTTAAGAAGTATAAAGAATATTAAGAACACTGCACTGCTTAAGGTATTAAACCTACATTTACAATCAATGCTAACTACTTAATCAGTAAAAAATGGTCTCGATCTCAGACATTGTCTGTGTGTGGAAGAAGTCTAGACACTAATTTAATATGAAAAGTGGCGCTGACTCTTTCTGAAGCAGGCCTTTCCTAGGGTTGGTTTTGGGATAGAGACAGCAACTGCATCTGGTTATTTGAACTAAGAACCAGTATTATGCTAGTATGAAGAGCTTTTTGTATAGCAAATATTTCTGATTAGAGGAAAAAGGAAAGTCAGCATTAATAGTGAATTTAATCAAACCAAAGAGGAAAGAAGTCTCTGGTTGCATGAGATTGTGATTGGTGGTTCAAGCAACCAAAACATTATTGACCCAAACTCGGTTAAGAGAGAAAGATGGATAAGGCCAGCAATGAGAGAAGACAAATTACCACCTCCAATTCTGTGTTTAAATGTGGAATTACAGTGAGATAAACACCAGAACTCTAGGAGAATTAGGATGTTTTTGCCTACACATATAACTATATAGGCTTATGTTCTCTATTCATGTAAGGAAAAAAGAATAGAACATTTTAAAATGAAAATCGCATAAATCATCTAAAAATCTTTTATAAAATTGTTAAGAATAGGTTTAGGATGTAAGTTGGTTGGTACAGCACTTGCCTGGCGTGCATGTAGCCCTGAGTTTAGTCAGTACTGCATAAACAGGACATGGTGTTACACACCTGTGTTCCCAGAACTCAGGATGAAGGAAGCAGGGTCAGAAATTTAAGATCACCCCCTACTTTACACAAGGTCTTTAAAGCCAGCCTGGACTAGACACCCTGTCTCAATAATAATAATAATAATAATAATAATAATAATATTTCTTTGGGCCAATGACATGGGGTCAGCAGTAAAGGTGTTTGCCAACAAACCTGATATGATTTGAGTTCCACCCCTCTAGATCTGCAGGGCAGAAAGAGACATCCAGCCCCTTAAATTTTGTCTCCTGACCTCCATACAAGCTCAAGTTCATACACACATACACAAAGAGAGAGAGAGAGAGTAATTGGTTTCATAGCAACAAACAAAATTGACTATGCATGTATCTTTTCCAAATATAAGTTTTAAGAAAATTACTCTATCACCACTGAGAAACAAAATAATCAGCACACTCACTGCTAAATTTCAAAACATGACCCTGAAATTCCCAAAGACTCCTTTACAAACAGTAGGAAGGCAGTACTGGATTTTGGTATTTATCACTGTAGAATAAGCTCCCTCTGTTTTTAATGTCAAAGACAAATAGGAATCTTAATAACACTCTGTGGTACTCCATGGATCACAGTCAAGTTTATCATTTCCACCCTTTTCTCACAGATTCCTACCATAGAATTCATTTGGTGACAACTCATCCCATTCAAAAGCCATCCTGTCTCCATCCCAATCAGGTGGTAGAGCAAACACTTATAACCTCTGAAATGTAACGTAAGCAAACAAATGGAATATGCATATTAAAACTTAGGGAAACTATGTAAATGTTTCAAAATTGTAAGTCCATCCATTTATATTAGGATCATATAGAAAAATATCCGATAGGTTGGGTCTGGAAAATGAAGCCATAATGGAACCAACTAAAGGTGCCTCCTTCCGCTTGCCCTCTGCTGCTTGAGTCAGCCATAAGCCCGAGACATACTTTAGGTTTGCTGAGAGAACTCTGGGAAGGCCACTGAAAAAGGGTGCAGCTTCACTTTTTCTTTCTGATAATATTAACCTACACTCTCTGGAGAGGTCCTGTCACACTATTTATCACTTTGAAAGAGCTTGGAAGACTGACCAATAATCACAGAAGTACGGCCCTGCAGACTAAGTCCAGCCATCCGTGGGTGACTGTTGGTATATGGAACATAGATAATTTAAACACTAAAACACCCACCAGCAGTGTCTATATTCCCCAGTCTAAGATTCACTTTACTAAAAGTTTAGGAGTTCGGTGCCTTTGTCTCAGCTGATTTCCCTCGAACAGAAATGAAGATTAAAGAAAAGTTGTGTTTTTCCCTCTATATTGTATTTATTTATATGTTCTGCATGGGGTGGTGCGTGCTTGTGTATGCACGCCATGGAGCATGTGCGCATGCGTGTGTGAAGGTCAGAGGAAAGCCTTTGGGAGTTGGTTCTCTCCTTCCACCATGTGGGACCCAGGGATGAAACTCATGTCATCACACTTAACAACAAGTTCCTTTACCTACTGAGCTGTCTCACCAGCCCAAGAGTGGCATTCCTTATTCTGAACTGCTTGTCTGTTTCGGGAACAGAAGAGGCCACACGCAGAAATGGGATTCATGTCTATGTTTGCATTAACTTACTAAAAGTCCAATTCCAAATGTTTTTATTGTTTCTTATTTGGCTAAGCCAAAGTTCTTGAATATTTGTCAGCCATTTAAATTTTCGTGATTCCCCCACACACACACCATTTCACATTAAAGGTAAACAGTAGCTTGAACTTTTCCATACTCCCCTGTAAATCCAGAGCAGCATGCTTTGCTATCTTTTTATTCATGCTTCTTAGCCACACTTAAAAAGAGCTTGCATCTGACTTCCACCAGTCTTCTCTTAGCCTTTGCTTGTGTAGTCTGCAGTCCAAGGGAAAGAGATCTTGCTGAGTCGGTGTAGGGGCCAGGCCCTGAGCTAAGCCCTCTAGTGCTTGTTGACTAACTGAAAACAATTGTGCAGCTGTGTGTGTTCACAGACGAGGGAGCTCAGAGAAGTTGTGTTCTGCCTGGTGGCCCCCAATTCTGAATCCTATTGAAATCCTTGTTCTGCTGCTCCCAGAGCTAGGCTAGCTAGCATCTTTAGATTCGGACCAAAATTTAACTGACATATTTTCTTTTTCTGCTGAAACTTGGGGTTGTTTCTTGAGTAGAGTTTGTCTGGGGTTTGGAAGATTGGGGACCTTTGTTGCTGGCACAGGGTCCCATGTTGTCCTGGCTGACCTCCAACTCCTTATGTAGCCAGGATAACTTTGAACTTCTTACCCTTCCGGTTCCATCTCCTTGATGCTAGGATTATTGCAGGTATGCACCGACATACCCAATTTATACAGTGCCGATGATAGAAGCCAGGGTCTTGTGAAAGCTAGGCAAGCATTCTTCCAACTAAGCTACATTCCAGACTGTTTTAATGCTTTAAGAAAATGGGGACTGTGAAATTTACATTTTATTCTCTAAAAACTCATAAAAATTATTAACGAAATGCACCAGTTCTCTAATGTTCTGTTCTAAATATTTGTGGCCCTCTTTATATTTCAAATCAAGAGCCTATCATCCCACAGTCTCTCTTCTCAACTCTTTACAAGGGATTCTTAGTGATTTGTACTCGGCTCTGAGCTCTGCTCCTCTCTCCTCCATTATTGTGAGGTACAACAAATACTAAACTGTGCTCTCAACTCCTCTAACACCCTTCTTTCAATTGTTCTCACTTTTGTGGTTTTCCTTTTGCATTGATACGTGTTATCCCAGTTAATTGAGTTTCTGGTGCCTTCACTTACTTTTCCACCACTCCTCCACCCCTCCTTGTGAACTATCCTTCCTTATAAAATACCACTGAATAGACATCTGTCTAAGCCAGCATTTAAATCACTCCCTAGCTCAAAATGTCCCAGGATGCCCTCACCAAATTCAAGTCAATAGTAAGCCCTTATATAAACGCATGAGTCATATGTATATAATACTAGTCCAGGATACAATTTTCACTTCGTGCTTAAGTCTTCTCTAGTACACAACAGCACCCTGACCCAGCAGACTCATCTCTTCATTGCTCCAAACTCATTTGCTGGCTTGAGGTAGAGAGATGTTTTTGATTGTGTGTGTGTGTGTGTGTGTGTGTGTGTGGTCAGTGTGTGGACTTGTTGGCGTAGGTTGAAGGACATGTTTTGGGGGGTGGTCAGTACACACATACTTATTAGTATATGTGAAGGGACATGTTTTTGATTTTGTGTGTGTGTGTGTACTTATTGGTATAAGTGGAGGGAGGGACAGGTTTTTGCTTTTGGTATGTGTGTGTCTACTTATTGGTAGAAGTGGAGGGACATGTTTTGGCTTTTGGTACGTGTGTGTGTGTGTGTGTGTGTGTGTGTGTGTGTGTGTGTAGGTGTGTAGGCTAGAAGCTGACTTCGTCTGTCACTCCTCAATGCTCTCCACCACTTCTTTCAGCTAGGACAGCTGGCCAATGAGCTACATGAAGCCACCATCCTGGCCCTCCCAGTCCTCAGCACTGGGGTTACAGCATACACCGCCTTATCACCTGCTTATGTGGGTTCTGGAGATCCGAACCAGGTCATCATTGTTGCAGGGCAGACTTTTTCCAGACTCAGCTACTTCCCCAGCCCCTGGCATGTGACTTTGCTCTTGCTTTTCCTGCTGAGTGAGGCTAAAATCTCCCCCAGTTTCCCATTGTCTCATATCTGCACCAACCTTTTGCAAATTTTCACTGCCATTCTTAGACTCAAAGACATTAAGCAGTGAAAAGTACACTTTGTTGCAGCGCTCACTGTCCACAAAGACAAAGAAGACAAGGGGAAGGTGAGGGAAGCTGCCGAACAGCACAGACTGCAAGTGGCAGTTGAGACTGGAGGCATCGGAAAGTGACCCCATCACCAGAGCTGCTACATCGGGACTTCAGTGCATTTTGCCTCTGACTAAATAAGCAATTTACTATAAATATCTGACAGCTCGATGATTTGGTGTTATTTGTGAGAGAGAGTTCATTGTTCTTTCTACTTAATTTCTGCATCTCCTAAGCAGCTAACATGCTAACTTGTCTAAAATAGACAGGCCTTGAAATAATATTACAGGAGCAAATAAATGAGTTTTAGTAAAGGCAAAAAGATCTCTACTTTTGTGAGAAATCTGTAAAGTGTTTGGCTTGAAAACTAAGGCAAGTGAGAGTTTGTCTAGACTTTTCTTTTGTAAGCAATATAGTTTTTAGTTGCTTCACGTTTTAGCATTAAGTTCATAAAAATATGACAATTATTCAAATGGCTCAAATAGGTTGATAGGCAAGGAATAGAAACCAGCATATATTCTTTATCTGAACTCATTCCTGAGGCTTTGGACTTTTAATTCAAAGTGTAATTATTTTTAACTGTTATTGAGCCATCCCTCAAGCCATCTCAAAAGATCTTTTTTGGACAGAGTAAGTAATAAATACTTAGCAACTTAATTTTTCACCTTATGCCTATAAAACATAGCTGGTTTGTTTCCACAGGCATGTGTATATACACATATCTAGGTCCACCCACAAGTCGCAGCCCACAAAACTGTGCAGCCTACACCATTGCTCTCTTTCGAGACGTGTATAACTATCTGCAGAGAGAAGTTCCATGTCTTGGTGAGAATTACAATTCATTGCTATGACAATGATAATTAGTATTGCTGTCATCATGCTATTTAAAGCTCAGGTCCTGTGCCTACCTTTTTCTGCAGTAGAGTTGGAAGTAATGACAACACATCTTAAAAATAAGAGATCAAGTTCGTAGCTTCATACGATGCTTAAAAGTCACTGCTTCTGGATAGCTCTCCCGAGAGGATGGAAAACAATTGATATCTCCCTCAGGGATAAAAGCGGCAAGATAAACATGTCTGCACTATATGTATTAGTACAAGGTCTTCTTAGCCATTTATCACAGAAATAGACTGACTTCAAACAACGGTTTACATCAAACTCAGTCTCTAGACAAAGAAACTGAGGCTTTGACAGCGAGTGAGGTATCTGCTTGGCAAGGCAGCATCCCGAGCACCCGGAATTCACTTAGCCCCTGGGTTCCTGCACCCCTCATCCGTTTTCCTTTCAGTGTTTCAGGGCATTGTTGCTTCAGTTTGCACAGACTTAGTTGGAGGTAGGCACCATAGGTTTGATTGATACAGCAATTTGCATCTCAAGGCGGCACTCGATAAATACAGCGCCATGAAAGGCTACTCTCTCACCAGCCAATTTCCCCCTCTGGGCTGACTTTAGAAGCTCATTGATGTCACTTCCTTCCTCAGTCAGCAAGTGAATTTTCTTTAATTCTCAAGACCAGCTGTCCATGCTGTCAACAGAAAGTTATTAAAATTCCTTTAAAGTGAATAGAAATAGCCTAAAAGCAAATGTACTTGGAAACAGGAAAGAATCAGTATGCAAAGTCCACAAACCTCTGAGCGAAATAATGTTGATCCAACCAGAGATTTCAAGCACTGTATATTCAAGACATTAGAAAAAATAATTAAAGGATGCTAAACCACGCACTGCTTAAACTTTTATTAGTGGAAGTTTATGCAGTTAGAATTTAGCTCCATAAATTCCATTTCTCCTTTTCAAATATGATTTGAATAAATTGGGTGATAATGTAGGTTTTCTTTAAGTGGGATTTCCTCCCTGTGTTATTTCATGGGTCAAAGAACATTTAAATGTCCACCAGGCTGGAAAGACCGAGAAAGACAGAAAAATATCATCTTCATCAGAATAGCAGCCATCAGAATCACTGAAGCCACAAAATAATAATGCAATTATGTTTTTAACTTATTAGAGTTTCAACAGCTCAAAAAGAGAAATCGTTCATTTCATATACAAAGAGCCATATTAATTGTGCTGGAGAGACGGTTCCATTGGGAAAGTGTTTGCCACATAAGCATGAGGTCCTGATTTCAATCCCCAGAACCCATGGGAAAAAGCCCAGCATGGTAGCATGCTCTTATAATCCCAAGGCTGAGGAGGAGGAGACAAACAAATCCTGAGCTCACTAATCAACCCAGCTAAATCAATGTTCCGAGTAAAAGTGAGAAACCTTACCTTAAGAAAGAAAGAAACAAACAAACAAGCTGGGGTATATTCGAGTAGACACCCAAGACAGAACTTTGACCTCTACATGAATTCACATACATGCACCACATACATGTAGGTAAAAATTAATTTAATTTAATAGCTATAACTCTCAGAAATGACCAATCTGGTTCTGAGTACCCATACATGGCTGTCCCCTTTACTTCCCTATCAGAGCTCAGTCTCTCAGCAAGTGGACCCCTTCATTGTTGCCTGAGTGGTACATTACCTAGTAGCCAAGTACCTCCCAAGCATGGGCCTGTCCCCAGCCTCACACATCACCTATTACCACCCACTTTTTGTTTGAACAGATTCCTTGACTACTAGGTTCACTCTGATCTTTTGTCTCTGAAACTTACACTGTACTGCACCAGACCAGGTTTATGTTTAAATTTCTGCCATCACTTACCTTATAGGTTCCAACCATCATCAGCCAAGGCTTTCTACCTCTGTGTACCACACAGTGCATCTGTGTCATGAAACTCTATCTTAACAAATTGCAGCATAATCCAGGAAAAATGATAGAAATTTAGCTAAATCCAAACAAAAGAAAATTCTATAACACTTAATCTTCATGAGAAGTAAAAATCACATTCTTATTTACCTAGAATTAGTTCTTCATCATTGACTTCAGTTGCCAGAAATTGGGATGTGTAATACAGAATTGTTACACTATATAAAACAGAGTTATAAAAAAGAACTCATTTTGGATTGGTTTTCCAAGGTAGATTCTCACTGTACATGTAGCCCAGATTGACTTTGAACTTGTGATCCTCCTTTTCAACCTTCCAAGTCCCAGGATCACAAGCATGAGTCCCCATGCCCAGCTGATGATGACGATGATGATGATGATCCTTACTGATTGATTGCTTAAAGTTCGTGGACAAACAATTGGGAACTCTGTTTGTTCCCTTTCTCATTGTTGTGACAAAATGCCTGACCAAACAATCTAATAAAGAAATGGTTTAGAGGACTCACAATTGGAGGGGACACAGTGGATCACGGTGAGGAAGACATGGCAAGAAAGACAACTGCTCACCGTAAGCTAAGGACAGAGAAAGATAAATGTCAGAATTCAGTTCTCTGTCTCTGTCTCTCTGTCTCTCTCTCTCTGTCTCTGTCTCTGTCTGTCTCTCTCTCTCTCTCTCTCTCTCTCTCTCTCTCTCTCTCTTAATTGGAGATACTAGCCCATGGTTTGTTGTCACCTGAATTCAGAGTAAATTTTCCCTTCTCAATTAAATCTCTGGAAAATCCTCACAGACACATTGAGGGGTATGTATCTTAGATGATTCTAAATAAAATCAAGTTAAGAAAATGAAGATTAAACATCACAACACTCCTGTGGTCAACTTGACACCCAACCACAACACTTTAAATTGTAGTCTTTCTGCCTTAATAAGCTGATGACATCACATGATGTGAAACCCATTCAGTCTGCTTTCGAAAGTCCCCATATTAGTAGTTTCAACACAGTGCGAAGTACTTCTGCTCAGACGTAAACCCGTCTTTTACCTGTAACCCTTTTAAGATTAAAAGCAAGTTATAAATTTTCAACATGCTGTGGCCCATAATAAATATTCCCGTACCAAAAGGGAAGACAGAGGCATAGCAAGACAAAACAGGTCAAAACAAGAATAAAGCAAAGGAGAAAAAGCACCAAATCTCGCAGCCCCATGTCCAGCATTTATGGCTTTCAATAGGATCATCTGTCCATTGGCCAGTGCTTCCCAGAATGACATTTTCCATTTGTGGTGTCATGTACTCAGAACGGTTCATTGTAGAGCTTTTCAGATCTGAGAACTGTGATCTGTCTCATTCTGTTGCAGCCATGACCTTACTGGACATGCCTGTCTCATCCCAGAAGGTAACTTCAGACTTTAGCCTCCCTGCCTCCACTCTGATTCACTGAGCTTCCAAGGACAGCTCACACTCCTCACACTATTTGCTCTGTGCCCTCCTCATAACCTCATCCTAGTGCCCATTTCTTCTTGCCCACTAGCTGCCAACAACTTTGGCTTCATGTCCATAAACTGCAGTTTCTGGCCTTTGTTTGTTTGTTTGGTTGGTTGGTTGGTTGGTTATTTATTGGTGGTGGTGGGGTTTTTTACACATCATTTGCGAGGCTGACTCAATTTTTTTTTTTGTTTAGCATGAATGTCAAATCCTGGCCATTCTTCTCTCACATCTCATCTGTTCTTGTGATTCTTTTGTCTCAGTAGACTGTTTTCAGTAACACCACCACAGCTTGTAATTATTTATACTTGCTTACTTATTTTTAATTTTTTTGGTCACCTCCTATTCTATAATAATAATTCCTTAGGGTCAAGGACATACTTTCGTGTCTCCAAGTCTCAACCCACTGCTGGTACTTTCTTGGCATTTATAGTATTTTTGTGGAGTGATAGTCCACATTTTTTTAGTGAATGGAGCCTTGCTAACTTCCCTAATGTTAAATGAAGTTGTTCCTGATTCTTGCTCTAATGAAGTTTTACGATAAAAAAAATTAATACATGACCCATCTCCCATCCTAGAGTTGACTTCTAGTGGATTCTGAACCCTGTCCAATACTTTGCTGGTACCAGTCCCTTTAATATTAGTTGCCAAAGTAGGACTAGTCATGTTTGTTGGACCTCATCTCTAAGATCTTTCATTACACCTATAAATAAATTCCAAAATCTAAAATAAGCTAAAAGTACATAACACTTTAAGACCTCTAGTGCCAAGTTTTTCAACAAAGATAATCAGAAATTGAGTCACTGTCTCTACTGCCCAGGGACTTCTGTATCTCCCCATACCCCACACTATCATCAACTCCATTTTTTCCTAGCCTCTGTCTTTCCATCAGTAAGGAATTCAGTCCTAGGCTCCTTTCCAATCTAGACAGGGCTCTAGTTCACTGAATCAAATCCATCACCATATAGGTCCTGTTTCTTAAATTCTAAAATCTTTCTTAACATATCATAAGGGGGCTGGTCTTGTTATACCCAATAGTCAACAGTTATATATTATCAAATTTCTCTGATTATCCAGATTAATAATTGCATATTTGTACCCCAGGAAAGAGGAATAGATGCATTACCTTGCCCTCCCCCCCACACACCTCAAGACATTGCACAGAGCACTTTGAAAGCAGTTGATTGCTACAGAAAGGATCATGCTAAATGTAGATTATAATACAGACATTGACATAAGCATAGACAAGGAAGGGATGAAGCCAAGTTCTTTGGAAGCAAAAAGCAAGATGTTTGGCAGCTACTGTCTTGTTCACAGTTGAGTCCTCAAAGCCCAGTCCTTGTATATGACTCAGGAAAGCTGATCCAATGGTATCTATTGAATAAGTGAATAAGTAATGCCAGATAGAATTCTTTCTGGTCTTGATTTCCTGTAGCCATGTGTCACCAATTATTCTCAACTTCTACCACATGCTTCGATTGATTTTCCTCTTTATCTTCCTCCCCAGTCAAAGCCCCAAAAACCATCTCCTAGTGTTTCCACCCCTACGAAAGCCCCCAAGCCATACTCCATTTTCTCTCTATCCTCTGTCCAATTTACTCAACATACTACGCTTCCTCCATATACCCTCTCTTCTAAAGGAACCCTAGTCACTTTCAGGTTGTCAGCTGCTTCAAACATGAGGCAATGACCGGTGTTCAGGCTACCCAAACCTCCATGGGCAAGGCTACTTCCGGCTAAACCCTCCCATCTACCCACACCAGTCATTCTCATAATAGGCTCCAAACTCTATCCAGTTTTTAAAGTCTGAATCAAGTTCTGTCTTTTCATGATTCTGGTTCCTATACCTCAAAGCCAAGTCCTATCTCTGAACTTGGATTTAATTTCTTGTCTTTACTGTGTGACTAAGTATTTGTTCAACCACACCTATTATATTAGTTAAAATGTTTGTGTTGCTGTGATAAAATACCATGACCAAAACAATTCAAGGAAGAACAGTTTTATTTGAGCTTATGGTTTCAGAGGGAGAGTCCATGGTGCAGGGAGGCATGGCGGCAGGTGACTAGAACAGGAAACTGAGACATTGCATCTTAACCATAAGCATGAAAAAGAGAAAGTGACCTAGAAGTAGACTGAGGCTATGAGCTCTAGAAACCCATCTGTGTTGGTGTGCTTCCTCAAGCAAAGCTAAGCCACCACCACCCCAGCAGTACTATCAGCTGGAGACTATGTGTTCAAAAATATAAGCCTACGGCAGACACTTCTAATTCAAAATACCACACCAATCCAAAAGATTAGGCTATAAAAGATAATCTAATTTTATTCATTAAAAGGTTAATCATAATGCCATTAATATTGCGGTCCTGAATTATTCATGGTACATTTCTGAATAGATTAAAAAAAAGAATATATGTAGTGTTAAGTGAAAAAGTATCTACTGGAAGCCTAAATGATCCCCAAGACTAGTAACATTTCTTGATTCTCTGTGTTTGCCAGTTATGTCATTCATAATTCAATCAATTAAAAACATTGCTCAGTGGTTCATCTCTGTCATCCAAGCACTAGGATGGCTGAGGCAGGAAGACTGTGATTTCCACACCAGCATGAGCAAAACAATGAGTTCTCTGCCAGTCTGAACTATAAAACAACTGTTGTCCCCATCCTCTCTGTCGTCATCATCACCACCTCAGTCATACGTTCTCATGTATTATATTTGCTCATTTCTTCCTTCTCTCCCACTTTACCTTGACTTTGTTAATGCCCTGATGCACTTACGTTTATCTTATATAAGTTTACCTTATATAAGCCTTTAGGGGATAGCTGACATAGTAAAGGAACAATAATTTTAGAATTCACATACTATATTCGAAGGCTTGAGATGAATACTTTCAGTTCATTAAACTATAGGAAACACCTGAAAAGTGAGGATCTGAAGTTTTGAAGAACCCAAAGTTAACAAAAGAGCTGGAACCTGAGAGGTTATTTCACATGCTGTGACCCCCCATCCAAAACTAAAACTGCAAACTCTTGCAGCTCTGTGCCTGGCTCAGAAGGTTCTAGAAGCCTCTTGCATTGCATTATGTCAACATTTTTCAGAAGAGCAGGTTCACAGTTGGTCTTAGGTCCTCAACGGGGCCTGATATCTTAAACAGGCTAAAAAATAACTGTTTAAAATTGTTTAAGCAGTAAAAGACTATCCCTTGAGGTTTTTATCAGTTTGAGGCAGGTCATCAACTAGTGTACAGTAGAAGGAGACAGGAGTGGCTCTCCATGCACTTGTAAGGATGGGATGTGTTATCCAATAATGCTAGATCTTAGAGATGTCAATCCCCTCCAATACTGATGGCAATAGGTTGAAGATATTGCAACAATTTCCAATTCTGTATGCTGCTGCCATGGGAACCAGCCCTCAGCATTTCAGAGTTGGAGTGGGGCCTACAGACAGTGGGCTATCACTCAGCTTGACTTTTCTATCTGAGGGAGTAAAGCTTACTACTCTGGGACCCACGAGGGGGGAAAACTTAACTCTCTGGGGCTGACAGAAAAGGAAAAAGACACACACACATACTCTCTCTTCTCTCTCTCTCTCTCTCTCTCTCTCTTTCTCTCTCTCTCTCTCTCTCTCTGCTCTATGTTCTTTATTTTATACCTCTGTCTAATGTATCCCTTTTATCTCTCTTGATGTCTTCCTTCTAACTAACTTTGTTTTTTGTCCTTACAAGCTTATATACCCCAGTAGGATCTTTGAAGCAATATAAAAATTACAATGTGTTACATAGTATTTTAAGTGAATGATTACAATGAATATAAGTAAAAAAAGGGGGAACATGTTTTCCATATCCCTTACATGATTCAACATTTTACATAATATAGGTGAAAAAAATTATTATCAAGAATCCACATGCATTCATGTCCAAGCAGCTTGTTATAGATTAACATAATGTAAGCAAGCAAGGTATTTTTTTCAGTCAGTTCTTTTACTGGCATGCTGCATTTTGCAGTTACAAAGAAAGTACCAATTATCTTATTATTTACCTCAAAAAGTAATCTTATAAGAAATCTTAGAAGAATCACAATCTAAACTTTTATATATGAAAAAGAGTCAGTCTGCTCTATTTTAAATCCTAAGGTTACATAGCCAATCAGTGTAACATGAGGGAGGGATGCTTGTTGGGGTTTATGTCCTGCCCAGTTCCTCACAGCCCGCAAGCCCCAAAGAAAATCACACAGAAGTCTACATTAGGTTATGAACTGATTGGCCCATTAGCTCAGGCTACATATTAGCTCTTGTAGTTTATATTAACCCATTGTTCTTATCTATGCTAGCCACATGGCTCAGTACCTTTCTCAGCCAGGTAGATTACATCTTACTTCTAGGTGGTTTAGGCAGGAATGGGAGGAATGGACTTCCTCCTTCCTAGCATTCTCCTGTTCTCATTGCCCCACCTCTACTTCCTGTCTGGTTGACCTGCCTATACTTCCTGCGTGGCCAATCAGCGTTTATTTAAAATATGATTGACAGAAAACAGACAATTCTCCTGCACCACAACAGGCTTTTATAGCAGAAATCTGAGAGCAGAAATGGGTACAAGAAATTAATCATCACTCTTGATCACCAACCGATCCTAGCACGAAAAGTACATCAGCTAATAATAATTGGGCTGCTTTGTTCTTGTTCCTAAACCTCAATGACTCTCTCATGTAGCTATATGTCTTTCTAAACTTTATATTGTTTTCCAAGATTTTCTACCCAAAGTGATTAACGAAAACATCTTAACCTAATCTTAAGTTACTATTTAAAGCTTTGTTTTAACATGATACAGCCTAAAACCTGAAAACACATCTCTCAACATTAAGATTAAAAGTGCTTGAGCTAACTTAGCTTCTGGGACTCATTTGATTTTCTTAATCATTAACCTAAGCCACAATCCATAAGACTCCTCTAGCTGTGTGATAGTTCCTTGTTCTTATTTTCTATCCTCTTTCTACCCATTGCTGTTTTTTCAGGGGCAGGGGCAACACTTTCACAGTACAGCTTAAGAGAGGAAATCTTCTTCATAATAATCCATAGGTAAAAATGCCCAGTAGAAAGGGATAGTTCCAAGAGATAATCATGCTACACTAAGGGCAGCGGGGGGGTCTCCCCATGCCCATTCACACCACGCCAGATACCAGAGAAAATGGCAGTGACAAGCATGCAGAGACACAGCAGTATCAAGAGACATTCTGGGGCCCAGAATTTGGGAATCTTCACTGTCCAAGATTCACCCATCAGAGCTTTGCTTCCTCATGGGCCAATCCCCTGAAGTCAACTGTCACCTGCTTCTCCTCTGACATAGCCGCCGGCACCTGAAGTTCATGAATGGACCACAGGGTCTCAGCATCATGTCCAACAATGAATACACAATGTGTCCACAGCCTCCTCAATAGTGCATTCTGCTCCACTTATTAAAGATACATTCAATCAAAAACATAAAGACTCTAGGCTGCTATTTCTGCGTTCTATCAGCTCTCCACTCAACAAGCTTTTTGAAATGTTCTTAGTCCCTTGGCTTTGGAGTCCATTTCATCAAAACATACAAAACAAGGCCCAAGCATGAGACAGACAAGATGTTTTATCCAATCCAGCCATTGCTGTGTGTTAGGATTAAAAATGGTGCGATAGAGCCCAGTTTTCAATGGTAGACCATAATAAATTGGACAAGATGTACAAAGCATTCTATCCCTGGTCTTTTACCTGAAACAAGCAAACAAAAATGATTTCTATTTATTATTATTGTTCCCTGGAGATAATGTATAGGGAGAGGAACTCATAACTCAGGACTAGCCACAGAGGTAGGTTTTGAAAGCATGGTTATGCCTATTAGAACAAGAGAATTTCATGGAGCTGATCTCCTATTGCTACTGTAACAGACCACAGTCATTCCACTATCATCAATACTAGTAGGTGTAGGGAGATGGCTCAGTGGGTACGGCTCTTGCTAATCTTCAAGAGGATATAAATTCTGTTCCCAGCATCCACATCATGTCATCACCTGTAGTCCAGCTCCAGGAGATCCATCACCCTCTTCTGGCCTCGACAGACTCACACGCACACATGCCACACACACAAACACACACACACACACACTCAGAGGCATGCACACACTAAAAAATAATCAGAATAATAAAACATTTTTCAGATGTGTTGGAATCTCTCTCTCATACACACACACACACACACACACACACACGCACACGCACACGCACACACACACACACACACACATACTTACCTTGACTTGGCAGAATTGGTCTCAGGACACCCAAACTCAAAGGATGCTCATGTTCTCTGCATAAAATTCGGTATTTGTGTAAAGCAGCATACTCCTCCCACACACTTCGATCATGTCTAGATTTCGTTCCATGCCTAGTACTGCAAATGGTCCCTGTGTGCCTCATCTTGGGAACAGGAATAAGAAAAACAACAATCTGTGCATTAGAAACCCACAGAAGCAGAGGTTAGCTGTACTATAATGTTGGTGGCTTAGAAAACAACCATACAGATTTGTCAGTCTCATGGCTCTCGAGGTCAGAAGTTCAGGGACTAACAGCAAGGTATTGACCAGCTGCGCTTGTTGGGAGCCTTGGGGAAGAACCATTTCTTTCCATCCCTCCCCCCCCAGGTCCTAAAAGCTAATTCAAAAGCTTTTCCTCAAAGCATGTTGCCTCCTCTTTAAGCTCTCTGCATATAGCCTGATAAAGAAATCTCGACATTAAAACATACCAAGAGTGTCCAATGGAGATTTTAAAACAAAGAAAATCGTTTTTTATTATCTAGAACCTCTAAGCTTGGCCCCTGGCATTTCTTGGCAACAGCTTAATCAAATTGTCCCTCGCAGGACTTCATTCTATTTTTTATGCTTCTTATATCTCTACTGTGCCCTGAATGATGCCTCAAAAGGTACTGAATTCTTATAAAATTTTAATATATACTAATTATTGAATGATTAATTGACTGGAGAGTTTCACTTATATGTTGTATCTTTTAAAATAAGCAGACTGCCAGATTCTTTCTATTTAAACAACAACAATAATAATGTACAGTTGATGGGGTCATTTCTCTCCTTCTAGCATAAGAAATAGAGAAACAAATTGGTGACAAATATCTTTACCCAGTATGATGCCCTGATGGGTGGGCCACGGATTAGCATCTTCTTAAAGGGTTGAACATGCAACTCACATTTATATCCCTGGGTATTTATTCCAGAGAAATAATTATTTGTGTCTCATTCAAAACCTATACCTTATGCTTACAGCAGCTTTACACTAGAAACTAGGTAGTTCATTGGGTACATCCACACTGTGGCCTAGTACTCGGCAAACAAAAGGAAACAACCCACACACAGCCATGAGGACAAAATGCAGAGTTAGACTTGGGGAAAAGACACTAATCCCGAAGGGTTATATAGCACATATGACTCAAATTCTTGATTTTAAGATGGTATCACTGGGCCAATCTGGATAATGAGTACAAGGAATTTTTTGGTATTATTTTTGATTTGGGTTATGTTTTTGAGACAGAGTTTCACTCTATAACTAGTAATCCTCCTGTTTCATCCTCCCAAATTCTTGGATTCCAGTCATCATCCTGCACAGTAGGCTTTACCTCTGTCTTATCTGACTCTGTAGTTGCTTCAGTCAAGGGTTATTTTTAGAAGACATGTTTAGAAGATATGTTCATTCATGACAAAGCTGTTCACAACCCATCATTTTTGTGCTACCCAATTTCTTCTTTGTTTTCCTTCCTGAAAGCTTCTTGTTATTTGTTATTGCTGAAGATTTTCTCTCCTGTTTAAGATACATATGACACCGGTCATCCTGGACTATTTTCGTTACTGTATTTGTGTAGCTGTTCTTAGATTCTTATTTTTCATGCTTCTCTGTTGCCTTCCATCCATTGCTCTGAACTTCTTTCATCCTTACCAAGAAGATATCATCAACTGAGCTGTTGGTTTGGATTTCCATCTCCAGCAACACTGTAACAAGGAACGAGGTCTTCATGGCTCCCTGGACAAAGAGTTGTTTTGGAAATAGCGTTTCTCAGCTAGAATGCTTGCTCAAGCCTGTAACTTCAGCACCAGGGAGGATAAAGTGGGAGGACCTGGAGTTTTAGATCAACTAGAGTCTTGTGAGCTCAGTGTTATGATCAGACTTTGAGGAGTTGCCACAGTCTGAGAATCTTTGACAGGCTCTGGTCTTTTCATCTCTCCTTTGTTTCTCTTCCAAAGTTGAGTATAGCTGCTGGGTACCATCCTTGGTGACTGTCCACTGCATTTGGTATTCTTGCCTAGAAAGTTCTTTTTAGGTTTTGACATTGTGCTACAGCTATTGCTGCATTCGGACATGTCCCCACTGTGATTCGGACCCTGTCCACAGAGCCCATGGCAGCTGGGGTGATCTGACTGAGGACAGAGCAGGATCATTGGTCCTGCATGTTGTCTTGATGAGTGTGGTTTCATATAAAATTTCTTTCTGCTTTCTTTTTCAGTGACTACAGGGAGAATCCAGGAACACATCACCAATCAGGTATTTTCTCACCTTCTCACAAACCAATACGAGGTCATTTTAAATACTAATACTTGCATAGTAAATGTTTCAGTCACCTTGTGCTCATTGTGACCTATGAGCAATAGACACAGTCTTGGTTCTTACAGCCAATAATCACTCATCTGTGAATAACCATGCACTTTCATTGTCTGTCTCAACCCCATTGCTTTTCTCTACCCCACCCCACCAAGTGGAAAAGTAGACACACCCTGTCACTCTAAACACCTAAGTGTCCCTGTGACCATGTTATGACTTCTGGAGCAAATATAATCACAACTCAGGTGACTCTTCTTGGTCATCTCAAGTGTTAATTCAACCAGATGAAACTGAATGACTTCCAGGGCTCACAAGAGAGGAAAGGCACCTCAGGGTGACTTTCCATTGCCATCATTTCCCTGTGCTCAACTTAGTGTGTTCCTGTTTCACAATCCCCATGCCCAGTCTCTCTCTATGATCTAATGTCTGGATTGTCAGCTATACATACTGTTTATAGGACTGGTGACATGTAGCCACCCATGGGATAAACCAAGAGAGGCTGTCACCAAGAGCTATGCAGCCCGGCCCACTGACCCCTTCTGCAGGCCAGAGCTGCAGCACCTACACATGATACTTGCTCAAGAGACTCAGAAAAGTCTGACATTGGCCTCTGGCAAAATACTGCTCAAATTTCACTCCCAGATACAAATCTCCATGGCTTTTTTTCTTTCTTTTTCTCTGGAATAAATTATAACTCACCATTGCCAAGGAGAAAGGTTAGGTAAGTGTACATTTATATTGGGTAAGGTACATTTTTTCTGATGTTCTACTTTTTATTGTTATGCTTATTTTTATTATCTGTTTAGTTAGCAAGCAAATAATGGGGTTCAGTAGACTCTTGATATACCTCTGTTGGTAGAGTGCTTTTTTAAATGAGCATAAAGTCCTGCAGTCTTTCTCCAACACCACATAAATTACATGTGCTAGGATGTGCCTGGAAGAGCACTCTTAGAGGTGGAGGCTTGGGGATGGTATTAAAAGTTCAGGCTATGCTTGGTCCCTGAAGAAGATGGAGACCACTCTGGAGCACATGAGGTCATGATAGCATCCGCATACATGTGTACTATACCTTGCCCATGTTTACCCCTCCCTTTACCCTCACTTGTCTCATCTTCCCTCCTTCTCCTGGTGGTTCCCCAAACAGTATTCCCTCTGTTTTTATACATGATCTGAGTATGGTTGTGATGTCCCTGGATAAACCCAAAGAAATCTAAGTTGTTGATGAAGGCCACTCATTTGTTTCCCAGCCGTCCAGACCTGAAATAGCCACCAAAAAATGTATTAATTAAAACACTGCTTGGCTTACTAGTTTAGGCATATTCCTGGCTAACTCTTATATCTTAAATTAACCCATTTCTATTCATCTGTGTAACACCCACCCCTACCAGTAAAGTTCCTTCCAGTGTCTGGCATCTGTCTCCTATGGTGGCTACATGGCTTCTCTTTGACTCTGACTACTCTCTCCTCCTCTATCTACTTGGAATTCCCACCTTGCCCTATTCTCCTAAGCCACTGGCTGAAACAGCTTTATACATTAACCAATAAAAGCAGCACATATACAGAAGGACTTCCCACACCACTAAGTCACATACCACAGAGGTGCCTGCATGTTTGTGGTTTTTTGGCAATATTCTCCTTTATCTAAGTCACTAATTTCTTCCCAAAAATAAGCTTCAATTTTAGCTCCCATTGTCATTTCACCCAAATAAAAATATGGCTTTGGCCTCATCAGCACCAGATACCCCTTAATTCATGATGATTTAAAAACTGAAGACTCAATTTGCTTACTATACCCCACAGCAAAATCAAGAGACAGGATCAAGCATTTATCGGAAACATTTTTGCTTTTCTTTATGTGTGTGTATAGAGATAGGTGGTAGATAGGAAGACAGACAGAGACAGACAGACAGATGGATGGGATTTATTATTAAACTGGCTTACAGGATACCATCTGGAAGCTCAACAGTGACTATTTTCACAGTGGAGAAGCTGAGAAATAGTATCTACCCAGTCCTCAAGGCTAGATGCCTCATCAGTTCCAATCTGGTGCTAAAGGCCTAGAGGATTCCTGGAAGTCCTCGAGTCTTTAGTGCATGTCGGCAGGCAGAAGAAACTAAATCCCTACATCAACCAAAGATAGCAGCAGAAGCAGTAACGGGGAAATGGGATCATCAGAAAGGTCCTTCTATATCTGGGCTACTGCAGCGAGGGGGAACCATCAGACCTCTGAGTGGGTCTTCTGCTTCAGTTAGTATAACTGAGAACATCCTTCTAGTATGGCCAGAGATATCTCTACTCTAGAGGAACCCTCACTGCTATGAACAGATTCTAGAGCTTGTCAAGTTGTCAGTCAGTATCAACCATCAGAAACGTCAATAATAATAATAGCTCTAAAAATGTCGATAAGAGTAATTAATCTTAAAATAGGTAAGACACAGATGGCAAGGGCTCCACATTTAGTCAGGAAGCCAGCAAAATGTGTGTGTTAGAAAAAAGGACTGTCAGTCTAAGACACTAAACACAAGCAGAAAATTTCAACTTCAAAGACAAGTAGGTACATTAAGGAAAAGAAGAGATCTCATCATGAATTTGGGGGTGGGGATCTCAGAAGACAAAAACCATAAACATAATTTTCCCTCTTTTGCATGATGCCCAAAAGTTTCCCATTCTGCTCCCTCACCCACTAGATTTCGAGTGTGATTTTAAAGATTGTGTTACAGAGAAGAGCAGTCTGTACAGTATCAGAGAATACCATGGTTGTGTGTTGATGGCATCAGTTGCTCTCTCAGAGGCCCATTTCCCTTCTCAGCTTGATCTCTTTAAGTTCTTTGAATGAGTTCAAGTGGTTTTATAAGGCAGAGCCGTAGTTAAGAACGGAAAGTTTATTGTTGTTATGTTTACAAATTTACCACAGACAGAATGCTTTTTTCATAAAGATATTAACTTTCCCTGTTGATGTAATAGGTAAAAATTATTTTAAAAAAAAGAAAAGAAAGAAAGAAAGAGAAAAAGAAAAAGAAAAAAGAAAATCTATTGAATCGAGTTCTTTTCCTTGTGAAGCTTCCACCATACATGCGGACTTTTCTTGTTGAGATTATTTGCCTCACAACCCACCCTCCCTTCTCTCCCTCCCATTGGTCCCATTGTCTTCCCAGGGTACTTCTTCTGTGTGTGTGTGTGTGTGTGTGTGTGTGTGTGTGTGTGTGTGTATGTGTGTGTGTGTGTGTTTAGTCACATATGTATGATTTTATGTATCTACATAAAATCTAGGAACCACAAATAGAAAGAAAGTATGGTGTTGCCTTTCTGCAAAGGGCTTAATTCATTTAATATGCTTATCTCCAGCTGTACTGAGGCAGGTCCTTACAGGAGAATTTTTGTTTCCTGCATGTTGCTCCTTTGTTCATTTGGCTAAACTAAAAGAATGTGTGGACACCAAAACTGAACACCAAATATTTACTCATGATCTTAAACAAGGATCTGATGCCAGTCTCAATAAGCAATTGAAAGTCTTTGAACTTTAACATAAGGGGGAATGCCTTAATGCATTTCTCGCACAGCCCTTCTCAGAACAGAGTCGCCTTGTGCAATCTTTGTCCGACAGCTCACATTTCTAATACCGCAGTGGAATTTCTATTCATCGTTCTTCCAAAGAAGGACATGCTTCCCCCTCTCAAAGACACAATTCAAAGGGTCATCTGACAACTTTAATTTATCCAATTTCTGGAATAAAAGCTAAGCCAGCCTTGTTTGCTTTTTTTCTCTTTTCCTTTGCTTTGTTTCGTTTTTCTGAAACAAGATTTTATTGTACAAACTAACCTGACCTGGAACTCACAAAGGCAGCTCGGGCTGCCTTTGAACTTGTGGTGATCCTTCTGTCTTCCACTGTTTGAAATCATTCTGCTACCAAAGGAATTTGACTCTTGAGAGGCACGTACTTTCATTGGTAGGGGGTGTGTCTCAATGTGCGTGTTTAGCTTGTGGGAGACAGGTCTCTCCTACAATGTGCCTTCCAGTGATCCAACTCAAGGTGTCAGACTTGGTGGCAAGCACCATCCCACAGATCCCAAGAGAAACATTTTTGAAAACTCACTTTGGATATCAATACAGTATTCTTTATCAGGCAGTGATGCAAAATGGAATAGGGTTAAGCATTAATCTTGTCCCTAAATCCTTCCTACTGGGCACTATAAATTGTGTAATTAAAATGAAATTGAAAATCAAGCCTTTCCCCCCCCGCCTTTCTTTTCCCTGCAGTGGACAAACAAGACTGTGCAGCAACATGAGAAATCAAGGCTGGAGAGGGTGGGGTGTGCAGGACTCACTGGCATAGCCAGTGTATGTTTTCAGCCCTAGCTCCTTTAACACACCTGATCTCTGAGAGCAAACAATCATTTGAGTCCTCTGAAGGGACCCTGAATTCTTTCCCATGTAAGTCACTGGGGAAATCAGAACGCTTTTTAAAAGTGACTCGGGAGTGCCGCTGGTTTATGAGACCAGGACAAAAGTGATCAGCAAAGTGCTTGGCAGCGCCTGTCCCAAGACGCCATGAATGCATGACCCATTTTTTCAGCTGTGTCTTTGGCAACTTGCTGCTGTAGTGATCTCCTGTTTGGGAAATGCTACTTGTTGAGATGAAGCCTCTTATGGGTTTACCGAATAATTTTCACCATGGTAGATTAAAGCAAATACCTTAAAATACTACCAAAAATATTCCTAAAACAAAATAATTGTCATCATAAGGAGAGGGGGGGAAAGGACCTGGAAACCTTTTCCTTTTGCTGTTTGGAACAGTCTGTTATAGAGTCCACGATTGTAGCCTCCAGTAATTGAATACCAGCTGTTTGTCTTTTAGAAAGCAGGTCATCAAAGCCCTTACTGCATTAGGACCTCGGGGTTATGCAGTGATATGGCAAGGAAAGGCACCCTGTGTGGAAAACCATGGTTTATGAAGATGCATTTGCGTTGTGCGGAACAACCCCAGTTCAGGAGCTAGCTCTAGGACAGTTTTGGCCTCACTGATTGCCTGGGTAAGTGAAAGTCATGTCCACAAGTATGCACCCAGGCTATTCGTAAGTCTTCTTTAGTTGCCATAGCAGATTAGTGTGCATGAGGGCCTTAAAATGAGACAAAGGTGTACCATGCAAGTCTGGAGGTTCTATGTTCAAAGTCAGGGTGTCATGGAGGCCATCTTTCTAAAAACATTAAGCAGGATTTTTTTTTCCTAAACATTTTTGTTCCTGGTAACTATCAGCAACTTTCTGCAATACCTGGGTCATTACCATACAACTTCAACCTCTGCCTGTTCTCCTGCTCCGATACTGGCCAGTATTCAGGAAACAGTACTAATGAAAGCATCCTGATTATATTTGTAAGGCTCCTGTATCTAAATAGGATCACACTGACAAGGACAAGACATCAGGACTTCACTATCTCTGTACAGAAAGCACAAGTCCACCCACAGTAAGCTGAAAATATTGGTTATCTCAGCCTACTGCTCCCCACCCCACCACTGTTGTTGTGAGTAATGGTTGATCTGCTCATGTATTAGATTCATCCTGGTACTTGTTAACTAAGATCTAGAAACCACAGCACCATCATACTCTGGACTAGTGGTTCTAGTGTTGAATTCAGATTAGAGGACAACTTTTGGACAGTCTAAGGAGCCACCATGTGCTTGACAAGGCTCTATCACATGTATGACAAGGCTCTACCATGTGTATGTTAGGTCTCCACCCTGTACATGACAGGGCTTTGTTTACAGAAACTGCTCCTTTGTTCCCAGCTGTACAGAACCAAAATAATCACACAAAAACTATATTAATTACAACACTGCTTAGACTATTAGCTCAGGCTTCTTATTGAGTAGCTCTTATATCTTAAATTAACCCACTTCTATTAATCTATGTACCAGTACAAGACTCATGTTTTACTGGTAAGGTTCTCTGGCATCTGTCTCCTTTGCCATCTACAGGGCATCTTCCTGACTCCACCTTCTTTTCTTCTCTGTCTCTTCTTGGAATTCCCTCCTTGCTCTATTCTGCACTGCTATAGGCCCAAAGAACATTCTTTATTAACCAATGGTCAAAAAAAAACATATTCATAGCATATGGAGGGGAATCCCACATCACCTCAGGCCCTTTTTTGTCTAAATAAAAAAGAAAGGTTTTAGCTTTAACATAACAAGATTACATACAACAGTTATCAAGCAGGAATTATGGTTACAATATTTATATTTATCTTTTATCATAACTAAGGAAAATTATAACTATCTATTCTTCCATTCCATCAAAGACCCCAGATGGATATAATATTACCTAGGTTAACAGGAAGTGCATTGTAAGCAACTTCCAAAACTCTAGAAATGACAGAGACATCTTGCTGCCTGGACACTTACTCAAAGTTCTTCTGTATCATTGGGGCATTCATGTTCAGCCTACAGGCCCATAGTATCCACTAGACTTTTCCATGAAACAAGAAATCTGAATGGTTGTTTTGCCTCTATTGGAAGTTTTTCTTCTGTATCCCGAAGAATGTCTGGAACACTCTTTCATGAAGCAGGAACCCTGAAGGATTGTCTCACTTTTAGTCAAGTTCAGCAGTCATTTTCCTGTGGGTCTTGCATGTCCAGTTCATACAGTATAGCATCAAGCAGTCCAGGCAAAAGCAGTTTCTTGCTCAAATGGCTATCCACTCACATTGAAAGAAAATTCCATTACAAATTTCCTCAATGCCCAGCAACCTCTCTGAAGCAACTGATGCTGCCAGAAGCAGACATGTCTCATTGTCCAAAAAAATCCAAGTTCTTAAAACATTTTAAATTCCATATTCATTACATCTTTGAAAGATTTGAATACCTAGCTATCTGAAATACATCTCTGAACATCTAGAAAACCTAACTAACATGACTACAAGTTTGACTATTATAAATGACTATCAATCTGTATTTCTTAATTCTACATTATATTTTTAAACGAGCATGTAAACACAATACCTTAATTGAGAGCAGAAATAGACATATAAAAATTGACCTTAAATTTGTATCAATAGTCAAAGAACCATATCAATGCAAAGTATTCATCTCTATATCATACCCCCTTGATATGTAAACAAACATTTATAAACAATCATTAGGTAATTAGGGCATTTTTCTCCAGACTACTTCCTACTTACTACTTCTTGGCAGCACTGTTAATCAGGTCTTTTACAGAGTATCCTAAGTGTAGGTCCATCTCAGTCAGCAGACCTGAAGCTGTCCTGGATATTGGACCATCTGGGCCACTGCTTTAGGCAGTTTTGTTTGATCAAACCATATTAGTCAATAGGGAATCTACAGCATTTTATCCTCTTGGAAGCAAAAGCAGAACCTCTTTTCCAAAGCAACATATCCTTACACCCAAATTTTGAAGTCAAGATACCTTTAAAGTATATATGTTGGTTTAGCTTAGCAGCCCGTACAATGAAATATCTGTCTGTACTTAGCTCATTCGCATTCAAAAAATTCAAAGAATACACAATAATATACATTATGCAGACAATAATATACATAATGCATCTTTATATGGCTTATTTTTCTTTACTCTTTTAATCTATGACTCTCTTTACTCTGTCTATTTATACACTTTACTTTTTTTTAAAAAAAAACCATTTACTTCTTTTCATAGCTATTTCTTCTTTGTCCCAAGCCTACATACAATTATATAACACTGTGACCCATTTAGAATTTGTCTTTATTGTGTGTGTATCTGTAATTATTTTCGAACCAGAAGCACTTTTTTTCTTTTTAAGTGGCTTGGACCAACTCTGAGGTCATGTCTCTTAGCTCTGCCCAATATAACATGGCAGAGACATGTTCACTGCCTCTAAGAGCCATACACACTGCCCCCGCTCCAGGGTCACAGCAGGTCTATGTTACCATTAAGCAATGTGTAATATGCTGTGCACAGAGCTCATTTAAGTGCTCAGCCTCCTGAAAGAACCAGAGCTATTAGTGCAACTAGTATAAACCAGGAAGCCCTTCCCTAAGAAGCCATGTAGCCTTTGCTGCCAATGCTGAGTCAGGAAGACCTCTCTTATAGGAGCTGTGGTGGTCTTGCTCACCACCAGCAAATACAGACCATCTAAAAAATGTGGCTACCAAGAAGCTGAGAAAAACTGTTATTTTGTGTCTAGAATTCCTTTTTAAGCTCTCTCATGTTTTATGTGGACATAACATAGTTGCCCCATGTTGGGCACCATTTTTGTTGACAGAGACCACTCATTCATTTCCAGCCGTACAGACCAGAAATAATCACACAAAAACTATATTAATTACAACACTGCTTGGCCTAATAGCTCAAGCTTCTTATTAGCTAGCTCTTATATCTTAAATTAACCAATTTCTACTAATCTATATATCAGCATGAGGTTCGTGGTTTACTGGTAAGGTTATCTGACATCTGTCTCCTTCAGCACCTACATGGTGTCTCCCTGTCTCCCCTTTCTTCTCTCCTCTGTCTCTGCTTGGAATTCCCACCTTGCTCTATTCTGTGCTGCCATAGGCCAAAAGCACATTCTTTTTTAACCATTGATAATAAAACATATTCACAGCAAACAGAGGGGAATCCCACATCAGGGCTCTATCTTGTGCATGACAAGGCTCCACCACATATATGACAAAGCTCCACCACATGCATGACAAGGCTCCACCACATGCATGACAAGGCTCTACCACATGCATGACAAGGCTCCACCACATGCATGACTAGGCTCCACCACATGCATGACAAGGCTCCACCACATGTATGACAAGACTCCACCACATGTATGACAAGGCTCCACCACATGCATGACAAGTCTCCACTATGTGCATGACAAGGCTTCACCACGTGTATTACAAGGCTCCATGTTGCCACTTAGACCTCCAGTGGCTACTCAGCCTTCAAGGACAAAGAATTCTGAATTTTCCAGTTCCACATTAAGTCTTCTAAGTATTCAGACAAACAGTATGTATAGCTCATTCACACGCTCACTCTAGACTTCACAAAAGCTAGGGGAACTCTACTGAGACCACTGCAGTTTTAGCAGTTTCTGTGATTCTGCTACATAGTAAGGTTTGAAAATCTTCTATCTCTAGTCTATAGAATAAAGTTCTAATTTAAGTATGAAGTCCAAGCCTGTATTCTCTTGTCCTACTTTTGAAAGGATATTCATGTTACTCCATAGGATTTTCTATTTTACTTCTGTATGTACTCTACTTAGTGACACTTGTAAAACCATCTCATCAATGCATTAACCCTCATCTTTGCTTGTATATCATTTGTGTGTATAAAATTAAACCCAGCTTTAAGCGCCAAATAATTTCTTTTTTTTCTGTATTCCCATTTTGTCAGCCCATTTGTTGTAGACCTTTTCATTTTTAACTCTGGATCTTGATTATTTATACTACAATATGATTTTTATGTTTAAATAGTCTCTCTCCAAGGGGAAGAACTTATGCCTGGATTTTCTTTATGTCCACTCTCAGACCTTGCACATCTTAATGATCAAACCAATTATTAAACAAATAGAAATTCTTCCACTGGCTGAACTATAATCTTAGTGGCTAGAGTTGCTGCTAAATATGCACAGTCTATTTCTGGCACTTGACTGTGTTCAAACCTGTATGTCACTTACCCTGTAAGGCAGAAACCAGGTGTTGTCCTTAGCCCTTCCCGGGTAAGATATCTAAACCAAAAAGTCATAAGAACAGGTCAAGACTGCGCATGATCTCTCTAAATAATGATATCACAGGTGGAAGGGGGAGAATCAAGGACTAGGAGGACCCATGTCTTTCTTTTGCTTCTACTACTATGGTCCATGTAGCCTAAAGGATGTTAAAAACTAAGTTTGCTTGGGTTAAGTTACCTAGGTTCTTGCCTGAACCAGAACATGATAGTGCTGTTGACTGCTGCCTTCTCGGGGGGGAGCGCAAACCTTAGAGCTTGATAATTTACACTGTTCTTACTGAAATGGCCATGCTCTCAAAGAGATGATTCTGACTTCATGATACTTTCTGTTTTCATCTTCATCCTAGCAGAATTTGAGGGGAGCTCATCCCAAACTCCTTTAAGATTACCTTCTCAATTCAGAAGCTGCACTTTTTTAAAGTGTCCAATTTGTAAGTCTCTTTACAAATCCTTGAAAACTGAATTGGATCAAAAGGTGGTGGTGCTCTCTGTGGTTGAAAAGAAGGGTTTAGAAATGACAATCTTTCCAAAAGTTCAACTGTAGAAGGAACGGCAGGCTGCATCCCTCTACCTGGCTAGCTTTACCCAAAATAATTACACGGAAACTGTATTCATTTAAATACTGCCTGGACCATTAGTTTCAGCCTCTTGTTGGCTAATTCTCACATTTTGCTTTAACCCATATTTTAATAAGCTATGTAGCACTATGAGGTGGTCACTTACCAGGAGAGATCTTAACCTGCATCTGTCTTGGAAAGAAGCATGGCAACTGACTATGGCAACTGCCTGAAACATCTGCCTTCTCTCTCCCACAATTCTGTTCTGTCTACTCCGCCTACCTAATTTTCTGTCCTATTAAAGGGCCAAGGCAGTTTCTTTATTAACCAATGAAAGTAACACATAGACAGATGACTCTCCTCCATCGTTCAACTAAACTAGGAACCTAGAAAATGCTTAAGCATAAATATCAAGGCTGTTTCCTTAAGTGGAGCCAAGAAAATTAAATTTTTCTGTAAGGGCTTCTAGAAATGGTGTGAGACAAGAAAGGTAGTTTGAAAATTGGCTCTGAAGTTTTTTGTTGTTGTTGTTTTTTACTTAAAGATTTGTTTTTATTTATGTGTACATATTTGTATATGGGTACACCCATTCCACATTTATGTACAGGCCTATCAGATCCCCTGAGCTAGAGTTATAAGCATTTCTAAGCCAACTTGCATGCTAGGAAGTACACTCATGCCCTCCCGAAGAGCAGCCAGCACTTTTAGTGGCCGAGCCATTTCATCACAGGTACTTGAAAAGCATGGATACTAAGTCAAAACTCTGTTTGGAACAAATATAGAGAAAACGATTAGCAATCAAACATACAGGTAAGAATATAGAGTGATTATGAATACTTGCACCCCACCATTATGATTGCCATTTGATCTCAGGGTATGTTATTCTCCATTTTATACAGATAGAAACTCAGACTCGAGATTGGGTTTAGCTGACAGACAAGTCCGATATTTTGATACCACAACATGACATTGTCATCTTCAAAGTTCACCTTCCATAACTACCCAGTCATGTTAGTAAAAGATAAAATAAAATTTTATGATATTTTAATAAGCTTATGAATTCATGTTGGATTGCAGTCATAGTTGTTCGTGATTGCATGTGACCCATTGCCAAAAAGTAGACATATTTGGTGTCGACTGTCCAAATCTTGCTAAGATTAGCGTTAAATCAACAATTAGGAGGGTAGGTGGCAATATTATTAATTGTTTATAAGCTTTTCACGAAGAAATAAAATGCTAGGTTTTCAGTAGAATTACCTCATTTAAACTTTGAAGCAATAACTCTGTGAGGCAAGAGTTAAAAAAATAGTTAGATGAAGTACCATGCCCAAGAACTCAGGCAGTTTTCAGCACTCAGGTGGTCAGCAGCAATACTAGAATGGTTGAATGTTGGACCATTCAACGCTACATCTCAAGACCCAAATACTTTTCTGTGTCTCTCTGCTCACCTTACCAGAGGAGATGAAGCCAGTAAGTGCAAGCTGTCCCTCTGGCTCCTCAGTGACACTCATGGCCACACTCACCAGTGGCCAGCTGAAGCCGTTAGCTAAGCTGCACAGTTTAGCCCAACACTGATGCAGTCTGCAATGCCAATTCAGACCGTAGCATTTGTGGAGTAGGATGCCCCTTTTCCAAAGGGGTTTCCATCAAAAAGAGCATATGCTTATTGTGATGGTCCCTGTTGAGCATTAAATTACTTTTTTAATTAAGTTATTTTAATCATATGAGTCTGGTCAAAGAAAAAATAATTTGTTACCTGAAAAAAGATTAAAAACTAGAGGAAAGAAAGGTAGACATTGGGATAATCTTTTGCCCATAGGCAACTTTTCTCCACAGAGCACATAGAGAGATGTCATGGATGGAAAGTAAAGTTTGAAGCAACAAAGTTTCCCTCTTGCCATGCATCACACAGTCTCTTGTGCTTTTCAGTACCAGAAAAATCATCTGACTTCCTGCAGGCTCTCTTAAAAATTCTTCTCTGTTCATACCACTGTTTTATTGCATAGGTGCTCATCTGAGAAGGCTGGGACGCGGACTCTCAAGTTCTCCATTGTTTATATCATGGTTTCATTGTATAGGAGCTCATCTGAGAAGACTGGGCTGCTGCAACTCAAGTTCTTCTCTGTTTATACCACAGTTGAGTTGTATAGGTACTCATCTGAGAAGACTGGGATGTTGAAACTTAATACTAAACATGTTACATCTATTAGAAAGAATGAAAAATTCTTTCCAATGCAAATGAATCTCATCACCTGAGATGCTCTCATCTAATAGATTGTGGAACAGGCCCACAATTCTCATCACTCTGCTTTCGGCCCTTCCTTTGCTTCCTCTCTCTTGTGAATTTTTATAATTATATACCTCTCCATTTCTATCATTTGTCCCTTAATGTGAGATGGGTCACAGAAATGTTTTAAATTGTTAAAGTTTACTAACAAAATGATCAACAGTATCATTTGGAATATTTATATCAATACATAGCATCACACTTCAAAACCTAAGGTTCACTAGTGTTATCAAGAGAGCTGAGGTCCTCTCTTTGGATTCTGAATCTTATTAATAAGAAGAAATTATGAACCAACGCTGAAGGATGCTTGAGGAGAATTGTATTCAATTTTAAGTAAAACATCAGGGCAGGCAAGGTGGAACTACCTGAGGCTGTCAGGAGGAAAGAGGATGCGGAAGAGAATGAGAGCAAGTCATGCACTGAGCTAGTCATGGAAGTCAGCAAGCAGTCACATGCCAGACCAGTTGCTGCATGGCAAGGGCAAGGACGATAAGAAAAAGGAAAAGGAAAAGTCATGCTTTTCTAAGTTCTTCAGAAAAGCAGACAGGCTCAGCTGAGCAGAAAGGACAGCAGCTTTGCAGGTGATTGCACTGATAGTAGGTAGATGGGAAAGACCCGTGGATTACTGTACTAAGGGATAATAACTACTATTCTTCCTACCTCTCCAGCATGGCTTTAAGTGAATCAGCATTCTTGACAAGCCCAACTGAAAAACCCCTTAAGAGAGGAGACAAATGCCCTGCAGAGCTCTCTAACTCTCATTTCACTGGGGAGAGAAAGTGGCCACAATTATCATTTTATTGTGCACAAAGCAAAACCAATTTCATTTGAGCTTTAGTTTGCAAAGTAGCACTTATTGAGAAACAAATGTCTGCGGAGGACAGAAAATACATACAAATAGTGAAAATTCAGAGTACCAGGAAGTAGTCAATGAAAGCGCTCTTGTCTTTATGAACATTAATGTGGAAAAAAAAGTTATTAACCACAGAGGTGTAATGTTATATTCTGTGGTCAATCATCAAACAGAAATGGAATAAACAAGATTCTCAACTATTTCATCATTGCTGTGCCTGGCTCAGAGTCTATTATAAAAGAATATTTTCATCATACAATTACTGGATAATTCAATTAGGCCAGTGTTCTGTAGATGTAGAATAATGCAATTTACTATGTTGAATGATTAGCCAATCAGATTTCTCTCATTTTCCAAAGCAATGGATTAACTAAAATGTGACCATAAACAAAATAGATTTTATTAGGCATAATCTACTTTGTAAACAAATGAAATTAATTATTTGCCTAACCTAGAGCTTTGAAAATGAAAGACCAAAATTGAACACATGCTTCCAATTTTGGTTTTGTTACAAAGATGACATTTAATGTAAAAGTTACAATTTAACTTCCCCTCAAGTATTCCATACTTGAGACTAAATGACTCCTCCAAATATGTTCGTCGGCAGATGGGAGCCACTTATGGCCTCATAAACTTCCAAAGCAAGTGAAATTATCCAGCAAAATAGAAAGAGATTACAATGAAGCCTCATCTGGTTATCTCAAAGATGATTGATGCCTTGAATAGTGCCTTAATGATGCAATGAATATTGACAGATAATCATCCTCCTCCATACCAGGAAAACACTGGAGACAAATACCAGTAATGTATGCTTTCCATCCATCAATAAACAATTTCTGCACATACCATGTGCTTAGAGCTATATTGTAAAGGATGTGGAAGAAAGTACAACACTGGCCCTATTCCAAGGGGTAGCAGAGGGATAAGCAGCATATAATAACAGGGCATGGTATCTGATATTGCTTGCTTCCTTATTAAGTAGGCAGTTGAGATAATGTAGGAATTTAGAGAAACTGACAATTAGTGAAGAGGTCAGTGGTCAAAGAAGAATCATGGGGGGGGAGGCGCTTTAAACTCCAAGGTCTCCCAGCTCTAATATCAAACTTCACAAGGAATGAACACTTTTGAGTCTGGACAGAATCTCAGCAGGGTTAGTATGAAACTATTCCAAACTGCATCTTCTGTTTTCCCCTTTGGACCAACCCTTCTGTTACAAGAAGCCAACTTTTCTCTAGGGCAGTGATTTCTCAACTCTCCTCATGCTGCGTCCCTTTAATATACTTCCTCATGTTGAGGCGACCCCCAACCATAAAATTATTTCATTGCTACTTTATAACTGTAATAGTTCTACTGTTATTAATCGGAATGTAAATAACTGATAAACAGGATATCCAACATGTGACCCTTGTGAAGTGGTCATTTTAACCCCAAAGGGGTCACAACTCACCGGTTGAGAACCTCTGCTCAATCACTGTATTCTGTTTTTCTTCTTCTTCCATTCTTGCAAGCACAATTCTATTTATACTTGGCCAACTATCAGGGTGGATTTCATAAAACGTGATTCACATATTATGATTCCCTGTGGCTTACATTACACCTCTGCTACAGCACACAGTCTTGGCCTAGAGAGATGTTGCATAGGTGGGGGCTGGAGTTCAGATCCCCAGATCTATGTAAGCCAGGAGGTGTGGCAGCCACCCGGAAACCCAGCACTTGGTAGGCAATGGCAAGGAATTCTGCAGAGCAAATTGGCTAGTTAAGGTACCCAATCCACAAGCTCTGGGTTCAACTGAAAAACACTGTGTTGACAACTATAGTGGAGGATGATGGAGAATGACACTTGATGCTTGAGGCCTCCAAATCACACGCACACATAGGTGTGTCCCACGTAGTTGAACACACATATATGTACACCATATGCAAATTCGCATGGAAAATCCCACAGTCTTAGCCACGGTCTGGTATTCCTGCCGAGCCTCGTCCTGCCCTCTTCTTTCATTTTGTCTCATTGGGCCATTCCTGATCCAACCACAGAGGCCTGCTCCTGCCTTCCCACCTGTCCAAATTCATTCAGTACAAGGCCGACACACCCACTTCTGCCCAGACCTGAACCGTCTTGCTCTCATATCTCATGTTTCTTCTTAGCTTAACTAGATCCACAAATAGCTCTTCCCTGGGCATCTGTTCAATGCAGCCTTACCTCTCTTCTTTCAGATACTTGAACACATCGCTCTGATTTAGTGCATGCATCCACTTAGCACCATTTAAACGTCCTCATTCATTTGCTCACTGACTTGCTTTTCATCTGTCCTCACCCACATAAACGTCAGCACCACCGAGAACAGGGGCCTTGTCAGAGTTTTCATCCCTCTAGTCTCAGGACCAGAAAGCAGTGCACATTTCAAGTGTTCAATAAATAGTTCTTGAATAAATGTATTGCTTGGTCAATTCTGTCAGCCGTGTGGTCTAGACTAGGGAGGAAAGGTGTCTAAGTGAAATGTTGATAGTGGGGTGTGGAAGGTCTCAGGGAGAGATGGACAGAGCCTGGATTCTGAGTAAAGGCAGGAATGAATGAACTAAGACATGAATTACCATGAAGGTTGCTATAGAAAAATAATTATCTTGGCAAAAACCACATAATTTGTCACGAAAATAGCTCCAATAAATGTAAACCACATAGCAAACACTTATACTTGTTCCATTTATTTTTTATAACCACTAAGATCCACATTTTAAAATGAGAGGTTGATTCAAGCACTCCGATTTAATCATCAAGACATCTGATTGTAGCGAGAAGACCGTGCGGGAAGTGCTGACTTAGAGTCGCCCTAGATGCAAATGAAGCGTGGGGTGGGGGGCTCTTCATCAACACTCCCTGCCTACATAGCACCGCCCCCCAGACTAAAGAAGGTGTGGATGTATGTCTCCCAAGCAGCCTTGGCTCACAGGGTTCTTTTACAAATTGGCCTGTGCACCTGCGTATTCCCCAAGGTTGTCTTCCTTGACCTGAAGGAATGCAGATCTGACATTGGAAATAAAGCAAAAGATAAAAAAAAATAAAAATAAAGCTGAAGATAAAAGTGTCTGCATAAAGGCAGTTAAGAGAATGAGACCAATGACCTTGGAGACACACACCGAGGAGTAAGGAAGCCAAAGCAAGCACTAAGGATAAGTTACAGGTGAATCCTAAGGCTAAGGAAGTAGTGTGGATGAAGAGATGGAGAAATTGTAAGAGTCAAAAGAGAAGAAAAAGAAATGCCATCTCCTAGGGGGAGGGGACACAGACATTGCAAACATGAACTCACGGCAGCTGTGGAGGCCTGCACTGGGTCTGGAAAAGAATGAACTCATCAACAGTTAGGTGTGGATGGGGGAGGGACACAAGGAGACCTAATCTTCGCTGCTGGACTATTTTCTACCGATATTCCAAATGCAGGGAAATCATTATCTGCAGTTGTGTGCTCTCCAATGACCCCCCCTGGCTCCAATGGACACTTCCAATCCAGTGATTACACAGATGGCTCTAGTAAACTAAATGGGTAACAAGCAAAATGAAAAGTCATGTGCCCAAGAAAGGCAAGATTTTAGGATGGAGTGGGTATATATGATGGATGAGAGATAACAGAGGATTAATCAAAGTATACGTATGTATGAAATTGTCTAACAACAAAATTAATCAATTAACATTAAAATTAGAGCAATAGATTCCCAGAGAAATAAACCAAAGCACAGCACAATTAAAAAATGTGGCTTCTATCTTTCAGAACATTTACAAAGACAGACATGGTTTTAAATGAGTCTTGTGCTAGGCACCCTGAGAAGACAATCTTGGTGATAAGAACAGGAATTTAGAAGATGATACCACTGAACATCACGTGGCCTCTTACTCTTGACAGAAGACAACATTTTTTTCTCAATGTGCATATTTTCATGGAAACAGCATCATAAAGCTAGTGTCTCAGCGATGATAAAGTTATGTCCAGCATCTCCCCAGGAGTTTCCAGTGCCTCTCTCCAAATGCAATCCGCAAGCACCAACACTAGCTCCATTTTCTCCCAGATCTGTAGCTGTTTAACTGTCGAGTCACAAATTAAATATTTTTAGAAAGTCCACCCATGGATGGAGTGAAAATCACTGTATCTGGATGTTTCTGACGGTAAAAGGGAGGCAGACAAGCTAAAGATGCCATGAAGTTCAGCAGCTTTGTTCTGAGACTAGCATGAAAGCTGAGCAGATGGTCACAATCTCAGCATGGTTTCAGAGAGAAGAGGAACGATGTGACATTCAGGCAGGGCTAGCTTCCCCACAGATCTCTAGGACCAAGAGTCCAGCCCCTTGCCATGCCAAAGCATGAGATTATTATTATTAGAGCATCCATTGCTTGTAGATACCCAACTACTGCCTCACTCTTCTAGAGAGATACAGAAATGCCTGTTAACCCCAGATGTAGAGAAAGGCTTCCTTCAAATCCAGATTGGAGAACCAATGAGTTTACTAGGGTTACAGAAACGGCATGAGTGACTTGAGCATCTGTGTCACCATGGATACTTTTTCCTTACATAAGGAGTAGATGGAGTTGATAAGCATTGCCATTCCTTCTGAGCAAGGGATGCTAAGCTTTGTTTGCTCCCAGCAGACGACAGGCTGTAGTAAGGAAAGCTGGTGAAGGTACAAAGTCTGCAGGAACTTTCATGAATTGGGTCTCTTGCTTTATGATAAATGTGTCTCTAGAATTGACTTAGAATCTTTATCATCAGTGTCTTCATATGAAAGATGATTGTGACCAATGTCAGCAGTAGCCCCCGCTGGTAGCCAGCTGCTTTGACAGCTGTCAAAGCTATTGGCTGTGGGCATTGTTCAGCATTGCTCAACTAGCTTTGGAGTAAGTGGGGGTAGGGGCTGTAATACAGAGTCTTGAACTCTGCCTAAAGGAGGTAGCAGAAAAGGTTAGCCAGAAAGCTCAAGGCTCCTTCTCCTCTACCAGTTACACTCTGTAATTAGCAGAAAGCATGCACCTCTAGGCCTGGAGGTACTTAACATACACCAGCTCTGGAGAATAAAATTGAGGACTCTTGCCTTGAACCCAAAACTCTAGGACTGGTTTTGCAAAGAAGGCAGACAAAAAAGAGAGAGACCATGGCCATGGCCGTAGCTGCTTCTGATAGCTCTTTCACGCACACTTTGAGTCAAGTGCAGTTGCCTCAAAGTTATAATCCAGTTTAGGACTCTGTAGAAGTTATAGAATTAATGAATAAATGAAGTAATCATCCAAAATAACATTAATAAATGTTTCTGAATACATAAGTATGGAAGTCCTTGCAAAGGCCTGCTTGATCACCACTCTTTCCAGTTCAATGCACTCTGGTCCCTTCTCGTGACATCCTCCACCCCTACTTTCTTGCCTCTCTATCCTGCTTTGCCCCTTGGTTTGGCCTTATTTTCCCTCACAGGATCCTCAGACTAAAATCCTGGAAAGAAATCCTCACAGCACAGCCTCAGGATCCCCATGCAGGTTCTAGTGCCATAGGCAGCGTTTTTTCTGGCTCAGAGTTGAAGGGAACCACAGTAACACACCAAAGTGTGAACTGCCTGCTCTCAGCTGTGGGCTGGGGAGGGCTGCCTTAAGTAAAGCTGAACTGTCACATATGCAGGATGACACCAGCCACAGGGGCATGTGTGACACGCAGAGGTGCTGACACAGGAGAATTTGATCTGAGGCTAGCAGAGGCTTCACCAAATAAGACCCATGGAATGTATTCCTGCAGTGGCCTGCCGTCTTCTCTCTTGGAATTGCTTCCCCGTGGCTGAAATGCCTCGAGATGGTAGGTGACGCACGTACAGAAGCATATGCTGCTTCTAAGAATCCAACATTCTGTGCTAACAGCCCAGCTCCCACCATTATCTTAATTCACTCCCCCTCTCCTTCCCCCCACTCTCCTCCCCCTCCCTTCATTACCAGAGCTGGCCATGCCTACCCTTATTTTCTAGCCTATAGCCCACAGGAGAGATAGACTGATTAATCTGGCTACTTATCTCCACCCAGCTAGACAGTGCCTTCCTCTGAGCCCCTCATTGATTCCCAGTGATCTATGGATAACTATCCTAGGTCGAGTACTCACAGGGTTTGCACATAGAGACTATTGCCACAGTAAAGTCTCTCTGGAGCTGAGCGGCAGCATGAAGGATGAGAGGAGACCAGAGAAGACATGGAGACAAGACACACTGACATTTGGGAGAACTGGTGTCACACCCTGTGCCTTGTAACTTCTGTCCAAAACTATCTAATTAATTCTTTAAAAGATTTCTTTTTTTCTGCCACCCAGAGTATCAATCAAAAGAGTAAGATTTTAGCATCACCTGTGATAATGTAACCCAGGATGCCTCTTGTTCAATGTTCGTGCTAGACTCTAAGGCTGACTTCAATGATGAAGGATTTTTTACGTTTCAGCATAAAAATGTAACAGTTCATCTAGCTGTGAGGTGTTCTGTTTTTTTTTTTCCTCAGCTTTGTCTTATACATACAGGCACAAATACACACACCAAGCACTTCCAATTGGAGACCAGCTACGGTGGGTCAGAATTGGAATCCTTTATTTATGATAATGCAGAGTGTCTGGGATCCTAGGCTCCAGTCAATGCCATCACTTCCATCCCAGCATATCCAGGAATAGTTGCTTGGTTCAACACCCTTCCCCACCCCTTTAAAAATAAGAAACCACAGTGTTGGAATGTTTGCTAATCTAAGTGTGCTGGCCCTGTCTTCCCACATTCTTTGATTTCTTATTGTTTCCTTGCACTCTGACCAGCTGTCAGCTCTGCCCACACTTGCATCTCTGTCCAGTGCATCTGCCTTGCATGGCCGTCAAGCAGCTAGAGTTGCCAGGTCTCTCCTCCAAGAATGCTTGAGTGTTGTAGCAGGATTTCGGGAGTGACTCTGGGATGTACATCCTGTGTTGCCTCAGGGAGTCCTTATAGGAGATTCGGCCCTCACTCCCACTCAACTAACTTGCCTAGTGGTTCACCCTCTGTCCTCTGCCTGCTCATCTCTACTTTATGTGCCACACTCCTCCTAGAGTCTCCTGGAATCTACTTTAAATTAACCTCTTTCCCTCAATCCATGACCCAGTTTTTGTTTTATGAGCATCACAAAGAAAGATTTTGACTTCAGATCTTCCAACAATCAGGTGGAAGACTTGCTCAGGTGGAAGACTTGGTGGAGCAAACTGGTCTTCAAACTCGATGGGATCAACTCAGTCCTAATGCTCCTAACCCTGCTATAGCTTCCTCCCTTTAGGCATTTTAGTCTTCAACCTGTAGGAATCCCTCAGATGGCCCTATTGAGCTGACCTTTGCTTCTGATCCTCCTTATCCCTCAGGCATATACCAGTTCCAGGGTCACCTCCTGAACTCATCTGCCTGGCCTGCAATAATCCTTCTAAATGTTTTTATTACTATGTGTATGGGGGATGAGAGTGGTGTATATGTCAGTGCAGGTGTATGTGTGCCATTGTGCCCATATGTAGTTTGGAGAGGCTTGTAATTCCCTAGCATCCTCTTCATCCTCCAGTAACTAACTCTTCATTATTCTTCCCCGCAACCCATCTAGTGCTTCCTTCACTTTTGCTTTCTTTGCCTTTGCTTCAGTTGCTCTTTTCCCTCCCATTCCTGCGTTCAAGTATCTTTACCATTCTCTTTTCTTCCACCCCTCTTCATTGAATGTGTGTGTGTGTGTGTGTGTGTGTGTGTGTGTGTGTGTTGCTATGAAGTTCAGGTGAGAGGGAAAGACAATGAAGGAGAGTAAAACAGCAGAGAAAAAAACTAATGCTTTGAAAATGCTTATCACCTTGAAGTTGCCCAACAAGTAAATATGCATTGACTAAATCAATAAAAAGTATGTAACATTTACAAAGAACGGGCTTTATGTTAAGCAACCTTTACCTTTATTTCCTGTAATCCAACTACCCAACAAGTTAGATGCCAACCACCTGCATTGTACACACAAGGAAACTGAAGTTTTAAAAACAAGCTAGAGTAACCACGGTTACCCGGACAGAAACAACACAACAGACAGCACTTCTGCCTGACTTGGAAGTCTCTGTTCCTGATGCTTGTTTTCTCTTTCAACAGCCTCATGTCTGGTGCTCTCTGTACACTGGTTCACTTAATTAATATTAAAGAATATATTGCTTTATTTGTGGTGAACTGGAAACAAGTGACACACAGCTAAATCCAGTGAAGGCACAGCTCCAGCAACCAGAGTTCACCCAAGCAAGTCCATCCCATTCCCCGTATCCGGCCCTTCATCTATCACAAGAGCGTGAATGCCTGGATTTTCTCTTCAGATTGACACCATGGCTAAATCAGCCAGTTCCTGGGTTGTGCTATAGCTAGGTATGCCAAAGAGAGAGTACTCCAGAGAGGATAAGTCAGAAGACAGGAGACAGTGATTTTGTATCCACGTGAGTTCTGCCAGAAGTCCTATCTTGCCTCCAAACTAAAATTAACTGCCTCACATTCTATAATTTTTACATGTTATTTACCCATTGTGTGCATGTGTGGAGACACACACTTGCCAGGTCATGCAATAAAGGTCAGGGAAAATCTGCAGGCGTTGTTTTTTCCCCTTCCACCACGTGTGTTTTGGGATCAAACTCAGGTCATCGGGCTTAGCAGGAAGTATCCTATCCACTGAGCCGGCTCACTGACACAGCTGCCCCTTTCTGTACTGTCTGGCATTGTCCTCTTCCTCTCTCGTAGTATATGCTGCCATGCCTGTAGTAATTTTTTATTTTCTTTTCCATCTCTTTCTCCCCTCCTCTGGAACAAGGATGCTCATGGAACACGTCTGTGTTAGTAGCTGTGCTGCAGGCATCCAGTTATCACGTGGCTCCTCCATTGTCAGGAGACCTTTGCTCAAGGAATGGCTTAGGGCAAGATGAGAAAATGACTTTGGATTATGAGGACTCTATAATCACATGCTTCTGATTTAGCCCTATTGTCTTATAGAAATTAGCTTAGATCTCCCATCTCATGTAATTATATATCCAACTTCTGAAGCCTTGAAATCAAAATGTGTGAGAGAGAAAAGGCTGTGGTGTAAAGAGGCATTGATCTACATCCCCGCAAAGGACTGACTCCAGTGCATCCCACCACATCGTATCAGTGCCCTTATTACCAACCACAGGCAATTAAGTCTTCATGCTGGTGTGAAGAAATGTGACCACACCCAGGTCTACGACCAAGAGAAGTCACAAAAGATACCATAGAATTAAATGAACTAAATGCTAAGTGATGTGGAAAAGAGGAAACTGCCATCTGTTTGGTTAGTATTCTCATCATCAATGTACTCACTGAGCATCTAGACCCTCTCTTCAACATACCTGTTTTACAGCATCTGAGTCACCCAAAATGACATCATAAGCAGAGAATTGTAACAAGCATGAAAGACACACATTTACCACAAGAGAAACAGTCAGTTTTAAAGAAACAAATGCTACTCCCAGTGGTAAAAACACTTATTCCACAAGCATGAAGACCTGAGCTCAAATGTCAAGTACACACATAAAAATCTGGGCATGGCCACTTGCTGGAGACTGCAGACCACCAGACCCTAAATTTCCTGTAAACAACTTTTTTTCCTCTGCTCTGAGCAGCTTGCAAACTTGTACCATGATGCTACCTAGCTCATTTAATAGAATTTGAGAGTCCAGGGTCTCTTGAAGGAAATAAAGCAGAAAAAAAAAACACCTATGATTCTAAAGTTGGCAACCTGGGAAGCAGAGACAGGTGAACCCTGGAAGCTCATGGGTCAGCTAGCCTTGATTCATTGTCAAGATTCAAGGTTCCTGAAATACTCTGTCTCAAATAAAGGTGGAAGGTGCCTGGGGACCAATACCCAAGGTTTTCCTCTGAGTGCCACACAAGCATCAAGCAAAGCACATGTACTCACAGGTGTGAACACTCAGAGAAATTAAAAAGAAAATTCTCACCATTCATACTGTAATGGACAAGCCATTTGCATAGGCTCAAGCCTTCCCAGGCCACTTATCTTAGTCCAAGTCCTGCCTGCTTGTTCTTCTCACCTGACTCTGGACCACTGGACAACTTCCGGTGTCAGCACACACATCCCTTTACACCCCTTTAGCAGACCTTCTCTGGACCACCAATCAGTTCACAAATATCGACACAGAGACTTATTATTAGCTATGAAGGCTTGGCCTTATCTTGGGCTCATTTCTTGCTAGCTCTTACAACTTACTTTAACCTGTTTCTCTTTATCTGCATTATTCCTTAGGGCTTTTTATATTTCTTTCTTTGTTTCTGTGTGCCCCAGTCTGTGTCTTGCTGGATAGTGGCTACCTGGCTGACTGTTTCTCCTCCTTCTCCCTCAAGCCTAGATTCCTTCTACTTATTCTCTCTGCCTGCCAGCCCCACCTATTCCTCTACTGGCTAGCTATTGGCCATTGAGCTTTTAATTAGACCAACCCAGTGCCTTAGGCAAACAAAGCAACCCATCTTTACATCGTTAAATGCAGCATTAACAACTGTTACACATCTTTGCCAAGTAAAAGTAATATTCCACAACACACCCCTGACATTCCCATCTCTTGCTTTCTCAGTCCTCATCTCAGACTCATCTGAGAAATCATTTTATTTGCAAAATCTCCCCTCCCCCATCTCTTCATCTACATTAAGCACCATTTTCACTGGTAACCAGATGTCTGGTGCGTCCTTTCACTATGGCAATTACCACATATTTTCTTAAACTATTCATTTTCAACCTTATTAAACCTTGGCGTCAAGGGGCCCCAGATTTTTATCCTTTTCATCATTGGCATCCAACACACACCTGATGTTTGGAAGGCTCCCAGCAACTTTGATGGGTGGAGAGCACAATTCCCAGAGGAGGTATCCTTGATTTAGTGATCTTGGATGAATAATAAGGATGAAATTTTCAAATTCAATATGATGTTATTTAACATTCCAGGATTTTTACTGCTTGAATGCACATGTTTGAATACTAGTGGTTGTTATCTGTAGTCACACATTTTCAAGTTTGCAATGTCAATTCATTAAAGGCATTTATGACAAATGATAGCCATAGCTTACAACTAACCTGTTGTTTAAATGGTGACCCAAAGGCCATGTAGATGTCCTTCATCCATGTTATCGCCAGAAACCTTGCAGATGTCTGCAACTCATGTTGTCACTGATTGATTGTAAAGGGCAGGAAGCTACTTTGGCAGGGCTATCTAATAGGTTTTCTGTAGTGCGATAATAGGTTACTCCAACACAGTAAGTCAGATCAAGCTGAACTGAAAGCAAAAGAACGTGTTTATTTGAACAAAGCAACTCCCAGGTGAGCCCTCCAGTCCCAGAGATTGGAGAAGTCAAAGAGCCAAACTAAAGCAGGGAGCTTATATACCCTGTAGGTCAGGGGTGATGGCATGGCCTCCACAGGCTGGGTTTGTGCTCAATTGTGGTTAAAATCTGACCACTTCAGGAAGGGACATGGGCTGCTGGCAGCTTCAGAGGAGGAGCCATTGCATCCGCCAAGAATACAAGACTGGGCTTCTTGACACCTGTTCATTGTTGGAGATTTTCTGAGAGGACAGAGTTTGAGTGACAGGCATGGGGCTTTCTGGGTCAAGCAGGAGTGAGCTGGGGGTTCTAGCCAAATGCTATAGATGTCTGCAAACTCGGTTGAGAATGAGAGACACAGAAGGCTTCTGTGAAAACCTGTTCCCTCAACCCCACCCCAGCTCTAGAAATATTCTAGACCGGAAGTCATTGAAGAGAACTCTTAAAAATTGTGACAGGGATGTAGTGTATGGTTCTGGTTGGGATGAGGGTGGAGAAGGACTCAATTCTATTTAAGGGGCTGCCCACTGGGAGTCTGGCCATGCTCCATTGAGTATATGGGCAACACAAATTAGAATTGGCATTTTAACTTTTCTTCCTTCCTTCCTTCCTTCCTTCCTTCCTTCCTTCCTTCCTTCCTTCCTCCCTTTCTTTCTTTCTTCCTTCCTTCTTTCGTTTCTTTTTTTATGTTTTGGGGGAGGTCACAAGGGTGGGAAGTAGAGCTATGGGAAGACTGGGAAGTAAGTCTGATGGGGAGCATTATGTGATGTTCCCAAATAATCAATAATGTTATGTTGGAAAAAACAGGACATCACCAGTTATAAAAGAAAATAGTCTAGACTCACTGTTAATGCCATCTTTGGAGGCAACTTGATAGAAGTTGAGGTGGTTTTCACAAGGAAGCTAAGATCGTGTATTAATTTAGAAGAGCCTGAATGTCCCAGAAAGAGGGACAGGGTGTATGAGACGCCGAGAGTGAGAAGGAAAGAACGTGGAGGGAAAGTTGGTGTCAAGAGAGATGAAAATGGGTGCTGCAGGAATTCCTACAGCCAGTAGCCTTTAAGTTACCCACCCGCTTGGGCGTGGCCTCTTATACTATATATGCCAATGTAAAGCCCACGTCTGGTCTCTCTTCCGGTGGCAGTGTAATTAGGTTCCTGTTCCCCATTCTGTGAGTCTATCCATAAATAAATAACCCTCTATTAGTCTCAGTTCTGAGCTAATGTGGGATTTCTTTTAAGCGCCCTTCTTCAAATGGTAGTAGAAGTGGCCCAGCCAAGGCAGTCTACAGATGTCACCTGAAGATCAAGACTTTATTGTGTATCTAGTAAAGTCAGTCCAAACTATCAAAACACGAAAAAGAGAGTATCTGGGGAAGACTAATTTGGTAGTCATTTTGCAGCAACACAAGTTGAGAAGACACTACAGAATACCCAATGAGAAGAAATGAGGCACGGGCGACAAAGTAAATCACAATATGGAAGGGTATATAAAAGAGAGGAAATAAGTTTTTAAGGATGCATACATGATGTAAAATAGTCACTTTTCTTTCCAATTGTTACAAAGGCTCTCAAATGTATAAATCAATGATCAAAAAGCCACAGGATCATTTCCAATATATTAACGAGCTTGGGAGGATTAAAAGGAAAAGCTGACTTAAGATTTCAATCTTCCTATTCCTGTTGTAGTTGCCGTCATTGGGGAGCATGCCACTAACTTTAATATTAGTATTACATTGATGCACATTATAGTTTAATATTAAGATCCCTCACTCTTGGCAAGCTTTGGTTAGAATTGAAGGAGTCAGATCTGAGTGGAATGGCAAGAGGGAAAGCACCAAGCCCTAATAACAGCTTATATAGAATAAATAGTAATGATGTGACTGGTTCTGGGAGACTGGAAGCACTTTGTGAGCCTCTTGCCATCTTACTTTTGAGAATGAGTCTTTTCCTGTACCTCAGTTTAATCAGAGTACAAGAAACTGGCTAGCGTGGAGAGAAAAAAACTCTATCAAGGGTCAGAAACCTAACCCTTGTGAATGGTGAGCCTTTCGCTCATGCTGTTGAACTTGTCACTTTAAAGCTGCCTGGAGAACACGGACATCTGACAAATGCTCAATAAACAGGAAGCGTTGAATGTGTTTGACTCACAGACTGACGAGACATCTGACCTTACATTTGAGGTCTGTGTCCTCTTTAAAGTATTCAAGTCCACTGTAGAGCATTCTTTTCAAAAACGAAAAAAGGAAATCCTCAGACACACTCTTTATTTTCTGAATTCCCTTTGTCACTGAAGTCATGTGAAAACCAAATGCAGCCACAGCCTATGGAACTCCAGGAGAGATTATTTGATTACAGTTGGGAGCCTCAAACACAGAGACTCTGCTTCATTGTGTCAGCAGTGAAACCTGAGAATCCAGAATGCTGACAAGCCCTACTGAGGCTCCAAAGCAACTCCGAGTGGCTCAGAACCATCTGATTTGCAGGCAAGCAAAGCTCTGCACCTCGTACCCACCATAGCACAAATGGCTCTTCCTGTAGCTCTTTTCTCTTCTGCCAAAGCGTTGATTGAGCACAGATTTTTTTTCAGTGCCTTACAAAAATCAGTTGATCATTTATCTAAGGCAACCTGGACCTTCTTATGAACATTATTTTTTTAATAAAGGCCATAAATTTTGGAAGTCACCATTAAGTCATCACTACATTTATTAATTCAGTGTTATCTCTTGCTTGAACCACAGAGAACAAGGAATTGAGACCTCGGTGGTAATATTCTAAAGCATTGGGTGGGGTGGGATAAAAAGAGAAATGACAGAAGTCAGTCATTTCATGTGGTTCTTAGTGCTCTGAAGAAAACCAGCAGGGAGGGGATTGCAAGGAGCACGGCTTAGAAGAGGGTGCTTGGAAAAGCTTAGTTACAGAGGGACTTCCTGAAAATTAAGTGGTGAAGAACCAGCTGTGCTATCTGCCAGGAGTCTGAATGTGTACTTCAAGTCAACACAGGTTTGGGCATGGGAAAAAAACAATGAGAGAATAGTTAGGCAATGGGGATCTGAGAAACGATGGCTCAGGCGTCATTCATGTGTGTGAAGTGTAGACACCATCTATTAAAGATGAGGTTAGGAAGCTGAGTATGCTGTCCATTAATTGTTGTGTAGTGCTAAGACAAAAAGTAAAGGTGCAGCATCTGAATTAGGAGCCAGGGCCTCCAGGCAGAGACCAGGGACAAGAGAACAATAAAAAGACTTCAGAGAACACAGTTTCACAGGAAGAGAGGCCTCTCTCGAGCTATCCTGGAAGCAAACTGAACAACAGGGAAATAGCCCCTTACTTCTTTGTCTAAGGGAGAAATGGATCCAGATAATGAAGTTTCATTTACTTGAGAAAGAACAAAATTAGCCGAATATGGGATTCTAGTAAGAGAAAATTATAAAAAAATAAAATAAAACATTCTAGAATTCTCAAAATAGGAGAATTTGATGATGACAGAGGTCTGGGGGCACAGCAAAAGGCTGATTTTCTTTTAGTTTGGTTTTATTTGTGGGGCAAAAAAAATGTAACTGACTAGGTTGCATACAGAGACACACAAATCACAGTGTGGATAGTAGTGACCAACTGAGGAAACTTGAAATTCATTTTACCATGATGATAAAATAATGTTACTACTTTCCCTGAAGTAACAATAGTTATGATTTTTGTTTGTAGTGATAATAGAGGCATTAGTAATATAAAAATAATCATGGCAGCTTGTTACAGTCCTATGTGAAGTATTCCTCATGCACATCTGCCAATAACTCTATGATCTTTCAAATGTACAGGAAAGTCATATATAATTGATAACAACTTTATGGGCCATAAATCATTGATCAGAACAAAGAAGGAACTGGGGCTTTGAAGAATCCTGGCAGTCTCTGGGAAAGATAGCAAATGAATAGCTTTAGAGTTGAGAGCTCAACTAGGCGTCTAAACAGTGCAGACGGATTGTGGCAGGTGTTTTATGAGGCTGCACAAGCTAGTTTATGGTAAAAAAGATTATTAACAAACTCTTCTTGGCCGTCTTGTATTTAAGTTCGTGAAGTCCCGCTATGTCTGAAGGTGACTCCACTACTCACTTCTCTGCTCTTTCACTTAATTAGTAGAAAATTCTTAATTATCTTTGAAGACCAAAGTCTATTCATTCATCCACAAAATGTGAGGGCAACTACCATCAGCTATAGACCATCGTAGACACAGGGATTATAAACAATAAATATCAGAAAGTTTTCCCTCTTCTTCTACCTGTACCGTGGTGGTGCCTTGTATTACTCTCTGACTTATCTGTTAATTTTTCCAGTACCACACTGAAGGCCCTAAACATTTATTACCTATCTTTTTCAAGTCTAAGCGAGAGCATACCCATCTCTATTCACAACCCTCCAACAGCTCCTTAGCCTACACAGAGTAAAAGCCAATGTCTTTAAGAGTTTTGTTCTTATTAGAAATACCACATATAAAACCCAAGTTTCATGGCTTCCCTTTCCCAGACAATGCAAGTTATAGGAAGGAAATAATCAAAAGATAACCACTTGAAAAGTGGGCTATTAAGTCAAGCAAGAGAAAAAGCAGCTTTTACACAACAAGTCATCAAAGACATCATTCTGGATTCTGATCTTTCCCCAAGTATGGAAGATGGACAATCTTATTCATGAATAAAATTGTATAGTATTGTGACTATAACTCACGTTATCATGATAAATGAATTGAAAGTGAAGTATTTTTCAAATGAACAAATACATTACTTTAGTAAATGCTAATGAAACTGAGATGATTGTTACTGTTTAATAGTCTTGCTACAGTTTTTAAGTTGTAATTTATGAATTTAAACTCTTCTATATATTGTAAAATGCCCTTCCCTAAAACAACAAAAAATGCTGTCTAAATATAACTCTGGGTTGCATGTCCATTCAGTGATACTACTTGGAATAACAGACACGGTGAGCCTCGGGAATCACTAAGACACAGAATGGCTGAATTTTACTTCATTGCATTACAGACAAAATTAAAGCAGAACTTTCAGGACCCTCTCATCACTATCTTAAGGATACTAATTTTTGCTTTCTATTGTTGGGTTTTCTGTTAAAAAATCTTACTATAAAATGTTTATTCAGCTTGCCCTGCTGAATTGTTTCTACTAGTTTATACTCAATGTGCTTTCTTTCTTCTGCAGCATCTGAAAACAAAGATGCTAAGTTTTTATCTACTATCCTCACGTTTGTGAATGTGCATCTAACATGTCTTCTTCCTGTTTTAACAGAACTCTGAGGTGCACATGCCTGAGGACCTAAAGAAGAAAAGGGGAAATCTGCTCAACCTGGGGGGACCCGCTAGGGTTTTAAAGAAGAACAGCCATTCCCAAGGGGAGGATGGAGCCCCCCAATCATCAACAGATAACTCAAAAGAAACGCACCAAGTAGCTAAACCTCAAGCCTTTCAGAAGCCCATCGAGATGACTTGGCCCTTAAACAAAGGTTCAGTCCAAGGCAACAACAAATGGAAGAAAGCAGATGCAACCCAAGAGAAACGTCAGTCCTTCCTTCGTGAGTTTTGTAAGAAACATGGTGGAGTAAATGATCCCAAATCCAGTCTTTTTCATATAGTATCCAGAGTCTATGTAGAAGACAAACATAGAACTCTGTACTGTGAAGTGCCAAAAGCTGGCTGCTCTAACTGGAAAAGGGTTCTGATGGTCCTAAATGGATTGGCTTCCTCTGCATACAATATTTCCCATGACACTGTGCACTATGGGAAGCATCTGAAAACATTAGATAGCTTTGACTTAAAAGGAATAGACATGCGTTTAAAAGCCTATACCAAAGTCGTGTTTGTTCGAGATCCCATGGAAAGATTAGTGTCAGCATTTAGGGATAAATTCGAGCATCCCAACAGTTACTATCATCCGGTGTTTGGAAAGGCAATTATAAAGAAATACCGACCAAATGCCATTGCGGAAGCATTAAATAATGGATCTGGAGTAAAATTCAAAGAATTTGTCTACTATCTATTGGATGCTCACCGTCCAGTAGGAATGGATATTCACTGGGAAAGGGTCAGCAAACTCTGTCATCCATGCTTGATCAACTACAACTTCATAGGGAAGTTTGAAACATTAGAAGAAGACGCCAATTACTTCCTGCAGCTGATTGGTGCTCCAAAGGAGCTGAAATTCCCGAACTTTAAGGACAGGCACTCGTCTGACGAAAGAACCAGTGCTCAAGTGGTAAGGCAGTACTTAAAGAACCTGACTAGAGCAGAAAGACAGCGCCTCTATGACTTTTATCACTTGGACTATTTGATGTTTAATTACACAACTCGACATTTATAATTTGCATTCATTTTCTAAAGCCTTACATTGATGTAATGATGATGGCCTCAAATCAACTCCTGTTATTTTCCTACAATTCTCTGTATGGGGGAAATTTAACTAAGTGAAGTTGTCTTGATTGAATGAAGATTTTTTTTCTTAACCAAAGAGTATGACAGCAATTGGCACAAAGTTATTGGAAAATCATCTCAAGGAGACGTATAAACAACTCGATGTGCTTTTAAATGTTGGGGAAAGAGCTGTTTTGGCATTGTGGCACATACCGTGGCAGCAATAACTTAGCCAACTGTTGCATTAACCAAGAAGGCCTCTTGCATGTAAAATAAGGGGGTCAAAACTGGAGAGAATTATGTATCCAAATCCTGGCATCAATCTTCTAACATGAATGAGCCTATTCTTAGCAGTCTGTAGCACATGCATCAAATGACTGGGTGGTGTTCTTATACGCTATCCACTGTGATGATGGACCCATTTTTAAATGCTTGGGCATAGGCATTTTACTATTGGTCTGGAGGCACTCTGTGATTTTCAATATGAGAGTAGAACAGAAAAACAGATGAAGCTGTGACTTATTTTTAACAGCCAGTAAAAAATGCACAACATGCTAAGATCAAAACAACAAAAGTAACCTTTCTCTTCCAGGAGAAACTTCAGGGAGTTGATTTTCTTTGCGGGAGGCGGGGCATTGGACCCTCCATGAGAAGACAAATGAGCACAACCAAGCAGGTCCTCATTTCTAAGCATCATCAGATAGAAATGTGCTCTCAATTCTGCTTGAATTCGAAAGGGGGCAATTGTTTCAGGATGGAATAATCATCAAAACCAAAAGTTGCCATTCTGAATATAGAGCTCTAACAATAACAGGGTTTTATAAGAATATTACTTGAATTAAAGCACCATGTGCAGAACTTTCTATGCAGAATACCCTCTAAGAATAGCTTTTGTTGCAGTCTAATTATTCAGCTTGGGAATAACTTTTTAAGAACTAATATACCACTTCAAAGACAGGTTATGTTCTGGAGGATAAACATAACAAGAGCCCCTAGAAATGTTTTTAATAGGCTTATGCATAAGCAAATTAAGGTATTTTCTTCCTAAGTTTAAATACTCTCTACTAACAAAGCCAAATACCATTGCATGCAAATATTAAATCAAAGTCTTTGGAAAATAAGACCATGTGTCACCCTTATGAAAAGTTGTAATGCACTTTGGAAATTTTTTCCAAGGGATCTAAAATTTAAAGACACATTCAGATGAGAAGTACATTTTAATTAGTTAACTACTAGCCTGGCTTAAGCAAACCACATGTCAATCAAATCCTGTGGAAATGTTTCTTAAACATGTTTCTCTTCCTAAGCTATCGTTTTTGATCAGTAAATACCCAGCTGTCTTGCTAAGAAAGCTAGGTCTTAATATTTGAATATTAATAGACCGAGATGCTTGTAGTCATACGTGTCTCATTTTGATTTTCCATTTCATGGCTGAGTATTCATAAATTGCTTCACTGTGTGTACACACCGCCCTATCTCCTCCGCATCTCAAAGGAGCGGGTGAGCTGTAGCGGGCCACAGCAGCAGCATTAAACTCCGCACACCAACCTTCGCCTACTTTCCACCCCATTTCTTTGTGCCTCTAGACCGTACACTTAGGCCGAGTAATCCAAATTATATAAATTAAAGTGTTTCTGTGCTGGGTAGAATTCCTAGTAACTTGGAGACTTGAAATTATCTTTTTCTGGAGAGAGAAAAGATAAACACTTCAGAGACCTGAAAGTTTATTCACACACCACTCAAAGCTCATTTTAGACAGCGCCTGTTGCAAAGGCAGCATTCCTAAATTGAAGAAATAAACAATGATAACAGCAAAAAATATATTTTTAACCTCCCCCCAATTTCATAGCTCTGGAAAGGAAAAATAAAAATACTCTCTCACATTAGTATTTCTCACACACTGGGGGACATATTTGTGCGCCGTGTTTAAGCCTCCACAAATCCTCCGGTGGTGGGGAGTGAGAGGATGACGCACCATGCTCTCCCCACCACTCCGTGACTTTGGCTGGGAGATAATGCCACCCTACCTGTGGTTTCAGGCTTCGGAGTCCAGGCTACCTACCCTCTTCAACCACAGTGTGAAAATCTTAACTGTAAACTTCCAGAAATAAACAACTTGTAAGTTTTAAAGTGTACAGCATCCTAAGGTGAAATTTCTCGCTTCCTCTCTATTTAACATGAAATCTCTGTGAGCCCTTTAACCAGTGCATCCGTGTCGTATATGCTACCTACCCATGGTAGCCATTCAGTTATCAAATTGGCTTTCATGGGATTACAGTGTTTGTGTTTAAGTGCCTTCATGTAGTGTTCTAATGCGACATCACAAAGCCTGTGTCACTGACCTCACCTCATCTCATCGGGCAAGCATTCATCACTCCACATCATTATGGGAGAAGGAGGTGCATCCCAACAAGGTGTTTCAAGAAAGGGGTGGGTGATAACACATTGTCATAAATTTTATTATAGTTTGTTGTCATGAGTGTTCTCTTTTTATTAGTTATTCTTAATTTCTTACTATGTCTAACTTATAAATTAAATTTTATCATAGGCATGTAGTCATGAATAGGAAACCAGTAACCTATATAGATTTAGGTACTTCCTGTGCCTTCAGGCATCCATGGGGAGTATGGAGCACACCTAGAGGGGACAGTTCCACTTAGCCCTTTTCTGACTCTGTCTGCCTATATTAATAAAGATCACTCTTCACTCCTTTCTCAGTCAGACTCTGAGGCGGACACTGTACACAGCTGTGCATTATACAAACCAGCTTTGATTTTCTCACTGAATAACAACCTACTATATACCCGCTCCTTTAGATGACTATTCAGAGCCAACAAAGCCAATCACCATCCTAGCTATGTCGTTCTATTTGAGTCTGCTTCAATCATCTTCCTTGAACTGTCCTTCTTTGTGGGCCAACTCAAGTTCACATTCCTAGTATCAGCTTGTGTACATAAAGCCATGTGGGTGCAGCACTGGGCAAACATAATTTCATGAATGTAAAGACAAGGGAACTAATCCAGACTCAACCTTGCAGATGTTCAACTTTCCCATATTAATGCCAGTGTGCACGAGACGTGATTACACTTCCTCTGAGAAACCAGCAAGTATCTATTTGTTTTAATATTGGAGAGTAGCTTGGTGTAGGCTATTCTGCTATTCCTGTCTTGAATTCTTATGAGATAACAAGTTGACAATGATTCTAAAGCCATGGTTTATTTAACTGGAAACCACCTATGCGTAGGCATGATTGATGTGATTGTGCCCAGATACTGCCACATCCTTTTATAGGATGTATGTACAAAATACCCAACTTTCTGATTTCCTCATGTGTGTTTGGAAATATCCATTACGTCAATGGAAATGTGGTCACATGTTAACTTCTCTTAACGTCACAGTCTATAAAATATTCCCCAGCAATTCAAGGACTACTTGGCTGCCCTTCATAATTAGAAGGAGGGAAACATCTTGAATTTTGGGAGAACTTATTCTCTATCTTTTAAAATGAATAGTATTTAGAAAAGAGCTATATATAAGCAGATAGACGGAATTTTGAAAGCTTTGATGCATATCTGGAGGAGTTATCAGAACTGGGGACAAATGGGCTGTGTGGCAGTAAGCATCGCTCTGCTGTGACCTCACATTTGATGTCTTGGGGCATCTTCAGCCCTGGGCCTGCCTGGCATGTGGAGTAGCAGAAGCCTTGCTTCCAGGCATCATCCCCAATGTGTTCTACTATTTCAGAAAGTACTAATCAGTAGACTTTGCCCACCTGGGAACTGTAGGCCAAAGCAAATTCAGCTTAATCCCACCTTAAGGAGAATTCCTCTTCAATTATAATTATTAACGATATCATTATCATACAGAACATGTTTCAATATTTAGTGTGCATCAGTAACTCTTTAAAAACGTTCCATATATTCATCTATTTCATTCCTCCAGCCAATCTAAAGCTTCAGTGCCAGTGTAAGCAGCCGCTTCCTTCCCACATATAATAAGAGAACTGGAAGTCAGCTGTGCTTAGGTGAATTGTCAGAAGAGATGCAACCGGTAATCGGTAGAGAGCCAGTGAACCCTACTAACAAAATTATTTGTAGACTGAAATTTTCACTTTTTCCTTCTTTGACATGCAGAATAACTAAAAGTGAAAAAACACATAGTATAATCTTAAAGTATTTTTTGAGACAGGATCTCACTATGAAATACTCTTTGTTCTGACTCACTATATAGACCAGGCTGGCCTCAAACTCACAAAGATCTGCCTCCTCTGCCTCCCGAGTGCTAGGAATAAAGGCATGTGCCACCACACCCAGAAGAAAATATTTCGGATATAAATGTATATGGTCATGTATTTAGTCAGCTAGTTACTGCATTTCAGATCAGCTCATCCTTCTATTTACTACAGAGTTAATCTGATTGGTTCCATGATTTAGGATTAAATGACTATTTAGTCTCTGCTACACATTTTTAACCATACTTGCTCTGGAATCATAGTGTTTTTGAAAGAGTAAAAGAATCCATGGAATAAGTCCAGCCTAATAGAAAAACTTGACTAAGAGAGTCTGGTCAGAGTAGACGTCCTGCCGGGTGAACAACAACAGCAATGTAAAGAAATAACATCATCAAACTGGGTGCACACAGCGTTCCCTAGAACTTCAGTGAGGAAGCCGAAGCAGTCAGCTGTCGTTCCCAGTTGAGCTTTCTCTGCACTGCTGACCTTTTGGCCTCTCATTCCCAGTGCAGGCGTATTTGTAACATAGATGGATAAGCAATGGTAACATCTGTTGGAACAGTAAACCTTTTGCCCTGTTCTCAAAGACACAATGTTTTACTTTAGGACTGTTTCCTGTTCTCTTCCTTGCTTGCCGTAGAGTGGTCAGTGGGCAGCCCATTCCCCCAGACAAAGGGTCTTTGGAGGGCACTATAAGAAAAATGCACTTGGATTTGAAACTGGGGGCAACACCACTCACTTCCAGAGCCTGCTTCTCGGTGAAGACAACTTACAATATAATATACATTATATCTTATATGGGTTTCTATTGCTGTGAAGTGATATTATTACCACAGCAACTCTTATAAGGAAACTATTTGATTAGAGATGGCTTAACATTCAGACATTTAGTTCACTAAGGTCAGGGTAGGAAGCATGGTAGGTGCAGACAGACAAGGTGCTGGAGAGCTCTGGATCATCAGACAGCAGGAAGAGAGAGTAACAATGGGCCTGACTAGAACATCTGAACCCTCAAAGCCCACCCGCAGTGACACACTTCCTCCAACGAGGCCACACCTTCCAATAGTGCCACTCCCTTTGAGCCTATGGGAGCCATTTTCATTCACACTGCCACACACTATAATACTGAAGATGGCTAGGGCTCTGAGAGAACCACAGTGAAACCTCCAAGGGTCCTGTTGGAAATGAGGCAATGCTTCTTTGTCTGAGTTCATCTTCAGAATCATCTAAGCACCAGGTAAGCCTGGACTCAGGAAGACTGCAGAAAAGAAGGGTGTTTGAGAAAGGCTGTGTTTCACACTGAGCTGGACCACAAAAGCTTGACCCTGGGAGACACAGAGCCTGCAAAGAGTGGAATCGGAGGGTTCAGCTGACCATAGACCCACATCACTCAGTTCTCAAAACTACTGAGTCACTCGCTGGTCTGACTTCTTCTCCAAGATCCTGCCCTTCTACACCAATCTATTCCAATCTGTGGAATCCTTCCCTCCCTTCCCATCTCTAAGCCTCAGCTCAAGTGTCACCACTATTCAATGCTCACCACTCTATGTAGCTATACATATGACAGTTATACATTACTGTCACCAGAACTCTCCAAGGAATCTCTTTAGATCATTTTAAAATGTTATCTCTTCATACACAATCAGATTCCTGGAAAAGGCAAAAATCAGTCTTGCTTCAAGTGACATGCATCAGCTCTTTCTTGAGTTAATGCAAGCATCCTCCCTTTCCCCTTTTATTATCTGCTTGCTTGTTACTTATTCTGCCATTTATGGATATGCAAGTTCTGTTATTAAGGCTGGCTGGATGGCTCAGCAGCTAAGAGTGCTTGTTGCTCTTGTAGAGGACCTGGATTTGGGTCCCAGCACACACATGGCAGCTCACAACTATCTGTATCTACAGTTCCAGGAGAGCCAACACTCACTTTCTTCCTCCTTATGAACTTCATACACACAAAGCACACACACATACATGCAGGTATAAAAGTAAATAAATTTATTTTTAGAAGTTTTAAATCTGTTATCATTGGAATGTATCTTAGCTTTTCCAAAACCTATGGATGTGTCCTTTCACGTGGAAGAGAGGTACGCACATTTGATTCACTCTGCTCTGTGCCTAGCAAAGCAGGGCATAGCCAACCACTGTAACAAATGCTTCAGTGCTAAGGTTAATGGTGTTTCTCTTACTGTATACACTGGCTTATGGTTTCCAGGCACTTGAAAGACTGGTGGATCTAGAAGGAAGAATTAAGCCAGCGTATCGAAAAGGAGTGATCTTGGGTTTTTGGCTCTTTAAGCTACTTACATGAATGACTTACACTAGCCCAATTTAAAAGTGAACCTCATTAGTAATGTTATACAAGCATCAAGGTTTTAAAGCTTGCGACAAGGGCCAGCAGGGAAATTCTACTCATTGCAAAGAAATCTCACTTAACCTTCAGAGAACCACAAGTGCTTAAAAACCATGAGCTAGATCCAGAGAGATGGTTCAGAGGCTAAAGCACTTACCACACATGAGTCAGGACCAGAATTCAGATCCTTAACACCAGCATAAAAGCAGGCTTGGCGGCCCACTTGTAATCCCAGCACTTAGGAGGTGGAGACGGGATGCCCAGGACAGGCAGACTGGCTAGACTAGCTTTGCTCAACAACCAATTCTTTCTCAGTAGATAGAAAATAAGTGAGTAAAAGGGCCAGTCAAGATCAATCTCGCACATGAGCCCATATGTGCAACACTCATGCAGAATTTAAAAAAAAAATGGGAACCCTCTGGTGATTGTCTATAACCACTCTGGGCTCTGTGGGAGCTGGCATGTGAGCCTGCAAGGACCTTGCTGCCATTACTCTATTGAATTCTTAGATAGAGAGAATCCTCTGTGCCAGCAGAAAACAGGTCACTTTTACTTCATCAGCAGAGAGGAAAGGGAGAGTGGAGGCTATGGATAGCTGTGTGATCCTTGGTGATGGAAATAACCTAGGGGGAGTCGGAAAGGGTGAGGAAGCCAGCGGAAAGTGAGAACAGCGGCAGGAAACATTTCCACTGGGTATGCTGGTTGGTAGTTGTGCTGTACGTATGCTCATCATAAAATCAAATACGTTGATCACTTGTAAATGTCCATGATTTTCTTTGTCTGCCCAACCCTAATACTTCCCTCCACCCCATAATACCCAAAGTTAAAAATAGTATACAAACAGACTCTGTCCCTCCACACATGCAAATGTTCCCATGGTGGAATTGCGACTCCTGTGTGGGAAATATCATGGTGAGAAGTGGACCTTTTCGTCTATTTTTCACTAAGCAAAGGTGACTCCCTCTGTCATTGCAAGCGTTACTTCCCCCATCTTTAAGTTACTCACCTACAAGAGAGATGTAAATTTAGTGGCCTTTCATTTGATGGCATTTCTAAAATGATGCACTTTTATTACATTTGGAAGAAAAGTTCAAACAAAACCAATTTCAGCCCATAGAGGAGCCATTCACCGAGTTCTTCTAGGTAGCAGACACTAGAGAAACATCTTATGCACATGTGTTCAATGGCATGAACAGCATGCCCGATTCTTCATGAAAATGACATTTTGTTCTACTTTATCCACCATTTTATAAATGAGGAACCTGAGTGTCAGAGGCTTAATAACTAGCCCAGAGCCAGCCAAAGACCACACACAGCAGCCCACAGGCCGGATTTAGAAACAGACACATTTGGCTTGGTCTGCAATGCATTCGACTTAATATTTGTTACTTGCCAACATTTTAACACTGGAACCTTTTCATCAACAACAGATTTGCTATACAAAATTCATTTTAAAATAATTGAGACAGGCGAAGCTGGCTGGAGAGCCCTCTACCTGCCTGGCCCCTCGATACCTCACTTTTCAACATCTGCTCTTTCTTCACCCACCATGCTTGCAAAGGAGGAGTGGTTGCTGACTGAGCACGGGGCTATTCATATGGTCTTCTTGATGGTATTGCTATTGTGTAATGATGCTGTCTGCTGAGGATCTGCATCTGCCCTTGGATGCTGCTCAGTCTTTAGTGCCACACCCAGTGGGCTTTCTAGGCCAATTCCCAACATGTGAAGAAGTCTCTTTGGACCAACAACAGAGATGTTGAAGCAAGTACAATAAATTTCTTTGGCATTTTTCTGTCTTAGCTGCTGGGTGCCCCCTGAAGACAGCATGCCTTTGCAATTCCCTCAGCAGAAGCTGAGAATTGTCGAATACCCTTAGAATCTTAGGTCCTAGGAGCAGGCACTGCCTTCTACTGCTCCACCCCAGCTGTTTTTCTACTTCATTATTCATGTGTGTAAGTATGAGTGTACGTGTGTGCGTGCGTGCATGCGTGTGTGCGTGCGTGCGTGTGTGTGTGTATGTGTGTGTTAGAAGGGTTTCTACTGCTATGAAGAGACACCATAACCACAACAACTCTTATAAAAGAAAACATTTAATTGAGGCTCGTTTACAGTTTCAGATGTTCATTCCATTATCATTATAGCAAGGACCGTGGCGGCTGTGAGTAGGGTAGCGTTTAGGTAGAAATGGTGCTGGACAATTCTACATCTTGATCCAAAGGCAACAGGAAGTGAACTCTCACTGGACATGGCTTGGACGTAAATGAGACCTCAAAGCCCGCCTCCACACTGACTGACTTTCTCCAACAAGGCCACACCTCGTAATAGTGCCAGCCTCTCTGGTGGCCATTTTCTTTTAAACCACCACTGTATGTATGTGCATGTTAGTATGTACACTTGCATGTAATACATACAAGTGTCAGAAGAGAACATCCCCTGCAGATGAAGTCTTAGCTGGTTGTAAGCTACCCAACATGAGTGTTGGGAAGTCTGTGTGTGCTTAATCTCCAGCCATCTCCCCATGCCTCAGACTGCTTTTCTACAACTGTCTTCACAAACCTCTGTTCATTAGAGAGTTACCTATCCCTGTTTCTCTGCTCTGAAAATGATCAGCTTTCCTGCTGACTCTGAAAACCCAGCTCATGAACTTCCTGTCCCTGAGATCTGGCGTCATTCTGTGACTTCGGCAATTCCCAGAAACATTTCACTATTTTTTTGTTGCTTTACTTCCAACCTCTCCACTTAGAGAGCTGGAAAAGACAAAACCAGACTTGGCCCCACACTTCGGAAGACCCGTGGCAGACTACAGATTACCTCATTTGGTTCATTTGTTTACTTAAAATATTTCCAAAGTTTAGAAAAATGCGTAGAAATGCACATGAATGCTAGAACATCTATCAACTCTATAGGGAAACTAAACACTTGTTAAATTTATTAACTTAAGTTTTTCTTTAAAAAGAAAATCCAAGATCCTATGCAAGATTCCCTGAATCAGGGTCATTTCGACACCCAGTTGGAAATCAATAAGCTGTTTCCTGGAATGATTCTTACAAGTATCAAATACTGAAGGTCAATGTGGTGTGTGTGTGGGGGGGTGTATGTGTGGTGTATACGAGTATGTGTGTGGTGTGGTATGTGGTGTGTGTGTGTGTGTGATGTGGGTCAGGTGTGTGTGATGTGGGTCGGGTGTGTGTGATGTGGTATACATAGGTATGTGTGTCTGGTATGTGTGTGTTTGTTTATGTGTGTGTGGTATGTGTGTGTGGGGGGTATGGGTGTGTTTGTTTATGTGTGTGTGTGGCGTGGGTTGGGTATGTGGTATGTGTGTGTGTTTATGTGTGTCTGTGTGTGTGTGGTGTGGGTCGGGTGTGTGATGTATGTGTGTTTATGTGTGTGTGGTGTGGTGTGGGTCGGGTGTGTGTTTATGTGTGTGTGGTGTGGTGTGGGTCGAGTGTGTGTTTATGTGTGTGTGGTGTGGTGTGGGTCGGGTGTGTGTTTATGTGTATGTGGTGTGGTGTGGGTCGGGTGTGTGATGTATGTGTGTTTATGTGTATGTGGTGTGGTGTGGGTCGGGTGTGTGTTTATGTGTGTGTGGTGTGGTATGGGTCGGGTGTCTGTGTGATTATTTTTTGTAAGTCCTGGTCAATTATTAGTGATAATAAAGATGAGCCTTTGCATTTTGTCACTTGGTTGAAAAGTTGAAAGTCTCCCAACTCAGAGGCAGGTCTTCAAGTCTTGGTACCAAAATCCCCTGGGACACTGAGCACTTCGGAAGCAGAACGTTGGCGCCGGATGTCTGCCAAGTGCAGGAACTGGAGCTGAAATGATGAAGAGAGTTATGGGACAGCACGGGGACGGCCCAAACTTTCTGAGAGCTTTCGGAATAAAACGGGGAAATGAAAACTTCCCTTGTTAGAAACACAGAAGACAAATGGGCCTTTTAGGGGCTTGGCAACTCAGCCGCACACTCGGCACAGCAAAGACAAGCTGAGTTTCTCCAATAAAAAATAGAAAGCTGTTTTCAAATTGACCTAAGATGATGGAAAATGGAAAATATTTGCTATTTGTGTTATTAGTTTGAGTGTGAGTGCCCTAGGAAATATTTTGCAATTTAACTTAAATGACAGAAACCATACTTTTTCTTGGACTTCATTAAAGGTTCGTCTCCCTCACCTTTTGATTGAACCATCTGACCTAAGCCACACAGGGCCCGTTCTGACTGACACACAAGTACAGTGTTTTCTTGTGGCTCCGATTACAGTTCCACAACATGAACTTTCGCCTGACTGTTGGAGAGAAAAAGCCTCTGAAAATACAGCTGTCTTTCTTTTCTCTCCCTCCTTTGTATGTGTGTACACACGTGTGTGGACAGATGCACATGTACACACATGGATGTATATGCATGTGGAAGCCAGAGCTCAACCCTGGTTGTCACGCCTTGGAATGCTGCAGACCTTGTATTGTTGTGGTTTTCTGTTGTTTGTTAAGACATAGTCTCTTATTGGCTTAGAGCTCATCAGTTAGCTCAGGCTAGATGGCCAGCGAGTCTGCCATCAGCTTGAATCTGCCACCCCAGTCTGGAATTACTAGTGTGTACCATGTCAAGCTCCCCCCATGTACCCCAATGTGGATCTAGAGAATCAACTTCAGGTTTTTCTGTTACAAGACAAGCACTCTTCTTACCGTTACCTCCCTGACCCCAGTTTTAACCTCTTTGTTTTTAATTTATCTTATTTGTGACTATGTTATATGTGTCTGTCTGCCTGTGGGTATATGAACTTGCATGCAGAAAAGCCAGGGAAAAAAGAGAAGCCAGAAAACAGCATCAGATCCTCTAGACCTGGAGTCACGGGTAGTAGTGAGCTACCCAACATGGGTGTTCTGAAAGAGCAGCATGTACCCTTAGCCACTGAGCATCTCTCCAGCCCCTACCCCATCATCCTTAAGTGCACAATTCAGAGGCATTAAATAGACTCCAGCTATACACCGCCTCAACTCCATCAGTGTGTTTCAGCTTCACGGTACTGAAACAAACAGTTGAAGTAGGCAGATACAAAAGGAGAAGATTTGGGCTCAGTTTCCATCTGTGACTGGTGACTCGTGTTTGAGGGGGCTCACAGCAAGCCTCTAGTGACAAGGATTCCTAGGAGGTCTCAACCCCTCAAGTTTCAATTATGTCTGATAGCACAGAGCTAGGCCCTAAATCTTGAGCATTAAGTCTTTGGGGAACTTTAAAATACTGTAGCACCACTGTGGTTTAAATGTGAATGTCCCTCACCAGCTCCCATGTGGGAATACTGGTGGTGTCTCTGGGGAGGCTGGAAGTGGAGACTCCCTGGAAGAAGCAGATCACTGGGCGTAGGCCATCCGGGGTTTTAGCCAGGCTCCACGCTCTGTCTGCTCTGTTTCCTGACACAGACACACAGTGATTAGCAACTCAGGCACAGCAGCCCTGCCTTTCCCACTGTAATGGACTAGATTGCTGTACTCCTAAATGGTCAGCTGAAATAAACTCTATCTCCTTTACACAGTTTCTTATGGGGAGCTGCTCACAGTGATGAGAAAAGTAGCTACTACGAATGCCACCCCAAGCCATTTATCTTCAAAACTGAAGGCTCTACCCTTAAACAGCTCTGCCTTTTCTCCTCCCCGTACCCCTGGCAACCATCATTCTTCTTTCTACGCCCACGAATTTGTTTACTTTAAGTAGATTCTCATGCAAGAAGACTGATACAGCACTTATCCTTCTCTCTGGCCTATTTCACTTCGCTTAACATCCACAAGGTCCATCTATGCAACATGAGTCAGAATGTCCTGCCTCTCTAAGGCTGAGTAGTATTACATTACATTCAGATTTCTCTCCTCTAATCCACTCTACACATGCTGAAAAAAACAGTTTACAGCATCACTAAGCTTCCACCACGAGCATCTTGCTAACCATCTTATTGCCTGGCCTCGGGGCTCACAAAACTGCAATCTTTTCCCAGCTCAGTCAGCTGCACCAGCTCCACTACTGTCCAGCCAAGCCGATCCGGAACACTTCTCCAACACACCTCTTGCCATTTCCCTAGCATCAAATGCAATTTTCATGGTATTGTTTTCTCTTCCTTCTTTAACGTTTTTCTCATGACTCCCAAAATATGTTACTACCCATCCCACAGCAGTGACTCCTGTCAGATCACTTACTCATGCTGCCTGGGGAGGGAGGTATCTCTGCCAGTCTCCTTGTTTCAATGCCACCGTCAAGCTGATCATCCCAAGCCATGTTTACAGCCTGCATCTAAGTTGAAACTGTTTTAATGCATGCTGTTGTATGTGTATGCACCTATGCACATGGTAGAGGTCAGAAAAGGATGCTGGGTCTCCTGCTCTACCACATATTATCACCTTACCTGCTTGAGAGAGGCTCTCTCACTGAACCTGGAGCTAGACTAAAAGCCAGAAAGCCACAGCAACCATCCTGCTTCTGCCCCTCCCCTCCCCCAACATGCTGGGCTTATAGGCATTGCCACGCCAGGATTTTTATGTAGCTGATGGAACATTGACCTGAGGTCATCATGTCTGTGCAGCCAGGGCCCTTCCTGGTCAAGCGATCTCCTCAGACTCATCTGTTGAGGACTCTGGCCATGGTTCTCAACATGTCGCTTCCATGAAAATACCACTGGCTCTTTTCATGGTTTGAATGTGAAGTGTCCTCCATAAGTCAGTTATTTTAACGGTCAGTGGTGTTTGGGAAATTCTGGAACTTTGGGGATATGGGGCCTCTCTGGAGAAAGTTCCCTCCTCTGTGAACCTATCTCCTCTCTAGATATAGCATTTGCCAATCCATCTTGCTCCTCAACTTACTTTCAGCAACCCAGGCTGATCATAATCCTCTGGCATTGATTGGTTTCCTGTCTTCCGGGTTTACTCATGCAATTCCTCTCCAGGAGTGTTCAAGAAACCTCCATTTGCCTTCCCAATAGTCCTCATCCCTAAACACAGCCTGAAGAAGGTGTTGTTCCCCACTTCTGCCTTGGCTTGAATAATTGCCTCACTCTGGGTATCAGTGTGTCATGAGGAAGTGATACACTCTACTATGGTGGTCAAGAACCTGGCACTTGTCATCAGTAAGAACTGGGTTTGAATTATGTACCTTCAACTTGCAAATTCTGTAATTGATTTGGCTTCTCTGAGTGATATTTTTTCCTACCTCAGAGGTGAAGATAACGATGCTTACTGCATAAAATAGATATAGGAAATGCGTATGAGTGTTTGCTAAGGGTTCTATATGTTGTTACTGTTCCTGACAATTCATTCCAATCTGCATGGCTCTAGCTCTGTTGCAATGGAATCCTCATTGTCTCAATGTTCCTTGCTCCCTCAGTTGAATTACTCTTTGAAGTCAAAGTATGAGACTTGATCATCTTTGTAACCCAAACAGACTTTGTTAAATATTTTGGAAGAAATGATACAAGGACACATATTTGTGCTCCATGCACTGGATCTTTCCTAAGGCTCAACCCGGATTGTATTATCAAAACAAAGAATATGTCATATCTTTTTGGTTAGTTTCCAAGTCAGTTATTGAGGATTAAACCTTAATAAACATCTGTCTAGATGAATGTAATACTTTCAGGTATTGCTTTTTTAAATAAGATAATATCAAAAATAATATAAGTAAACAAAAGTTAACTAATGAATTAAAAGTCTATTACCCCAGTCAACTTCAGCTCCTCTCTTTCCATTATTTTTATGTCTCGACCTAACTAAATGTACAACTCCTCAAATAAGCCATGATTTTTCCTGTCCTGTAACCTTTTTATGAGTCTGAAACAGTATTAGTCAGTAAAAATATGTCATCATTGTTTGGAGGAAACTTGCACAACCTCCAAACCAGGCTAAGTCAATCAGAATTGCTTTTCCAATTACTTTTCCCACTTGAGGATGAATGGGTTCTTGGTGTCCTGGAAAGTCACATTTTGGTTATTCTTTCCTCAGCACTGAGCATGTAGCCAACACTTGGTAGATCATGTTGACTGAGAAATGAACAGAGCTTTGGTTTCTTCTGCTTTGCTCAGACACTGGCACATGCTAACCAAAAGATTACTTTCCTGTCAAAATGTAAGACTAATTTGAAACTACCTCATGGACAGTGGCTATAGATTTGTCCTATAGGAGGAAACACTGGACGGAATTGAAAAGTATCCTATATGCCAACCAAAAACACCAACAGGAATCAATTTTCAAAATTGAAAGGGTCCCAAGAATAACATTCTTAGCCCATAGTACTTTTCAATGTTCCACCTAGTCCATCAGCCCCATCTGCTGAATTCATGATAAGTCATATTCATGTCTACAATGTTTCTAGAACAGGTATCAATCACGTTTTCTGTGGTCTTCTAAATATTTACTGCCCAAGGATTTTGGCATATTTATTTGCCTATATGATCTACTAAACCTCAGTGCATCCCATTCCACAAAACTCAATCAAGACTAATAATCTATAGTATGACAATAGGCAGCATTTTCATAGCTCTCTACTAATGAAAGAGATTCTATAACATTTATAAAATATACTTTCCTTCCACCTAACCAGACCATGTGTCATTGTGTACTCATGTGTGGTGCCTTCTGCCATTTAGTCTTGTTAATGGGTCTTCCCTAAATTTTTCCCACACAGGAGCTTTGGCAGAAGAGGCAGAACATTGAGCTAAATTTTCCATTAGTCATCAAAATCTGTCCACTACTCAGGGTCCCCTCTGTGCAGTAAAACACGGGGACAGAGCCAGCACCCAGGGGCCTGTCCTGGCAGCAGCTGAACAGATTCCCAGAAGCCACTGCTGTACCCTTTCCCAGTCCCACCAGGCCTGTTGTATCAGGTTGGCTGGCTGGCTGGCCTCACATTCATTTCTCACCCTCCCTTGCTCTTTCAAAGGACACTTGTAGGCTGCATTTCCCAAGCCAGGACAGCCTACTTCCGATGCACGGTACACTGCTAAAGTCAGAGAGCTTTTGACAGCTTTCAAACACCTCCTAACTCCTGAAGTGACAGAAAAGATTATGCTGAAAATTCAGGGCTCTAATCAAACTAATAATGACAGAGCTGAATGCGCCAGCATCAATAGAGCTGCTCTATGCCAAGGTCAAAGCCAGATCAAAAGAGAGTAAGACGCTGAATCCTGGAATGTGGAACCCTTAGCTCAAAGTGTCTGAGAATCTTAAGTATTAACCCTAGCAAAAGCAGCTATTCCCAAAAAAAATCAGCTTTGCCTAGCATGGAAACAACCCCCAAAAGAGAGGAAGATGATTCATAAGATGCTTGTTTTCCTTTAGATCTCTAGTTTGGACTGGAGATGTGGCACATTAGAGAAAAACTTCTGTTGTGCAAGTGTGAGGACCTAAGTTCAAATCCTGAGAACCCATATAAATCCCAGATGCACAGCATCAGTAATCCAGCTCCTATATGAGAGGCAGAGACAAAAGAATCTTTGAAAGTTTGTGAGCCAGATATCCTGGCAGAACAGTGAAAACCAACCCAGAGACCCTGTCTCCAAAAAGCTGGAAGGTGAGGACCAACACCCACAATTGTCCTCTGAGCTATACACATATGCTATGACATGCATGATCACAGTCATGGATACAAATGCACACCACACACACACACACACACACACACACACACACACACACACACAATATCATACAGTAGAAATATCCTTCAGTTAGAAGACAAGTATCAGCACAGCCCCGGAAAAGATATCTTGTGATAAGAGAGCCTGCCTGCCTCAAGAACTGTGGGGTCTTGCTTATATGTATCAGCAAGAATCATATGTGAAAGAAAATTTCAAAGGAGTTGGAAATGAAATGGAAAAAAATATACAATGCAAAATATGACAGCACACACTTCGTTACACTGATGATACCAATGACGCTCAAGAATCAAGTTCCAGCATGGATCACTGAACCTAATCCTCATTGCTGAGATTTTCTCTTAAAACTTACATTTGATGGTGGCCTACTGAAAGTCTCAAAATATGATGCACTTTAGAATAAGCTTGCTATGTAAAACCCAAGAGCCTACTACCATGCTATAGTTACCAGAATGAGCTGAGAACACCCCTTTCTCTGAGCTTTTTGTGTTAGCAGAAATATTGGATTCCAAACTAGTATAAACCAGGTGTGCACTTGGCTTTCTCTAACTGGGAGAATGTGACTACCATAATGAGCCAGAAGGCAGGAGTGGACCTTCGGGGATATATAGCAATGGCTAATCAATCATTTGTATCTAGGAGTGAGATAATTGATAGCCAACCAGGATATTGCTCAATTTGAAAATTTTAAAACCTTAGGAGAGAGCAGATGGTGACCTCACCTGCATTGGTAGAAAAATAACAATTGTTCATTCAACAGAGTCCCTGACTGCTGTTCTTTACATACAATGCCCCTTCCTTGAAGAGAAGATCATATCTCCTCTAGCAATTACAGTAATAGGTACCAAATATCCCACCCAATCTCTCAAAAAGATGTTTGCCACCATAGCTAATGGAACTGTACTATTTGAAAATACCCAGATTTTTTGTAAGGTAGAAAGTCTGAACTGATGTTGATAAACCTAAAGCACCATCAGGACCCTCTTGATGCTATGTATATACGTTTGAGTGGAGCCTAACGTGAAAGTGAAATCCCATGCCAAAATCAATTTCTCAGTGGGTTCAAAGAGTTCACAGACCAACTCTCTTATATCCTCTACATTTAAGCATATAATTAAGATAAATATACTTAGAAGAGGCCAAGGTTTTCTATATTGTTCTCATTAGACATGATGTGAGGGCCATATGGTGGGAAAGCACACATGGAATGCCTTGAAATTGACTCAGGTGCTAACTCAGAAGCCATATCACATGCAGAAGTTTTAGGTTCCTCCTCAAAGGTTTTGTTTGATTCCTGGGCTATTATGTTCCTCGTGGCATCCTTAGTTGATAGCTGCTGTGAACTGCCAAATCACATCTGCTAATGCAAGATGAGTTTGCACAAGAAATCCATACAACCGGTGTCACCTGTCTGGAAGATTTCCCCTTCAACAGGGAAGGTCCTACTCAAATCATTCACACAGATGAGCTAGAATATTCACTTTCTTGCTCCAGGGCAATGTAAACTCTGTTGCCCCTTGCTGTAGCATGGTCCATAGGGACCTTAATTTTCTTAACATTCAGAAAGCCATCACATTGGCTGACAATATTGATAGCATCACGTTAATTTGCTCTGTGTCACAGGAAATGACAAGTTCCCCAGATACCCTGGGAAGATAAAGTATACAGCAAAACGAGAGATAAATGGCATGGAAATTGAGTAATCTCATCATCAGGGGTTTTAGGATACACTCGTACCCTGGGAGGACTAAAGCATTCCCTCTTGGTAAATGACAAGTAGTTGTCTCTGCCAAACGAGAAAGTGCAGATCTGAGAGCACCTTCCTAGATTTTGGAAGGAACAAATACTGTTTAGTTGATGTTAACTCACAAGGCTCTCTGTTCTATCCAAGCTACAATGTGAGCTTGCACTTCACATGTATTAGTAACCTTTCTACCACACTAGGACATTACCTAAGATGGTCAAGTTGACAACAGGGATGGTTTGTGTGACTCACGGTTTAGCAAGATGCCATCTGTAGCTGCTGATTCTTTCCTTTTGCACCTGTGCCAAAGCATTTGAGATGGAGACACATGGTAGAGTGAGTGGCCCCTCATGACAACTGGGAAGCCAGAGAGAGCACAGGAGCCCTGAGGGGTCACATTGCCTCCTCCGATATCCCAATAGCACACCACCAGTGACCAAACTCCCTCCCACTAAACTCTACCTAAGATGTTCATCACAGTACTGGCTGGTGACGAGGCCTTGAACATACTGTCTCTTGGATAAAAATTTATCCATACTTGCGCACTCAGCTGGTGTGATGAACTATGTGTTTGTCACAAGATTTCTGGGAAGTCCTATCAAGAAAGCTGAAGCATATACTTCCCGAGTTCTAGCACACAGAGACTTGTCTTCTGCAGTGCTGGACCACTCTCCATTTAAATGACAGTTTTTAGTATCTGTAATGATTACTATTGATGATCAACTTGATAAGATTAACAATCACCTTGGAAAAAAAAGCCCTGGGCATCTCTGAGACAGTTTCTAGACTGGATTAAGTTTGGGAGACCCCCACAATGTGAATGCCATCATCCCCTGAGCTCTCCTGAACTGAATAAAAAGGAGAGAGCAAGCTGAGTACCAGCATCCATTGCAGTCTGCATCCTGTCTGCAGATGCAGTGTGGCCAGATGTTTCGAAACCCTGCAGCCGTGACACCCCCACTATGAAGAACTATACCCTCAAAATAATCCCTCCTATCTTCATGTTGCTTTTTATTAGGTATTCTATGTCCCAGCAAAGAGAAAAGCAATAAATATAATAGCTTAAAAATGTTCTGGTGTCAGCGTCCCACAGCCCTGAGGACGTGAGAACAACAGAACTGACCCTGCCCCTTTCTCATTAGTTATACTGAGGCATGAGTGAGAAAAAGATGCCCTCCCCTCTTTGTCCCTCACCACCGGCATCAGGAGAGAGGCCTGGCTCTGAGGTCAGGAGAGTGAGAGAAGTAGCCCTGCCCCTCGCCAGCTGCAGCACACAGGAGAACAGGAGAGCGGGCCCTCTACCCCACCTGGAGAGCACAGTAGACCTGATCCTGTTTTCAGGAGTGCAGGTGAGCCAGCCCTTAGGGCATAAGAGCAGGAGAGCTTACCCCTCTTGCCATAAGCCCCCTAAAACAACGGGGAGAGAGTGTCCTGAACCTCACAAAATAGTAGACTTGGCTCTGGGGGTGTGAATGTGAGTGACCAGATCTGAGGCCCTGAGAGCAGGAGAACTGACCTCAGGCTACATTGGGTGAGCTAACGAAGGCAGTGCTGGAGAGCCTACCCATGCAGTGACCACGAACGAAAGCTGGCAGGGTAACCACCCTGGCCCAGAACCAGGGCTATGAGGCAGCCCACCCCAACATCCTACAGATCCAAAACTGCAGTATCTCCACAACACAGGCAACAACAGGATATTCAAGAGGAGCCTCAGCGAGAGCCCATTATCAGTGGTGCAGCAGAAATCAGAAGCCTCAAGTCAAACTACTGACTTGTGGTGATGAACACTTGCAAGTAAACATTAACGGACTAGAGGTTCTGTGTAACACAATGAACCACACTGCAGCCTCCAGAACAAGGTTCTACTCTCTCTTTTTTTTGTCTGTTTGTTTTGTTTCTTAGTTTTATAAGTTTTTTGTTTTTCTTATAAATTTGGTTTTGTTTTGGTTTTGTTTTGCAAGGGAAGGGGGCAGATGCGAGAGATGGGAGATAAGTGGGATCAAAATCCATGATGTGAAATCCACAAATAATCAACAAAAGTTAAAAATAAATAGCAAAAATTAAAATTAAAAATGCATCTGAACGTAGGGGGTCAAGCACCTGTATCTTTAGGGGTTCCTGTACCACACAATCATAAGGTCAGTATGCACAGTGCACAACAAGAATGTTATATTTAGAATCAGATCTAGGTGTCACAGGGATTTTATAGCACATAAGTAGACAGCTAACAAGTGACCTGCATTCCCATGTCATCTGCGTCTATTGCATGAATGCCTTTCCATTTGGTTTGAAGGGTGCTTCCCTATGAATAAGCAAGGAAGTAGGAAATTACTTAGGCCTAGTTCACAGTTAATGTGACATGTAGGTTTTAGAGAAACAAATACCTATAGTCTTACAGGAGTCATTCTAAAAGAAAGTGATAGAACTTTGTAGCAGAAAACAAAGAAGCTTGAAAGTATATCCAGCCATCTACTGCATAGAGAGAAAAGGGATCCAGAAGGTGCATATATGAAGGTCCCTGATGACAACCAATGGCTTAGCCTTGTTTCAAGAAAAACAGACCACTTAAAACTGAGCTTGGATAATGAAGGAAAAGAAGGTGTGTGGGGAAAGTGCGTGAATGAACTTATAACAAAGGGCTCAAACTGCACAACTTACATCTTAGGAGCATCGACTCCCTCGACAGTCCCATGGACAGAGCAGCTTCTCAGGCATGCCTCCCTAACACTGCTGCAATGAGTCTGTTACGTAGAGTGGCCATGTTAGCAAAGGTGGGGGCAATGGACTGGCCAGACACATTACACTCCTTTTCTCAAAACAGATGGCTGTGGATGCCTAAGCATGACCTAAAGTTCTGTGGTAAAGCCTTGCTTCCCAGTATAGCACTAATGGGATTAGGAAAGGGACTTTCTGGAAGGCTCTTGTGTTACTGGAGATATACCTGTGAAGGTCGTTGTGGGACCCCAGCTTCTCAGCCTTCCTTGTCTTCTTAGCTTGTGAAGTCATCAGTTTTCTCTACCACGTACTCCTGCCCCACACCAGAGACCCAGAAAAATGGGACTGCTTGATCTTAGACTGAACCCTTCAGAACCATGACCAACATAAACTTTGGTTCTTAGAGAATTTCTTGCTTTGGGTGTTTTGTTGTCATGAGAAAAAGCTACCATCACGCAGATCTAGTTCCTTTTACTACAAAACGCCCTATTTGTTTGCAATAAGAACCAGGCATCAATATTGTACCAGTTGGTTGCACTTGCCCTGAGCCTAGACAAATCATCACATGGTCCTGCTAGGAATTTGTACCTGCTCCACATAGAGTTTCCCTTTATCCAATCTACTGTCCCGTCATCACCACACACAACCCTCCCACCCAGCACTGCCTCCAAGGTATTGTTTCATGACAAAAAACGTTCAGAATGTATGTAGAATGATGGGGTCCAAGACCACTGAAGATAGTAGGCATTGCTTGACTTAGAAGTGGCTAAGAAAGGATACAACCGCATGGAGGAGTGTCTGTTACTAGCCTAGTACCAGTTATGGGTTGGGATAACACACTGAATGGCAGTGCTGTGTCTCCAATATCTGCAGTACAGGGCTCCAGGTAGAAGGTCCTTCCCTCTTTCTCTTACAACTAAAAAGTATGTATTTCCGTATCCTGGAAACTTAGGCTTTCTTAGGTTGGATTTCATAGTTTCTCCAGGAGAAATTTTTACCCAGGGGACACTAGAAAACCTCAGGAAGTCATTGTGGGCTTTGAATTTATACCGGTGAGAGGGCTTTTGAAGGAATTTTACTTTTGCACAGTTGAATGGGTCTTATGAGAAGATTACAAACAGCCATGTCATATGTCTGCTGCCAGATGGGACATGCAGCTGGAAAGGAAAGCTACACACAAAATGGGTAAGAATAAGAATAAATTAAAAGCTAGCAAGGTGAACTCTGATTCCAGGAGGAACTTATACCCACTTGTCCCTTGAACCTACAAGTTCTGCAGCTTAGATTTCAGGAAGCCAGAGACCAGAGAGAACACTTAAGGAAGCACATACAGGAGACAGGAGGTGTCAATGGTCTGGCTGCTTACAAAAACAGTGGCTATGTTGGCAGAAATTGGGGTATATATGTTCTTGGGAACATGAACTGTTCACCAAGATAGATCTAGTTGCTGGGGACCAGTTGTAAGTAGAAAACACAGCCCACCTACCGCCCCCCCCCCACTCACACAACATTCTCTTAGCAATGCTGCAACAGGACACCATTCTCTTAGCAACAGCACTCCCTGGCCACTGTGGCAGACTGTCCAAGGGGGTCACTCCAGTATGAAAGGTAGTGACATTTCCACTAGAGCTCGTACTACTGAACCTTGTCAGCAGGATCAAACTTGGCAGTCCTTATACTTGACAAATTCTAGTTGTTGTTATTGAGTGTGTATTTGCCTAGAGTGTGGGTATGTGCCACAGCCACGGAAGTTGAGGACCTCTGTGGAGCCATTTTTTCAGTCCACCTTTACGTGGATTCCTGGGTTAAACTCAGGTTGTCTGTCAGACTTGAGCAGCAAGCATATCTGCCCCGTGAGCCATCTCACCGCCACTGACCTCCGGTTCTTGGAGCCATGCTCAGTAGCAGATCTAGAGATAAGAGAAACAGCCTGTCCACATGGGGTCCAGGGGCTACATTTACGAGCAGGAGTCTCGGCAGAAGGTTAGAGTAATATATGCAAGATCTTCAGCTTTATAATGTGCCTGTATCTCTCTGGCTCAACTCTTCCCATGTCTCTAGCTCCCAACTAAAGTCTCCATTTCACACAGAATGTCTCATGATTTGGAAGTTGGTTGTTATGTAACTCACTCACAGAATTAGACTTTGGGTGTAGTTTCCTGAAATCTTAGCACTGTGACTAAACTATGGGAAGAACTTGTTGCCTGCTTTGTTGGTTTGCTTTGGTTTGGTCTCTTCTGGACTGGTCCTGTCTAGTTTGGTTTGAGGAGGAAGATTAGCTAGCATTCACCGAGACCCCTGTTTCTCGTTTGTAGTTCTTAAGCTGGGAATGCAAAGCATTGGATCCATCACCTTCTCCATGATTTCCTGCATATTCCATTATCTTTGATACTGCTTCTAAAAGACAGAGGCAAAGACTTGGCCACATAAAGCCGTGTGTTCTCTGGGCACTTGATTACAGAAGAAAATTCAGCATTTACCATGGGCAGTGATGAGCTATCAGTGGCTGCCTTGTCAGGTAATAGTTACTAATGTTTCAATGTCTATTCAGAGAGCCCACTGTAACCTCACTCAGTATTTGAAGAAAGAGTAGCGTGTTAGGGCTGAAACCAAAAAAGGGGCAGGGACATTTATTTGAAGGACTTGCCTACTGCTACTGAGGAAGCTGATTAAACACCCTGAGTATGGCAACTGCTTTTGTGTTTGGAGTGACCCTGGGGAAATCAGGGTTTGCAGTTGAGGGAAAACACAAACATTTTAGTTTTCATTTTTTTAGTTTTATTTTTTTTATTAAGCTCTACTTTTTTCTATGCTCCCCTCTCTACCTCTCCCCTCCCCTTCAGCCCTCCCCCAAGGTCCCCATGCTCCCAATTTACTCAGGATATTTTGTATTTTTCTACTTCCATTTAGATTAGATCCATGTATGTCTCTCTTATTGTCCTCATTGTTGTCTAGGTTCTCTAAGATTGTGATTTGTGGGCTGGTTTTCTTTGTTTTATGTTTAAAAACCACTTATAAGTGAGTGTATATGATAATTGTCTTTCTGTGTCTGAGTTACCTCACTCAAAATGATGTTTTCTAGCTCTATCAATTTTCCCGCAAAATTCAAGATGTTGTTATTTTTTCTGCTGTGTAGTACTCCATTGTGTAAATGTACCACATTTTCCTTATCCATTCTTGAGGGGCGTTTAGGTTGTTTCCAGTTTCTGGCTATGACAAACAATGCTACTATGAACATAGCTGAACACATGTCCTTGTGGCACGATTGAGCCTCCTTTGGATATATACCCAAAAGTGGTATAAATGTCCCCCCAAATGCTCAGGTGCTGGCACAGTGTCCAGTCTGGGAGCCACTGAGTGATCATGGAGCCTTCATGAGGTTGGACCTAGTAGAAGGAAATTAGGCCACTGGGGACATGGCTTTGAAGAAAGAGATAATGAGCAATGAGCTAATACTCTCTTCCTCCCTTCCTCTCTTCCTCTCCCTCCCCACCACCACTGCAAGGTGAGCAGGTTTGTTCAGCCACACACCCCTAGCAATAGTGAACTCCCTTGTCACAAGCACAACAATAACCAGGGCAGTGGGCATGAACTGAGTTTCTAAAGTGTGAGCCAAAGTGAACCTCTCCCCTTGTGAATCCCTTTCCTCGGCTGCTTTATCACACCCGTGAAAGACCGACTGATGCAGTGGACATGTGGTAAAGAAGTAACCACAGCAAATTAGAGCCTGCACTGTCTCTCACTGCCATCAACTTGACTGGTACAAGCAAGCTCGTCTGAGAGGCTGGTATCCCTCCTCATGCAGTAACAGAGACACTTAGCCTGTGACATGGGTAAGTTAACAGAGAAGACCCAAGACAACCAGTCTGCCAAACTACTTCAAATTCATCCTTAAAGTGCTAATGCTGTTTTTCATATCACCTAAAATTATTAACTTATGTTGAATTTTATGGTGATTGTTCCAAAAGTGAATAATACATTTTCCAAGTAATTTTAGGACACCAACTCAGAAAAATAGATAGTTGGAGAAAACAAAAATAGCAGCAGCCACCTGCACCCACCTCTGAGCTCCGAGGAGTCTGAGCGACCCGGGGAGGCTCCAACGAGTAATGCAGCAGCAGAAAAGGAGTATGCGGAACCCAAAATAGCTCAGGTACAACTAAGAAGGAAGGGAAGGGCAAGTCTTATGGGAAGATGCTTGTAAAAAGTGGACCCATGAATTGGAAAGAAAGATGGTGGGGGAAAAAAGCCACATGTGGCTAATTTATACCCTTCGCTGTCACATCTCAGCCAGCAGGCTGCAAGCATAAAGGTTGTGCCTGATAGTGAGCCTTGGGGCTGCAGACACTGATGACAGGCTCCTGGCTCCTGCAGAAACAGGTCAATACTGAATAGAGCCTGCTGGCTCCCAGCATGGAGTCACCTGGGCTACCTTGTGCTAGTTGTCCTGCTTGATGACAGAGAGTGAGGGACATCTGCCCATAGGTTACAAATACAAAGTTTCAGAATGGTGAGCCTCTGTGCAGCAGACATCAAGGGCAGGAAGGTATGTGGCAGCCAGGGGCTCTCATTAAACCTGTCCCCAAATGCCCTGCCTAGTTGAAATATCACCCTGACTGTGGGCAACAGCAGGATATCTGAGATGAGTCTTGGTAGTGGTCTAGTATTTATGGTACTTCAGAAACTAGAAACTTTGAACCAGAACAACAATTCCTTGCAAAGCATATATGCAGATAAAGTTGTTTGGGCAAAAAAAATGCTGTGTGACACACTGCAGTTTCCAATACCACTGCAACAAACAAATGTAGGATAAAAAGTGGGAAAGATGGAGGATTGGAGCAGTGGGTGCTCGGTAGAGAGAGGCAGAACTCGGGATGCAACGGCAGTGACTGGTGTGTGAGAAGGCTGTGGTGGTGGGGGAACGTCATTGCTGAGCAGGGCCCATAGGGTGGCAGACAGCAGCCTGAAGCTTATGCAGACTCAGGCCCCAAACATGATGCCCACACACAATCACGTGGTTCTGAGCAAGGACAGGACTTCCAACATGAACCATGTTTCATTTTCTGGATTGGTCCTCATCAAAAAACTTCCATGCCCCGTGCTAGTCCCAGAAGCCACTTTGCTATCTGTGGTCCACTGTGCTAAGCTGTGTTGAAGCCCAAGGTTCATCTAGATGTCTGTGATCCACCAACAGCTGGACTATGCTGATGTCCAGGGTCCATGTTACTCCTTTAATTCAAGCCCATGTCTCCCGCTGGTTCTGCCATCTAAATCCATGCTGATATCCACGGGCCATGCTGCAGCCAGAGGCCATATTGATGTGAATGACCTGCCCAAGCTGCTGTGGTCCATGCAGTCCCCAAGGGCCATGGTCCTACTATAGCCAGGAGCCATGTTGATGTTCATAGCCTCTATTACCACCAAAGGCCATGTGGATGTCCATGCCTAGGCAGCCACCAGAGGCCATGTTGAGGTCCATGATGTTACTTTGGAGAGCTGTGCCTCGGTGCCGCTGCTGAGGGTCATGTCTGGGCCTGTGGTCCTACTGCAGCCAGGGGCTGTGCAGATGTCCATGGCCCTTGTTAACGCCTTACACCGTACAGATGTCCATTGTCTGTGCTGCTACCTGATGCCATGTCATGGGCCGCAGCACAGGACTGTTTCAGGAGACCATGCTGAGGGCTATGGCATGTGTTGATCATGGTATACACTGCTACCAGAGACCATGCTGAGGGCTATGGCATGTGTTGTTCATGGTATACACTGCTACCAGAGACCATGCTGAGGGCTATGGCATGTGTTGTTCATGGTATACACTGCTAACAGAGACCATGCTGAGGGCTATGGCATGTGTTGTTCATGGTATACACTGCTACCAGAGACCATGCTGAGGGCTATGGCATGTGTTGATGCTGAAGATGGTGTGAAAGTCCATGATCCATGCTCCCACTAACCACAAAGGGCAAGAAAGCTACTTTACATCAATGCCATGGTATTGATGACTATAGACTCACAGCTAAGAGGGATATAGAAGGCCTATGTGACAACTCCCACCCCTACTCCACCCTACCCCCAAAAAAATGCAATAGCCTATACAGAAAGCCATTGATGAGAACTCTTAAAAATTGTAATAAGGATGCTCTCCACAATTGATATCTTCTGGCAGGCATGTGGGTTGGAAAGGACTCAGTTTTTTTTTAATGGGGCTGGCCATGGGGACTTTGACCATGCTTCAATGAGTACATGGGCAATAAAATCGGGCTTGTGTTTGTTTTTTTTCTTTTTGTTTTTGGTGGGGAAAGGTCACAAAGGTGAGGAAATGAACCTTGGAGGACTGGAAAGTGAGTGTGACTGGGTGAGGGATGGGCCTGGGAGAAACAGGAAGTGTGACTGGGTGAGGGATAGGCCTGGAAGGACTGGGAACTGTGATTGGGTGAGGGATGGGCCTGGAAGGACTGGGAACTGTGATTGGGTGAGGGGTGGGCCTGGAAGGACTGGGAACTGTGATTGGGTGAGGGATGGGCCTGGAAGGACTGGGAACTGTGATTGGGTGAGGGATGGGCCTGGAAGGACTAGGAATTGTGATTGGGTAAGGGATGGGCCTGGGAGGACTGGGAAGAGTGTGTGATTAGGGTTCATCATGTGAAATTGTCACACAATCAATAAAATTGCTATGAAAAGAAAATAGATACTTATACTCTATCAAGCATAATATCTACTATTATTCTGATTTTTACATTTTCAAAAAGATAATTTAGTCCTTGTTACATGCAGACTGTACAGGATAAGGGCATATAAAAATACCCTCTGTGGAATACGTATACCAAAGAAAGAAGAGTACAAATTCTAAAAGCTCCAATTATGATAATTTCATACAATAACATGAAAGAAAGCTTTAAATTAATTTTAAATCAATTTAAAGGATCGAGAGCAACATCCATGCATGGAGAAGTTCAAAAATAATATGCTAAGGAAATGGCATTCAAGTTCCGTTTAAAGCCTGAATTGAGTTCCTGCTAAGGATGGAGAGAAAGTAATATAACATAGGCAACGGTGTGCTTCAAAGGAAGTTCAGCTCAGCTGCTGCGGCAAAAGCTATTGCATATTGGCGGGAATGTGAAAGGACATAGGATAAGAGCCGCAGATTGAAAGATTGATTAAGAAATTGATGCAGAATTGAGGCAAGGTGGTGGCCCAAAGAGATTTTCTAGGCGCTTTTTTTTAAAGATGCATTTTATTTACTTTTATGTGTGCAAGTGTTTTGCCTGAGTGTATGTATATGTGCCACATGTGTGCCCTGAGAGGACATGCGTGTCAGAAGACGATATCAGATCCCCCCAAAATCAAAGTTAGAGATGATTGTGAACCATTATTTGGGTGCTGAAACAAACCCAGTTCTCTGCAGAAGCAAGGGCTTTTAACCACTGAGCCTCCTCTCCACGCACACTGGGAGATACTGGATAAGAAAACAGCATGTGCCAGGCACCGTCTATAGGAGTGCACAGGAGCTATGAGAGGAAAACTGGGCAGGCTGCAATGGCTCCGAGAGTAGAGATCACATCGTGGGGCCCTGGCCACTGCCAACCTAAGTCTACTTTTAGGCAAGTCATTTCTCCCATGGGGTTCTGGTTTTCTCCTAATGAAATACCATGATGGAGGAATTAATTCTCTCTCAGTTCTCTTGCGGATCTGTGGAAAGCCAGGGTGGTGATGACAGTGTGGGCAGGTGAGTGACTTAAATGAGTCAGGGAGAAGAGGAAGGCAGATATTCACACTTTGGGGTACACTGAGTGTGTCAGATCTGAAATGCTATGTAGATATCAAACCAGTAACTTTAAAGAAAACAATGGACATCCTATAACTTAGAAATTGTTTCAGTGTGCTTCCTAAGGCAGACCTAAATTTTAAGGTTTAATTGGCCAAGTATTTTGTCTAGTATTCCAAATGTTTCTATTTTTGACTCTTAACCATACAGCTACCTAAAATATTCCCAAAACGTTAACTAGAAATAACATTAAATGTGTTTCTCCAAGATGATCTTCCAAGCGTGTTAATCTCCATGCTATTGAATTGACAGGATACTTGCCACATATGAAAAGATTGGAGACTCAGGATGAGTCTGTATATATGGGTGAGAGAATCATTATGCTATTGCAATGGTGTAATTATATTTCTTTAAACCTAGAAAGTTCCATCTTTCTTTCTAAACCAGGCTAATGCAAGGTGGCTTCAGACACTGGGTGTTTTTGTTGTAAAACTAGAAAGACTTTACTTTCTATTTGCTGCCATGGCCTGATCCTTTTGTCTCAGCTCTGTAGCCAAAGACTAGACAATTGAAATTTCCCAGTGGTCCCTTTTCCTGGCTCTTCCCAAAGCTGCTGCCAGGGCTCTGCCTCTTCACAGCAATGGTTCTGGCCATCAGTGAGAAAGCAAAGATGAGAGGCCTTTTTCAGACCCTTTCACAGAGTGCACATTGAAATGCAAACACCCCTCTGGCGCCTCTGAAAATTCTGAGAAATTTTTGGGGTTGGGTGATGTTTCCAGGAAACCTGGCACTCTGGTCCTGCTGGTGGCTGGTTTGTGTCTCCCTTTGCAATGACATTCAAGTCCCATCAGCCCCTGACTGTCTCCTGCAGGGCAAAGTCCCAACTTGAACACTAAACAAAAGAGTAACATTTTCTTTCCAAATTTGGAATAGTGACCAGCAAACCTAAAAACCTTCTTTTGTTACATCCTCTCTCCAAGTGGGATGTGGCTTCCTAACATGCACCCTCTCTTTAGTCCTGCGGGTGGACTTGCACAGGCCTGAGGGCAGCTTGCAGTGACCAGCTTCATGCCCTGCAGGACGGCCACTTGGACATGGTGAGGACAATGTGGGACTGTCCTGGTCTCTCTACCGTGGCATCCTGACTGCTGTAAGCTGTTTGCCTCTGGTTCCACTTGCGTCACTGAGTATGCACGTTCCCTGCTCTAACTTTAGTGTAAATGAGGCCACCTGTGTTTTCTGCTATCATTTCCTCAACAGGATCCGGCAGGAAGTAACTGCCAAGGGTTCAATTACTACATCACTAGATTCTAACCTTAGCTAGAAACAACTCCATTATATTTTCTTTATATGTTGTCCTCATGGGTGCTTTTGCTTCCATGATGTCATCCCATAATAATGCTGTAAAGGATTCTCTCTCCACTGTCTCATACAGTCACCCCCAGGGAGATAATCATGTCTAGCTTGCATTTTATTTTCATAGATTAAACACAGTGGACAGTTATGGAATAAGAGTGGCCTCAGGAGAAGCTTGCCTATCTAGCCTGCTGAAGGGCAACAGGGCAAATTCACACCACAGCAGCAGAGAAGATCTCACTGGAAGGAAGGCAGAAATGACCTAAAGCACACATAAGAAGAACAAGAAAAAACTAAGAAGGAATGAGCTACCCTTTGCCAAATGCTCACAGTGCTTTTATGCAGGGAACCACGTACAGCCCCCAAATCACAAAAATGGGGAACATAAACACCGTAACAAGTTAAAAGCACAATCCTATATTTAACAATAAGCTTCTGTGTGTGTGTGTGTGTGTGTGTGTGTGTGTGTGTGTGTGTGTGTCTGTGTGTGTATTCATTTGTGTGTGTACGGGTACATGTAAAGGCCTGGGATTTATCTTACATGGTATCTTCTTACACGACTCCCTCTTTCTGAAACATCTTCCCCTGACCCTGGTGCTTGTAGACTCAGCTAGAGTGACCGAACAGCAAGTCCCAAGGATTCTCCTTTGTCACCCACCCAGCACCCCAACCCTGGGTGACAGAACACCACCCTTAGTTCGTGCTGGGTATTCAAACTCAGGTCCCTGACACTCGCGACAAGCACTAATGACTAAGCCATTTCCTCATGGAACAGAAACTTCCACCCTGCTGTTTTATCCTCTGAAAGTCAGGAAACTGACGAGATGGTGCCAAATGTCACTGACTCTAACTGAGTCTTAAGGTTCTGTGAGCCTTGGACCCTAAATACTACATAGACAACTCATAGTGGTTTTCTTGAAAAGCTTAGCATTTTTAAACCCAAACGGAACTAGCCTGCTGCGGTCCTCAAGGCCCTGGCCGGCAGGAAGACATCCCAGCCCCTTGTGCCTCTGGGCAGGTGGTCCCCATTATGATGAGCAAATGTATGGGGGAGAAACAGGAGAGAAAGAGAGGCAGAATGGTTTATGTGCTGTGGAAAGAGGCAGAAAAGAAGAAACAAAGATGGTGGGATGCGGACTGATGCTGGTGGCCTGCTTGCCTCTTGGGGCCATGGTGAAGTCTGGGCCAAGGCTGCAGCTGAGGGCCATATCTGGTCTGTGGTCCTACTGTAGCCAGGGTCTATGCTGATGTTCTAGGGTTCTCTTACCATTGAAGGCCATGTAGAAAACAGAGAGCAAGGGCCATGTTGGTGTCAATGGGGCCTGTGCCAATCTGAGTGGCCTGCTCTGCCACCTGGGGCAGTAGTGACATCCAGATCCATCTGCTGCCAAGGACCATGTCTGGGTCCTACTGGGACTGGGGTCTATGCTGTTCAAGTACAGTACTGCCACCAAAGGTCGCATAGAAGCCCAGGGTTGGGGACACAACGTGAGGCCTTGGTGGTGTCTGGTGGCCACAACTATACCAACCTGAGTGGCTAGTACTTCCTCACAGAGCCAAGATGTTGCCCAAGCTGCTATCAAGGGTCATGTTTGGGTCAGTGGTCCAGTTGCAGGTGGGGTCTGTGTTGATGTCTATGGTCCGTTTCTCATCAGGAGGCCTTTGGAACCATGTGAGATGAAATCAGAGGGCCATGCTGAGCCAGAGAAGCCACCCTTCTCTGGCCCTGGGAAAGCTAGCCATGCTTCTCACTGGATATTACAATTCTCTCCTCACAGGAGAGCTGGCCCAAGCACCTAGGAGAGATAGCCAGCCCACAGCTCACCACAGGTAAGGGTGAACCTCCAGCCCTGAAGGCATGGCGCAGAAGAGCTGACTCCACCCCCTCACCTGAGGCAGGTGGCCATAGAGACCTGGACTGAACAGCTCAGCTACCACCCAGCCTGGCCTTGGTTTGACCCACCCTAACATCTACCCCACCTAGGACCTGCAGATGCTCATGAAGAGACTAGTCCTGTAGAACCATACCCACAGCATCTCCATGACTTAGGTGACAACAAGATATCTCATAGGAGTTCCAGTGAGGATCCAGTCATGGTGGTAGACCAGAAACCAGAGGCCTTGAACCTGACCAGTGACTCATTGCAATGAATATTTGCTAGTAAAGTTGATAGGGCAAAATGGTATATACTACATGATACACAGAGGCCCCCCAATGCTATTAGGACGAATGAAGAAGTGTTAGAGAGGCAGGAAAGGAGGAGCAAACAGGTTTTCTGTTGCTGTTGTTGCTGTTGTTTGATTTAATTTGTTCTTGTTGGTCTGCTTGCTTACTTGCTTTGTTTCATTTTCTTGGTGGAGGAGGCACTGCAGAGGTAAAGGGAAGATATGGGGAGACTGCTCCTTCAACAAGGAGGTGGTGAGCTGAATTGGGGTGCATGGTATGAAACTCCCAAAGAATCAATAAAGAAGTTAAATTAAAATACTTTTTCAAAAAAAAAAAAAACAGTTGCAAGATCTCCAAGGAGAAACAAATCCAGAGCAGGTCTCAAACCATATGTTTGTTACCCACAGTTGTAGGATTCCTCAAACCTCAAACGCTACCAGGAGGTTCCTCACCTGGGACTCAAGTAGGCCTGGCTCACCCAGATTGTACACAGCCCCTAGCTAAGCCCTACTGGGCAGAGAACATGTGAGGCACAACAGTTTCTGCTACGGTTTGACTCTCACTTAGCCAGAGCATTGTATTCAGGCTTTCCTAGTCAGCCCTGCTTAGATGCTTGATACTATATCAGTGTGAAACAAAGTTCACAGAAAGGAAAAAAACATTGTATTCAGGCTTTCCTTATAGATGCTTGATACTATCTCAGTGTGAAATAAAGTTCCAAGAAAAGAAAAACTACACATATGCTAAACATTGTACAAGCCATAAGACTGTAGAGATAGAATCTTACAGATTGGGAGACAAATTTATCTTGGACTGTCTTTGGTCCTCCCACCTCTGTATGTGACATAGCATCCTTATGAGTATCAGATAAACATTTTTGGAATGTTAAAACAGACTCCCTCTTCAACCAACTCAAAGGTTAAGAATGTCATCAGATAGTATCTGAGGTCAATAACAGAGATCAGGATCAAGAGCCGTGATTTAGAATACCCGCCATTCTGTTACTGTAAGAACCTTATGAAACTGTTGCCATGTTAGACCACAGTGTCTGGTGTAGCCTGGATCTGTATTCTCCTATCACCATCACTGGTATTTGGGTCCACAACAAATTACATCTTTTGTGTGGAAAAAGAAAACGAAAGCACAGATCAAAATAGGAAGCAATTCCTGGCTATTAGCCAGCCAGTGCCTACAGTTCACACCCAGACACTGTGAGGACTCAGGCACAATGCTGGCCGCACAGCTCATGCCTGAATGACACACTTTCTGAATGACTATACAGATGGCCTGCAGTATCCCTGAGAGCCAGGGTACCAGCTTCGGGAACTGCTTGTCTACCAGCATGCCTTCTCACTTGGGCAGGCACAGGGGCAAAGTTCTACACCTCTAAGACTGGGTCCCGAGCGTCATCTGTTCCCAGCAACTCTCTACTCTCCTCAATGGGGAGACAAAGGCATGCCTCTCAGCATCTTCTGCCCTCTATTTCTGTCTATCAGTCTGCCTGTCTATCTGGCAGACCTGGAGACTGATCCAGCGTGCTGCATATACAGTTGTCCACTTAGCCATGGTCCTTGCTCTGTGACATGGTTTTCGAGGTTCTAGGAAATAGGTTCATCTCAGTGTCAATACGAGACTGCACTTTAAGGTTCCTAGATACAGATTTGTAAATGATAATAAACTAAAACAATCAGAAAAGTTATAAAATTGTCATTTGTAGTGCAATCCTTGCTTAGAAACTAGCTATAGAGCAAAATAGCTCTCCTTTTCATTGCAGATATGCTCCCATACACAACACACACACACACACACACACACACACACACACAATTAATTACAAATTACACAATTAATTACAATTAATTACAAATAAGGGCAATGAAGAATATATGGAGGGTATCAATCATAAAGGTTAATGTTTTCTGATAAATCCAGAGAATTTAGTGTTCATCACGAGAAGGACTCCTTTCCCTAATAGATGAGATATTATAGAAAGAATAGCATTAATTTAAAAAAAATACATTGAGAAATAAGACTTTGAGTGAGTGACCTATATATGTTGTTAAAAAAATGAAAATTTTTTTCAGAGCAATGTGCCTTTCTACTACTTAGAAGCTTCAAAGTGAGCAGACTGACAAGCAGTTAGTACAACCAGTTCAAGGTGAGTATTGGAGGGGTGGGGACATGTGTCTCCCAGCTAAAGGATGAATGTAGGGCTCAGGACTGAGCTCAGTAGTAGAGTGCTTGTCTGGATTTCACAAAGCGCTGGATTTGGTCCCCACCACAACAAACTAGGAAGGGAGTGTGCATGACTGTAATCTTGTATCTATAATCCTAGGACTTGGGAGTCTGAGACAGGAGGATTGCTAACAGTTTAAGCTCTGCCTGGACAACATAGTAAGTTCTAAAACAGGAAGAACTAAAGAATGCGATTATGAGAGAAAACAATAAAATAATGATTATGATGATGACTAATACATTCTATCGTTTTCACTGTGTCACACACTTCGTGATTTGGGGGTTCTTGTGCAGGAGCCCAAAGCATTAAGAGGGTCCCAGAATCCACCTTACAAGAGACAAAGGGTGAGAGTGAAGGATAAGGAACCTTTGGTAGCACACTATAAAAGCAACCTTTCCATTAGAGAGTAAACAGTCATGTGCCGGTTTGCAAAGAAATCAAATGAAAAATTGCTTTCAAAGGCTTCAGAGTGGTCTCTGCTTTGAGGCATGGGGGAAATTGATTTCAGTAATTGAAAGAGAGTTTCACAGTGCATGAACAGTCAGCTCTATGGGAGACCCCATCTGCACGGCAACCAACTTCAGGGACATCCGGATGAGGAAGTGTTCCACGCACAAACATGCCAGGTAAGCTGAGACCGCAGTCTCTTCTCGCAGGTTCTATAAACACGTCTCCGTGTTAAGGTCTGGAAAGGACAGTAGACTGCTGCTCTGGAGTGGCCTTGTCACCGTCTCCTAACCAAACAAAAGATTGTCTCATTCTGGACTGAGTCATCCCGTTCCTCCTCCTCCTCCTCCTCCTCCTCGCTCTTCTCTGCTGATAGTGGAAATAATCTCACAGACATTCACAGCAGCCAACTATAACCCAGGGGGACAAATTCTTTTGCTCAAAAAAAATTTATTTTTGAATTTTAAATAAGGATACTAGAAACTAACCTTGTGTGTGTCTTTTTCTGTGCTGCTCTATGTGTCTTTGTCTCTGTCTCACTCTGTATACCTCTCTCCCTCTCTCCTTCCATTCCTCCCTTTATTATCTTCAGTAGGTAGCATAACCAAAGCAAAAAAAGAGGCTAAATGTTAAAGATAATCTCACATCCCTAAAGATGGGAAGATGTTATTTCCAAACAAGGTCATCTCTAAAATATTCCAAAATAAATAAAAGCATTTCCTAATGACCGTGAGAGAGGATTGTTGTAGACTATTTTGTTTGGCAGCTTTCATCACTGTGGTGGGAGAAAATAGCCAATCAAAGAGAAGAAAGATTTATCAAGGCTCACGGTCCTGAAGCCTTCGATCCATGATCAATTGGCCCATTGCTTTGGGCCTGTGGCAAGGTAAGCTACAGAGGGAGTAAGTGGTAGAGAGAGCTGCTCACCTTGCAGCAACTGGAAGTAAAAAGCGGGAGTCTCAAAATCTTCCTTGTTTGTCTTACTTGTTTTTGCTATTTTGAGACAGGGTTTTATATGTAGCAGAGGTGAACTCAGATTCACTCTGTAGCCCAGACTGGCCTTAATTAAGCCCATTTTGCATCCCAGATTGCTTTAAACCTACTTTGTACCCGTGGCTGACCTTGAACTTATCCTCCTCATAAGTGACAGGCTCTACAGGCATGTACCACCATATTTAGCCCCTTAGTTTAAAGAGTTTGACCAAAAAATAAAGTACACGTACAATCACACACACACATGAAGTTTACATGATACTTTGAAATATCCATTGTGGAATGGCAATGCATTTAAGTCACCTTAATAATTAAAAATCTACTCTCAGCAATATTCAAAGACACATTATATTAATATATTATTTATTTTCTTCACCATGATGTATAATAAGTCTCTTCAATTAACTAAAATATTGTGGCTTTTCCTACTGTCTTCCCAATTCTTCTACCACTCAGCCTCCTCAGGCAACCGCTCACTTTACACCTCCGTAAATCTAGCCTTCTGATTATATTTTATTAGTGTGTGTCTGTGCATGTGTGCGTGCATGTGTGTATAAGCATGTATATGTGTGTGTTTGTGTGTGCGTGTGCACATGCCAGGGACAGGGCAGGGTGATGGGTATCGTGGCACAGTGGAGGTGAGCGGACAACTTTCAGGAACTGGTTCTCTCTTTCACCGTGGGGATCCTGGGGACTGAACTCGGGTTGTCAGGTTTGACAGCGAGCACATTCACCTGCTGAGACAGCTCAGCTTCAGCCATTCCTCCTCAGACTCCACACAGAATTGCGATCACATGCCTTTCATCTCTGTGTGCCAGGGTGTCCTCTCATTTTTCAGGTTTAACCGTTCTCATTTTCCACTTGTGTGTTGTGTTGACCACTTGCCAGCTTCTGTGACCAAGGCACCAGGATCAAAGCCAGCCTTTGAAGCATTTATTGTGGATTATAACCCCAGAGTGCGCAATGCCAGAGGAGGTGTGGGAGGAGGTCAGGAGACACACCTTCCTCCACACCAGGAAGCCGAGAGTGAGCTGGCAGTGGAACAAGGCCATGAACTCTCAACGCCCACCCCTACTGAGGCGTTTCCTCCAGCTACCACCAAGCCCGGTGACCAGAGTTTGAGCTCCAGAACCCGCATGGTGGAAAGACGACTAACAGGAAAAGTTGTCGTCTGAGCAGCTGGCATCCACACACATTTTTTTCACAGTGACCATTGTCGTCAGTGAGAAGTGGTGTGGCACTGTGGTTTTAATCCGCACCTCCATGATTAGTAGCAATATGATCATTTATTATTTTTAAGAATGTCTGTGTTCAGATCCTTTGTCCATTCTCTGATTGAGTTATTTTCTCATGATTGAGTTGTTTGAATTGCTCACTTCTTATGTATTTGGAATATTAATCTCTTATCAGATGTATCAAATTAAAAGTATTTCTCCCATCTATAGATGGATTCTTCACTCTATGAAAATTTTCTTAATTATATAAAAAGTTTTCATCATTTTAATTTGTTTTGCTTTTGGTTTTGTCTATTTTTGTTTTTATTGTTTGTGTTTTGGAGTCTTCTTCAAAGACATCTTCCCAGACCAGCATCATGGAAATTTTCCTGTGCTGTCTTCTGCACTCCTGAGTCTCACATTTTAAGTCTGTAACTCATCTTGAGGTTTGTGTCTTAAGGTGATAAGAGGTAAGAGAATCTCAGTCTTCTTTTTGTGAAGACCCTGTTTTCCTGACACTTCCTGAGGAGACTGGCCTACCCTGCTGTGTGAGGAGACCGGACTGCCCTATAGTATGTGCTAGGACATGTTTGCAGCACCAAGGTTTGCTTACATGTGTGGATTTGTTTGTCGCTACTTATTCCTTCCCATTGGTCCATGTGCTTTTGGTTGCTTTGCAGAGTTTACCCTCAAGACCTGGGCCCAGCATCTCTAAAGTGACAGGCTTGGCCATACATTTCTCATAGATCAGTTACAGAGACAAGTGGTAGGTGCACAGGGGAAGGAGATTTATTTCATGTGGCCACAGTGGAAAGAAGAAGGAAAAGGTCCAGTAACAGCCTCTCCAAGATCCACCTGGAAAAGGAAAATAAACAAGATTGCCTAACAAAATTGAGAGCATGGGGGTGGGGAAGAAGGGAGGGTTTTAAGAGGAAGAGGAGGAAAGAAAGGGAGGGAGGAGGAGAATTTGAGGAAATAGGAAAATCGAGATGGAGGAATGACGGAGATGAGAGCAAGAAAAAGAGATATTTCGATTGAGGGAGTCATTATGGAGCTAGCAAGAAACCTGGCACTAGAGGAATTCCCAGGTATCCATAAGGATGGCCCCCACTACGACCCTAAGCAATAGAGGAGAGGGTGTCAAAACTGACCTTGCCCTGTAATTAGACTGATAAATATCTTAAATATCACCATAGAACCTTCATCTAGCAACTGATGTAAACAGAACCAGAAACCACAATGGAGCACTGGGCTGAGCTCCCAAAGTCCAGTTGAAGAATTGGAGGAGTGAGAATATGAGCAAAGCAGTGAAGACCATGATGGGAACACCCACTGAAACAGTTTACCTGAGCTAATGGAAGCTCACCAACTCCAGCTGGACAGGGAAGAAACGAGCATAGGTCCAAACTAGTCCCTCTGAATGTGGGTGACAGTGGTATGGCTGGAATAGATGGCAAGGCCTACTGCTTATACTGGCTTTTTGAGAACCTATTCTCTTTGGATGGATACCTTCCTCAGTGTAGATATAGTAGGGAGGGCCTTGAACCTTGCCCAAAGCAATGTGCCTTGCCCTCTCTGAGGACAGAATGGGGGGTGGAGAGGGGGGGTAGGTGGAAGGAATTAGAGGAGGGGAGGGAGGGGGAACTTGGATTTATATGTAAAATGAAACAAATTGTTTTCTTTTCAAAAAATAAATTATAAAAAGATGTGAAATCTTGATTTATGAAAGTATTCATTCTACAATGTTTTCTGTGTGTTGTACCAAATGTCACTTGCTTTGTAGGGCCTGACCATTTGAAAGCAATCTCCAATGAGGTATACATATATCCTTATCTGCATCTTCACAGAAATCATTTCCTCCTGCGTGGTCTCTTTGCTCCTTATCTCCTTTCTCCAAACAGCCTCATTCCTCATCATGGAAGCAACGTAAAGGCAGTTCATGGAATGCACTTTTCTGAAGATTGCATATTGAATCAAATACACATTATAAAAAGGTAGCTAGCAAATCAACTATGCAATATTGTTAGACAGAATAAGGCTAAGTGAAATCTGAACTCTGTGTGTGTGCGTGTGTGTGTACAGTTAAATGTTGCCTAAGGACAACGACACATCCAAGCAATGTATCAATTAGTGATGTCATCGTTCTGTGAACAACACAGAGCTCACTCAACAATGCAGCACAATCACTAGATGTGGCCTCTGATGCTGCTCTAGTTGGCAGTGTGAACATGGAAGAGCAAGGCCTAAAAATGAGGGGAACTAAGTATCATGCAGTAGCCAACTTTATTCAGAGTGTCAGACAATTTATACTCTGAGGGGCAAGGAGAGTCACATGAGTAAAGTATACAATCACAAGGACAAACTGCATGTGGCCAAAAGCATGTTTTTCCCTAGAGACACATAACAAATAACGGTCAGTTGTGATGAGTAGTCTGAAGTAAGCTCCCTCCTATTCTTCCACTTGGGCAGGACAGAGAAGCACGTTCCAAGAACAACTCATGTTATGGAGGAACAGAGGTTACAGACACTTGTCTTGTTTACATGGAGTTTCCTCACAAGGTCCCAGAAATCCCCTCACACAGATTTGTTCACAAACTGTGTTCCAACAACCTCTTAATGTAACCAAAAGATTAGTAAATGAAAGGATGCTCTCAGCTATCTTGGCACGTTATAATAGGAAGAAGTTTAAAATGATGAGAAAAAGCACAGGAAACACAGAAGCCAGCAATGTAGTCTTTATGACAACTATCAGATGTTTTGTGCTGTGCAGGACTAGGTGAGATATTCTTGCAAACAACTGGACACGGGGGATGTTCACATATGCCAGCATCACCGTGAGCACCCTGGCGATGCACTTGCGTCACAATGCTATGATTTGAAGTTGCTAGGCAACCTTTCTCAGCTGTTATAATCTATGGGGCCACTGTCACATAGGCAGGTTGCTGCTAACCAAAACAATATATGTGTATGTGTATATTACTCATATATGAAGCACATGACTTAGATACAGACGGCATAGAGATGGAGACATTAAGGCTGCATCATTAGGAAATATATACTCTCTTGTCCCAAGACATCCGCTTCTGGATTACACAGACCTGATCCCTATCAAACCAATTTCCCCCATCTCCTTGTCTCATGGAGGAATTAGAAAGAGCAAATGAAGAAATATAGAGAAAGCTAAAATGTCATTCTCTCAGAGACTGACCCTCCATCTATAATCCCAGCCATCATGCAGGCCCCTTGTTTGTACCTGTCTGTTAAGAGTCCTGGCCCAATTCTCTGTCACTGGCTTAGCAAGTTCCTCTCATTTAGGAAAATTCTGGAATCCTGGAAGCAAACTGTTTTAGTTTTAGTCAGCTTAGGCTGAACTTGAAGGTATCAGACGCGGTGGCTTATGTGGCCGACGTCTGCTATTGATAGCACTGGAGGGTAGAAGTTCATGATCGAGGTGTTAGCAGAGCTGGTCATGTGATGAAGTCCCTCTCCTCAGCGTGTACCAGACACTGTCTCACTGTGTTTACATGCACTTTATGCTAGCACAGAAAGAGGACAGGGACAGGTGGTCTCTGGTGGCTCTCTTTTTCATATAAAGACAGCAGCTTTTGAACATTAAGGTTCCCTTCTTTACAGAATCTTTTAGACTTATTTCCAAAGTTACATTCAGGGTTGTGGCCTTGACATCGACATCTGGAAGCCATTCAGTGGAGTCTAGAACAGTTGCTTTCACGTTATATTCTTCATGACTAGACCAGCCAAATTAATGAAAGGATGGGTGTACACTAAAGAGTTTTTGCAGAACATTTGCCATACATAAAGCTTTAAATAAGTACACAATCCTAGAGCCCCTGGAACCTGAAGCCTTGGAGAAGGTGCCCAGGAAGTCCTTGTTGCCACTGCTGTGCAGGTGCCTCTCATGTGCACAGCTCACTGAAAAACTCTGAACCACATAACCTGTCCTTGTCCTCAGCCCCACTTCTGTTCCTCACTTCCTGATATTTCCCTTCATATTCACCTACAAAAGATCATCCAAATACCACTCAAAGTCTTCATAATTGCAAAATTATATATCATTTCTTCATCCTTTATGCTCTTTAATATTTCTACCCCAGCCGTAGCCTAGGGATCCAAAAGCTCTGTTTTGCATACCATTTCACACACACACACACACACACACTACACCTTTCACTGGTAGATCTGAGTGTTTTCCACTGGTTCTTCTTTCCCCGTTCTCCAAGGTTCTGTCCTGGCACGACCTAGTTTTCTTTTCCCAGAGTATCTACTAAATCAGTTATGATTTCTCGGAAAATAATCCTAAAATCTTCAGATTTCTTGATTATATTCCCCGTTAGCCTCTTTCAAATATATTCCTCAGGAAAGTCCGACTCGTGTAAACTCACCTTCTTTATTTATTCATCAGAATTAAAGGATAGCAGTGTGCCAGGCCCTATGCTAGATTTGGGGGTATAACAAAAAAAAAAAAAAACAGCATCATCTTGCCTTTTCAACATGCATAGTTTAATGAAGAGTTGCAAGCAGGTAACTGCAATGCATGAGTTTTAAACTCCATGTGTGGGAAGCTCTGGACACTTAGGGAGTAACGTTGACTAAGGAAGGTCAGGAAATGCCTCCAAGGAGGTACAGAGTCTAAATTCAGTATCAAAATATAATTAGGAGTCAGTGGGTGAAAGAGAAAAGACGAAATGGTAGCAGCCATTTAATAATTCCTTCATGCCACCATCCCAGTCTGCTTTATAGGGCCCCTTAGATACAGGCTTTGGGACATTTCTCAGAAGCCAAAAGATCCAAGTCTTCATTCTCCAGCAAGGCAAACTCAGGGTGTGGGGACACACGTGACTTGGTCATGCCTAGCTAAATGATCTTCCTAAACACTAAATTTTATTTTCTGAGTATTAGTGTTTTGCTGCATGTATGTATATGCACCACACGTGCCCAGCGCCTGCAGAAGACAGAGGGCTGGATACTCTGAGATGAGTGATGGGTGGCTGTAAACAGTCATGTGACTGTTGGGAACCAAACTTGGCTCTTCTGCAAAAGCAACAAGTGCTCTGGTCCCTGGGTAAATAGTCTGAACACCCCTCTGAGTCCTTGAGACCTTTCTGTGGAAGCCAGAAAGTGAAACCTCTTTCGTAACGACAGTAAGATGTAACTTCCCTGGCTGTCCGCTACTTGTGCTTCACCTGTATAAAAACAACGGTCAGTCAAACTGCCTCCACCTTGGCACACATTAAAACAGAGGCACTAAGCTAGGCGGTGGTGATTCATGTCTTTAATCCCAGCACTCAGGAGGCAGAGGCTAGTGGATCTCTGTGAGTTCGAGACCAGCCTGGTCTACAAGAGCTAGTTACAGGACAGCTAGGACTGTTACAGAGAGGAAACTCTGTCTTGAAAAATCAAAGTAAATAAATTTTTAAAAAGAGGCATAAAACTATCTCATTCACCACCACACACCATAAAGTCAATGTCAGCTCCACTTATAATGTCCCTAATGAGAGACAAAAGGTGTTAATTTTATTCATTCCTAACCCATGAGGCCACATCATTTTAACAGCCCATATGGCAAATTAGGAGGTATATAAGAAACACCTGTGCCTCAGACCCAGTCAGTGGCTTTATTCAAACCCCCTTCTTCAAGGAATACCATTTAGACTTTAAAGAACAGGTGGCAGACCACGATTATTCAAATTCAATGCTTGAAAAACATTATCTTGGAAATAAACAAAATGAGCCTTTCACTCCATGAAAACTTGACAGCATTGTTCCCATTAATAATATTTGAGCTTTCAAGCAAAAATTATAATTTTGAAAAATTATAATTTGTCTGCCCTCCATGAGTTGACAACACTCTCAATATTAAATGCTTTCTTGATGTGATTAATGTCAGTGTTTAATGAATATGGTGTTCTGATATTGTAAAACAAATGTCCCAGTGCTCAGGCAAGTGCCAGCACTTTCCAAATGACAGATCATGCAGTTGACACCATGCTTTTGAGGAAGAGGAGTTCAAAATGCAAAAGATGATCTTAAAGTGCCCAGGTCTGAAAAATTCATCAAAACATCATGCAATTCAAATGACATTTAAGAAACTGTTGTTCATTTTGGCTCAGAGGGCAGTGATCACAATTATCTGTGCAGTTACTAAGAGCCCCCCTTCCCAGCTGTATCCAAATATGAGGCAGGACTTCTTACCTTACTTCCCCAAATGACCCTGTCAGACGACAGGCACAAGTTGGGACAAAAGCCACATGGTCTCTATAAAGGCAGGTGTGGAGAGACTTGTACAAAAGTAAACCAGTGACTGATTCTTCACTAGTTGGCTTTAACTGGAAAAAATCTTTTTATTTAAAACTATAACCTAAATCAGGCATTGTGGTCACACCTGCAATCCCAGTACTACAGAGGCAGAAGCAGGCAGAGCTGCTGTAGTTTCGAGACCAGTCTAGTCCACAAAGGCACGGTGAAGTCAGTCGGGGTTATTTACATAACAAGGCTTCATCTCAAAAGTTTTTAAAATCAAAATGTAGCTACTATATACTGGGTTATTATTGTTATTAATGCTAGTAAAACTTTTAAATTATGTTTCAGTTCCTAATATGGTCTCTATTTAGTATTTTCTTAAACAAACCTCTCTGCTGACACAAGTAATCCCAATCAGACCAAATCAGACCAAATTAAAAGATACTCAGGTTATCGTCTATTAAGATAGCAATGGATGACAATACTCCTGGGTGGCCCCAGGAAAACATGGGAGACCACAAGTAACCCAAAGACCAAGTGTTCATTCTCTAGGTGGCAGTTTAAATAGCCTGTGGGAGTGGTTTTGATCTTCCCTGGGGAGGGGTTATCATTTGTTGGGCTTTCTTGACCTTTCCTGGAGAGGGGTCACCATTTGATGGGCTTTCTTGGAGATGGAGTTTGGACTGAGGCAACTCCCAGGGGAGGGAGCTTATGCCGGGAGCTGGGGTGAAGGCCCCAGCTAAATATTCCAATGTTTTTATAAAAGGGTGCCAGGGAGCTGCCGTGACACTTCCAACCAAACATTCCTGACTTTCTTTGGATAAAGGGACGCCAGCTCAAGTCTGGCTACTTACTGCAGGCATGGGACGACACAGAAGAGGGGAGAGCTGGGAGTTAGTGGGCTCACGCTCAGCGAGAGGTGTGGCTGGAGCAGCATTCTGTTTACTGTTATCCTGGGGACCTCAGGCAGCTGTTCCTTGAGGGAGATGAGAAGGCAGCGGCTAGGATAAAAAATATATATATTATTATTGGCCCTATGAATGGGGCTAGTCATGGGAATGGTCATTAACTGCCAGAAAGAATGGGACAGAGAAGTGCCCTCGTTGTACAGGTGAGGCCCAGGTGTGTAAGTGGGACATAAGAGCAGATAACACCAGATGGTAGTTGGTAGGTGTCCTTGAGCCAGGAGAGTTGGTACCAATGGTGAAGTCCCAGGAGCTGGTGCAGGTGTTGGTGTTGTCTGAAAGGCCCTTTGTAAGTTGGTCTTGGCCCAGACCTGTAAAATATGCTTGAAAATGGGTGGGGTTAAAATAGGCTTTGGAGACTGTTAGTTTTTACAAGACCAGATTTTTTGATAGAGCAGCAGAACGTTTTCGGGAACTTGCAGGTCTCTAAAACAACCGGAATATGAACATTTTAGAAGATAATTAAAGGGAATTGAGACCTCTGAATTTTAAAGATACACCTGAAACCTATTAGTCCTGCACCATGCAGCCTATTTAAAGAGGCACACCTGCTGCATTTTAGCAGAAACTTAACAAGTAATGAGCTACCAGTACCTTAAATCATCAAATGCCATTAGACAGATCTAAGGGGATAAGTGAGCAGAAATGAGACAGCTTTTTTAGCTACATAGGCAATCCCAAGTCTCTCCTTAGTCCTTGGAGGACACCAGCCTTAGAAGCAGTGCTTGCCATTAGCTGCTGAGTACAAGAGGCCCAAAGACTTTCCTGTCTTGGCAGGATGAGAAGATCGATTTTCCAGGTCTAGCATCCAGGAAGCTGAAGAGGTAGAAGGCCGCTTTTTGCTGTGCGGATGACTTTGCCATACCCAAAGGCAAGGCTGGAGGTGGAAGGTCTTTTGTAGCCATGCATCTTTTTGGAGGAGCTATATAATGCTGCAAGATCTGGCATGTCTCTATGTTAGAATCTCTTTTGTTAAATGTCATACTCTCAGATTTGTATAGGCACTTGAGAATTGGGTGCCATTACCTGTTATAGACATGTATTTTACCCAAATAGTTATTTCTTAACAACGCTAGTACATGTAAAAAGATTAAAAGGAATATCTTAACAAGTCAAAGAAAACTAGCACATGTGGGTACCCTTACCCAAGATGGTGGTGGGGTCAAAATGGAGGTTATCCAAGTGTTTGTATTTTTTCAGAACTGTTGTAATCTGTAGTTATAAGTTTTACAAATCTTAAAACATGCACGCATACACACAGAGAAATAAGACAAGCATACTGTAGAAACACACCCAAATACTCACACAGACATAAAACAAGTGTAGTGTGGAAATAATCACACATACTTCCACAGACATGAAACAAGCATACTGTGTAAACAAACACACATACTCACACAGACATACAAGTATACTGTGGCAACAATCACACATACAGATATAAGACAAGCGTACTGTGGCAATATTATTTTAACAGACAGACAAATAAAACTCTTTTAGGAACCAACTTAAAAATCCCAGTAAGGGCAAGCAACAGAAGCCAAGGAAGCACAGAAGTGGTCCCAGTAAGGACCAGATTAGCAGATGCTGCAAGAGGGAACCAAAACAAAGAAGGAAACCTATACAGTTCCAGAATGAAAGCATCGGGATGGGGAAAACAGATCCAGATCCATTGTAGAGAACAGAGACAAACAGCTGGAGAAGTGGGGAGAGAGGAGTGGGGAATGGGAGTGGGGGTGGGAGCATGCGTCTAGAAATCATGGGCTTTTGTTAGGTGTTAGCCCCAACTTAAAAGGATTTTTGTAAAAGGCAGCCCAAGGGCCTTTAGAGATCTGGCTTTGAATCTCAAGAGCCCATTTAGAAGTCTATGCCAAATCTTGGGATTCAAGCCTGTCACAAAGCGTCCATTGGAACAGGGCTCGTGAGTCAAAAACTGGGGGGGGGAGGGGGTCGTGAGAAATGAGTGGGAGACATCTCTACCCACTCAATCCCACCTTGGCAAGATTTGTCTCACCGCTTGCATCAGACACCAGGCACGGCCCATGTCCCCAACAGGACAGCCTGAAAATCAACAAACATAAATGCAAATGGGCCCCGGCCCTTAGCGGCATGTTCTCAAAATCGGAAGCTCACCCAGACAAAGCCGATCTTAGCCCGACAGAGAGCACACACCAGAAGAGCCTTTTCCAACATGTGGCCGTGGGCTTGTGGGTGGCCCCGGGAAAACATGGGAGATCACAGGTAACCCAGAGACAATGTGTTCATTGGGGGGGGGCAGTTTAAATAGCCTGTGGGAGTGGTGTTGACCTTCCCTGGGGAAGGGGTTACCATTTGGTGGGCTTTCTTGACCCTCCCTGGGGAAGGGTCACCATTTGGCGGCTTTCCTGGAGGTGGAGTTTAAACTGAGGCAACTCCCAGGGGAGGAAGCTTATGCCAGGAGCTGGGGTGAAGCCCCCAGCTAAATAGTCCCTACACATACAATTTGTATGAAAGCTCATGGCAGTATTCAGCAGCTTTGCACTGTAAAGAGCTCTTGAGGATAAATGAATAAGAAAGTTTAAGGATGTCTTCTTAAACTGTGAGCTGTAATCTCTGTGACTTCAAGGCCAGCCTGGTCTATAGAGTTCCAGGACAGTAAGAGATACCCTCAAAGAAAGGAAAAAAGGGGGGGAGGGAGGGAGAGAGGGAGGGAGGAAGGAAGGGAGGAAGGAAGGAAAGAACACTGTGAGCTGCAGACCCAATGGGGAGGTCATGAAAAAATTTGTAGCTATAATTTGTTTCTGAATGTTCAATAAACAAAAAAATAAATAAATAATAATTCCACAGGAGATGAATTTGAGGTATTTTCTGAGGTAGCCTGTGTTGCATTGTGTAATGTCACTGTAGCCTTGGTTCTGAAGACACAGCATGAGTCCTTTGTCCTGTGCATTCCGCCACACCACACAACACCAGCACATACTGCCCAAAACCCTTGGCTCACATGTAGAACTATTATGTGCCATGAATCTTGGTGGTTTTGCTGCATGTACCAAGTTTTATGCTCTTGGAGAAACTCGATGGCATAATTATAAAAAAACCTGTCAATATTTTCCTTAGCAAATAAATATCAAAATAATTTGTCTTTGAATTGTATTGTGTTAAAATGTTTAATTCTGAAAGTTGGTATTTAAATTATTAATTTGAGTTTCATTTTTTTAAAAAAGTCATTAAATGAGCTGGGCAGTGGTAGTGACCATCTTTAATCCCAACACTCCAGAGGCAGAGGAAGGCAGATCTCCATGAGTTCAAGGCCAGCCTGGTCTACAAGAGGGAGTACCAGAACAACTGGGACTGTTGCACAAAAAAGAAAGAAAAAAAAAACTTGTCTTTAAAAAAAATTCATTAAGTGAATGAATTTTGATTTAGGATTAGGACAGAATTTCCCACAATTTCTGAAATGGCCCTCAACATACGTCTGTCATCTTGTACTGCTAATTTATGTGGCACTGTGCTCTCAGCATTCAGGACTACAGAATAAAAACACTGACCCACTCTAGAGGCCCTGAAGATGCACTGACCCTGCAGTGTCAGATATTAGCTGAGATTTATTTCTTTATGTAAAAGTAGATAAGCACCTCAAATTTTTATTACTTCTAATCAGTTATATCTGCTATTAGTTTTGATATATAATATCATTAAATATTAGCATACATGTCAAAATTATTTTAAAATTTGGAATTTGTTATCAGAAACTGTTAGATTTATGTTGGGTTCAGGCAAACACTTCTCAGGTGAAAAGGCATATTAGGAAAAAGCCTCAGAGGATCTGGATTAAAGAATGGTGCTACCCAAACTGGTTCCCAATACCAAAAGGTCAGCCCTAGAAACATGCGTACAAGCAACATTATACAGGCTGAACAGGTTCTAGGTAGGAATATATATGAGTATATATGCATGAAACAACCATTAATAAAAAAGAGGCCATGAATTTGAATGAGAGCAGAAAGGCATATGGGAGGGTTTAGAAAGAGAAAGGGGGATGGGAAATGATATAATTTTAGTTTAATCATATATATAATAAGTGTAGTTGAAGTATAGTATAGTAAAAAATAAAAGGAGTAATAAAAAGACGTATGCTACGGAGACAGCAAAGGGTGGAATCGGGAACAGAAGGAAAGCCAGGTGTAGCGGTGCACACCTTTGATCCAAGCACTCAAGAGCAAGAAGCAGGTGGCTCTCTCTGAGCACAAGGTCAGCCTGGCCTCATACTCCAAAGTGATTTCATCACCCCACTCAAAATGGGGCACAGTTTAAAACATATGAGTCATCCCTGAAATTTCACATTTAACATTCTTGGCTATGGATGATCTTAAGTTACTGAAACAGAGGAAAGCAAAGCCACAGAGAGTAGAGTTTCTGCATCATGGAACAGGGGACAACCTTGTGCTTCTCACCCGCCGAGGGAGCTGAACAGCAATCCTGAGCAAGTCTGAATCCTACACAAGCACATTGCTAGCTCTAAATCCTTTCTGCCCACTCCCAGCATATTAAAACTGTTATTCTGACAAGGTAACACAAACTAAAACTTTGGACTGATTAATATCTAAACGTTATGAAATAATTTTAAACACTTGATTAGTTGCTTAGTCCAGAAGGTAGGTTTTTGTAATAAACAATTTTTAATTCAGTTTTTGTATTTAAGCTTAAATCTAACTCTAGAACTTTGGACAATTATCAACCTTACCATTTTATATTAGCTACATGGATCAGACAATTTCCCGAGAAAATGTTTGAATAGAGTTGGGTTTGTTCTCTGTTTCAGAAAAAGTATATGATGATTGGCTGACTTATTCCACGGGAATAAATCCTGAAAAAATAAAAAATCTTTGTGTTTAGCTTCCTTAATAGAAGTGAGTAAATTCGGTGGTGTTGTTCCCATACTCAAACCCAAACCCTAGGGGCTGGCTCATATCCTTTACTATTGTGACAAATGACTGAATGTATTTTGAAACATTTGAACTGTGTTCTCATGTTGGTCTGCAGTTGAGTCTAAAGTTCTCAGCTGAGGCAAGGTGCTGAGGTGTCTAGACAGTCAGACACCAACCCTCTCATTGTGTTTTCCCAACAATTAATGAGCACAAGCTGCCTGTGACAGTACTTTATTCAGCTCTCAGAGCCAGGACACTGCTGAGTTCTTTCATTCATTCTATGTAATAATTTCTCATTGAAAAAAAATAACATTAAGGTACCAGCTCATCACTAGCCCCCACTGCTGGGTCCTACCCCCAATCCTTACAGACTTCCACCAATCAGGGTCAGTATACACCAGTCAGAACTGGTGAGAGACCAGCCTGCCAGTGCAACTACACCTCTTTCTGGATTCTGTTTACTGGGGCCCTTTCATGCTGTCCTAGCCCCTTGCCCCTCCCACCAAACACCACCCATCCACCCCATTCCCTATGCCCCACCCCTAATGCTGAGCAGGACCCAACCCCAGTGGACTTCCACCACTCAGGGGTGGGGCCACAACAGTCAGGAACAGTGAGTGGCCTGCCTGTCAGCAATGCCACCCTCACTGAATTCTGTCCCCCGGGACCCTTCCCCAGGTCTGCACCATCCCAGCCCATTGCTGAGCCCAGCCCCCAACCTCAGTGGATTTCCTCCTCCCAGGGGCAGACCCACCTGCTGGCAAACCTGCTCCATTCACCCCCTAGATCCTATATCCCAAGACTCTTTCCATAGTACAGGCCATCTCGTCTCATCACTGCCCTGATGCTGAACCCTGTCCCCAACCCTAGTGGACTTCTGCTACTCAGGCACGAGCCACACCAGTCAGAACAGGGGCAAGCCACACCACTTTGATGAGACTCTAGCTGCTCAGGTGTAGGCCACATCAATTAGAAGAACAGAGACCCCCTGAAGCATCAAAGGTTAAGCTAACCACCAAATGCAATCTTCCAACTTGGACAGACCCACCAATTAGACCAGAGATCATGCCATTCACCAGAAATCCAGGCCACAAAGAAAACCAAAGAGGAGATCAAAAGCAAGGAACAAAACACTTATCCAACAAAGACAAAGTCAGTAACCATGGGCTAAAACTAGCCATCCCAAACCAAACACCAAAACACCAATGTAAAGATAACAACATCCAGGCCAGTATTGCATCAGAGCCCACCTATTCTACAACAGGAAGACCTAAACATTCCAATACAGCCAAAACACAAGAAAAATAACTTTATGAAAATGATACAGGTCCTGGAAGAGAAAATGAAAAACTCCCTTAAAGAAATCTAGGAAAAGACAGGCCCAAGTCAGGAACATCTGTGGGAACAGGCTTGAGCCAGTGACCTCCACCAGAGCAGGTACAAGGGAGCAACCACAGAGGGAACAGGTCTGAAAGAGACCTCTGCGGACTGGGCCCAAGCCAGGGACCTCTACAGGAGCAGGTCTGAGCCAGCAACCTATGCTAGCACAGACCTGAGACAGCAACCTCCACAGGAGCAGGTACAAGGGAGTGACCACCAGGGGAGCAGGCCCAAGTCAGAGACCTCTGCAGGACAGGGTATGAGTCAGAGACCCGCCAAGGGGTCAAACCTGAGCCAGTGACCTTTGCTAGAGCAGGCCTGAGCCAGTGACTTCTGTTGAAGTAGGCCCAAGGCAAGCAAATGACCTCTGATGGAGGCAAGCCCAAATAACCTATCAGATTGCAGAATGACACCTGGGAGCATCAAGTGACCTCCAGGAACACTGTGTGACCTCCAGGGTGACAGGAACCGTGACCCTGACTGGAAAACAAGGAACAAACATCTGAGCCTTGAATCCACTGGCACTTGGAGGGTGGATCACCAGTGACATAGCCCCACCTACATCAACGAGAGGATAAGATGGGTAAACAAGGTAAGAACATACTCAATACCACAAAGAGCAACATGACACCAACAAAAACTAGTGGCTCTACAACAGCAAAACTGAAACACCCACATACAAATGAAGCAGAAGAAAATGACCTAAAAAAATAACTTTAGGAGAATGTTTGAGGCCCTTAAGAGGAAATGAAAAATTCCCTTTTAAAAATGGAGGAAAAGACAAACAAAAAAATGGAAAAAAATCAACAAATCTCTTGAAGAAAATCAAGAAAAAGCAATCAAACAAATGAAAGAAACAACTCAAGAATTGAAAATCAAAATAGAGACAATAAAAAACAGACAAGCTGAGGTAATTCTGGAAAGTGAAAATATGAGACAACAATTAGAAACCACAAACACAAGCATAAATGGCAGAATACAAGAGATGGCAAAGAGAATATCAAACACTGAAGATACAATAGAGGAAACAGACTCATTGGTCAAAGAAAATATTAAATCTAACAAAAGATTAACACAAAATATGCAGGAAATATGGGACACTGTTAAAAGACCAAATCTAAGAATAATAGGGATAGAAGAAGGAAAAGTCCAACTCAAAAGCACAGAAAATATATTCAACAAAATAATAGAAGAAAACTTTCCCAGCCTAAAGAATGATATGCCTATGAAGATACAAGAAGCTTACAGAACACCAAATAGACTGGATCAAAAACAAACAAACAAACAAAAACTCCCCTAGCCACATAATAATCAAAATACTAAACATACAGAATAAAGAAAGAATATTAACAACTGCAAAGAGAAAAAAACCAAGTAACATATAAAGGCAAACCTATCAGAATTACACCTGACTTCTCAATGGAAATAATGAAAGCAATAAGGTCCTGGTCAGGTGGTATGCAGACAGTCTGAGACCACAGATGCCAGCCCAGACTACTATACCCAGAAATACTGTCCATCACCAGAGAAGGAAAAAAAAACAAGATATTCCATGACAGAAAAAGATTTAACCCAACCCAAGGAAGTTGGCTACATCCACAAAAACACAGACAATAGATGATCTCACAGCAGCAAATCCCAGAGGAGGAAAAAATACACAAAATAACATCACCAACAAAAAACTAAAGTAACAAGAACTAGCAATCCCTGTTCATTAATATCACTTAATATAAATGGACTCAACTCACCTATAAAAAGACACAGGCTAACAGACTGGATAAAGAAATCAGAATCCATTCTTCTTCTACATACAAGAAACACACCTCAACCTCAAAGACAGACATTGCCTCAGACTAAAGGGTTGGGAAAAAATTTCCAATCAAATGGACCTAAGAAACAAGCTTATGTAGCTATCCTAATATCTAACAAAATAGATATTTTGATGACCAAAATAGACTTAAAACTAAAATCAATCAAAAGAGAAAATGAAGGACATTTCATAGTAGTCACAGGAAAAAATCATCAACAAGAAATCTCAATACCAAACATCTATACCCCAAATACAAGGGCACCCTCCTATGTAAAAGAAACACTACTAAAGCTTAAATCATACCTTAAACCATACACACTAATAGTGGGAGATTTCAACACCCCACTCTCGCTGGGCAGTCTCTCAGACAGAAAAGTAACAAAGAGTAATAAGGGAACCAACATAGGTTATGAATCAAATGGACTTAACAGATGATTAACAGACATCTATAGAACATTTCATCCAGATGTAAAAGAATATACAGTAATCAAAAGTCTCCCAACCAAAAAGTGCCTAGGGCTAGATGGTTTCAGTGCAGACTTCTACAAGATTTTCAAAGAACTAACACTAATACTCCTCAAATTGTTCCACACAATAGAAACAGAAGGAACAAACTCTTTTTATGAAGCTACAATTACCCTGATACCCAAACCACAGAAAGACATTACTAAGAAAGAGAATTACAGACCAATCTCACTCATGAATACTGATGTAAAAATATTCAATAAAAAACTTGCAAACAGAATCCAAGAACACCTCAGAAAAATCATCCACCATGATCAAGTTGGCTTCATCACAGAGATGCAAGGATGGTTCAACATATAAAAATCTGTCAATGTAATCCACAATATAAACAAACTGAAAAAAAAGTCACATGATCATCTCATTAGATGCTGATAAAGCCTTTGATAAAATACAACATCTCTTCATGATAAAGGGTATTGGAATGAGCAGAGATACAAAACATAACTAAACATAATAAAGGCAATGTACAGCAAGCCAACAACTAACATCAAACTAAATGGAGAGAAACTCAAAGCGATCCAACTGAAATCAGGAGCAAGACAAGGTTGTCCACTCTCTCCATACCTATTCAGTATAGTACTTGAGGTTCTAACTAGAGCAATAAGACAACAAAAGGAGATCAAGGGGATAAAAATCAGAAAAGAAGATCAAACTCTCACTATTTGCTGATGATATGACAGTTTATATAAGGTACCCCAAAAATTCTACCAAGGAACTGCTACAATTCATAAACACTTTCAGTAATGTAGCAGGATACAAGATTAACTCAAAAAATTAGCAGAGCCCTCCTGTACACAGATGATAAACAGACTGAGAAAGAAACCAGAGAAACATCACCCTTCACAATAGCTACAAACAACATAAAATACCTTAGAGTAACTCTAACCAAACAAGTGGAAGACCTGTATGACAAGAGCTTTAAATCTTTGAAGAAAGAAATTGAAGAAGACACCAGAAAATGGAAAAAATCTCCCATGATCTTGGGTAGAAAGAATTAACATAGTAAAAATGGCAATCTTACCAAAAGCAATCTACATATTCAATGCAAGGCCCATAAAAATCCCAGAAAAATTCCCCACAGACCTTGAAAGAACAATACTCAACTACATATGAAAAAGCAGAAAACCCAGGATAGCTAAAACAAACTTAACTTCTGGAGGCATCACAGTACCTGACTTCAAATGCTATTACAGAGCTACAGTACTGAAAACAGCCTGGTATTGACATAAAAACAGATAGGAGGAACAATGGAACTGAATAGAAGACCCAGAAAACAATCCACACACCTATGAACACTTGATTTTTGACAAGGAAGCAAAAATTAGAAAATGGAAAAAAGAAAGCATCTTCAACAAATGGTGCTGACATACCTGGCTATCAACATGTAAAAGAATGAAAATATATTCATGTCTATCGCCATGCATAAAATCAAGTCCTAATAAATAATGAACCTCAACATAAAACCAAGCACACTGAACTTCATAGAAGAGAAAGTGTTGGAAGTACAGTTGAACATACTGGCACAGAACACTACTTCCTAAATATAACCCCAGTAGCACAGACACTGAGAGAAACAATTAATAAATGGGACCTCCTGAAACTGACTGAGATGTTTCTGTAAAGCAAAGAACAGAGTCAACAAGACCAAATGAGAGCCTACAGAATGGGAAAAACATCTTCACTGACCCCACATCAGACAGAGGGCTGATATCCAAAATACACAAAGCACTCAAGAAATTGGTCATCAAAATAACAAATAATCCAATAAAAAATGAGGTACAGACTTAAACAGAGAACTCTTGACAGAGGAATCTAAAATGGCTGAAAGACATTAAGAAAATGCTCAACATCCTTAGCCATCACAGAAATGCAAATCAAAACAACTCTGACATTTTATCTTACACCTGTAAGAACGGCCAAGGTAAAAAACACTGATGACAACTTATGCTGGAGAGGCTGTGGGGTAAAGGGAACACTCATGCATTGCTGGTAGGAATGCAAACTGGTACAGTACCTTTGGATATCAATATGATGATATCTCAGAAAATTAGGAAACAATCTACGTCAAGTCCCAGCAATATCACTTTTGGGTATATACCCAAATGATGCTCAATCATACCACAAGGACATGTGTTCAGCTATGTTCATAGCAGCAATTATTGTGACAGCCAGAACCTGTAAACAACCTAAATGTCCCTCAACTGAAGAATGGATAAGGGAAATATGATACACTTACACAATGGAGTACTACAGAGCAGCAAAAATAATGACATCTTGAAGTTTGCTGCCAAATGGATGGATCTAGAAAACATCATATTAAGTGAGGTAAGCCATACCCAGAAAGACAAATATCATATGTACTCACTCATAAGTGGATTTTAGACGTAAAGCAAAGAAAAACTAGCCTATAATTCACAATGCCAAATAACCAAGACAACAAAGAGGACTCTAAGAGAGACATACATAGATCTAATCTACTCGGGAAGTAGAAAAAGACAAAGTCTCCTGAGTAACTTGGGAGCATGGGGACTATGGGAGAAGGTAGAAAGGGAAGGGAGAGAATGGGAAGAAAGTGAAAAAATATAGAGTTCAATAAAAACAATTATTGCAGATAAAAGGCCAAGAAAAACTGAAATAGAAGCAAAAACGAAACCACAAACTGAGGGAATTCAGAAAATGGAAAATCTGGGTAAGAGAACAGGGTCAACAGACACAAGCGTCACCAATAGAATACAAGAGATGGAAAACAGAATAGCAGGCCTTAAAGATATAATAAAGGAAATAGATTCATCAGTCAAAGAAAATGTCAAATCCAATAAATTCCTAACACAAAGGATCCAGAAAATCTGGAACACTATAAAAAGACCAAACCAAAGAATAAGAGGAATAGAAGAAGGGGAAGTATTTCAGCACAAAACCACAGAAAATACATTCAATAAAATTATAGAGGAAAGTTTCCCTAAATTAAAACAGGACATGTCTATTAAGGTACCAAAAGCTTACAGAACACCAAATAGATTGGGTCATAAAAGAAAGCTCCTGAGTCACAAAATAATCAAAACACTAAACATACAGAACAAAGAATGAATATTAAGAGTTGCAAGGGAAAAGTGCCAAGTAACAGATAAAAGCAGAGCTATCAGAATTACGTTCAACTTCTCAATGGAGACTCAAAAAGCCAGCAGAGCCTGGACAGATGTCTTGCAGCCTCTATGATACTGTGGATGACAACCCAGACTAATATACCCAACAAAATTTCAATTACCATAGATAGATAAAACATGATTTTTCATGACAAAGTCAAATAAACAATATCTATTCACAAAGCCAGCCCTGTGGAAGGTATTAAAAGGAAAACTCACCAAGGAAGTTAACTACACCCATGAAAATATAGGCAATGGATAATCTCACATTAGCCAAATCCAAAAAAGGGAAACACAATACTCTCTAACAACAACAACAAAATTAATAATAATAATAATAACAGGAATTAACAAATCAATGGTCATCAATGTCTCTCAATATTAATGGGCTCAATTCATCAATAAAAAGATATAAGTTAACAGAATGGATATGAAAACAAGATCCATCCTTTTGCTGTATACAAGAAACACACCTCAACATCAAAAATAGACATTACCTCAGAGTAAAGGGTTGGAAAAAGATAAAGCAAGCTGATGTAGCTATCCTAACATCTAACAAGACAGATTTCAAACTAGTTAAGCAAAAGAAATGTAGGACACTGCATACTCCTTAAAGGAAAAATCCACCAGGATGGTGTCTCAGTTCTGAACATGCATATCCCAAATTCAAGGGCACCCATATTTATATTAAAAAATTACTAAAGCTTAAATCACACATTGAACTCCACACAATGATAGTGGGAGACTTCAACACCCGACTCTTAACAATGTGCAGGTCATCCAGATGGAAACTAAGCAGAAGTAATGGAGCTAACAGGCATTATGACTCAAATGGACCTAACAGATATCTACAGAATGTTTCACCAGAGAATATTCCTTCTCAGTACTGCATGAAATTTTCTCCAAAATTGACCATATACTCAGCCACAAAGCAAGTCTCAACAGATACAAGAACATTTTAATACTCCAACCCTCATATCCTATCAGACAACCATGGATTAAAGCTTGATGTCAACAACAACAGAAACAGCAGAAAGCCTACAAACTCACGGAAATTGAACAACTCTCTTCTGAGTTACCACTTAGTCAATGAAGAAATAAGAAAGAAATTAAAGACTTCTGAGAATTCAATAAAAATGAATGCACAACATACCCAAACTTATGAAACAAAGTGAAATTGGTGCTAAGAAAAAAAACTCATAGCACTAAGTGCCTGCATAAAGAAATTAGAGAATTCTCATGCCAGAGACTTAACAGCACTCCTGAAAGCTCTAGAACAAAAGGAAGTAAACACACCCAAGAGGAGAAGATGACAGAAAATAATCAAACTCGGGGCTTAAATCAACAAAACTGAAACATAAGACAATACAAAAACAACAAAACAAAGAGTTGGTTATTTGAGAAAATCAACAACAACAGCAAAACAAAACAAAAAACCTTATCTAAACTAACAAAAAAGCAGATAGAAAATATCCAAATTAACAAAATCAGAAACAGTAAGGGGTTCATAACAACAGACACTAAGGAAATCTAAAGAATCTTTAAGTCATACTTCAAAACCTGTATTCCTTAAAATTGAAAAATCTAAAAGAAATGGAAAATTTTCTTCCCACTAAAATCAGGAACAAGACAAGGCTGTTCATTCTCTCCATATCTTTTCAATATTGTACTTGAGGTCCTAGCTAGAGCAATAAGACAACTAAAAAAAATCACAGGGATACAAGTTGGAAAGAAAAAAGTCAATGTATTACTATTTGCAGGTGATATGATAGTATATATAAATGTCCCAAAAATTCTACCAGGAAACTGATAAACACCTTCAGCAAAGTGACTGGATACAAAATTAACTAAAAAAAAAAAAAAAGATCAGTAGTCCTCCTATAAACAAATGATAAATACATGATAAAGAAATCAGGGAAACAACACCCTTCACAATAGTCACAAATAATATAAAATATCTTGAGGTAACTCTAACTAACCAAGTGAGAGACCTATTTGACTAGAACTTTAAGTCTTTAAAGAAAGAAGTTGGAGACAATATCAGAAGACAGAAAGATCTCCCATGCTCATGGATCAGCAGGATTAACATAGTAAAAATGAGCATATTACCAAAAGCAATCTACAGATTCAATGTAATCTCCATCAACATTCCATTGCAATTATTTTCAGACCTTAAAAGAACAATACTCAGCTTCATATGGAAAACCAAAAACCCACATAGTTAAATCAATTCTGTACAATAAAAGAACGTTCAGAGGTATCACCACCCATGATTTCAAGCTCTACTTCAGAACAATAGTTATAAAAACTGCATGGTATTTGTATAAAAATAGACAGGTTGATCAATGGGATCAAATCAAAGACCCATATGTAAATCTATACAACTATGAAAACTTAATTTTTGACAAAGAAGCCAAAATTAAACATTGGAAAAAAACAAAACATCTTCAATAAATGTTGCCGGTCTTAAAGGGATGTCAGCATATAGAAGAATGCAAATACATCCTATTATATCACCCTGAACAAACTCAAGTCAAGTGGATCAAAGAACTCAACTTAAAATCCAGATATACTGAACCTGGTAGAAGTGAAAGTGGGGAATAGCCTTGAATGTATTGGCACAGGAGACACCTTCCTGAATAGAACACCAATAGCACAGGCACTAAGATTGACAATGAACAAATGAGACCTCCTGAAACTGAAAGACTTCTGTAAGGCCAAGGACACCGTCAAAAGTGCAAAGCAACAACCTACAGAATGGGAAAAGATCTTCATCAAGCCCACATCTGACAGGGGGCTGATGTCCAAAATATATAATCAATTCAAGAAACTAGACATCAACAAAGCAAATAAGTCAATTTTAAAAATGGGGTACAGCTCTAAACAGAGAATTCGCAGCAGAGGAATCTCAAATGGCCAAGAAGCACTTAAGGAATGTTCAACATCTTTAGCTAGCAGGAAAAAATGTAAAGCAAAATGACATTGAGATTCCATCTTATACCTCCCAGAATGGCTAAGATAAAAAACACAAGTGACAGCTCATGTTGGTGAGGAACACTCCTCCATTTCTAGTAGGAGTGTGGACTTGTACAGCCACTTTGCAGATCAATATGGTAGGTCCTCGAAAAAAATGGGATTTTTTTCTACCTCAAGACCCAGGTACACTATTCCTGGGCTTATACCCAAAGGATGCTCTACCATATCACAAGGACATTTTCACAACTATGTTCATAGCAGCTTTATTCATAGAAGCCAGAAACTGGAAACAACCTAGAAGTCCGTCAGCTGTAGAGTGGATAAAGAAAATGTGGTACATTTACATAATGGAGCATTATTTAGCTGCTAAAACAATGACATCAGGAAATTTACTGGCAAATGGATGGAACTAGAAAAGATCATCCTGAGTGCTCAGACTCTGAAAGACAAACATGGTGTGTACTCACTCATAAGTGAATATTAGGCATAAAGCAAAGGAGAACCATGCTACAACCCCACAGACCTAGAGAAGATTAACAAATGGAGTTCAAGGCATTTTCTGAGTAAATCTCACTGTGAAGGAGATTAATAGAATGGACCTTGCCAATGCAGAGGGGCCTGGAAGGGGGAATGGAAATAGGTACAGAAGGAATCAGGTTGTGGAAGGATGGACAGAGAGACAATGGGAGAGACAACTGGAATTGGGGGCATCTCTAGGGCTAGAAGCATATTGAAATAGAAACTCCCAGAAATCTATGAGAGTGACCCTAGCTAAGACTCCTAACAATGGGGGATATGGAGCCAGAACTGCCCATTTCCTGCAACCAGAAAAGACTTCAGGGGGAGAGATTGGGACACCAACCCAGCCACAAGCCCTTAGACCTACAATTTGTCCCGCCTACAGGATGTGCTGGGGTTAAGATGGAGCAGAAATTATGGGAGTGGACAACCAATGATGGACCCAGCTGGAGACCCATACCCTGAGAGGGAGCTCACCCCCTGAGGACCAGGACCCAGAGGCAGGATACCTCCCAGAGACCTAGAATAATACCAAACACTAATGGCAAAAATAGTCAATTAAATGGTTCTTAATGATATACTGCTATTCTCATGATTTGTGCCTAGCCCAACTGTCATCAGAGAGGCTCCACCAGCAACTGATGGAAACAGATGCAGAGACCCACATCCAAATGCCAGGTAGAGCTCAGAGAATCCTGCACAAGAAGGGGAGGAAGGATTGTAGGATCTAGTGGTATCAAGGGCACCATAAGAAAACCCACAGAACCAACTAACCTGGGTTCATAGCGGCTCATGGGGACTGAACCAAAAACCAGGGAGCCTGCATGGGACTGACCTATATGTTACAGCTATGTAATTTGTTCTTCATGTGAGACTCCTAAGAGTGGGAACAGTGGCTATCTCTGACTCTTGCCTGCTCTTGGGGTCTATTCTTCCTACTGGATTGCTTCAACCAGCCTTAATAGGACAGGCAGTGCCTTGTCTCACTGCAACTTGATATACCATGGCTGGCTGATATCCATGGGAGACCTGCCTGTATCTGAAGAGAAACAGTGGAGGAGAAGATGGATGGGGAGGGGGAAGGGAGGGAGAACTGGGAAGTGGGAGGGAGGTGAAACTCTGATTAGTATGCAAAAACATACATACCTACATACATACAGAAAGATAGCATTAAGGGCTGGGATATAGCTCGGTAGTGAAGTACATGCTAAGCATGCAAGAGGCACTGTGTTCAACCCCTAGTACATATAAATAACAAAAATTTAAAATATCTGATCAATAGCAACTACATGCCCTCCTAGTTTTTATGGCCGCTTGGAGAATCATAAAGACTATTTCAACAAGTGCGTGTCCCATGCCTGGCTGTTTGCATAGGAGGAAGGAATGGAGCTCCAGTCCACACGGATGCACAGCAAGACACTACCTATTCCCCAATTTTGTGTGATGATTTTTTTTATTTTTATAATTTTATTTTATATTCTATCTACAGTTCTTCCCACCAACTCTTCCTCTCACGCCCCCACCTACCCCTAAGCCGCCACCCCCATCCACTCTTCCCAAGGAATAAGGGCTTCCATGGGGGTTAACAAAGTCTAGCACATTAAGTTGGGGCAGGATCAAGCCCCTCCCCCTTGCATTAAGACTACACATGGCATCCCAGCATAGGGAATGGGCTCCAATAAACTACCTTATGTACCAGGAACAGATCCTGGTCCTACTACTAGGTGTCTCACAGATACTCCAAGCTTCACCACTGTCTCCAACATATGTAAGGCCTAGTTCAGTCCCATGGAGACTCCACGGCTGTCTGTCTCGAGTTCCTGAGTTTCCACGGGCTCGCTTCAGCGTCTCTGTAGATTTCTTCATCACGTTCTTGACCTCACTTGCTCATATGTTCCCCCTCCCTCTCTTCAACTGGATTTCCAGAGCTTGATCTGGTGCTTGGTTGAGGATCTGTGCATCTGGTTTTGTCAGTTGCTGCATGTGGGCTCTATGTAGCCAATCTGACTACAGAGGAAGGCCAGTTTGGGCTCCTGCTCCACTATTGCTGGGGTCACTGTTGTAGATTCTCAGAAATTTCCCTAGCACCAGGTTCTCCCTAACCCAATAATGACTCTCTTTCATTGCTCTCCCACTCCATCCCCTGAGCATCCCATTCCCTCATGTTCTCATCTCCCATCCCCTCCCCTTACTGCATCATGAAATTTGTAGGCAAATGGATGGACCTAGAAAAAAAACATCCTGAGTGAGGTAACCCACACTCAAAAAGACAAGCATGGTATGTACTCACTCAGAAGTGGATATTAGATATAAAGCAAAGGAAACAAAGACTATAATCCACAGCTCCAGAGAAGCTAGGTAACAAGGACGATCCTAAGAGGGAGAAATGGATCACCCAAGGAAGGGGAATTAGATAAGATCTTCTTGGTAGGCTGGGGGCCGGATGTGATGATTTTTTTAAGTGACTTAGGAATAAAAGGTTTTGGTGTATTAATTACATTTCTGTCCCCAAGATTAAACACAACAATCAAGGCAACATGTGAAAGAAAGAGTTTATTTGAGCTTACGGTTCCAGAGGGATAAGAGTCCATTGTAGGAGGGAAGCGTGGTAGCAAGCTGCAGGCATGGCACTCAGGCAGGAAGCTGAGAGCTCACATTTCAGCTACTAGCCCAAAAGATAGAGTGAGCAAGAATCCTACCTCCAGGAACATTCTTGATCTAGCAAGGCCTCACCTCCTAAACTCCCCAAACAGCACAACCAACTGGCGTCCCAGTCACACTTCAAACCACCCTGATGGGAATGCTTCAAGGAAGAGGTAACTGCCTAGATGCACTTAAAGACAAATCAAAGAGTCATTTGACAGATGCTGGGAAAGGGGTCACCTTTAAGACCAAGGTAGAGGCTCTCACAGTATGGCAGCACGGGGTCTCTACAATAGGAACACAGGCCAGTGTGCAACAAAATACACAAACACGTGGGAAGACACGAAAAAAGGACACAAAGGGCACAACACTGCTGGGACCTGGTGAATTTCTGCAAATATGCCTTTTAATTGCAGCAGTAGGGGAAAAGGAAGTGCAGAGCAGAGCAAGGAAGGAAGTCCCACATCCAGTTCATCAAGCTCATCCGAGGATATTCCTCATGGCTTGACTCCTGCAGATGAGTTACTTTGAGGAGTCAGACTGTAGTAGTCACTAGCTACTTCTGCACTGGAAAGCATTCTGATCTAGCGTTATTGTAAAAGCTTTAAAAAGAACCTAAAATTATTATTTTTACCTGCTCAGCCTGCCATACCCTACTGAGCACAGAATTTAAAACTTTTGCTTTGCTCTTGTGTACTGCAGGGGAGGCATGCTTATGTGGGTTATATCTGTGTGTCTGCACGTAGAGGCCAGAGACCAACATCGGGGACTTCCACACTGTGGGGGTAGGGACATGCTGGTGTGGGTGTATCTGAGTGTCTGCACATAGAGGCCAGAGACCAGCATGGGGGGCTTCCACTCTGTGGGGGATGGGGACATGCTTATGTGGTGTGTGTGTGTGTGTGTGTGAGTGTGTGTGTGTGTGTGTGCACATAGAGTAGAGGCCAGAGACCAAAACTGGGGGACTTCCACACTGTGGGGGATGGGGGCATGCTGGTGTGGTGTGGATGTGTGTGTGCACACGTAGAGGCTAGGGACCAACATCGGGGCTTTCCACACTGTGGGGGCTGGGGAGCATGCTGGTGTGTTGTGGATGTGTGTGCACACGTAGAGGCCAGAGACCAACTTTGGGGACTTCCACAGCAGTTCTCTACCTTGCTTTCTTTTGAGATAGGGACTCTCTCTAAACTTGCAGCTCACTAATTGGCCAGACTGGCTATGAGCAAACCCTGGGCTCCTCCTGCCCCTCCTAACCAGCACTGGGGTTATAGGTGCACTGCCATGCCTGGATTTTACATCAGTGTTGGAATCCAAACTCAGGCCCTCTGCTAGCATATGTACCGCTTTGCTGGGAGCTGTCTCCACAGCCCGGGCTCTACTCCTGAAACTGAGAGTATCTCTCTTGGTCCACAAGGATTCCGAGCTGCTCTATAGTGACCACTATTAGTGATAGTGACCACCAAAATACTGCCTTAGCTCTAATACAGTCTGATTAATTCAGACTTGGAACTATGCCTACTCCAAACTGCATTTGGATGATTAGCTAGTTTTTTAACCTGGTTCAGCTCAGTAGATCCCAAGTTCTTGACATCCCAGCAGTCCAATTTTTCCCTGCTGTGTCTACGCTGGTTCTAAAGCCCTAGCCACACTCTGGACTGTCATATTAGCTGCGTAGGAGATAAGGAGCAAGAAAAGCATCCAGTCACCCAACCACATTTCTGCTTTTTTGTACAACTGCAGATGAAACACGGTCACTCAATAAAGTCCTTCTGTTTCTCTTTCCCTCCCTCCCTTTCTCTCTCCCCACTTGCCTGGACAGGGGAACCCTAGACCCTTTGGAGGTCCGCCAGTCACACCAAAAGAATCTCTTGACTATTTTCCCAGGGAATTCCTTCCTTAAATGTCAGCAGAGCACAGCTCTGCAGCAAAGGCAGTGGCTTAAGGTCCGAATCAAGGAAAACGCACTTGTCCTACCCACTAGGAAACCCCAGCCCATCCACGAGGCATGGGGGCAAATGGCGATCCATGTTGAAAAGATTCTGCATTCACTGGGAAGCAAGTTTACTCACCTCTACTCCAGCAAGCTGAGTTGAGCAATCCAATCCTTGCTGCTGCTGAATCACTGTTTTTATCTGGCTCTGTGAGAGGGAAAAGATACTGGAAATTACCCTGAATTATGACCATGAGGCAATGCCTGATGAGAGCGCGAAGCTTCACTGGTCCTTTCGCTGTGGTGGTTTTAGTGGCTGGAGAAGCTGCTACTGTTTTGTTTATGTGTTTGTTTCTAATGAATATACTGATACATAAGACCTCTGGGGGCGGGGGACTCACAATGCTGAGATTTGTGAAACAGAAACAAGATTATTAGATGAGATTGAATCTTCTCCACCAGGTTGCACACGCCTCCTAACCGGTACTGAGGCATCGCTCTGTGTGTGTGTGTGTGTGTGTGTGTGTGTGTGTACGCATGCACGCACACACACACACACACACACACACACACACACACACACACTTTTGTCTTAGTCTTTAGTCCCTGAACACATGGAGAAATACTAAATTTCTGTGGGTGAGAGCAGAGGAAGAACCCAGAAGTCTCAAAGATAACACAGATAGTCATCGGCACCAAAGAAAAACAGTGTGGTAGCAGGTTAACAGCTCAGAAGCAAGGTGTGTCTGTTGGCCAGGCTTTGCTGAGTTCTTTGTGTTTTGTAAAATTTTCCTTGTGTGTTATTAACCTGACATCACACGGCTCTTTAACAAAAACTGCAGAAGGTGGTCTGACATGGAAGGCCAATTTTAACATGGTGTGCCATGTGGATATGCTGTCTCCAAAGAGACCATAGCCTATAGAGTAAAAAACTTAAGATTTAGTTACAAAGTTACTTCACTCATATGGGTGTGTGTGGGTGTGTATGAAAGTGTGTGTGTGAATACATATGTATAAGTGTGTGTATGTGAGAATAGGTATGTATGTGTGTGTGCATGTGTATGTATGAGTGTGTGTATGTATGTGTGCACATGTGTATGTATGTGTGTATGTATGAGTGTGTGTGTGTGCACATGTGTGCATGTGTGTGAGCATGTGGTTGTGTCTTGAAGTCAAATGTCAACATAGGTGTCTTTCAGTCACCCTCCACCTTCGCTTTTGAGACTGGTCTTCCATTAAAGCAGGAGCTCACCAATTCAGGTGGACTGGTAGGCCAAAAAGTCCCAGGGCCCCTCCTGCCCCCAGCTCCACAGTACTTGAATTGTAAGCATGTGTCACTATGTCACTTACAATGTGAGTGTTGGGAATCAAGTTCAAGTCCTCAGGCTTCCATGACAAACACTTTACCAACTGTGCTATTGCCAAAGCCTCCTGTTAGGCCACTTTAAAAGACTTAAGCAATTAGTACCCAATGTGAGAAAACAAATTAATTCCTTTGCATTTAAACCCAGATCCAAACAGCTGAGTTTAGAAGCTGTTGTTACCTGAACTAAATTTCCTACCTCCTCCTGCCTCACTACCATTGCCCGAAGCTTTCTTCCTGCGCTGTCTCTGCACCGATGTCCACAGGCAGGCCCATAGGAAATGTCCATCTATATCCAACCAAGTAGCTTGCTGCTGCACTAACCTGACACGTGTGGGAAGATGAGAAAAGCCAACTCAACTACAAATGGGATAACCATACCCAACAAAAACTACTTGTGGTGGGTAAAGAGTTAACCCTCCCTGTTCTGTCTTAGGCCACTATGCAGAGTACCAATGAGGATAAGGGGCGGTGCCAAATAGAGTGGCTCCTCCCTTGACGGGAACACTTGCCCCCTAGGAACTGGACTGTCAACAAATTAGCCAGCCCGAGAAAAGGAAACCGTGGCAACCAAGTTTTTGCTGGCAGTTTGTGAGGTGGCAACAGGAACTGCAAAGGCCACGCGGGGCATACAGATGAATCTAGGGAACCCACAGTCGTCCCAGCACCCACAGCCCCAAGAAGTACCTGGCCCTGTGAAGTCCTAGACCTCAGTGCAAGGTGTTTTCACAGAGCACGAAACCTGTCAGGACTACTTGAGTTCAGGTACCCTGGCTCCATTTTCTCACACTTAGCCATCTGCCCAGAAAGTCAAGGGTTTTAATTAGAGAGGAGATGCACAGCTTTTTAAAATCTAAACAGTACATCTCAAGAGTCTATATGAAATGCTTCAAATGGGCTTTGTGAATTCTTGCAAACTCTCCCTCCCCCCTCACCAGAATATTCTGACTTCAGCAAGAATGTTGTTAAAGGTTTCACAATCGTCACAGAATGACAATACTGTGAAGGAAGTCCATACAAGTGTTGTTACCTGAGGATTATTGAGGAAAAAGAATTACAGTGTTCCTATGGAATTCCCATTCAAAATTTTAATCCCTTTCCCAAGGAGAGCTGAGAGCTTTGTACATGTTGCCTTGTCTCAAGCGAGCAAGTCAGACACCTAGACAAAAAATGTAAAAGTGCAAGGGTCTTTCACTTCTAAGTATCTTTCTTATCATACTGCATACTAAAAAATATAGAGATACACACACACGTGCGCACACACACACACACACACAGAGAGAGACACACACACACCTCCAATCTAAAAGAAGAAATCAGAGAAGCCCACAGGTATTTATCACAGTTTTAGTTGCTGAGTTGAGCAATGTATTCCTGATAATCATTATAATGATTAGACGTCATTGATTAATTATCCAGACACACTCAGAAACTAGGGGCTAAGATTACTCCTTTGCTATGCACCTGGGGTCTATCTAAGGGAAAATCATAAAGATGACCTGGTCAGCGTGGAGGGGTTTCCTACACCCTCTGCAGCTCGCCAGGTGAGGACAGCTTCATGACCAGCCACGCAGCTATGCGTGTAAAGGGGACCCACACTCTGCTCAGTTCCCTGCTGTGACAATCTTACAATCCTGAGTAATTTCTGAGCACTGGGTCCTGCACTCATTTTGAACAGCAAAGTACAGAGTCAGCCCTGTTCCCAGGTTTCCAAATACTAATTTTTTTCTACTGTTCCTAATAATTCTGTCCCTAGCTAACCTCTGTGTTTTTAAAATCTGCTGCTTCATCCAGATAAATTATTATAATAATCATTATTATTCTCGAACTCAGGAAGTGGATACTGTAAGTGGAGGTATAACTGTTTGTTATGATTATCTTCTTACGCATTTCAAGTAGAAGTCACTGGCTGTTTGCCACTCGAAAGACAATGTCTGACTCCCAGTTCATCTGAATTGCTGGGTCATACAAACCCGTTTTCTAATAGTTGTTCAGTTTCAGTAAGAAACCTACAAGGCAAATCCTCCCCAATTATTCGTGATCAAGTTAATCCAAATAAACACTCAGGGAAGTCTTCACTTGGAAAGATTAGTAGCAAAAGAAATATGTCAGCAAGTGCTTTGCATCCCTGAAGTGCCTGTGTCTACAGTGATCAGGTACAGAGACGATTTCTAGTTCAAATATAACTTAGTGATTGCCACATGGTGCAGAATCTTTCCACCCCTACACTCCAAAAACCCAATCAGACAAGTGCCCGTAATCTGACTCCCAGTTCACTGGAGCCCAGGGGCAGGCAATGAGAGCCGCACTCTGGCCAGGGACGGCATGAGTGACAGAGCTGCAGCCAGGCGGTGGGGGTAAGTTCTGCTTTGCTTTAAGGAAACAATGCTGCGCACTACAAGATGAAACTCTTCCATTGCAGATATCCGTGTCTCCTCAGACAGAATCTAGACAGCGGCAACAGGACAGGGTGGGGATTCTTTTAAGCCTGGGGACTAAGTTTAGGCACAAGAGAAGCAGAGGGAAAGGAGGAGAAAGGGGATGCTTTTTAGCATGGGAAATTACTCTGTATTATTTTTCTCTATAAAAATTACTCACCCGGGAACTGTCCAGGAGTGGATGAGGCAGTTATTCAGCTAGGGAGGAACGTCTCTGGTTCACTGCACCTGGGTCATATCAACAAGTCCCCCTTTGTTCTGGGGGAAAAAAACTAAAACAGCAAGAACAAATTATGTTGGTCCATTTCCTGTGAATGTAAACATATCAGGCCACGTTGATGGTGATCGTGCAGCCGTGAGCAATGCTGGGGAGATTCCCACAAAGGCAGAGAGATACATAGAAGCTAGAAGTTTTTTTGAAGTCCACTTCTAGCTGAGGCTGCTTTTGGGGGATCAGATTTTTTGTGGGTTTTAAGAAAAAGAGGGAGCTAAAACCATTTTAAGGTTTCTAGTTATGGTTCACAGGCTTGGCTGTTTTGTTCTTTTTCAATTTCTCTGACTGATGAAAATTGGAAGTTTAAAGAGCAACTGAGTTTCTTGCTTAGGTCTCTGGAGAGGGGGACAGGTGTGCAAGCGAGCAGGAAGAGGTGACAAAGGGGTGTTAAAGGGAGAGGCTGGCCTTTTCCAGGACCGCCTCCCCTGGGTGCCCTGCTCCCTGCCCACCCAACTCCCTTCACTTCCTGCTTGGTCTCTTTCCTCTGTGTTGGGCTGGAGAGGACAGCGCCTGTAATAGTTCCTCTGCCACCTGGCTGCAACCTGGGCTGCTGGTGAGTTCAGAAGTGACTCTCCTCACTCGTTTTCAGTGTGAGTTCTCAGAGCTTTTCCTCTTGGGGACCTTTCTTCGCCGCCCCCAGGGCCCTCTCTGCCCCATCCCAGCTGCTGTTTTTACCTCTTTGTTATCTCCCCTAAGGCATACATCATGCATTGTCCCAGCTGGGGTCTTTATAATTGCATGATTTACTTAGAGGACCTCACTTGGGCAGGAGATATCTGGGGTAGAGTTGGCTGCTCCCTTGGGTAGGTGAGCATGAACACAGCCTGCTTTCCCTTTTCCAGTCAGAAGGAAAGCCCCATAGTCAAACAAACAGCAAAGAAGAAGTCTTAAAGGTGAAGAAAGCCTTCCTTCCTCAGTCTGTGTCATCCAGGGCTTTCTTACTACCTACACAGAACCTAGGCTTCCTAGACCAATAAGTGATATTCAAAAGATAAGAACCTCACAATATGTGAGGGAGGTTACACGATTCTTGAGCCCTTGGTTTTCCAGCCAGCCCTCTACATAGTCTACTATGCTAAACGCTGCTTATCTGTCTTTTTACAGATGAGGGACAAAAATGACTGTCTTAGGTAAGGAGGTGTGACTGCTCTTCTAAAGGGAAGTTTAACAATTTCTGATCAAAATAAGCAGTTGCGTGGGTGTCTTCCAACCCCACGCTTTTCAACTCCCAGCAAGGAAGGGACATGGCAAGAACAAAGTGACTCCCTTCCTGAAGGCTGCTTTGGCGTCTCTCATTTCCCGACCTCATTTCCAGCTGCTTCCTCACCTCCTGCTCCCCTCCGCACCTCCACAAGCTCCTCAAGAGGAGGCTGATAATGCTCCAAGGGCTATGCCAAGGGAGAGAAGTCCTCAACGAGAAGCACCTTAGCCCTCATCACAGAGCCTCTGCACTGTTTCCCTGACAAGCCCCCTCTTTCTTGCTAAATTCCCAAGCTCTGTACCCTCAGGGCAGGTAGACTGCAAGGGGCTGGCTTACTTACTCCATGCTCCCGGATTTGGAGGAACGGGTGTTTAGAAGAGCTGTCCCAGTAACAGCTGGGGACAATGGAGCCCGAGGAGACACTATGCTGCCTCTCAAACCCTTTTGAAGTTCCCCTCTCTAGTACCTGACCCCTCTGACAGCTACTTCTGTCGGTTCAACTGGGAGCCTGGCACCAGCCTGAAGTGCCCACAGCCTGCCCTTCCAGAGTCTCTCAGGCTCCCCACTGGGGACTGAGATTGTCACGTCCCAGTGCTACAAGCCCAGATCTGCCCAAGAGCTGGGGCCCTACTGGCTCCCAAGCCACTGCCACCTGCAGTTTTCCACCTTCTTGCCCAGGGCAACAGCAGGGAGTGCCCCTGTCCCAGCAGAGTCCCTGCCTGTCCCCAGGGCCCACACCAAGTATCAGAAGCCCTCCACGAGTTTACCTTCCCAAAAGACACTTGCACAGTCCCAGCTTCCACACAGATCTCCAAATCCACATGCTCTTGAGGGTAGGAGTGGATCCAGGGCTCTATAAATCCATTTTCAACATACCTTTTTGAAGCTACAAAATCCAAAACTGGAAAAGATCTGCCTTTGTAAGGTATGATTTTCTTTCTTCTTCAGAAGGATATTTTCTTTATTCTTCAGAAATGTATACATTATTAAATATGATCACATCCACCTACATTGTCAACTTATCCAACTCTCCCCATATTTCCACAACTCTAATCTCCAGATACCCTCATCCTTGGTCATAGAAACGTCTTCTTGCAGTGGGCAGCAGATGGTGCAGAGATGCATAACAGGCCTGGAAATCAGTCCAAGTCTGAGCGCACTCTACCCCCTTGTTCAGTTGAGTTATTTACGTGTGTGATCATTGTTTTGCCTGCAGGTGTGTCTGTGCACCACTGGGTGCAGTGCCCATTGATGGCCGAAAAGAGCTCTGTGGAGCCTCTGGAAGTGGAATCACCCGTGGTAGATTGCCACTGTGTGGGTGCTGGGAACCAACACAGGTCCTCTAGAAGAACAGCTAGTATTCTTAAATGCTGAGTCACCTCTCTAGCAAACTCCCTCCACTTCAAATGCTTTCTGTTCAAAACAAAAGACGCATGGAAAGTATGTGTTTTAAACCTTGCCTAAGGGAACTAACTCCCAGTTAAAAATATTTTATTCTTAAACTCTCAAGGAACTTGGTTGAGACAGTGTCCTTCCTAGGGACAGCTGGGATTGCAGTCCAGTGAATAGGAACTCAAAGATCAGAGGAGCAACCTATTGGCTACTAATTAGGGAGAATTCCAGAAGCATTCTGTCTTGGTTTGCAAAGGATGTTCAACAGCCCATCCCCAGCCTGCAAGACCAAAAAGGCCTGACCCCCTCCCACAAATTTCAATGCCCCTGCCGGCTGGAAAGCTAGGTTAGGTTGGTGGCTTCTGATTCTTACTGTGTTCCTCTTTCCAGTAAGTGTGGACATTCGTGCAGTAGAGAGAGGATCATGGTGGCTTTCAAAGGCGTCTGGACACAAGCTTTCTGGAAGGCAGTCGCAGCAGAATTTCTAGCCATGCTTATCTTCGTCTTGCTCAGCCTGGGATCCACCATCAACTGGGGCGGGTCAGAGAACCCCTTACCTGTGGACATGGTCCTCATCTCCCTGTGCTTTGGACTCAGCATCGCTACCATGGTGCAGTGCTTTGGCCACATCAGTGGTGGCCACATCAACCCTGCTGTGACCGTGGCCATGGTATGCACGAGGAAGATCAGTATTGCCAAGTCAGTCTTCTACATTGCTGCACAGTGCCTGGGGGCCATCATTGGAGCTGGAATCCTCTATCTGGTCACACCTCCCAACGTGGTGGGAGGCTTGGGGGTCACCACGGTAAGAACTCCTATATGTGCTTATTTCTGTGCTAGGATGCTAGGATGCCAGGATGCTTACAAACTATGCTCCAAGCTGGTTCAGGGCGGCTAGAGGCATACACAACACAGCCTGATCGAGGAGTGAGGGATGTAGTTCAGTTGGTGCACTGCTTACCTGGCATGCAGGTCCTGGGGTACAGTGGCGCATATCTACAATACCAACACATGAGAAGTAAAGGCAGAACCAGAAGTTCGAGGTCATCCTCACCTATGTATTGAGTACAAAGCCAGTCTGGACTACATAGAAAATTGTCTTTAAGAAAAAGAGTGGAAACTTATTGTAGTCGTTTTGAAAATATACACAGAAGAGCCAGGCAGGAGGGTTGCCAAAATCCCAGCCCTTGGAAGGTTAAGGCAGGATGATCAGGAGTCAAGGCCACCCTGGATCATACAGTAAAAACAGTCTAGACAGAGGAGAGGACATCATTCTTTACTATTTAGTGACTTGAACAGATTAAAAAGATCTCAACATGCTTTGTTTTTCTCCCACCACAGCAACGACATGAGTATGTTTTTTTTTTTTTTTTTTTGAGGCAGCCTCTCACATTCATTATCTAGCTCAGGCTGGCCTTGAACTTGCAGCAGTCTTGGGCCCCCTATGTGCTGGGATTACAGGTGTCAATCAGCATGACTGGCTTGACTGTATTTTTCTCATTAGCAGGGGCAAGAATTTGTTGCTTTTCATGTAGGGGACGTTAGATGATGTGTATGAAGTGGCATGCCTTTAATCTCAGCACTCAGTAGGCAGAAACAGGCAGATCTCTGACTTTAAAGCCATTCTGATTTACCAGGTAAGTTCCAGGGCAGTCAGGGATACACAGAGAAACCCCTGTCTCAAAATAAAAAGGTGAGGGGAGCCCACAGTCATTGCAGTCATTGATCTCCACCTTGCTCTTCGTGAATGGGCAGTATTACTGGGTAGCACAGCACCAGTCTAACTTTAAACTCGTGCTTTAGTTGAGATACCTAGGAGCTAATCTAAACCTAATCTACGAATCTAATAATTGCCTCATAATATTAAAAATCTCTGAAGAAAATCCTTATACTCTAAGTCGCAGCAGTAACACATTTTGCTTGTGTTGCTAAACACAACATTCAGTAAAAACTCAGTCACTGTAAAAGTAATTATCTATAATGGTCCAAAATGAGTGTAAATTAATTCCTTCATTTTAGGAGGCGAAAGGATGGAAATCTCAACCTGGGGTTGGTAGAAGACTCAAGTTTACCATCACTTCCCATGCCAAAAAAAAAAAACCATACACCCTTCAAACCATTGCGTTGCTTAGACCTTGACTCTTGCTTCAGTTCTGATGGAGTATCTTTCAATCTCTCCAGGTTCATGGAAACCTTACTGCTGGCCATGGGCTCCTGGTGGAGTTGATAATCACATTCCAGTTGGTGTTCACTATTTTTGCCAGCTGTGATTCCAAACGGACTGATGTTACCGGTTCAATAGCTTTAGCAATTGGATTTTCCGTCGCAATTGGACATTTGTTTGCAGTAAGTTTTAAGTCCATTTGAATAACTGATCATCTCATTTAGCCTCACCCTGAAGCAGGCCTGAAGATGCTGTTTATAGCTGAATTTCTCTTTCGTTGTATTTAGTATTAAGCAGCTGAGAACATTGTACTGTTTCCTGTACCCATCCCTCTGCAGCTTTTACCAATGTAACCAATGACCTGGCCAGTACAAAACCACTGCAACATTTGCATTTATTTCAAGAGTGCTGCTTATTTCAGTGTTATCATTTTAATAGATACACGTTAAACAGCTGCCAACTAGCTGGACATACCCATAAAATGCTTGTGCCATAAAATACAGAGCTCATTCAGATCCAGCCATATCTGTTGATGTAAAGTGACCACGACAACTACAAAGTGGCTAAATCTCAGTGCTCCTCTGAAGAGAGAGCAGCAAGTTACAGCAAATGGCACCTGTTAGAGCCCTATTTCCAAAATGTCTTAGGTTTTGTTCTTTTTCTCTGCAGATCAATTATACCGGGGCCAGCATGAACCCAGCCCGATCCTTTGGACCTGCCGTTATCATGGGAAACTGGGAAAACCACTGGGTAACTACTTACTGAAGTTAGGAACAATCGTCCACAAGACTCTCTTTTTTAATTTGGGCTAAATTAGCACACTAGTTTCTGTTGCTTTTTCCCCATCCACCCAACTCTCAGGTTATTATTGCATCTGTCACAGGGAGTAGAAACAGTCTAGCAGAATCCTGCTACAGAAGATCGCATAGCATTCTGTTCTAGGTCTTCACTGAGAGTTGGGTTTTCTTGAAGCATTAGTCTGGACATGTATCTGACAGATAGCAGCAGAATACTTGTACATAGAGTTTTCTATGTGGAATAAGTTTAAATGATAAATGTGTGCTGAATATTAGTGTTAAAATCATTGAAAGAAAGGCTTCCTAGCAACAACAGAAAACAGTTATTATTTTAAAAACAGAGAAAGAACTACTTTAAAGTATTACCTATGACAAAGGTATTTAGCATCCTAGTTTGCATAAGCAGGGCATAAATAATAGTACAGGGGCTGAAAGCTTGTGAACTGTGGTTGGTACCAAATAAATGATGCAGATGTTTATGCCACTGTCACCACAGCTGTATCAAGAAAAACAAATGAGTGCCAGGAAGGTGCACTTCTTAATCTCAGGATGAACCTTCCTGTCAGTCTGGGCCTGGAGTAGTGAGAGACATAATCATTACTGTTTCAATTGCTTCTATCAGCAAGAGAATTTATATCCTTTAAATCATATACAATTGTGAAAGCTACTCATCATTAACTTAAATAACCTACAAAATACAAGGAAAAAACATATATATGCAAGCTTGAAAACAGACTTAACTTTTATTGCCATTCACATATTGTGAATGTGATTTCACATTTTAAAAATTATGAATGTAACAATCTGTTGTTTGTGCTTTGATATTATGCATGTGGCTACAGTGGCTCTGGGAACAGGTACTCAGGGATAACATGGCACAGCAAAGGAGGAAAATATCACACCATGACTGTACAAACTCCCTTATACAAAACCTGTACTGAGTTGTTAAGACATAATTTGGGCACAGACATGCAAAATCTTGATCCCCAAAGTCATTCATTGAACTGGTCATTTTGCCACTGATATTTCTGAGAAGACTTACTACATTAACAAAAATAGAATTTACTTTATGTGTGTGTTATGTATGTTAAGGTGTGTGTGTGTGTGTGTGTGTGTGTGTGTGTGAGATGGATGTTGAGGTGTGTGTGTGTGTGCTCATATGTATAAGTATAGACACACACATGCCGAGGTATCTGGATGTCAGAGGACAACCTTGGGTATCACTTCCCCTTTTCTACCTTGTTCACAGCAGGGTCTCTAGTTCACCACTGATCACAAGGCCAGCTGGCCCTGGGGATTCTCTTACCTCTGCTTGCGTTTCCTATCCTCCTGTAGGAACACAGCAATTACAGCCATGCACTATGGTGTCTGGATTTTATGTGTGTCTCGGGGACTGGAATTCACATCCTCACACTTGCATGAAGTCACTTTACCCATTGAGCCATTTCCCTATCCCCCAAATGGAAAACTTTAATGATAAGTTTGTAGATTGTACAATAAGTGGGTGGGTTTTAATTAAGTAATATAATGACAATTTAGGAAGTTTTTTAAAACACTTTTATGTAGTTTATGTGTTTTTCTGTTTTCATCAATAAAATTATTCATAAAAATTGAGAAGTACTTTAAAGTTACAGATCTCTGTGTGGGAATAGCAATTTGTCACCCAGATTTGTCTTTGAGGACACGGAGCCTGCTGTCTCCTCCGGAGTGTTATGGAAAGGGTAGTGATTGTTTGCTGCAGCTGTTCTCCTTGTGGGACTTGAGGCCTGTCAAATAGCACCGATCTAATGAGATCTCACCAAGGGAACAGAGAGCAAAGGCATTTAGAGGAGGGTTCTCATTTCTCCTTTGAAAGGGCACAGGGAAGATAAACTCTCCTTTGGGCTCTTTCATGTTCAAGATAAGAAGCTTGGCTGGTCCAGCGACTCTCCAGCTACTTCCCTGTTAAGGACATGTGCTCAGCTTCGGTGGGAAGCATGGCTCTCCTTTAGGCTGTACAGTAAAGATGCCGAGTACAGTTAATTTCCAGATGGTGTTTTAAGTGAGACAGACTAATTCTTTTCAGATAAGAGAACAAACAGTAAGTCGGTAAAAGGGTGTTCTAAAGTCAAGTAAACTAGACAGGTCAACTCAGTCACTTAAGTATGCTATCTTAAGTAAGCTTGTAACATCTCCAACTGTCAACTTTCCAATGCATAAGAATGTATATTTTAATAATATCTGTATCAAAGATTATTAATGAGATGAGAAAAGTGCTCCATACTGTCCATTAGAGTTCTCAGTAAACCAGGGAGTGGTCCCAAATGACTCTATTGGATGAGTGCCTAACGCTCTCCAGAGTTCATGTACTCTACAGCACACGTCCCAGCCTAACCAGATGAGAGCTGGCTCATTCTAGGTGCATCACTGATGTGATCAAACATGCTGTTTACTGACCTCTGTAGAACCACTCACTAACCCTAGTCTAGTCACCGCCCCTAAGTCAGAACAGGCCTTCACTGCAGCACTACGCAGTGTGAGAAAGATGCATGAACTCTAGCATTTCCTCTACAGTGAAGTCATCAATCTTTAATGAGAATAAGCATCAAATAAGGAAACTAATTAACAGCCAAGTTGGTTGCACACAGTTTTAAATTGTCTAGGAAGTAGAAACCTAACTGGTTTTCATGAGCTCAAAATTGCTAAGTGGTATTCCATTTAGTCGTCACAGCCATGTGAAACATATATTATAGCCCTTCTTTGCAGATAAAGAAAGTAAAACACAGAAGTCACTAGTGGTATAATCTAATTGGTGAAGTGCTTACACAGCATGCCAGTAGCTTTTGGTTCCTTCTGCGGCACCACACACTGGGCTTGGTAGCACATGCCTGTAATCCCAGCACTCCAGAGGAAGACACTGAGGGATTAGCAGTTAAGACCATCAGCCTCAACTACGTGGATACAAGAGACCTTGCCTCTAAACGGAAAATATCCCTGATCTAAGCACTCACACTGCTAAGTGGCTAGGAGTGAGCTGTATTCATCATGCATACCGAATAGCAAACACCTTAAATGATAAAAATGCATGATTATACAGACAATCAAGGTAAGAGGCTACTACAGAATACATAAGAGAAACATGCTGCAAAAACTTCTTTTTTCTTTTTATTTGAAGGAATTCCCTGCAAAGTTTGCTTAAGTTGTAGAGCCACCAGAGCACAGTTATTTCATGTTAAGATTTATCATAAAGTTGATAAGCCTGATGTGATCGTACCCACCAATATTTTAAACACTCATGATGCTGACAGTGGAGGAATGTGAGTTCAAGGCTACCCTGAGTTATGCAATGAGTCTTAAGAACAGCCTGAGCTAGACCTTGTCTATAATTATAATCAGAACATTTAAAATATAATATTAAAATAAAGAAGAAAGAAGACATTATTCATTCTTATGTTCAAATGCTCTTTAATAATTTATGGATCTTTGATCTTTGATGTAGACTTGGTATATTTTATCATTTATTTTCAGATCCATCTCGTGTGTGTGCACACGCGTCGCAGTTGCTGACTTGATTAAGTCAGTTAAACTGTGTACTCACGGGCTGTCCAGTGAGACCACTTTTCACCCTCCTCTACTCATCACCTCTCCTCTCCCATCTTTCCCCAGATATACTGGGTTGGACCAATAATAGGCGCTGTGCTCGCGGGTGCCCTTTATGAGTATGTCTTCTGCCCTGACGTGGAGCTCAAACGGCGCCTTAAGGAAGCCTTCAGCAAAGCTGCACAGCAGAGCAAAGGAAGCTACATGGAGGTGGAGGACAACAGGAGTCAAGTGGAGACAGAGGACCTGATTCTGAAACCCGGGCTGGTGCATGTCATTGACATTGACCGCGGGGAAGAGAAGAAGGGGAAAGACCCGTCTGGAGAGGTATTGTCTTCGGTATGACTAGAAGACAGCACTGAAAGCAGGAGAGACTCCCTAGAGTTGACCTTGGATGTCCTGCCACCCATCAAGGAAACAGATTTGTTGTAAATTACCCACCTGAGGTTTCTTGTTTCGTGTCTTATTACTCAGTTTGAACAACATATAGTTTACTATTTTCAATGGGGGGAAGAAGAAACCTATAATGAATATGAAATGTTAAAAAAGGAAATATTTTTTAAAGTATCCCCCAAAGTTCCCTTCGTTAATAACAACAAAAAATGCGTACAAAGATTTGGCCAAGTCTTGGTTTACAGAGCATGTGGGTGCCTCCATGAGGAAGCTGGTATTGCCAATCCTCACCTGAATATTGACTTCACTGGCATGACTGAACAATGACAAAATGCAGTATGTCACAGTGCCATACTCATTCAAAAGAAGAAATGTAGTAAGTTCTTTCATGAGTCATCCCTTATTTATAACTACCTCGGAGAAAAACAGTAGCCAGGGTCATTGCTGATATGCTCTTTGTATTTATATGACAAATATCTGACCGGCAGATCCCAATCTAAGTTCATTATAATCCTTCTTCCTCCTCAAATCCTAAGAAACTATAGGGTAAAATCAAGAAATTTGGAAAGAATATTAATTTGTGTCCATGTGTTAGCTCCATCTAATGAAATATATACATGGGACATCCACTGAGGTTCAGGATAGACAGACCCATGGAATCTGAAGGCAGAGAGAGGGGGAGTCTGTATCCCTGTTACTAAATGACAGATCTGTTTTCAGTGCTCATTCTGAAATGCGCCACACAAGCTAACCACCTGAGCTTTTAACTGCTTCATTTACTTTTGAAAATTTATTGGCAAAACTTGATAATTTGTCATGCTGTTATCTATATTGAAGCATTAGCAGAGATGTTTTTGACAAGATCTTTACTAGCTGTGTCCTGACTCTCTGTTGGTATCTAAGCCCTGCTTATTCTAGAAGGTGTAAACTGGTCCTGCCCATCCCAACTTCTAACGCCACCTCTCTTCCCCCAACATCTGCTGATGATCTTCACTGTGAGTGTAATAATACTTAGAGTGGACTAAAATATGTGGCAGACCAGGTAAAACACGGTTGCCTAATTAAAAGGTGAGGAGACAGTCTCTGTTTCAAGTGTACCATGTGACCCATTTTTTCTAGTGCCTATAGGATTAAGTGTTTTTAAAGTATTTACCCCACTGCCTGGTTTATCTGTTAAAATTGTTTGGTCTTCCCATACTGTTTTGCCTTCCGCCAATAGAACACTGTGGAAAGCCCAGTTTCTTCCATCATAACCACCTAGTCTAGCACTTACCTTAGACAATGCGCTGCAAATGTCAGTTTCTCTAAACAAAAGTTAGTAGTGGGAGAGAGAAGACCATCTCTGTGAGGACTAGCCAGCTTGCAAATGGCTGATAATAGAGGGCTTTCTTCTCCCAAGCACAATTCCGACTGTGTGACTTCTCATTGTTAATGGCGGTTTTGTGTCTGCGGCAGCGAGATAAAGGACCACTATTAAAGCTGATTCTCTTCGGTGCTAGGAAACTGATGTGCAACTTCCCAGACAGCCACGACCCCAGCGGATGCCTCTCAGTGCCACAGGCGTCCTCTATGGTAGATGCTGGAAGCACAGGCTCCCTTTGTAGGGCGTTGAATATACTACACCAGAGACAGAGGTTCCTCCCTAACTGAGTGGCACTCACAGAACCAGGACATAAACCTCCCAAGGCTGGGTCATACACTTTATTTCAAGCGTCTTCACGATACGCCACATAGGCTTAAGGTCAGGGTGCTTCACAACAAACGCGTCAACTTAGTTGGCAGGATAGCTTAGCAGATGTCTGGTCCCCCTTTCAAAACCCTGGCCTGTGGCTGCGTGCTGTGCAGCTTACTTTGTGCAGACTCCTTCAACACTCATGTCCAGTGACCGCGTTCAACATGGTAGGGACTGAAAAGCAGTGAATTCTGGCTTGTGTTTTGAATTTTAGCAACTGGCATAGTGCCAGGCACATAGTAGGTAATCAAAACAAGCATGTTATTTGATAAGAATATATTACTCATTTAAGATTATCAACAATCTTTTCTAATTTTTAATTTTGCTCAATATTTAATATAGGTATAATCTCTCGTATCATCAAAGGAAAGCAACTTGGACGTGAAAACAAAGAGCGTGTTCTTACAATCTAATGTTTGAGAACTGAGGGGAAGGGCTCCAGCACTCTTTATCTTTGCATAAGAGACAATATGTCTTGTATTTCACTCAAGGCTCTGCCAGTAAAATGTAATGAAATTGTACCTTTCTAATGACATCTTTGCAGCAGGGGTCTATTGCCTTGTGGGTGGCACCAAATTATCCAGCGTATTAGGAGATCAGGGCTTTTTCCTTTAATCCCTTCTTATTAATGAAGTGCATAGTGCTGAACAGCACAGTGTTGTTCCCAAGAGACAGCCAGTGACTGAAACAGCACAGAGATCAGAACCGAGAAACCAGAAAGACATAAAAGATTCATACGGGCCACGGAACAATGCCAACTGTGTTCACTCAGGAAGAGAACAGACACCCCCCAAATTTCAAGGTGGTCCATACAATGAAAATGTACATAGTCTGTCAAAACAGTAAAGAAGGGAATCATTTCCTTTAAGATTTTGGGGGTTTTTAGAAATGTAGGACTCAGATATTAAATGTGTGTTTTCATTTTCTTCCAAAACTCCTAACTTTTTACACTGCTAAGAAGTCTTTTCTGGAACCTAAACCACTGGTAATTTTAATTATTTCTGTCATGTGATGCCACTCATAAATCCTTTTCCTTCAGTCATTAGAGGGGTGTCCTACCACAGCTCATGGACACTGCTGAGCAGAGCTCCTTTTAGTTAAAGATTTCATAAGGAGATTAGAAATCTCTGGAAAACGTGCATGATATAAATAAACTGATTTACTAGAGGTCAATTCCAAAAAGCACAACTCTTCTAGATGAATCCAGGCAATGTGTGTACTGATCTAACCTCATTGTGGAAGCAAAATTCCAAAACTGCATAACAGATCAAAATGCTGGCACTAATGCTTGCATGGTCCTTTGCTGCAACTCGCTGACACCTTCCCCAGATGTCACAAATGTGACAGAGACACTGTCTCTTTGGCAACTGAATAGACAGCTTAATAAAAGAACTACAAGCCGGGCGGTGGTGGCACACGCCTTTAATCCCAGCACTCAGGAGGCAGAGGCAGGCGGATCTCTGTGAGTTCGAGACCAGCCTGGTCTACAAGAGCTAGTTCCAGGATAGGCTTCAAAGCTACAGAGAAACCCTGTCTCGAAAAACCAAAAAAAAAAAAAAAGAACTACAAATAGTTCTTATGATGAGACCACAAGATATGTAAATTTGGAACATTTGGGACCTTAAAGTAGTAACATCTTCCCCAGTAAACGCACAGAGTGGAAATTATTAGGAAAGCGTGGTTGGTATATTAATAACAAAACTCACTTTCTTTACCTCAAGTTTTCTGAGCTCATGTCTAAACTTCATTGCTTTTCAGAAAACCCTAATAACACAAACCTTTGAAAATCGTAATTCTCAGAAATAAATGTTAAACTTTAACCTCAAAAATCAAAAACGGTGAATACTCACTTTTTGCAAATAATTTCCCATAGCTATGACAATACACAACCAACACGTTCTAGAACAATGCCTTGAACACTAAATTTAAGAGCAGTTACACAGTTACCCTTTTAAGTAAACAATCAAGAGCTAAAAAGTAAACCTAAGTTTTATATCCTATTGTAATGTATTCCTAAAGCCTTTTCAGGGTTGATTAGGCAAACACACAATTTATGGAAATATATCTACAATTATTTCTTATTTTGTGACCCAAATCACAATAAACTTGTAACTCATGATGAACTAAAGAAAATAAAATAAATGTATGGTTATATTCATAATAATTTATTAACTGAAATGTTATTCCAACATTTAAAGTTAATGCTAGAGATATTTAAACTGTAATGTCTAATATTTGAAAAAGTCTATTAAAAGTATTAGCAGTGTAACTGGGCTCCATGTCTTATGTTGCATATCACGTTACTGAAGGTGAAGTGAAACATGCTCGGGCACTGCTGAAGCATGCACGGGCAGCCCGTCTATACTGTTTATGCTGGGTATCATGGTCTGAGTTGAGAAGGATGACTGACAGGCCTCTTCTTCAAGGAAGAGGTTCCACCAAGATACGAACTCGGATCCTCTGGATTCAGAGTCCAGAGTGAGTGTTAACCATTTCACCATAGGAGCTAGTGGCATACCTAATATTATTAGACTCACACAAATAAATCCCCAAGTGTTTTTTAATAAATTGTATATTTGGTGATGTTTTAAAATTCAGTTGCAGTATTTGCACTTCCTTTAAAATGCATGGGGGTGTTGATATTTGATTATAATCTACGCCAAATGGTGGCAGATCCCATAAGTTCATTTGTACTTTCTGAAAGCCTGTAGAGTTTATACTGCAGTTGTCCCTGACTGCAGACGTTGAAGATCAGGTTTCCTTAGGCTTCATTCATAATGTCCACATCTACAAAATAGACTATAGGGTTAACAGCTATTGTCACAGTGAGTCTACACGCAGACTCCAACACCTGACTGGCAGTGCTGCATAGATGGTGCCTTATTTATCCTGTCTGTTTCTCTTTCCCCATTCTCATCCCTGTGTTGTAAGAGGCTTGACATCCACTGGATGAGTGCTCACTGCAAGGACAAAGCAATTAAAGAAACATGAGAAAATGCCACAAAGCCTTGTTCTTTACCATGGTTGTTTTTAACTGCAGAGATGTGTGCACTAAATATTTGAATTCTTATAATTCCAGGTAGGTGCTCAAAATCAGTTCAAACATGAAAAGAAAAGTTCACACAGAGTATGCAACACTAATTGGATTTCTAAAATGTGTACCCAATGTGAAGGCAACGAGACATGTTTTCATTGCTGTGTTTATGCAATGGCCAGATGTTAGATGAAATTTAGTTCAGTCGAACACTTCAGCAAGCAAAGTATTTTAACAAGCATGGAAAGCTTGTGATGGAAATGTCAGATTACTTTTTGATGATTATTTGGTTTGGGAAATTTCCAAATCTATATGTCACCTGAACTAATTCTTACCATTTCTTTTTCATTTTCACACTTCTTCCTTGTCTTTGTTTTTAGTATTTTTGTTTTTGTTTATTTTATATCCTGACCATGGCCTCTGCTATCCTCTCCTCCTGGTCTCCCTCCCATCTCCTGTCCTCCCTTCCACTCTTCAATCGTTCCTCTTTTGCCTGCATCCAGGAATGGACAGGTCTCCCATAAGTATGCACAAAACATGGCATATCAAGTTGCAGTAAGACTACGCACCCCGCCATGTATTAAGTACTGGACAAGGCAGCCCAGTGTGGGAAGTAATATCCCAAAAGCTAATAAAAGAGTCGGAGACAGCCCCTGTTCCCTCTATTAGGAATTCCACAAGAGAACCAAGCTACACAACTGTAACATGTGTAGAGAGCCTAGGTCAGTCTCCCTGGTTGTGGGGTCAGTCTCTGTGAGCTCCTTTGAGCCCAGGTTAGTTCATTTCTGTGTGTTTTCTTTTGATATCCTTGACCCCTCTGGTTCCTACAATCTCTCTCTACAGCAGAATTCCCCAAGCTTGGCCTAATGTTTGACCGTGGATCTGCATTTGCCTCCATCAGCTGCTGGGTAACACCTCTCTGAGGAAAATTGGGCCAGGCACCAATCTGGTTACAGGTGACAGCCAGTTCAGGCTACTTACCCACTATTGCCAGGAGTCTAAGCTGGGGTTCTCCCTGTACACTCTTAGAGATTCCCCTATGTCAGGCATCCACCCAACCTGAAATGCATGCACCCCCAGCAGTCCCCTCAGCACACTACCCCTCCATGTCTCCCCCATCTGATTGCTCATGTTCCTATCCCTACCTGCCCTCAGTCCGCTCATGAAAATTTTATTTTCCCTTCCTAGGGAGATCTGGGTGTCCCCCACGAACCCTCCCTGTTATGTAGCCTCTCTGAGTCTGTGGACTGTTGCATAGTTATCCTTTATTTTACATCTAATATCCACTTATGAGTGAGTACATACTATGTTCGTCTTTCTCGGTCTGGGTACCTCACTAGGATGATTTTTTCTAGTTCCATTCATTTGCCTGCAAATTTCATAGTGTCATTGTTTTTTTGCTGTTGTTGTTGTTTGTTTACAGCTTAGTAATACTCATTGTAGAAATACACCACATTTTCTTTAACCATTCTTCAGTTGAGGGGCAAATCAGTTGTTTCCAGGCTCTGGCTGTTACGAATAATGCTGCTATGAACACAGTTAAGCAAGTGTCCTTGTGGTATGATTGAGCGTCCTTTGGATATATGCCCAAGAGTGATATAGCTGGGTTTTGTGGTAAGTTGATTTCTAGTTTTCTAAGAAACTGCCACACTGACTTCCAAAGTAGCTATACAAGTTTACATTCCTACCAACAATGGAGGAGCATTACCCTTGCTCCGAATCTTCTCCAGCATGAGCTATCAATTGTGGTTTTGATCTTAGCCATTCTGAAAGGTGTAAGATGCAATCTCAGAGTCATTTTGATTTCTATATCACTGATGGCTAAGGATGTTAAAAGAGCTCCTTAAGTGTTTCTTTACCATTTGAGATTCTACTGTTGAGAATTTTGTTTAGATCTGTACCACGTTTTTAATTGGATTATTTGGCTTGTTCATATCTAGTTCTTAAGTTCTTTATATATTTTGGAAATAAGCTCTCTGTCAGAAGTAGGGTTGGTGAAGATCTCTTCCCATTCTGTAGGCTGCCATTTTGACCTAATGACAATGCCCTTTGCCTTACAGAAACTTTTCAGTTTCATGAGGTCCCATTTATTAATTCTCTTTCTTAGTGCCTATGCTATTGGTGTTCTCTTCAGAGAATAATATCAATATATTTGATATTATTTCCCACTTTCTCTTCTACCAGGTTCAGTGTAACTGGATTTTTGTTGAGGTCTTTGATCCACTTGGACTTGAGTTTTGTGCAGGGTGGTAAATGCAGATCAATTTGCATTCTTTTTCATGCAGACATCCAGTTAGACCTGCACATTTGTTGAAGATGTTTTCTTTTTCCTGTTGTATAATTTTGGCATCCTTGTCTAAAGTCAGAAATCCATAGGTATGTGGATTTACATCGGGGTCTTTGATTCAATTCCACTGGTCTACATATCTGTTTTTATGCCAATGCCATATGGTTTTTATTACTGTAGCTCTATAGTAGAGCATGAAATCAGGGATGGTGATACCTCCTGAAGTTCTTTTATTATACAGGATTATTTTAGCTATTCTTGATTTTTTGTTTTTCCATATGAAGGTGAGTATTATTCTTTCAAGGTCTGTAAAGAATTGTGTTGATATTTTAATGGGGATTGCAATGAATCTATGGAATGCCTTTGATAAGATAGCCAATTTTACTATGTCAATCCTACCAACCCACGAGCATGGAAGATCTTTCCATTTTTTGATCTCTTCCCCAATTTCTTTCTTCAAAGACTTGAAGTTCTTGTCATACAGGTCTTTTGCTTGCTTAGCTAGAGTTACACCAAGATATTTTCTATTAATTGAGGCTATTTAAAGGGTGCTGATTCTCTGATTTCTTTATCAACCTGTTTATCATTTGTACATAGGAGGGCTATGAAGATGATAGAGGACATTGTCTATGTTTTAAGAAGACACAAAAGGCTTTAAAAACTGATTTATGTTCTTACACATTCATGTGTTCTGGTCTCTGAAAATTCATGATATCCATGTTAACAGTATTTTTATGTATCATGGACATAGAAAATGGCTACTGCTCATGAAATATAAGAGGAATGGGTGACCAGATGCACACATGCATGGATGGATGCATTCACAGATGCATGTGTGGATGAAGAGAAGAAACACTCTGATCTAAAGGCATCTGTGTGAAGAAATGGAAATCTTAGCCTACACTCTTTCTTCTCTTGCAAGGGACCACTTATCACAGAAGAGTACAAGTTTGTGAAAGTATTACCCAAGGTAAAGGAGAAAAAGAAAAAATTATCTAGAATAATTAGCAACTATAAAAACATGTGGTTATAGTAGATATATTATTTTTAATCATTTTATCTCAAGACTCATTGTAAGGTAAGCATCACTATCATTTTCATCTCCAAAGATGAAGAAAACTAGTGTTTCAGGAAATAAACAAATTACCTCACACTACACATAGCAGAAAATCAAAATCTAGAACCTGGTCCTCAATCCCAACCTTCTGTATGATTCTCCTGCACCTAATACAGATCTGTCACAGCCACACCAACCCAATCTCTTAACAGCTATATATTGCCTTCGATGACCTGCACACACACACATGTGTGTGCATGCATGTGTGTAGGTATCATGCATGCAAGTATCATGCATGCAAGGAGAGCCCTCCTTTTACCATACCACCATGGAGCAATAAATTAAATTCTGAGAATCAGGAAAATTACTGATCTTAGAGAAGGTTTTACACAAAGGAATAAGCTGCTGCTACAGAGGATTTACTTATACTTTGGAAAATTTAGAAAACTGAGTCTTTTCTTTGAGAAAATGTCATCAAAATCATTTAAAATAGAGCTTGGTTGGTCCTGATGTGGCTAAAGGTGGGAATTAATCGTAGCTACTGTTAAATACTTCTACAGCTCAATAATAATAGTTGTTGAGCACTTGCTGCAGACTCAATATTTGACTTCCCCAATTTCCCACCCTTATAGAAACCTTACATTAAGCAGATACAAGTGGAAACTAAAGTTTAAGAAAATCAATCAGAGTGTTCAGTCACAGGACTACCTGGGACAGAAATGAGATTTTAACCCAGGCAGCTGTCCACACCTCCCTGCTCAAGGCCACTGCCCTCTGAAGACTATTAGCTGAAGAACATTCTGGTTCCTGTAACTCCAAATTTCGTTGTCTATATTTTTCATGCCTTTGATTTTTATATCAATTGAGATTACAATATACTGGAACATTTCAGTTGTGCCCGACCTAATCACTCACTATCGCCTTTGGAGGAAGATTAAAGCCTCAAGAGCAAATTCCACAAAGATAAGCTAGCTAAACTTACAAAGTGTTTTTTAAAGGGGACTTTGAGAAGGCAGAACTTTCTTTGGTGCTCAAGAATAAGCCAAAAACTTCTCCCACAATGTATCATCTACACTTTTGCTCAAAAACAGCAGCTCTTTGTCTAGAGACCCACAGAAAAATCTGTAATTTTATTTATTAAATATCTATAAATAAAATATTAAGAAGGATATTTGTAAATAGTATTTGGAAACAATCTAAACTTTTGTATGATCAGTTTGCCTGGAACAGACTATAGAGTTAAAAGACAACTTTTGGAAATATTCAAGATATTTTTGAATGAGTGAAATTGTTAACACTACCACAGTGGCAACAGCTTCATGAAATAATTGGCAATGTTATCTCATTCCGTAAGAAGAAAACGGTTTGTGCATAAGACTGAATGTACCTATTACTGTTGTATTTCCAAATTACAAGACAGTAGGCAAATGCAGACTGGCAGAAGACAGGAAAAAACCCACAAGGAAATGGGTCTTTGAATACCCACTGGCAATGAGTGTGGGAAATGGTTTCAGGAGATGGGAAGGAAGGGGAAAGACAGCATTAATGCCTCCACAATAAACGTGAGAAACAGGGTTATAAGCTCTTCTACACCCCTCTCACCACAAGCATTGCTAAAACTGCCATCTCCACACAGAGAAAAGTCCATAAGCACCCAGCCTGGCATGGTGACATGCAGAGAAAACTCCTTATGCAGTCAGCCAAGCATGGTGACGCAAGACTTTACTCTCTGTAACTGGCAGGCTGACCCAAGAGGATGGCAAGTTCCAGGCCAGTCTGAGCTACCTAGGGAAGCCTTGTCTGGAATTTTTGTTCTAAGAAGGGATTAGGGGAGACAATTCAGCCAGTAAAATGTTTGCCTTGCATGCAAGAATTAAATCCTCTCAAAGTCCACATAAAAAATATCCAGGTGTACTGGTATATGAGGTAACCCTAGCAATAGCAGATGGGAGACAAAGATGGATGAGTCTTGGAAGCTCACTGGCCAACTAGCCTAGTTTCCTGGAAGTTCCAGACCAATGAGGGGCTGTGTGTCAAAATCAAAATCAAAAGTGGAAGATGCCTGAAAAATGGTACTCAAGATTGTCCTCTGACCAATGCATGCAAGCACACAGACTACACATTCTTCTCTCTCTTTCTCTTTCTCTTTCTCTTTCTCTACCTCTCTTTCTTCCTTTGTATGTGTCTGTCTGCCTCTGTGTATCTCTCTCTGTCTTTGTCACTGTCTTTCTCTGTCTCTTAGTCTCTTTCTCTACGTGAATCTATCTCTGAGTCTCTCTGTATCTCTCTGTGTGTCTGTCTCTGTGTATCTTTCTGTCTGTCTCTGTCTTTGTCTGTCTGTCCATCTGTCTCTGTGTCTCTGTATTGCTCTGTCTACCTGTGTCTCTGTCTGTCTCTGTCTCTCTGTCTTTGTCTATCTGTCTTTCTGCCTCTCTCTCTCTCTCCCTCAAAATGGTCCCTGTGCTAAGTCAGCATCATTAAGTGGTGCTGTTCTGTGTTGCCATTAATGCTCCAGAAAGAACTGATCTGTGTAGCATCTGGGACAGACTAAAGTTCTAACTTTAACTGTCAAAACCGTGGGATAAAAGGGAAGGTTTTCCTGAAGGATGAGAAGAGAATTTTTGGCATCCTGACGTTCAACACAAAATGTTGGGTAAAGACAAGATTTCTGCATTTCTCTTAGGAAATTTCTGAAAATTGCTTCTTTAATAGTATGAATAAGGGGCTAGAGAGATGGCTCTGTGGTTGGAGCCATACTGTTTTAGAGAACAGAGCCCAGTCCCCAGTTTCAGTGCTGGGTGACTCACAACCTTCTGTCAACTACAGCTCCAGTGAACCTGATGCCCTCTTCTGGCCTCAGAGAGCACTGCACCCGTGTGAATAAAGACACATATGTACACGTCATTAAAAATAAAATACTTGCAAATTAATAAAACAAGAGTGTGAGCCTAAATCTTCGCCCATGTTTCTTGGAAAGCTATTCCAAGATTTCAATGTCAAAGCTTATCACAAAGGACTTGAGTTGATCTTATGGTTCCCAGAGAGCTGATAATATAGGAACAATCAAACTGGGGAAGGAGAGGGCTGAGATTTCTCCAGTGGCCTGCAATAAAGGAGAGTCAAGAAACACTGACGGAGATTATTCAGCCCTGTGGTGTTGGTGCATTGTGACTAAATCATTCATAGTCTTTGAACTCTAATAAATCCTCATCAAACAATGATGACATTTTCATCTCATCAAAGTTTAATCACAAGAGTATTGTAATTCTGATTTTCTCCACCTCAGCTCAACCTGATGAAAGTAATTGTTAGGTCTCCCAATTACCCCGTTCGCATGTCTCCTGTGTGGTGTGACTACAGTCCATTTCATCCTCCCAGAGACATGCCACGGTTTCTATTATTTGAGCAACCTTGGAACTCTATCCTTTCCTTACAAATAGTACAGGTAAAGCTCGTTTAAAGCACATTTCAGATTCATTAACATGAAAGGCCATTAGTGCTTTTTTTTTCATGCAGACAGGCATGAGTGGGAATAAATTCTATTGAATTATTTTATATTGGAAGACTTCCTAATTGCCTCAACTCTTGATTGCTTCACGAAATTGTAACCAGACTCAGACTGATGGGCTTATCATGCACAAAATGCATGCTTCACTTCATTGCCTTAACACTTGGAGAACACTTCTTCTGAAGGAACAGGGCAGAGCTTTACCCAAGAACAGCAAGAGTGACCTATTCTTTCTTTCTGGAGTGTGCAGTAAGTGTATGTTTCTGTGTGTGTTTCTCTGTGTGTGATGTGTATAATGTGTGGTATGTATGTGTGGTGAGTAGGTGTGGTGTGTGTCAATGTATGTGTGTGTATGTGATTTGTGTGGTGTGTATGTGTCAATGTGGTATGGGAGTGTGTTGTGGGGTTTGGTATGTGGGGGGTAGTGTAGGAGTGTGTTTTTATGTGTCTGGTGTGAAGGGGTAAGGGGATGTATGATGTGTGTATGTGGTATATGTGTATGTATGTGGTATGACACTATATGTGTATGTGGTGTGTGGTTTAGGAGTGTATGTGTTTATGTATGTAGTATGAGACTGTGTGTGTATGTGGTGTGTGGTTTAGGAGTGTGTGTGTTGTGTGGTATAGAAGTTTGTGTGTGTGTGGTGTAGGAGTTTGTGTGTATATGTGTGTTGTGTGGTGTAGGAGTTTGTGTGTATATGTGTGTGTGGTGTAGGAGTTTGTGTGTATATGTGTGTGTGGTGTAGGAGTTTGTGTGTATATGTGTGTGTGGTATAGGAGTTTGTGTGTGTGTGTGTGTGTGTGTGTGTAGGAGTTTGTGTGTGTGTGTGTGTGTGTGTGTGTGTAGGAGTTTATGTGTGTGTGTGTTTGTGTGTGTGTGTGGTGTAGGGGTGCAGGCCAGAAGTAAAGCTGCTATTGCTCCCCAGGGGTTGCCCATCTTGGTTTGTGAAATATAATTTCTCACTGGCCTGAGACTTGCACACGCAGGTAGGCTGGCTGGCCAGTGAGCCCAGGGGTCACCAGTCATCTTCTGCAGTGCTGGGACCACAGGCGCATGCCACCATCCAGGACTTTCCTCAGCTGGGTTCTGAGTGTGGAACTCAGGTTCTCACATGTGCATGACAGTGTTTTACCAATTGAGTTATCCCTGCAGCCCCTGTACAAGTGAATTCTAGTCATAGCAGCCAAGATATTCAGAAAACTGGCAACAAAATCCAAGCAGAGTGTAGGATTTTAGATAATCTATGCATCTTGTGTGCTTGTGTTTTCTGTTTCTTTCCATAAAGGATGAAGGAAGAGGATCAGTTTATATAAATCTAAGAGGTCTGACTTAAATATTTCTATCAGAAAGAGGCATAAGGGATACATATGGGGCAAAAGGGGCAGAAGCCAAAGCAGGGACCTTAGGCTTCGATGTGCACAAGAGCAGGCAGACAAGAAATTGAGAAGTCAAGAGAGCTGTGGGGAGCCTGAGTCACACTGGACAAACTCGCTTCAGCAGATTTATGCTGCCTGAGTACTTGGATATAAAATCTCTGATTTTTTAAACAAACTTGATATTCTATGTAAAGTCTCCAACTCTTATCCATTCAATCATTTGCCAAATGAAAGGAAGTTCTCTTAAGTCCCTATTGCTGTCCCATACTGTCTCTGTTTGGCTCAAGCTAGTAAACAGAGAATTGTACACACACACACACACACACACACACACACAGAGAGAGAGAGAGAGAGAGAGAGAGAGAGAGAGAGAGAGAGAGAGAGAGAGAGTAATTATCAGACAGAAGTGACTTTACCTTTACCTTCCAGGAAATAAGCAGTAATTTAGATGCTTTAGGGGTTATCACCATCAGAAATGAGATCCTTGAATCTAGTGGGGCAATGCCATAAATGGTCTAAACATCCTACAATGCAGAGAACAGCGCTCCACTGCCCCCCTACAGATTTGGCTCAATATGTCAGCAGTGCTGGGGTCATGACCCTACAACTGGCTTACCTCCTTCAGTCTTGTTTCCCTCTAATCCTTCACACTGCAGCCAGAATCTTCTAAAAGTAAAAATACTGTCCAGATCCAATGCTCACATCTGTAATCCTAGCACCCAAGAGGTTGTGGCAGCAAGATGATCAGCCTAGGATACAATAAGCAAGACCCTATATTAAAGCAACTAAATTAAAAATAGATATATTTTTCAAGTCTGAGAGGTATGATTTTTTTTTTCTATCCAACATCCATATGTGTGTCTCTTTGCAGAAAGAGTTATTTGTTTTGGAGAAAGACAAGGAGTTAGCCTTCATTAGGGAGTCAAATTAGAGTGGTCCTTACACACACACACATACACACACACACACACAGTTCACACAGTGGCCTCTCTAGGTCTCCATTCAGGGACATCCCTGACACATGCCTGTCCTCAGCAACTTTCCTTAGTCTTAGAGGAAGATTCATAAGTCCCTTTCTTTATCCTTGACTCTAAAGCCAGAAGGACCACAAGGCTAAAGTTGTCAAATTCTGCTGCTTGCTGGGACTGGAATATAGCTCCTCATTCAATTACACCTTCACCAGCTCTCTATTTTTGAAGGTTTCTTTCACTGTAAAAGCTTGACTATTCTGGTATTTGCTTTTTAGACCATACTGACTTCAAACTCAGAGAACCACTAGCCTCTCCCTTCTGAGTACTGGGATTAAAGGTGTGGGCCACCACACCCAATTCTATACTTTTCTTTAGTTCCTTTCACAAATTGGAAACTTAGCTGGGTGGAAGCTTACTCTGAGGTCACCACTCCCTTTATTTCACTTTTTAATCTGTTTATCTCTCCTTGAATATAGAATTTAGCTCCATTCCACTTCCTGGTATTCTTTTTCTCCTCAAATTGTACTATATTTGCCCTGTATTTTTCCTTGCTCAGCATTCTCTTATTCGTTATAAATATTCATTAACATTAACACTAATATCCACATGACAAAGTCTATTCTATGGTGGTTTGAGATTTCCTCTGCCAATGTAATTAATCCAAAATGCTTCAATTTAGACTCAAGCAGACTTTTTGGACAAGGGCAAATGTAGCCACACTTTTCACCAAAATATCACAAGAATAATCTGTAGGCAGCATACTAAAATTCTTATCCTCTGAAACCTCTTGAGCCAGGGCCCCAGAGGTCACTGAATCACACTCAGTACTGTGTCTTCCATGCTCCTACTAGGATGGCCCATTAAGCAGCATTTAAAGGATTCAATTGCTTTTCTAATCCACAGTCCCAAGGTCCATATTCCTTCAAATAAAAACATGACCAGGCCTATCACAACAATACCTCAGTCCCTGGAACCAACTTCTGTCTTTGTTAAGGTTTCAGTTGGTGTGAAGACACATCAAGACCATAGCAACTCTTTTTTTTTTTGTCTCTAAACGGAACACTTTTTTATTTCTTTTTCCTTTTTTCCAGTTTATTTATTTTTTGTTAAAAATTGCCATCTCCTCCCTTCCCCCTCCCCCTTCCCTCCCCTCCCCTCCACCCATACCCCCACTCCCTCCCTCTCCAGGCCAAAGAGCCATCAGGGTTCTCTACACTATGTTGAGTCCAAGGTCCTCCCAACTCCCTCCAGGTCCAGGAAGGTGAGCAACCAAACTGACAAGGCTCAAATTTCCCCAACCATAGCAACTCTTATAAAGAAAACCATTTAATTGAGAATGGCTTATAGTTTCAGCATTGTCATCATGGTGGGAAGCATGGCAGTGTGCAGACAGACATGGAGAAGGAGCTGAGAGTTCTACATCTTGACCTGCAAGTAGCAGAAGAAGAGACTGGGTAATGGCCATAGCTTGAGCATGTAAGACCTCAAAGTCCACCTCCACAGTGACACATTTCCTCCAACAAAGTCACACCTACTCCGAGGCCACGCTCTAATTGTGCTACTCCCTATAGGACAAACATCCAAACACCTGCATCTATGGGGGCTATACCTATCCAAACTACCATGTGCATACATGTCTGTGGAAGCCATAGAAGGGCCTCCGAATCCCTGGGACTGGAGGTCCATATGATAGTAAACTGCCAAACATGGGTCCTGGAACCAAACCTGAGTCTTCCAGAAGAGCAGGAAATGCTCTTAAGGGTCATGTCATCTCTCCAGCTCTCACCTTCACTTTGAACTTGGTTCAATAGTGAATTTTTCTGTGTCTCTCCTCTACCCTGTTCCCATCTTCGCATGCCCCATTTCTTCTGGCTGAAGTTCTCTGTTAAGACAGTTCCTACACTTTCCATGTCAACTGATGAAAACTGTAGACACTTCAGCTGGGACCACCATGCTTGGCACATGCTTGCTCTCAGAAAGCCCTAATTTGATCCTCAACCACAGTGAGGGAAATGGGTTAAATACCAAGCTTATTTAAATAGTTCTAATAAGTTTCTGCTAACAAAGACAATATGCTAAGATCACCCTTTTCCCCTCTTTCCCTGGAGCCAATCATTGCCACCTATTCTAATAAACATTTTGGTAATACTTCTATGTCTCTAAACAACAGACTTGTGCTGCTCCGTGCTGATTTTGCTAGTGCTAGTTTTAGGTATTTATCTGCTGAGCTGACACCAGTAAGAATATCACAGTCCCTTCTTCCTTCTTTCCAGCACGCACAAGCACATACCTGCATCTTGGACTTTCTTAAACTTTGTTTTCTTTGTTTCCCTTATGTGAGTTTTTGTTTCCTCTGTAGTTAGACAGTCTTGGATAGTTCAACCTCTAGCTTCAACAAGGCTCCCAGTTTCTTCTTGATGTATTCAGACAGAGTCCTTCAATTCAAGAAGCCTCTTTGTGAGACTTTCTGCTCTAATCTCAGTAGGGGAGACACTTCTCCCTGATGGCTCTGTCCCTAGAGTTGGTCTTCACCATCCTCTTGGGGGCTCCTGCCCTTTATCCCTCCCTCTCCTTTTGTTATCTTTTGTTTTTGTTTACACTGACAATTTTTAGTTTTGCTGACTATAAAATGTTTAAAGACTTCTGGTTTATAGCAAATAAAGACTGATACAATTTGTCTTCCTGCTCTCCTATCCTTCCCTACAGATTTTTCTGGTTCTTTCTCTCTAGTGGATTAAAATTTCATGACAATATGTTATTCCTTTTTCATTCTTTCAGTTTTACTAGACACACAATGAGCACCTTCATTTAGAGCTTTACTTCTTTGCTTGTAAGAGATCATATCAGCTAGAACCCCAAAGACCAAGTTTGCAACACAAAGGAGATTTATTTGCCCCAGAGAGACAGAGGGCAGGAAATAAGAAACTAAGACAGGAGACAGAGGGTGAGGGTGAGGGAGAAAGAGGAGGAAACAAAAGAAAGGGGGCAAGGATATTTGTCCCAAAGGAACATAGGCGTGCCTCTGGATAGAGAGGAGACAGACAGGGCCCAGTGGAAAATGGCAATTTATAAAGGTACAAGGAGAACCTATGTTAGGTGAGGTGTTTAACTTTAATTGAGCATGTTAACTATGTGATCAGAAGGGGGACTTTTGGTTACAGGACTTCCTTTGATAGCTGGACCTTGGTAGTCAGCCTTAGGAGGAAGAAGTGACCAATTAAGGGAATAGGTCTTGGTGGCTAGCTTTAAAATGTAACCTAATGGTTTTTAGCAAGGCAGAGGGAGTGGGGAGAAGTGTTCCAGAGCTCAGGACAGAGAGGCCCTTCTGTCAATTATTTCTCTGCTTACCAATACAAGTGCCAAGAGCAGGCCCAAGTGCAGCAAAAAGGTCAGAAACGCTAAGTCTAGAAACAACCGTGACTGGAAGGCCCAAAAATCTCTTTTCTAAAAATGTCTGATGCAAGCTCCATATCCTTTACTTAAAATGTTTCAGTTTCTATTCTATTAGGAGTCAAATAACATATCCAAATGAGGGGGATACCTGAAACTCATAAGTCTGGAAATACAACAACCTCCCCCCATTTCCAAGGAGAAACTGAAATTAACATGCAATTAAGCTGGTTAGGCCTCTTTTTATTGTTCAAGTCAAATGCAGTGTGAAAAGTGAACAAATTGTGCCGCTCTTCTAGAATTCTATCATATGAAGGATAGAAAATAATTCAGACTTCTGAAATATTTCCTGCAATAAGTTCGCAATTTCCAGTTGCAAGTATTTGTAACATATGATATCAGAATCTCTTTACTGAATCATTTCCACAGTAATACTGAATTGAGTCATTCTGTGAAGACGTCCATGAAGGATTAGAAAAGAAGATTTGGGATAACATAAAATTTGCCTGAAGTAAATATCACTTCCTGTATCTTTTCTTCCTAAGCCATTGTTATAGACTTTAGGGATTTAGCATATTTAGCCGCCCCTGTCTCTCAAAAGGATTTGAAATGGATTTGGATGTTTGAAAAAAATAGCAAATACACACAGAAACAAAGATAAGAAATAGCAAATGATATGGGCATAATGACGACTGCCTATGTACAGTCAAAGATGAGATACTGTCTTAGCGCTAACGTTTCTGATCTCAAGACAAAAGAGAAAATGTAATGTTTATATTTAATCTCTTTTGATGTCAAAGAAGTTATTACAGCCATAGATTGGTGATTCTCTCAATGCCAGGCACAGAATGCTCTTTTTAAAGTGGCCAGCAGTTAATGTAGACTCACAACTGGTCAAAGCACTACAATAAGTGACTGTTGAATGCTAAGCCCTAAGTGTGACAACTTTTCAAGAATTGCTATTTTGATTTTGTACTAAATTCCATAATTTAGCCTATGGATCTTTATGACTAGATAGCTACAATATATTGAATGCTTATTATGGATCAGGAACTTTTCTTTGTAAGATCAATAATTTAATTATTATAAGAGCATAGCAAGACAGACTGTCTCTCTACAAGCTAAAAAATAAAAGCACATAGAGAAATATTACCCATGATCCTCTCCAAGAAGCAGCAGCTGTCACCTAACACAGGTGGTCTACTGACAAAGGCCCACCTTCAGACTTCCACATTGTATTAATACCTTCATCAGTGGTCACAGATGACTAAGACCAACACGCCATCAAACCAGGAATGGTACTTGCTCTTTATTTACCCACAGCCCTGATGTTCCTGAGTGAAAACCATTAAGCTAAATTGTCCTCAACCACAAGGTATGTCAATCAATAAAATAACATCCTGCAAAGTTTATTATTTACAAATTAGTTTCATTAAAATTCAGTCCTCCAAAACGACAGCCTACAGAATGGAAAAAGATCTTCACCCATCCTGCATCTGACAGAGGGCTGATCTCCAAAATATATAAAGAACTCAAGAAACAAGCCATAAAAATACCAAATAAACTAATTTTAAAATGGGGTACAGATTTAAACAGAGAATTCTCAACAAAAGAATCTCAAGTGACCAAAATATACTTAAAGAATTATTCAACATCCTTAGCAATCATGGAAAATCAAATCAAAACAACTCTGAGATACCATCTTTTAACTTTCAGAGTAGCTAAGATAAAAAACACTAATGATAGCTTATGCTGGAGAATATGTAGAGTAAGGGGAACATGTCTCTACTGCTGGTGGGAGTGCAAACTTATATAGGACACTTTGGGAATCAATGTGATGCTTTTACAGAAAACTGGGAAAATCTACCTCAAGACACAGCTATACCAATCTGGGGCATATATCCAAAAGATGCTCAATCATACCACAAGGACTCTTGCTAAACTATGTTCATAGCAGCATTATTTGTAACAGCCAGAACTTAGAAACAACCTAGGTGCCCCTCAACCAAAGAATGGTTAGAGAAAAGTGGTACATTTACATAATGGAGTATTACCCAGTTGTAAAAACCAATAACATCATAAAATTTGCAGGCAAATGGATGAAATTAGAAAAATCATTCTGAGTGAGGTAACCCAGATTCAGAAAGACAAACATGGTATGTACTCACTCATAAGTGGATATTAGGAGTAAAGTATAGGATAACCGGGCTGCAATCCACAGCCCCAGAGAGGCTAGGCAACAAGGAGGGTCCAAAGACAGATGCACAGATATTCCTGGGAAGGAGAAATAGAAGAAATCCTATGGACAAACTGGGGCAGGGGAGGGCAGATGGAACATGAGGGAATGAGGGATCGGGTCAGGTGGGCTGGGAGTGGGATGGAGGGGAAGAGTAAGGAAAGAGAGGCCTTGATGGAGCAGAGGGCATTTCGGGGTCAGGTAGAAACCTGGTGCCAGGAAAACTCCCAGGAATCCACAGATGACCCCAGTTAAGAATCCTCTCAGTAGTGGAGAGGGTGCGTGAACTGGCCTTCCCCTGAAATCAGACTGGTGATTGCTCTAACTGTCATCAGAGAACCTTCTTCATCCAGTAACTGAAGGAAACAAATGCAGAGATCCACAGCCAAGTTCTGGGCTGAGCTCTGAGAATCCTGCTGAAGAGAGGGAGGAGGGATTGTACAAGCTGGGGGGTGGTGAAGCTCATGACAGAGGAACCCACGGAGACAGCTGAACTGAACTCCTAGGAGCTCATGGACTCTGAACCAACAGCTAGGGAGCCTGCATGTGACTGACCTAGGTCTTCAGCACATGCGTGACAGTTGCATAGCTTGGTCTGTTTGTAAGGGCTCCTAGCAGTGGGATCAGGAACTGTCTGTCTGGGTACTTGGGATGGCTTTTGGGAACCATTCCCCATGCTAGTTTGCCTTGCCCAGTCTTGATGCAGGGGTAGGAGCTTGGTCCCGCCTCAACTTGATATATCATGTTTTGTAGATGCCCATGGGAGGCCTACCCATTTTTGAAGGGAGGAGAAGAGGATGGAGAGGAAGTGGATGGGAGGTGGGGGAAGCTGGAGGCACTGAGACTGTGTTCTGGTCACTGGGATGCAGTGAGGCAAAATTTGGGACAGTGATGGAAAGCAAGCTCTCACAGTGCCAAAAAAATGAATTGGCATTGGGTTCTGTCTCTGTGGCCTCTGAGAAACAGTTTGTGTGAACAATTGAAGGTGCTACAAACAGAGCTAAGTACAGACGGAAACCAAATGTGCAAACAGAATTCTCTCAGTACTGCTACTAGAACAAAGGGGGAGGAGGAGAGAATATGATTGAAAGAATCTCCAAGAAAAGTAGTAGTAAGAGGCAGAGAGGCAGTGAAAATGGTACAAATAGATAGCTGGGGGAAGGCTGGTCCCTATAATAGAGAGCCTCCATGGGTCCCATCAAATCCTCAAGTCCTTTTGGTGACAAGCACCAAGCTAGACAATTGAGAGAAGCCACAGGAATTAAACTGAGGTTTCTGGATTCGTGTAACCAGAGAGCTAGATTTAAATAGATCTAAAGACACATGGTGTCCTGAGCGGCACAGCTTCCATGCCACCCCAAAAAAGGCCTATCCTCTCTCAGCTGCAAGGAGGCTCTGAAGGTTGGCAGCCGTGTGACAAAGGCAGGAGATACAGCATTCTGCTCAACTCAGTCCTCAACAGCCAGGAAACTTTTACTTAATGATATTCAGAAACTTTAGCTATGTAATTTTCCTCTTCCCACCAACACAGGACTGGGGTGAAGGTGATCTTTTAAAAAAAATAATACTAATAGAAGCAAGAATGGATACATTGATATCATACAAAATTGTTCGGAAAGGATTACAATGACTTTGTAAAAAAAAATTAAAGAGGGATAAATGAACCTGATGTATAGTAATTACTGATAATCTGTTGATAATTATGCCTTTTCCCCTTATTTTTGCTCTTCAATTATTTTGAAAAGACATTCCCCAAAGGCCAGATGTTTAGGCTCAGGATATGACTAACTGACAGACAAAATGATGTTGATGACAACAAGCAGCAATAGTGATCAGAAGAAATAGCCTCCATGATAGCAACAGCAGCACCAGAGCAAGCGTTGCTATGGAAACTGTGTGTAGAGGGGGTGAAAGGCATAGGAAATCTTTTACAATGGAATATGGTGCTCCTGGAGAGGATGGGCATGCTGTATTTCATCCTAAATATGATTCAGATAAGTAGCAGTCTTGTGTGATGTGCACAGCAGAGTGAGCACAAACGGCTTGCAAGGTGGGCGGCAGAGCTGGGGTGAGGAGCGGAGGATTGCCTCTAGGTTGTCTCTGAGAAACAGCAGCCCCAACATCCTTTTAGGAAGGAATCTAAGCAACTGCGCTGAAAGGAATATATACAGCAAAATGAAAGCGTTCCAGCATGGTCCTTCTTTTCCGTCTTCACCCCTGTGGAGAGCAGCTCAAGTTTAATAGTGGCACACACTGTCCTTTAAGACACGATATAGCAACTTTCTGAGCCCCTTGCTTCTAATGCGAAGGCTTATAAAAATCTCTCTGGTGATTCACCAAGAATGAAAAGGAAAGGCTGGTGTAGAAAGTATTCAGAAAGTCCATCTGGATGGCTTTTAAGCGCAGTGATACCGTCCATACGGTATGGTTTTTGTTTCAAAGCTTTCATCGCTATGTCATGCAGTTACATGTGCAACCATCCATCCTGTTAGTCCACACATCAACAGACTCTAAGAAAACCACTCTTGCTGCATAGTCCACCCATCTGAAAGAAGCATGGAGGGGAGGAAGTGGCACAAAGCAGGCTCCGGAAAGCTTGCATCTCAGAGGTGGCCAGCCTCTGCTAGGCTAGGTGTTCCCCCTCAATGTCACCAGGCAATGACCTCACCAGATGGTAGTAGCTTGCCCATGTATAGCTTGTTACAAGGATCTGGATTTTGGCATCTGGGTGACAGGGGAGCTGGCAGCTGGGTCGATGCCATTAGTACAGACCAGTCTCCATTCTCCCTCCTACTTTGGAGACCCAGCTACTGACTTTTTTCATATATGGCAAAAATGAGGTGACTGCTTTGCAGTGTGGATGCTGATCTATTAATAACATAGTAATTTAACCTAAATTGTGTATTTTTCTAGTTACTCTCCTTATCCACAAGTTGGGACACTGGAAGAAATATTATGTGCTTCTCTTGTCAAAGCAAATAGCAATGAATAATACTTCATGTGGACCTCAGAGAGCACCATCAGTGGTGTGGAGGGACAGGCAGAACAGTATTTAAAACCCAACTTTACTATTTAGCAGTTATGGAATTTCATCTCCCTAAACTTATGGTTTCCCTTTGTAGAACATAAATGAGAAAACTACTCAGACTTTGGGGAGGATTCAGAGGAAGCCAACTGGCTGCTGTCCTGTGGGTGAGATCTCAGTGCTCTCATTATAGGTGAGCAGTAGGGACATGGAAAGTTTTTCTTCCAACAAAGAATAAGGGAGATGCTGAAAATATCCATCATTTCAAGTATAAGCAAAATGCTAGTCCAGAAGGGTGGCATTTGAGGGAGGCCAATGAAGGCCAGAGGTGTGACAGTCTTCATAGGATATGTCCTAGAAGTATCCAAAGAGACAACTCTGCCTTAAGAATTGCTCCCAAATGGGTTTAAACTGCACTAGTCAGGGTTTTCTAGAGGAACATAACCAGTGGAATGAATATGGATTACAAAACAGCTTTTAGGAGATTCTGTAACATAGATTAGTAACCCAGAAGTGACTGCGCACCTGCTGCTGCTCATTCATGTGGCTGCTCATTCCATGTGGCTGGGGGCCTCAGCAGTCCCAATCCGGTGCTGAAAGCCTGGAAGATTTGTTTTTTTAATTAATTAATTTATTTACTAGGTATACAATATTCTGTCTGTGTGTATGTCTGCAGGCCAGAAGAGGGCACCAGACCCCATTACAGGTGGTTGTGAGCCACCATGTGGTTGCTGGGAATTGAACTCAGGACCTTTGGAAGAGCAGGCAATGCTCTTAACCTCTGAGCCATCTCTCCAGCCCCCGCCTGGAGGATTCTTAGAAAACCTGTGGTCTTCAGACCATGTCAGCAGGCTGAGACAATGGGTTCTGATGGCAGAGAAGTGTGGTACCAGCTACAGCAGGAGAGCCACAATCAGCAAAGGCGTGCAGCATGTAAAGCTGCTTTTTCCTCAGACCTGCTCATATCTGGGCTCTTCTCCCCTCAATCAGTCCTTCCTGGAGGCACTCTTATAGATCCAAAGGTGTGTCTCTTGGATAGTTCCAAACCCAATCAAGTTAACAACCCTGAGTGACCCTCCCTCCCAGCCACTTTAGCACATTGCTTCCCTGGGTCTCCTGACAAGGACTAGCCACGGTTTCCGTGCAGAGGTCTTCTTAGATCACAGACCTAGCTGCAAACTGCTTCTAATGTTTCTCTAGGTGGCCATTTCCACAGAGTCCCTTCCTGCTGCTAATTTAGAATTCTGCAAACAGTCTAGAACAAAGACCTCAGGCCTCTTCATCTCTAAAGATTCACTTGTCCTAAAACCACCAATTGCAAGAAGAATCATAAAGTGGTATGAAGCAAATGTGGCGTTACCTAAGTGCTCGGTCCTGGAGTCCCCTTTGATTTCACTAAAAGCAACTACTCTGAGGACATGGTATCCCAAACAAACAGACTGACATGAAGCAGGAGCTAGTGATTTGAATTCTAAGAGGTTTTCCCTTGAATAAAGGCTGTGTAGTGAGGCTTTGATGCCCAGACAAAAAGAAAAGGAATGAGCAGAGCTGCAGAGAGAGCTCGGGATGACCTGAAAATCAAATGCAGTCTTCACATTTTAGGAGTTAGAAGCACACAGTGAGATCTCAGCACTCCGTTCTTTCATTAAGATTTCTATTCTGGCTAGAAACCATAAATAAAGGACATCGAGCCTATAATTCGTAAAAAATCCTAGAGAAGCTATAAAAGAAGGTGAACCCATAGAAAAACATATAGTTATCCTCCTGGATACTGGAAGTAGACAAGATTGCCGGACAAAAAATGGGAACATGGGGGTGGGATGGGATGGGGGGAGAGGGGGATGGGGAGAGAAAAGTGTGAAGTGGAGGATGGGAAGAGCTTGGGGGAATAGGATGGTTGGGATATAGGAAAAGTGGATATGGGAACAAGGAATTATATATCTTTATTAAGGGAGCCATTCTAGGGTTGGCAGAGACTTGACTCTAGAGGGGTTCCCAGGTGTCCAGGAAGACGCCCCCAGCTAGGTCTTTGGGCAGCTGAGGAGAGGGTGCCAGAAATGTACAGATCCTATTGCCATACTCATGAATATCTTGCATATCACCATAGAACCTTCACCTGGCATTGGATGGAGAAAATGACAGAGCCCCACATAGGAGCACCGGACTGAGATCCCAAGGTCCCGATGAGGAGCAAAAGGAGGGAGATTATGAGCAAGGAAGTCAGGACCGTGAGGAGTGCGTTTACCCATTGAGACGGTGGGACAGATCTAACGGGAGACCACCCAGTCCAGCTGGAATGGGACTGATGGAACAGGGGACCAAACCGGACTCTCTGAATGTGGCTGACGGTGGAGGAGGACTGAGAAACCAAGGACAACGGCAATGAACATGAACTCTACAGCATGGACGGGCTCACTGTGAGCCTTGTCAGTTTGGTTGCTCACCTTCCTGGACTTAGGGGGAGCTGGGAGGACCTTGGACTTAACATAGTGAAGGGAACCCTGATGGCTCTTTGTCTTGGAGAGGGGTGGAGTGGGGGTATGGGTGGAAGGGAGGGGAGGGAAGGGGGAGGAGATGGAAATCTTTAATAAAAAAAATGAGAAAAAAAAATTAAAAAATAAAAAACTTAAAAAAAATATTTCTATTCTGTCTACTAGGAAGGCTGAGAGCAAGCACTGGGCAAGCACAGAGTGTACACCCCACCCCCACCCTGGAAGGTTCAGAGGGCTCCCAGTCAGGGTTGGCCCTATCATTAGTCGGAACAAGCAGCAGCCCTGAGCTGCAAAATATTCGAAGCAATGAAAGCACAGAGTGGCTGCAGGCCCTGTGACTGACTGCAGGCTGGCGGCAGCGACACTTACCAATCCACCTGGAGCAATGGAAGGCTTCATTTCCACTCTCCCATTCGCTCAAAAACATACAGTATTGATTGCCACCAGTAAACTGCACAGAGAGTTCTTTGACTGTTGTAACTGAATGTAGATATTCCTGGTCCAGTAATATATGTATGTACGTATGTGTGTGTGTGTGTATATGTGTGTGTGTGTGTGTATGTGTGTGTGTGTGTGTGTGTGTATGTACACACATATATATATATGGAAAAAATGGGAAAAATTTGAAGGAGTTACACAATTTGATATACAATGCACTCAAACCTATTTGAATAAGCAAATTGCATTGATTTATTTAACACCTTTACTACCTGAATTCCTGTGACAAGATGGAATTTTAAAGAACTTTAAACTGGGTTTGTTTAAAGACAAGATGCATCCTGAAGTACTGTGTTAATTGCAAACGCTCCCAAATAGCCTCCCCCCATTCACACACACATCTAGTGGTCTCTACACTGTGCACTTAGCAAAAGGCAGACAGCCCTGTATCTAAATCCAGGAGCACTGCATGTACTCTTATTGTATAATATAATTAAATAGTACTTAAAGACAATTTATATCATGTCTGCAGAAATGACTTAGAGATGAAGAAAGTCCACTCCTCTTGCAGAGCACCTCAGTTTGGTTCCCATATCAAATTCGGTGACCCCCAGTTGTCTGTAACTTCAGCTCCAGAAAATCCAATGCCCTCTTCTGGCTTCAACAGGAATCACACACACGTATACAAACTCACAGAGACAGAAGTGTAGCCAACATGGCATCTGAACGCAAGACTAAGTTATCCAAGAACCTGCTGCGCATGAAGTTCATGCAAAGGGGCCTGGACTCGGAAACCAAGAAACAGCTAGAAGAAGAGGAAAAGAAGTTGATCAGCGACGAGCACTGGTACCTGGATTTGCCAGAGTTCAAGGAGAAAGAGAGTTTCATTATAGAAGAGCAGAGCTTCTCACTATGTGAAGATCTTCTCTATGGAAGGATGTCATTCAGAGTATTTAATCCCGAAGTTGAGAAGTTAATGCTTCAGATGAATTCCAAGAACAAAGCAGCAGCAGAAGACGAGGACGAGACCATGGAGGTCGATGTGTCGGATGAGGAAATGGCAAGAAGATATGAGACTTTGGTGGGAACAATTGGAAAAGTTTGCCAAGAAGAGGGACCGAGCCAATTACGAAGAAGATGATAATGCAAATATAAAATCCATTAAAACAAAGAAGATGTTCTTAAAGCCCCAGGATTAAAATGGATGCCTCCGATACAGCAGATGCCTGGAGCACAGTGTGGTTGCAGTCACCCTTATGGCCTCTGTAGAGGTTAATGCTCCAATGTTTACCTGTAAAGAAATGCGTAATTTTGGAAATGTGCTGTTCTTGAGACAGATGTGCACTGGATGTTATACATCCTTTTAATGGCATTCTTCAGGGTCTTCAAATGTATGGGCACGTGCCACTCCCTAGGTTTTGACCTGATTTTGATTGTGTGTATGTACACACAGACAGGACACATATGAGCAGCTCCCTGGCTATTGTCCTGAATTGACTGTTATGAACTAATATTGCCATTGTTCCAACTGCCCTTATATTTATAGTTTACTTTTGAATCATGTCAAGCCAATTTATACATTCACTTTGGACTCAAATATTTGGGAACTTTCCAGAAGTGATTCACCAGGAGCAGATACACCTCTCCAGCTGAAATGTCTGATGCTGCTGGGTTTTCTTATTTATAGTGGTATGGGTTTTGTTTATTTAAAGCAGTCACTTGGGTCATATTTCTAATATTCTGTAATAAACATGTTTTCTTATAAAAAAAACAAACTCACAGAGACACACATGGATATAAATAAAAATAATTTGCAAAAAAAGCAAGTCATAGACAAATAGGGAGTAAAAATTACTCTTTATAAAAATCCTATCAGAAAGAATCCTGTCCTAAAACTCCATCCAAGCAAAGGAGCGAGTGGAAGGACTGGGGAGGCAGCAGTCAGGAAGCCAGGAGCACACCAATCTAGCACCATTCTGTATGCTCCTTACACCCTCTGCCACTCCAGACTCTGAGACTGGGCACCCATAAGGGATGTTGCCTGATGTCATGTGTGAGCAGAGCCAATGAAAAGCGTCACTGAGGGACACACTCAACAGTGAGGTCTTGAACTACTTCATAAGGCTAAGGGACTACAGTATAACTGTGAGTTTTAAGCTTAAATGAAATATGTAAGAGTCACGTAAAGTATTTAACGTGATTCCTATTTTAACGTTTTTCACTGGAAAAAAAGTGCTAAAGTATTAAAGAATAGCAAATTAATAGCGATTTTGCCTCACTCCAATCAAAAATGCAATTATCGAGGAAACAAGTGACAGCAGGTGCTGGCCAAGATGCAAAGGAAAGACAAAGTCCTCACACACTGCTGGAGGAATGTAAACTGGGGCAGCCATTATGGAAGCCAGTACAGAGCTCCTTCACAAAAGCTAAAACCAGAACTACCAGAGGCCCAGCTCTACCACTCTTGGGTACTAACCCAGAGACTTGCATCGTATATGAGAGAAATGTGTGCACAGCTCTGCTTATTGCTGCACCCCCCCCCACAACAGTCAAGTGATAGAACTCACCTGGATGTCTGTCAACAGATGGGAGGATTTCAAAATATGGGGTACACATAAGCTATGGAATTTTATTCAACCAGAAAAAATGAAAATATGACACTTTCAGAAAAAAGATGGATTGAACCGGAGAGCATCATGTTATGCAAAATAAGCCAGAAAGATGGATATTGTGTGTTTTCTCTCCAATGTAGAATCCAGATTGTGAGCGTGTGTGTGTGTGTGTGTGTGTGTGTGTGTGTGTGTGTGTGTGTGTGTGTGTGTGTAAAGAGGAGGTGAGGGAATATATGTGACATGAGAACAGAAAGAGTCCTATGGCGGTTGGGGGGTGGGGAGACCAGCAGGAAGAAGGATAGTGAGGAGGGCAACTTGGGAGAGGGGCAAACAGTAACAGGATATAATGTCATACATCATGAAAAGGCCACAGTGAAATGCATAACTTTTTGTGTCAACTTAATAATTAATTTAAAATGAAAAATAAAGACATAAATACACTTGCTCTCTATATACTTAGAAAGACCAAGATGTCATTAAGGAAGGAGGCTCAGTGGGTAAAGTAGGTAAAGTATTGCATTAGGAAACCTGAGTTCAGACTGCAGAACCCACTTAAAGCCAGGCATAGTAGTTCATGCCTATAATCTCAGTGCCCCTCTGGTGAACATGGGAGACAACCACAAACAGCAGGTTTGCCAGAGTCCCTGGGCCAGCTAGCCTAGCACACATAGTAGAGGGCAACAAAGAGTTCCTGTCACAAACAAGGAGGCCAAGACCAACACCTCAGGCTGTCCCCCTTCACCATGTGCTGTTATACACATGCCCCTGCACTTGTACATGTAAATGCAGGCACATATACAAATTTAAATTTTTAATTAAAATAAAAACAATAATAGGCCCTCAGGCTGGAGAGCTGTCTCCGGCAGTAAGAGAGCTTGCTGTACAAGCAAGAGGACCTGAGTTCCAATCCTCAGCATCCACTTTCCAAAGCTGGGCACGGTCACATGCATCTGTGACTCTGGCACTTTGGACTGAGATAGGAAGAACCCTGAAACTTATCTCCAGATTTAGTGGGAGACCCCCGTCTCAAGAAAATAAAGCAGAGAATAGTAGAATGGGACACCCAATATCCGCTACAGATGTTTACCAATAAACCTATACACACATGTGCACATATAATAGACACACAGAAAATGTGTTCTAACCTAAAATGCTGAAGATGCTTTTTAATTTTTCTGCCAACAAGGCAAATTCTACAATGTCTTGAAGTAGGATACAGAGCAACCAAAATACACTATGTCCCGTTTATAAATAGCCTTGTGGCTTTCTCACTGAGAACTTCATAGTAAACCCTGATGTGACATCACGGATGATTAGCTGACTTTATTTACATGTAGCATGTTTTTTTATTCAATCAATCAAAATCCTGGGGTCTTACCGACTATCTTCCAGAAACTCTGACCTGCGAGAATTCTTTGTAAACTAGAAGGTGCTCTTCAAACAGCAGTGACTGTTTTAGCAGTTCCCAGACACTGGCTTCCCTTTGGCATTTCTTGGCTGCTCTTGAAAAAGAAAAGAGACTTGATAAGTTTCACAGAGATAACAGAATTCTCAACCTCTGCCACCTTTTGTACGGGAATTGAAGGATATTCTCATATAACCGGCACTAAAGGCGGCAGAACTCAGGTAGGTGGCCTCACGGAGGACAGAATGTTGGGTAGGCAGCACCACCTAATGGCTGCTGGACAGAGCCTGTATCACCACCTTGAGAATACTGGCTGCTACTTTTTCATATTAATGAGTTTTAGTGATAGGCAGAATAGGCATCTGTGCTATTATTTCTAACCGAAGTCCAAGGAGGCACATTGCCTGGACCACCTCCTCACAGGCTGGTACGAACAAGACTGGACGATGGAAAGATTACTGGAACTAAGAGCAACCACTCAGTATATTCAGAGTTGATGGACTCAGGGCTCAGGATACACTGATAAGAGTGCATCCTGTGTTCTGCTGAAGTCGCCTCTTATAATCCTTGCTGCAGCCAAAGAGAATAGAAACTACACAGCTTAGCATGGACACCGTTGAAATGCACGTGAATTAGCATCTCTCCAAAAGTAAACTTCAAGAGGAATCCAGCTTAGACTCTCTTTCCAAAGAGTAACTTCAGAAAAGCTGGTGGAGACAAGAGTGTGTGTCCCCTCCTTCTCATCGCTAAACCTGGACCTGAAGACATGCTGCCTTAACCCTTTTCCACCCTAATCGCGAATTAACATCGATCAGATGCAGTCCAAACTCTTGTGTATCCAAAGGAACAAACCATGTATGTTGTATTGGGCTAATTCATTAAAACATTCAATTTAATTACTTCCACATAACTTTTCTGAAAAATAGAACCTCCCTCCTCCCGCCATCCTCTCCTACTGCATTTGAATCTGGCTTTTGTCTTTGTCTTTGTCTTTGGGGTTCACTTTCCTGATTTTTCCTCCTCACTTTGTCTCTAACTACTCCTTGATTTTCTCATCAGCACCCTAGTAGGGCTCTATGTATACCTCTATGCCCTCCCTTCTAATTTTCAATCTTACATTATTTCAGTCAGACATCCTGGGCTATGTTTGCTTTGTGGCTTCTTTATGCAGAATCTCAATACGCAGTCTACAATGATGATATATGTATGATCCTCTTGCCAAAGTCTCCTTGAGTGCTGGAATTGCAGCTGTGTGCCACCACATCTGGATGCCATTCTGGTCTTTTTTTTATTTTTTTTATTTTTTTTTTCATGGTTTATTTTTTTTATATTTAAAAATTTCCATCTCCTTCCCTCCTCCTCCCCCCTCCCTCCCCTCCTCCTCCCCCTTCCCTCCCCTCCCCTCCCCTCCACCCATACCTCCCCTCCCCCCTTCTCAAGGCCAAGGAGCCATCAGGGTTCCCCACTCTATGCTAAGACCAATGTCCTCCCAACTCCCCCCAGGTCCAGGAAGGTGATCGATCAAGCTGAGAAGGCTCCCACAGAGCCCGTCCATGCAGAAGAATCAGAGCCCAGAGCCATTGTCCTTTGCTTCTCAGTCAGCCCCCGCTGTTGGCCACATTCAGAGAGACGGGTTTGGTCGCATGATCCATCAGTCCCATTCCAACTGGAGTTGGTGATCTCCCATTAGTTCTGTCCCACCGTCTCCATGAGTGAATGCATCCCTCTCGTTCCTGACTTTCTCCCTCAAGTTCTCGCTCCTTCTGCTCCTCATCAGGACCTTGGGAGCTCAGTCCAGTGCTCCAATGTGGGGCTCAGTCACCTTCCCCATCTGTCGCCAGCTGGAGGTTCCCTCACGGTCCTGAGTTTCCCAATCATACAACAAAAGCATATGCTCATCTATGTTCATAGCAGCATTATTTGTAATAGCCAGATCCTGGAAACAACCTAGATGCCCTTCAGTGGAAGAATGGATGAAGAAACTGGAATATATACATGCTAGAATACTACTCAGCGGTAAAAAACAATGACATCTTGAATTTTGCAGGCAAATGGATGGAAATAGAAAACACTATTCTGAGTGAGGTAAGCCATTCTGGTCTTGATCCATGTTTTGAACAGTGAGCAATACTGAGTAACAAAGCCACATACCCTCAGATCTGTCCATAGATGTGATCTATAACACGCCCTTGGTATTTGAGGCCATCTCACCTGGGTCCACTGGGAAACCTTTCGTTATCTCTACTGACTTCTATTGTATTTCTATTTTTAGCTCTTCCATCTCATTCCCATTCTCCTCAAGTCCTGAGCAAACCACAGCCAGACCAGCACTTACCTCCCTGAGTCCAAAGATGACTTCCATTTCAGCTTCCTTGATGGCCCATTTTCGAAGCATGACTAATACAAACTTAAAAAAGAGAAATTGGGGTTCTGCATGAAGATTTGAAAAGCAAAGTAGCCAGACAGTGGCTTTTAGCTCAGCCTCAGTCTGAAATGGTGATCCTGCCTCCAGGAATCTCAGAATGAGACTGAGACCTGTCCCCTCCTGTTTTATAATCCACTCTAGTGCAGGGATTAAAGGCATGCCCCGCCCAATTTCTATGGCAACTAATGTGGCTACTGGGATTAAAAGTGTGTGTTATCACTACCTGATCTGTAAGGCTGACCTGTGGGGCCGTTTTAGTCTCTGATCATAAGGCAAACTGTATTTATTAAAATGCAAATGACATACCACTACACATTTTCTGAAACGTCCCTACTTCACTTGGTTTCCCCTTCACTAGCATTCTGCAGGACATTTCCTTCACAGCTCTCCTCTTCGCCTGATATCTTTTCCACATGTTTCATCTCTCCTGCTCTCTGGAACCTTCCTTCTGTAGTCTTAGCCTGGGTACAGCAGCACAGACCTATAATCTGAGCCCTAGGGAGACTGGGAGGGCAGGATAGCAACTTCAAGGTGAACATGGCAGCACAGCGAGACTCCGCCTCAAAATAACAGCGATGGCGGCAGGACTAGAGCTCTTAACTCGAACCTCTGCCAACAAGGCCGAGTTTCAGCCTGCCTTCCTTTTTCTGCATTAAACTCCTAGAGCTAACAGCTTTCACTTCGCCACTGTGTCTTTCCATGTTTTTAATTCCCTAATTACTACCAGATATTCCAGTTACCACCAATGGCACTATGACCACAAAAGCACTAGTAGACCGGTTTTGGACTTTCTCTCCGCCATCTCTCCATAGTGCCAGACTCACTACCAGGGTTCTCAAATCCCTTCTTGCTTTGACTTCCTAGCACTTACGTCTCCTCCAAACTTCTGCCTCAGCCCCAGTTTTTCTTCTTTTCTCCCTATGTTTTGGTATGATCTCTATAGTAACCACATGTATATGTATCACATTTAATGAATGTGATACATTAAAAAAAATGACTTAGATAGTTCTGACTGTCAAGTTGATGTATCCCAGGGAAACCTGAGGTGGGAGTCACAACTGAGGGATTACCGGGATCACACTGGCCTGTGGTAATGTCTGAAGGGGATTATCTTGATTGTTAGTTGATGTAGAAGGGCCCAGCCCACTATGCTGTATACAAAGCTAGACTTTGAGCCAGCAGGCAGAACTCCTCCAGGGTTTCTGCTTCAAGATCCTACATGAGTAAGGGCCTGCTCTGACTTCCTTCAGTGATGGGCTGTGGCCTAGAAGTATAAGCCATATAAATCTTTTCCTCCCTAAAGTTGCTCTTAGAGTTTTGATCACAGCCACAAGGAAGCAAGTCAGAGGATTGCTTCTATGCAGTGTACATTCCACAGGGAGGCAGAACATTAGCTGGGCAAATTAGTTAGCATGTGAAAAAATGAAGCAACTCTGACTCTTATCTATTCCACATACAAGCAAATAAAAGCCCAAGGAGTAAACACTTCCCACAAATATTTATAATCCTCATTGGAATTCTTCCAACCCAACATTCTGATTGAAGCCCACTCTTACCCACAATGCTACCCAGCACCATCAACATCCAGGCAAAGACCCTTTGAAAATGAATTCTCAGATGGAAAAGAGCTCTTTGCAGCTTACTTCACTTCTTCCCTTGGCGCCTATTCTGGGGAAGGACCCTGCCCACCATTATAAGCCCTGCAATAGGTCCCTCTCCACATACAATCCCAAACACAAAGAGGAAATGAACCACTGAAGCTGTCTTTACTTTTTTGCAATCATCTAGGACAGATAGCCTGGCACTTTGAAGACTGTCAATCTGCTGTGATTTGTATATGAAATGCCCTCCATAGACTCATCAAGTATTTGAGCACTTTGTCCCCAGGTGGTGGCCCTGTTTGGGGCGGTCATGGAATCTTTAGGAGGTGGAGTCTTGCTGGAAAGGAAAGTATATCACAGGGGACAGGGAACAAAAAGACACAAAGCAAAACGCTCTGATGTTTTGTAGCCTGCCCTCCTTCTCTCTCCCTCTCTCTCCCTCTCTCTCTTTCCCTCTCTCTCTCTCTCTCTCTCTCTCTCTCTCTCTCTCTCTCTCTCTCTCTCTCTCTCTCCCTCTTATTTTCCCTATCCATCTCCCTCTCCCTGCCTATTCTCTCTTCCCCCACCATGTGTGGGTGAAATGTGGTCACCCTGCTTTCTGACTGCTAGGCCGACCTCCAGTTCCTGGTGTCATGCCTCCCCGCCATCATGGACGATACCCTCTCCAGAATCATAAGACAAAGTCCAACCTCTCTTCTCTAAGCTGCTTTTTATCAGGATGTTTTCTCGCTGCAGCCAAGAAGTAACTAAGGCAACATCAAGGGAAAACTCTTAGCAGGAAAATATACAAAAATGAGGAAAAACAGAAAATATTATGAAGTACAGAGTTATGTTTTAAGTATAAATATGCAGCAATTTAAATGAAAATGGCTCCATAGGGTCCCAGTTGGTGGAACTGTTTGGGAAGGATTGGGAGGTTTGGCCTTTTTGGAAGAGGTGTATTTCTGAGATTTCCAAAGACTGGAGCTATTCTATTCCTAGTGTTCCCTCTCTCTGCCTGTGACTGGTGGATCAAGATGTATGCTCTCAACTGTTCCTACTGCCAGGCCCTTTCTCCACCATCATGGACTCTAAGCCTCTGTAACTATAAGCTCAAATTAAACATATTTTTATATGTTGCCTTGGCTATGATATCTATCACAGCAATTGAAAGGTAACTATGACAAAATGTATAAGTGACAAACCCAATTTATCTATTCTATTTCTCCCCAGCTTCTGGAAAATGACTACAAATAATATTTTCTAGATTAAGGAACCCAGAAGAAGGCAAGGTAGATACCCATGGCTCATCACTCAGGTGGAGATTTTTAGCTTTCCTCTTCCTGTTATGTTTCTACCATTCAACAATCCCCACTAAACTGACAGTTATACAAAAGTCAGTTGGGTATTCTCATAGTGGGAATCCATAAAATGTAGTTTAGTTCATTTGAAAAACCCCTGAGAATCTACTTGATGCCAAACCCTGTGTGTGGTATAAGTCACAGATTAATCATTATTGGTTGAATTATTCTGGATAGAGGTGCTGGCATGCCCCTCAGGCCTGACAACCCGGATTTGATCACAGGATCCCACAGGTGGCAGGAGAGAACAGACTCCTTAAAAGTCTGTTGCTGTGACCCTACATGTGTGCAGATACTCTGATGTGCCTATACTCACATACATACATGTGAACACACACAAACACACATACACACACTAAATGAAGTAATTAAGAAAAAATAGTTGTATGAATAAACGACTAAATCTTTGCTTTGCCACTTGCTGAGGCCACACAGGTGACTAGGGCATAATCCCAGCCTTCAAGGAACCGTTTTAGCTGCATGTTGAGCATATAGAGACTCAAATTTAACATATTTAAAATGAAAGGGCAGTCTTGTTTCCCTTCTTTGCTTCCTCACACTGCTAAGCTCATTTAACTCCAGAGTCACTGTGCCTCCCTGGGGGCCTTCGGGTCAACCATTTCCATGGCTCAGTTCCCATCCCACTACTGAGTTCCACAGCCATAGTTTATCAGCTCTCTGCTGAATGGCTGCTGCAGCTGATGGACACTGAGCTCTACTCTGCCCTGGCCCCACATGTTGGACACACATGTGATGTCTGTCACCGTGAGATCTAAGAGATGAAGGATCACCATCACCATGCAATTGTGGTGGTGGGGGCAGCAGCAGGAGGAGAGAGGGGGGAGAGAGAGAGAGGGAGAGAGAGAGAGAATGACTACACGCGCTCACTTTCTCTTTTGTTCTTTCCTAGTCCATCCAGCGTATGGAATGGCGCCACCATGGTTGTCTGGAAAATCTCTCTCAGACATACCCAGAAGTGCATTAAACTAACCTTTTAGTTGCTTCTCAATCAAAACAGTCAACTAACTATTAAAATCAACCATCAAAGTTCTCCTTCATTGATGCCTTTCATTCCTTCCTAGTTTCAGAATGTCTTCTGTATTTCTTAGACTATTGCCACACCAGCTCCTGATTTTACTAATTCATTTCCCCCACTTCCTCTGCTGTCAGTCATAGTTCATTCCCAATTGAGCCCCAGTCTCTACCTCCAGTCTTACCTACCGTACCTCTTCCCTGGCCTGCCTCTGTGCACCTTCCTTCCTCACTTCAGGCTTGTGGGGGTGGCTCTAAAGCTGCACTCTCTAGCCTCAGCTCCCTCTTCCTAAAATATCCCCATCTCTGCTCCCCTCAGGGTATGACTCAAGTTCCTTCAATCTGTCATAAGTGAATAGGGTCAAATCAATGGGTTCCCATATTCTTGGAATCTTAATTCAGAATGAAATAGGGCCAGCCAGGTGGCTTAGCCAGCGAAGGCACCTGCTGCCATGCCCCAAGCCTGGCAGCCTAAGTTTGACCTCAGGGCCCACATGGTAGAAGGAGAGAACCAACTTCCTCAAGCTCACCTCTGATCTCTACATATATGCCTTGACACAAATACACACACAAAATAAATCAATTGATTATTAACACAAGCATACAAAATAAATTAATTAATTTTTGAAAAGAACAGAAATAAAGATGCACAGAGATTACAAAGGAGCAAGGAACCTTTAATCTAGAGCAATGTGACAGTACACATCAGAAAAAAATACACTGTCCAGATTGACAGTCTGCATATCAATGAGAAGACTCAAGGACCCTGGCAGCTCCTGAGGTTCATTTATGGGGTTCACATAAAGTATGGTTAGTAGGGGTATAGTTTAGGTAGTTGTCCATTTTGATTGACAGATTAAATTACACAACCTCTATTTTGCTCTGCATGTCCTTTCCCATAATGCATCTGAATTTAATAATGTACTCAATTGTGTATAGGCATAAGATAGTCAATAAGAAACTTTTGCTGAAAGTTCTCTTTGAGGACAGTTTACTTATTGCACATGGATCCAGAACTAGGTCAGTGCAGGCTGGACTTTCTGTTCTCATATGCTTTCCAGTCAGAAGGAGAGGCGGGTTGGAGAGAATCTGAATTTGATGGTTATTCCAGTGTTCAGAGGCAGATCTGTGTACAGCCTGACACCAGGAGCAGGGCCTGAGTGGCTAACATGGTGCTAGGTAAGTAGGAGTGGGGTGGGTGTGCAACACACATGCAAGGAAAGGCCTCGGGCCACCAGGTGCATAGCTGGAAGAGGGATGTATTCATGTGCCAAGTCAGGCTCCAGGCTACCAGACTATCCCTGCTGCATGCACCTAGCATCGTTCTTGTTGGATAAAATCTTTTCCCTCCATGATTCTTAGTAAAACACTCACACTTTCCCTGTGGAATTTTTCACTGTCTTATATTAGAGTTGTTTCTGTCTTCTTCCTTGCAGAGTTCCAAACCCTGGGAAACTTGAGCTCCTTCAAACTCAACCGTGACACACTCAGCCTAGTTAGAGCTGGATTGGCAGCAACTGCGTCCATAGCTAACATGAGTATAAAACAGTACCAATGCAGAGTAATGGGGCTTTAAAGACAACTTTTTAAAGAAAATAAAGAATTGGCTTTTCATGAAGTAAAACCATAACCCCGGACTAATAACAGCTTTCATCGGTCCTTCAGGAAGTACACTGTCTTCCAAGAAACCTCATGACTTCCCCACAAATGCAAAGCCACACTCACAGGGGAGACTCGTGAGAGTTTTACTAACTCAAGCTTAATTCATCACCACTACAATAAACACAGCTCAAAGTACATGCCCTGCAGACAGTAGGTCAATAACATCATCACTCTCGTGAAGGATGGCCTTGGCAAAGGACTAGCTAGGCTGGGGAAAACACACACACACACACACACACACACGAGAGAGAGAGAGAGAGAGAGAGAGAGAGAGAGAGAGAGAGAGAGAGAGAGACAGAGAAAGACAGAGAGACAGAGAGACAGAGACAGAGAGACACAGAGAGACACAGAGACACAGAGACAGAGACAGAGAGACACACAGAGAGAGAGACAGAGAGACACAGAGAGACAGAGACAGAGGTTTGTTTTCCAATGTTAGTGTCCAAACTATCCAGAAGAGGGTCTCTTAATGACTGAAAGAAGACAGGGTAGGAAGGGGGCTGCAAGATCAAGAGTGTTGCCCATCAAGTGATTCCTAACCAATGAATTCCATTCTCCCCAACCTGGTTTTGTTGGCTTCCTAGACACAAATGAAGTCTCTTTATATCCTCCTGAAATGAATAGCAATTCTCTCCCTCATATTGGCCTCACACTAATGCATGCGGTTTTCCCTTTCTTGTATTACTATATGAAGTATAGGATTCTGCACTGATCCTTGACTCTGCTATTAATCTCATGCCTCTGACTGGCACAGAGGAGCTAATGTCTCTGTTCCCCAAATGTCTCAGTCTCCCACAGCATATTAGAATACTGGCAAAAGGATAAACTTAAAGATGAGCATATCTACAACACTGTGCACTTGCCTGCCGTGCACCTCCGCCTCACCTCCTACACAGCACATCATTAGCCAAAGATGTGTGATAATCACAAAATGTTGGACCACCTCTCTACGAAAGAGACATGATGAGAGTGAACCGAAATTCCTACATGCTGATGCCCAGCCTTAACATCCACCTTGCTCCTTGAATGTCAGTTACCCTCAGCCTTATACAAGCAAATTTAACCTGATATGACATCCTCACTGAAGGTCCTAATGCCTTTTATCCCATTTTTCCCCTCATACCTAATACCTAGTCTGAATGTTTGTGTCTTCCCAAAATTCATACAGAAATCCAATCCCCTTTATGGTAGTACCAAGAGGTAGGACCATGTTTTGGTTATTCTGGCATAGTTGTGACCAGTTATCTGACAGAAAGAGCTCAAGGCAAGAGATATTTATTTGCCTCTCCATTTCAGAGAGTTTTAGCCCATCATGGCAGAAAAGGTGTGTCAGGCAAGGTGATTCATCCACAAAAGCATGAACCTGCAGCTGCTGTTTCTCTCAGCATAGGTGACCAGAAAGCTGAGAGTAAAGACTGGGAAGATAGGCAGGGATTGTAACTATCAAGACCTGCCCCAGTAGCCTGCCTCCACCAACCAGTCCCATGTGCCAAATGTTCAAACCCCTGAGTCTGTGGATGCGAATGAACATTCAAACTGTAATACACCACAAAGAGATGGCTTGGTCCTAAGAGTGAGAGCCTTGAGAACAAGACCAGCTCCCTTATAAATGAGTTTTTGGGGTCCCTTCCACCATGTGACAATTCAGAATGAATCATTCTGATGCCTTTCTAAGCCTTCACAATGCAATGAACTTGCTAGTGCCTTGGCCATGACTCCCCAAGTTAAAGAAGTGGTCTATTCCTATTTATAAATTATCCAGTTTGGGCTGATGAGATGGCCCAGTGGGTAAAGGCACTTGCCACTAAACCTGATCACCTGGATGCAATCCCCGGAACCCATGTGGGGGAAAGAGAGAAATGACTCCTGCAAGTTGTCCTCTGACTTTCACATGTGCCATGGCATGCCGTGTATCCACACCCACACACACCCACACATGCTCACACACATCACAATAGTAAAAGTAATTTTAATTACCCCGTTTAAGGTAAGTTTAACAAAACAGCTAAAATGGTTGAAAACATGCCATCTTAACTATGTTACTGTGCAATTATTAATGTCAATGTTTGTTTAAATGATTTACTTTTTAATGGCCAAAACTCTTTAACCAGAATCTGGCTAGCCAAAATTTTGATTAACTCTTTGCATAAAAATCAATTAAGAAAAAAACTCAAAAGATAATGAAAACTAATAGATGTTAAGGATTTCAGGAAATAAATTTCTAGATGTCCTGCCATCAATTTTCTATAATTTTTCCAAGTAAAATATTGTACAATAAGAATTTAGAGTCTGACTGTAACCCTCAGGCCCTTTAAAATTCTTAATAATCAAAAACGCAATTATGCTCACTATACTATAATTACTAAAAAGAGTGCACTCATACATTTTACAAAGATTTTTCTAAGGGGAGGAAATGGTGGTGGGGTGGAATCTCTAATTAACTTTAAATTAATCAGAAATTCAAGTTTAACCAAGAAAGTCCACTTCTTAAGCATGCTAGGTGCCACACCCTGCGTTTCTTGTACCTTGGTGAAGTACAAGCAAGGTCATTTCCTACCTGGTGCACTGGACCCCTGTCTGGAAAACAGTTTAACACATGACTCCTCCCTCCATTTGCATGTCAAGGGAGGTCACACATAAGGATGTCAAGCTTTGGAAGGTTTACACATTTTAGATATGCAACTCCAAATGAGAAATACTAGTTTTGAATTGTAGCCCACAAGTCCAGGAGTTCCGCTTCCTGGCACAGGATTACAATGTTCTAACTATAATACACAGCTTCAGTGGGGACCCTTTATGCTACACATGATGGAAAGAAATCAGCTGAGACAGATTAAATGAAGGGCATTTGTTAGTTGTAGCTGAAAGCCCGAAGGGAACTGCCGTGAAGTTAGAGTCAGCAATTGGAAAGACATTCTGAGCCGCAGAGTTCTGCCTCTCCCTGGTGCCGAGTGTCACCTAAAGTTAGACCATTCTGGAATACACATCCTCAAGCTACTTCCTCCAGAAAGATAAGAGGACTCATCCAAGAGCATTTGGGGGGAAATTTTTATTTTCCAGAAACCACAGCACAGGTCTCATTAGGTCTTTTTGGTTCCAGGCAGTTTAAAGATCCATCACTGGACAAATCAGAGAGCCAGGAGTTAGATAGTTTCACACCGTAGGACAACCAGAGGTCACCTTGGAGCCAACAGTAGCTCTAATTTTAGCCCATCCCATAGAGCCGAGAAAAGAAGAAAGTGGTCTCCCCACTCACGGATAACAAGAAAAAGAAAATAAGACTGAGGTTAAAACATAAACAAGCCCATGAACATCTAACCGGATCAGCAAGCAGAAGGCAGATTAGGAGACCAGTTTCCTACCATCAGGTTTGTGATGTGTTTAAAAGAACGCTGTGTGTGATACGTACGTGTACACATGTTCATACTCTGTGTGGTGTGTGTAGTACATGTGTATACATGTGCACATAAGCATGCATGTGTAGGCCAGAGGTTGAGATTGGGTATCTTCCTCAATTACTCGCCACCTTATTTGGGGGGACAAATTTGCCGTTGATCCCAGAGTTCGCCTATTGGAGCGTGAGTGGCCAGCCAACCCCGGGGGTCCAGTTGATGCTATCCCATACTCTCCACCTAGCACTGGAGTTGCAGGCACTTGACCCAGTGCTCCACTCTGGACGTGGACACTGAGCATCTAAACTCAAGTCCTCGTGCCTGTGCTGCAAGCACTTGAAGGACTGAGTCGCCCACCTCCTTAGCTGCTCCAAGGAACTTGTATGTGTGTATGTGTGTACCCGTGTGTAAATACATGTATGTGACCATATCTGTGCATGTAGGGGCCACAGGATGGTGTCACATGTCTTCCTCTATCTAGTCTACTTAATATATTGAGACACAGCCTCACTGAATGTATAACTCCCAATTGGACAGAAAGAAAGCCATCAAGACCATGGGCTCCTCCAGTCTCTGCCTCCTAGCAGTAGAATTGTGAGCACACACCACCATGCCCAGCCTTTTATGTGGAGGCTGTGATCTAAACCGGTCTTATGCTTTCACAGCCTGCAGTTTACCCACTGATCCATCTCCCCAGCCCCTCTAGGAACTTTCTTAACTGACTATAGAAAAGTGAAACCAGCTCAAGGCTTGCCCACACTCCTCTAGAATTCTAGTGCACTAGAGAGAACCAAATAGCAGAAAAACTGAGCATGAAGTCTCCGTTTGGCTCTTTAGAAAAAATAAGAACGAAGTGGTCGATTCAGATGTCATACGAGCTGGAGCTGGAATTGCTGGCATTGCTTATGGACTTGCTATGAGGTATTATCAGTCTACTGCATGCCTTAAACCATGCAGCCCTCACAGCAACCCTAGGAAGACCCTGTGTTGCTGTGAGGAAACCCAGAAAGGTTAGCTAGCTTAGCCAGGGTCACACTACTCATAAAGTGGGAAAAGCCAGTAGCTGGCACAGCCATGTACCAGGAGAAAGAAGAGGACTCAAGGGTCCAGGGCTTTAGTTGGAGTCAGGATTTCCTGGAGGTGGCAAGGATCATCTTTTAGGGTCTCATCATTGTTACTTCCCCTAAAGCCTCCTCCAGATTGACTTCCAGAAAGTATGTGCCAGCATACAAGATGAGAATATATATAACAAAAACCAGAAGTCCAGGGGCAGAAGTTAGCAAGGATATCTTCAGCTGTAGGATGTCAGTGCCAACGGGAGATGCAGGACCAATGGAGACAACACAGATGCCTCCGAGAAACCAGAGTAAAAGGTACCAGGTGAAAAAGAAGCCCTGATGGCCTCCAGGGAGAATCTGGGTCACCTGCACCCACCAAGAGGAGCTGGCAGATGCAGAGCTTGCACCCTACAAGCAGAGGACCTGGGGCCAGAGACCATCTTGTCACCTTATCATTGTTAACTGTGCTTTGAGACCTGTCCCTCCAGCCAGTGTGACCTGTCCCTCCAGCCAGTGTGACCTGTCCCTCCAGCCAGTGTGACCTGTCCCTCCAGCCAGTGTGACCTGGAAAAGCCAAGGTTCCACATCATGGGACATGGTTAAAGGGAAAGTATTACATTAGCCGTACGAAAATCCTGGTAATTACCATGATTTCATCTTTTAACTAATCTTCTGTGCTTTTTGCCCAAACGTTGGAAGACAGGGATAGAAATACATTTTTTACAAAAGCCATCAACCCATTAGATGCATTCTCTCACCTTACCAGAAATGTTCTCAATAGAGAAAAGTAGAGACTGCAACCCAAATTCAATGCAGGGTAGACGCACACATTGGAGCCACAAACGCAAAGTCCCACAGCCTCGAGGAGGAGATGAAGCAGTGGGAGGTAGGCAGCTCAGAAATCCCAGGAGGATAATAGAGTTTGAATGAGCAGTCTTCGGAGCTGAAGACCAAATGCTAAGACAATGAGCATTAGGGCTGCACAAAGGAGCCTCCTGCAGGCTCCTTCACAGTGACCTTTGCAGTCTCAACAACTGGTGGGAGAGGTCAAGAATCTCTCCCTCATTGGCATTGCTTCTACCCAGGCCACAGATAACGGCCAGCACATGACACAAGTTAAGTGGCTAGTGGCACTTTTCAAAAATCTGACTTTCCTTCCTTACTAGAAATGAAAAGATAAAGACTCTAAATTGCTTCGTTAGCAGCTCTGAGCAGTAGCCTTGCCTGGAGTTTTTCATTGCTATAATGAAGATCTTGAGTAGGCTTTAAATATTAAAATTCAGATTAACCACCAACTAGATGTAACGATAGCTAAAAACATGTACAGATGTGTTACAAGACTTAATGGCTGTAAAATCTGGGAAGGTGTCACCCGAATTACGGCATTTCTTCAAATCAGAGAATTTCAGGCTCAATTTCCTGCACCTTTACCCCCCATCAGTTCTGGGCTTTTACTGTTAAGTGGTGGTCCCGCGTTTTCAGTGCAAACCTGTTAAAGCTAACGGTCCTTTTCCAAGACACACATTATCCGCACCACTGGCTCCTCTGGACACATTCCGTTTTCATTTTACGCACAGGACTTTGAAGACGAGCTTTTGAGCGATGTGCCCTAAAGCGTACACCTGCTTCACTCAGCTCTGACATCACAGACTGAGTCGACACCACATTCATAGCCAGGAAAAACTAACTGGGCGCGGGGGGGGGGGGGGGAGACGGGAGGAGGTGGGTAGGGATACTGAGAAGCCAGTACAAAGGAAAAGTCCTAGACTGAGTGCTGCCTAGTCTCACAGATATCTCCTGATGCTTCAGGAGATCCATGGTGCTCTCTACTCTGAAGCTCCTCCTCCTGGCAGGTGTTAAAGGAGGGCGGTTTCTGCCTTTGCTTATTCCTCCATTTTATTTTATCCCCTTTCCCTCTCTCTTTCTTGGTTCAGGTTACTGAGCAGAAGGTCTCACACACTCAAATCACGGACTCTACCATGAAGTGGCAACTCCCTAGTCCCAAATGCCAATGATTTGTTCATGAGTGACCTCATGTTCAGTTTTAAGTTAGATACATGAGTGTGTGAATGTTCACATGCCCAACATAACCTCTGGTGGATTTGGGCACTTGCTTGCCCGTAGTGAGTACACATACCCCAAAGTCTGGAGAGATGGGTGAATAAGAGAGTGCTGGCGGGGTTCTCATGAAGGGATCATAACCAGGAAGCTGTGAACAGATATATGATCCTTTTTTTAACTTTTGATGTCCTATTTAATGGTTTTAGCATCAACTGTAACATCAGTGCATATGATGCCTCATAGGAGTAGGATGGTTAGCTGAAACTGCAGAGTGTGTGTGTGTGTGCATGTGCATATGTGTGTATGTGTGTGTATGCATACGTGCTTGTGTGTATATGTGTGTGTGCACACGTGCTTGTGTGTGTGTGCATGTGCATATGTGTGTATGTGTGTATGCATACGTGCTTGTGTGTATATGTGTGTGTGCACACGTGCTTGTGTGTGTGTGCATATGTGCATATGTGTGTATGTGCATACGTGCTTGTGTGTATATGTGTGTGTGCACACGTGCTTGTGTGTGTGTGTGTGTGTGTGTGTGTGTGTGTGTGTGTGTGTGTGTGTGTGTTTGCAATTACTCAGTGCTGGTTCTCTCCTCCCACCGTGTGGATCCTGGAAAGCAAATTCCTCATCAGTCATTGTGACAAGCAGCTATACCTGCTATGCCATTTCCTCCTGACTCCAAAAATGGTGATCATAAGGGCACAAAAATCCATCAATTAATGGTTAGAAGTTAGGTTTTTATCCTTGCCCTATCTTCTCTCTCTTACCACACTGGTAAAAGTTAAATGCCCAAATTACAGATGGTCAGTGTTCAGAGCCGGATGTCTTATAACCTAGGCAAATCACCCAACAAAGTCCAAGGTGCATAGTGACCTCACACAGTGGTCTCATTAGCATCCTTAGGCAAAATCCTTAGGAACAAGGAAAAAAACATTTTTAAAAAAGTTTGCCTTTGGTGAAAATAATAAATGGTGTTACCAATAAATAAGTCAAGTGGGAGTGGGCTGTGTGGTACTGTTGGATGAGTTCTGTGTGCAACTGTGAGCTAGCACACACCCATTTGTTACTTGCTTTCCAGAAAGTGTTCGGCCGCCAGATCTGTTTAAAATTGAGGGAGCTGCACAAGGGCCCGCTGAGAACAACCAGCACCCCACAGTTGTGGCTCCTCCACACCAGGGTTCATTTTCCTGACTTCTGAATACGAAGGTCAAGGTGTGCATTCTGTGAGCGGACTCCATCTCATCTGGGGCTCTGGGCTTCAGGGTTGGCAACCGCTTCAAAGGTTGCTTCTTTGACTTAGCTTGGAATTATGTCTTCTTACAACCGCTTAGATTATCAGAATGCTTCTGCCTTTGGCAGACTCGGTATTATAATTTGGTCAACAGAAGGCTTTCATAATGGAGAATGGGGAATGGCGATTCTAGGGGAATGTCTAGCGGAATGTAGAAAAGTCAGCCCATGAGGCGAGAAAGACTGGAGACTACTACTGCCTCAGACCACTTCGCATCTCCATCTGGGAGACCCCCACCTTTCTAGTCATGTAAAAGACGCTGGCCTATTCCCACACCAGACATTCTGATGTTGGTTATCCAGACAGGACCTGGACAGCAGTATTTTTTGCACCCTCCAGACATTCAAATTAGACAGTCAGTATTGAAACAGTTCATTTCTAATGGAGCTGATTTACATATTCACTGGACATCCTTTCAGCCTACTGTGGGGATTCCAAAAAGTGTTGTGACTGATGGACTCTAACAGTACCTGAGAAACACCCTCAAGTGACCTCCCCATGTGGTCCTAGACCTCCAGGGTTATAAGAGGCTCACAGAAAAAAAGTGATTTTCTCGAAACATCACACAGTTAGAAGTGCAGGCCTGCATCCTCGCTAGTTCTGTAAGACTTGCTCTATTTTCCCTCTATTAAGATAGATCTTTAGAAGGATTCTGTTGTCTTTATTCAGACTGTGTGCTGCATCCCTGTTCCTCTCGCTCATCTTGAAAGCAAAAGCATCACGATCCTTCCCTGGAGGCTTTTTAGATGAAAGTGACGGCACCTACTGACACAATAAAAAATCATTTTGTGTTAAAAATAATGATAAGAAGAAGTTAATTCCTGCAAACCTTTTAATAATAACAGAGAATTAGCCACATTCCTCACAAGATCAGCCTTTCACGCTACTAAACTTCTGTGAAGGAGTATCTTGAGAAGCAGTTGTTACAAGAGGGTCTTAAGTCCTTTGCTTGTATCTTCAGCGAACAGACCGGCAGAGCTTGACCGGACCCTCAGACTGGACGCGGTGTCACAGACTCCATCAAATGACCTCACGGAAGTCAGGGCTGTTGTGGGGCGCAAAGCGATATAGTGGCTGTAGAAGGTGTCTGTCGTCACCTCTGACGCCCTTTAGAACGAGACTGGAAAAAAAGACGTCAAAGGCACACCAGCAGGCAACAATGACTTTATCAGAGGCAGGGTTGATAATCAGCTTAGAGAGGAAAAATCCTTTTTGGCCTCACAGTTTCAGGGGTTTAGCCTATGGCCAGGTAGCCCCACTGTCTTTGGACTTGTGAAAGCACGGTGCATTGGACAGAGCATTCGGACAAGGGAAACCTGTTTATCTCATGGGAGCGAGGAATCAGAGAGAGAAGAGGAGGTCGAGTCTTGATACCCCATTCCAGAGCACGCCCCAAATGACCCTAACTCCCTCCCACTAGGTCTTACATTTTAAACAGCAGGCCACACATTTTTGGGAAACACAGGAGCTGTAAACTACACAAACGGTTGAACAAGGAACTGCAATTCCCGCCCCCTTCATGAAGGTTTTATAATATTATGAATTTATCATTTAAAAACCATTTCTAAGCCCACTTCTTAAACTGTGGATCACTGCCCAATGGGGGCCATCATGAGACACCTGGAAACAGCAGTTTCTGAATGCACAATTATTAAAATGAATGAAAATAATGTGTAGTGAACCCGAGGCGCTCCTGGCAAGCCTGGCCCGCGATGCATCATGGGACCTTACTCCAGCGTCCGTTCTGAACACACGGCAGGCTCACCCTGCACTCTCCATGCCAGTACACAATGTCAATGGACGCTGCCTGGAACGCTGGCTCAGATTCAAGACCATCGTGTGTGCATATGAAGTCAGTGGCTCTATGGAAACACAGTGTTCTAATTATGGTAAACAAAGGCTTTCAATATTTTCCTAACATCTTTCTTCAGCATGTAAGTATCAAATTAGACTATCTTTGAATTGTGTTACTAGGATGTTTGCTTTTTAAACATTCACGTTTGAGTGGCAGACTTGAACTCCATCAGAAATACTTAAGGGTATTTTTTATTTTTTATTTTTTATTTATTTATTTATTTTGTTTTTCGAGACAGGGTTTCTCTGTAGCTTTTGGAGCCTGTCCTGAAACTAGCTCTTGTAGACCAGGCTGGCCTCGAAGTCACAGAGATCTGCCTGCCTCGAGATCTGCCTGCCTCTGCTTCCCGAGTGCTGGGATTAAAGGCATGTGCCACCACCGTCTGGCTTTTTAAGTGTATCTTGGTTTGAGATTAAGACAGAATTTTCATGTTTCTGATTTGGCTCTAAACTTACTTCTGCTACTTTATACTATATATTTATTTAAGCATGGGTGACCAGAAAACCAAAATATCAAATACAGATCAACCTGGAAAATGATGAAGATGACCTTTGTCCGGCGGTTTCTGTATTCAGCCAAGTTTCCTGTTATGTAAAAATAAATAAGCACCATCTCACTAATACGCAGACTTTCAAAAATCTTTAATGAGAGTTAAAATTACATATGCAATAAATAATTGTTTTAAAAATGGATTTTTATGATTTGTTCTCAGCAAATGTTTTATATTTGATTTATGTATGTATCATATATACTTAGATGCTTGAAGACACCTAAAAATCTCTGGGACAAAAAGCATCATAAGCAGAAAGCAGTTCGGAAACTCCGTCTGTAACATATGTGCTGAAGTTGAGTCTATTCCACATACTCGGACCAAAGTTAAATCTTCCAGATAATTCTTTTTAGAAAGTAAATTAATATATGAGTGGGATTGTGGTTTCAAAGGGCAGGGGTGGGGCTAGGTGTAGAAGCAGGAAGATGCAGATCAAAGGGAAGAAAGATGGTCCTGTGTGGGGAAGTCAGAGAGCCCATTTCCAGCCTGGCTACTGTGGGGAGCAATAATCTGCCTTGAACTGACACCTACTGAGAAAGCAGATTCTACATGCTCTTACCAGAAAAGAAAAAAAAGTTTTCATGAATGATTGGCTATGTTAATTTGCTCAACTATAGATGATCACCTTAATAAATATATCTATCTTAAACTATGGTTCCAGGCAAGGTGGCACATTTCTGTATTATAAGCAGGTAGAAGACTGAGGCAGGAGAATTGCTTTGGCTTTTAGGCCAGCCTGGGCTACACAGTAAGTTTCAAGACCGCCTGGGCCGAGAGCAAGAGTGATCTCAGAAAACCAAAATAAATCATTTGTCACCATGAGCTTGGCGAAGGGTCACATTACTGCAGTCTTCAGTGTCAAGTGTCAAATAGTAAGGGCCAGCCTGGACTACCCAAGGAGACATTTTCTCAACAAACTAAATAAATAAATAGTTGTCTTCCAAATAGTACATAACAATTATTTATTAAAAATGGTAACAATTAAAAATTGCAGAGATCATTAAATTTTATTTTATCAATTAAAGACTTTTTGCATGACAGGTGGTTGGTTATTAAATCACATCAAACATGTAAAATCAATCAAGAAGTCAATATTACATAAATCATTACATTTATAGAGATATCTAAAGTATATAAAAGTATGCAATAATAGAAAAAAATGCTTTGAACAACAGTGAAGTTATAGGAAAATGCCCATAACATAATGGGTAAAAAGTCACCACACTCAATGATACAAATACACAAAAATGTCAGTTTGATTTTTCAAACATGTGTCTGAACTCCACATGTTCCTTGACTTCCTGTGTGGTTAGCTCTCTGTAAACCCACCAAAAACTGAAAGTTGGGAAGGAGAAACTTGAGCTCACAAATCAAGCCTTGCAAACATCAGCAGTCAGCAACAGTCCACTGTAGGCTGCCTCCCCTTCTTGATTCCTGAGTTGCTGAGGACCTAGGCTTGCCACTGCCAGCATCACTAGACAAGTCCCTAGGACATAGCCAAAGCCTGAGATGAGAGCAAAATGCAAAAAACGAAGTCCAGTCTCTACTGAATGCTCGTCATAGTGTACCACACTAAAGCGGGAGGAAATGGTGCACTGAATCAGTTATCAGGGACCCTGTGTATTTGTATAAAAAAAATGCCTTTAATTGTTTCACTCTGGGTCAATTATTATTAATTTCTTCTCATACTTTCTATCTTCCATTTTTTCTGCACTAAGCATGTACCTCTAAAATAATCCCCAAATAAACTATAATATTTTTCTAAAATACAAAGCATAATACTTACAATACCGTGCACATGAATTGCTGTTATTACTAGCCATACAGCAAGGCTGCATTAACACTCTGGCTTGCCATTTTCCCACATTACACTGTTTCTAAACTGCATTCACTTAGAAAAGTTAAAGAAAACTCTCTGTGTTTAAATCACTTTATAAAGTTAGCCTTTCTTTATTGCTTAAAGCTCATAGAACTAACCGCATTCTAAGTTGAAGGTCTTCTGGTTGCTATGACAATTGACTTTGTATCTCTGCTACCCTGCGATCCCATCACTTGAGCATCTGACAGCATCTTATTTGAGTTGTTTGTGTAATGATGCAGAGAATCTTTGAACACTCTTGCCTTTATGTGATATTCTCTAGTAAATAACTAGTCCTTTCACAGTGTGCCATTTGAAGGAAGTTCAGAGGGGAGAAGACAAATAATTAATAAGAAAGAACAAGAGAATCACCAGACCCAAGTAGTTCTGAGTACAGACTCGTGGGCTAATGCAGAGTTGGTAATAGAATCTGAGTATCAAAATCGGAGTGTATGTTAGTTAGGAAACAGGCCTGTATTTGACTTTTTAATATGATATATATTTTTATATAAAATGATACTTCTATCCCGCCATTCTTAGTCCCCTCTATTAACTGAATAATTAAAGTGCTCTCATGCTGCATAAGGCCTTGTTACCTACAAAATGGAAGACACAGAGAAGCGCACAATACCCCCCTTCCAGAAGGAGCTAACACTGGGTGTAGAGTCGGAGACTCCTTTTTTCAGGCACCCAGTGTATACCGAGGTGGCTGCATATCATTTAAAATATTATGAGGATGGGTGTGATGCATTATTTTTCAAGGCAATGCTTGGAGAAAAGAATGCACCTTCTGGCTTTCATGTGCTATCTGCCACAGACTAAGAGATTCAGAGCCGAAGAGAAGCCAGAGCAATCCACAATGCAAGGAGCCATGAAGGGTCCTATGCTGGGGACGTTTCTTTAACATGCTTCACTCTGGAGGATTCTTAGATATTCTCACTTTGGAGGTGGAGCTTTATTCCCAACTTCTTGGATATGAGCTGGACGCGGTGAGTGGCTTCTAACCCACAGGATTCAGAACGACAGCACATGTCTCCAGGGGTAGGAGGGACAGGTCATGCCACACAGGCCCACCTGCTGCCTCTCAGACCTCCCTCCTCTAGGGAGAAGTCGGCTTTGTCTCATATGAGAAGATGCAGTGTCATCTAGAGGGGCACTGCTAACCCAGCCAAGAATTCGTGTGACCCTTCATCATGAGCAACTCGGACAACAATCTCGTAAAGAAACAGAACCACTTATTTAACCTGCTCTCAAATACCTATGGAAATAGTGATTATTTTTGTAAGCCAGGAAGTTGAGATGTTAATGCAGCAATAGATAACTATTTGATGAAATAAGTAGAAATAGACTGAAATAGATAAAACAAATGAAGATTTTGGATTAACATCTGGAGAAGAGCCTCTGGCCGCCCAGTGGCACCAAATTGAATTTCCATGTGCAATCACTGAAGGCTGGACATCTGTCAGATGTGCTAACATAACCTATGTAGTTCCAGGAGGTAGTAAACATTCATATTCAACATCCCATTTACCACGTGGTTGGCACATTTAAGTACTCAATAAGCATGCGCTGAAGGAATAAATGACTGTAGCTATATGAAAACATCCCCGACAGGCCCTAGAAGAGGCAAAGCCAGAAACAGACATGAACGGATGACAGCAGTTCAGCCTGTCACAGCACACATAGACAGCAGTGGTCACATGAGCTGGTAAAAGCCTGGAAGAGTCCCAGGCCATGGTGATCACACAACTATACCCTACAGCACAGTATGTCTTAGCTGAGTTCTTATGACTTCAGTGAACACCTAAGAAAACACCCGACTAACCTGTTGAAGGTGTCCATCCATGACTGTGGCTCCACAGCCTTGGAGCCTTTGTGAACCATCATGCTACAGAAGACAGGTAGAACAAACATCGCGGCCACCACACAAAAGAAAGGAATGAACTAGATGCCCACCATCTCCTTCCAGGACACTCTCCCAGTAACCCAAAGAGCGCCCAGAAGGCCCTATCGTCTCCCATTTGTGCCACAGGCTAGCAAGCAAGCCTTTAATGCATGAACTTTAAGGAACATTCTGGTTCCAGCACAGCACAGTATCTATGCATCTCTGGTGGCATAGCACAGCAAGTATATGCAGCACACAGTACTCGATAATGAGAATAAACAGCTCTGCTGCTGGGCTGTGGGCTTGCTAACTGTAATCCCCCTGCAGCACTTGCTTGCCTGGCATGCTGATCACTTCTCTGGATTGTGTAATGTTTCATTCAACGGTGATTCAAACAATGATGGTGTGTATCCAGTGATCTAGAGGCAGAACTCAGAGGAGACAGCACACATTCTCATCAGCGAAAGAAGAAAGTTTTTCATGGAACTGATAACGTTGTAACTGTGCCAACTGTGCCATGGAATGGAGAACTCTGAAAGACAGAATTAATGAAGAGCACTCCAGGCAGAAGTCACATCACAAGAACAAGAAATTGAGGGAAAAAAATAGTAAAGTTGACGCTAAGGTAACTTGATTGCAACAGTAATATGGAGGATGAGGAAGTCCATGCTGGAAACAAAGCCAGGGATCAGAGGTGAGTGACTCTAAATAGAAAGATGCTGTCTTTTAATTCTCAGTCATTGATGAAAGTGTCATGCATACAGCTACACCTGGCCTCCCTGTGTAGGCATCCAAGGATGGAAAACCCTAGAAGACTCCAGCATAAGCTCTGAGAGGTCGCAAGTTCTCTTGTCCCACAAAAGAAAGCCAAGTAGAGGAAACACAGGAATAATTGGGCCCTGGGATATTTTGGTTCCCGGAGTCACTGATGGCTTTGTGTTGGGCAGTTCATGCTATTCCACTTCCTGAGTAGAAGGGGATTTCCTCCACACAAAGTTAAACTGGGAGACCCAGGGACTCTCTCCTTAGCACTGTGTTCTGACTGAGCTACCCAGGTCTCCTGAAAGAGCACGCCTCCCCTTGTGCAAGTCTGAAGGAAAACAGATGAGGATCAAGCACCCACCCTTGCTCAGTGTTCAGGCCCAAATTATGAGTTGTTCCTTTGAAGCAGAGTGTGCTACACAGGGAATAGAAAATGGGGAAGTGGAATATCTCAGGATCCTAGAATTTGGTCCTAAATGAACAGAGATGGTCTGTTCTCCTCAAACCAACAAATTATTTGGCACAGGAAACGGAAGCGCAACAGGTGACATGGAGAAAACAACCCAGAGTTCAAAAGAATCCTCACATCTCTTCAAACGTCTTTCAGCGAAGTCATTTGCCTTCTCTCCCCTGGGCTGCCTTCTGTCTAGTCTCTCGCTGACCCCTGTGGCCATCTCCCAGGCCGAAGCTCCCCAAAAGACACAATCCTCCCATAAGAGCGACCCATTCCATCTTCCTTCCCGTTCTGTTTCTGTTAGAACGACGTCCTGACTGTGCCCCTGTCGTGTCACTTTGGCGGCAGAAGCCACACCACGCCACACTCTCAGATCATCCACAGCGCTCCAAAGATGAGAAGCTTGCTGGTACACTTCAGCTGGCTTCATTAAAAACAACTCTAGGCGCTACAAAGAGTGTGTTATTAATATGCATGTGTGGTATCTCAGAGGCAGAGCTGCCTTCAAGGTGTCTTTTCAGCAGGACAGCATTTTCCCATGTGAGGTGGGGAGCAACAGTGAATCGTATGTGCGGGAGGGAAAAGCCCATGGGCTGTGTACAGTGCTCATTCCCTTTGTGTCTCACTTCCCTCCTCCGTCCCCTCCCACCCACTTTATTAATGGTTTCTGCAATTACTGGTAACAGTGCCTTGCCAGCAAAGAAAAATCAGTGACTGTCTGACAGATTGTTGGGAGGAGGGGCAAGAGAGGGCGCCTGTGAAGAGGGGTGAGGGGGTGGTTAATACAAAATGGAGTTTCTAAAGGCAGTGGACTCTAGGGTGTATAGAGGTCAGAAATCAGACTGGATAGATTTTCTATGCCCTGTCACCTGATGTCTTAAAAATAGAAAGGGGGGGTCTCAGAAGAGAAAGGTAACCCTAGAGCACACTACACATTAGCTAATAATGTTTCTCAAGAGATCCCACAGAGGCAGACCCAGGAGGACCCAGAAAACTAGGTGTATTTCTATGTTCATTAGAGGGTAAAAGAGATACATTTTATATGGTTCAAATACCAAGTGAATGTATTTTATATGGTTCAGAAGCCCAATGAATACATTTGGTCTTTCTTGCTTTTTAGTTATTGCTCAGAGCATAAGGATGGGATTCATATTCTGGCCAGAATAGACAGGGTGCCTTTGAAGGAAGCATCACCTCATCCCATCAAACAGGTAAGCAAAAAATAAACGGTTCTCAGGAGAATGTTTGGGACCAGTAGATCTGATAATGGAAAAGTTCGTCCAGCTAAAGGCATTTGGGTTCTCACTCAATTGATAGAATAAAATTTTTATATGCAGCTTAGATCAGGCCAAAATCATTTCGCCTATAAGAAGAGCCATATTGCTCTTGACACCAGAAGATTGAGAGTCTTTATGGGAATATTTTTATTTATTTGCATTCTGTAAACTCACAAACCTCGTGTGTGTGGTGGACTTCATGGTTTGAGGTTTTGAAATGAGTTGACAGGGTACTGTGGGGTGGAAGGGAAACTACTCTGCTCGAGGCGGGCAACCTCCACTGCCATGGACAGGGGCTGCGTTTGTGGCAGATCTTACTATATTTAAGCAAAATCAGTGATAAAGAGAACCACAACATGAATAGTTTTTCAAGATACTGTTCTTAAAGATTTGGGATATATGTGAATATGCATACTGATTTGAGATGGACTCATGAAGTTTTGTGAAATTAAAGAAACCATAATTAAGTGCCCAGCGGGATTTTAATGGCTGCTCAAACTCTTCATTTTATTTCTTGGTGAACTATAAAAGAGGACTCAGATGGACAGACCACACACTGGATGCTTCTCTGGTTGTTGTGTCCCAACACCTGACAAACCACCCCTCAAGGAAGGAAGAGACAATCCCACCTCACAGCTAGAGGCTGCGGCCCACCATGGCAGGAAACAATACGAGCATGCGGTGATGGTTAACACCACAGATAGCAGATGTGCCCACCAGTCCCGTCAGCGATGGTTAACACCACAGATCGCAGATGTGCCCACCAGTCTGGTCAGCGATGGTTAACACCAGAGATAGCAGATGCTCCCACCAGTCTAGTCAGTGATGGTTAACACCACAGATAGCAGATGTGCCCACCAGTCTAGTCAGTGATGGTTAACACCACAGATAGCAGATGTGCCCACCAGTCCCGTCAGCGATGGTTAACACCACAGATCGCAGATGTGCCCACCAGTCCCGTCAGCAATGGTTAACACCACAGATAATGTGTGTCACTCTCCCCCATACAATGAACCTCCCGCACACACACATACACACAGAGAGAGTCCCTTCAGCAGAGCTGTTACTTTCACCACTTTCTTTGTGGGGAAGAACTGGATTTATGTCTGCATGATAAATGTTCTCCATGAGACACAGTCACACACACATAGATATACATATACTATACAGTTATATATACTATATGTATAAATATGGTATGGTATGTATACTGTAAATATACTATGTTGCATGGGCATGCAGAATCACACAGGGAAGAATTAGGATTATTTCCAAGCCTTCTGTGCTACTCTTTGTATTTGACTTCGTCAGAAACATTCATCTAACTCTGAGAGTCTGTTGATCTAATCCTATGAGTCTCTGATAAACTTGGGACATCAAGTTTTTCACAGCAGATACTGAGTTGAGCTCGAGAGTGAATGAGATACAGCCCCACTCGCTAGTGAAGGACCACAGATGGACGCAGGTGAGGGGAATTAGAATTCCACAGGGAAGGAGAGACTATTGTCTGCTAACGGGGGGGGGGGGGCACTTTATCCTGAGAAAGGGATAGTCATGGTTCTTAAAATGCAAGATACAACTCAAGCCCTAACCTATGTGTTTTGACCACAGAGAGGCTTTGTCCCATAAGCCCTTTTCCTCCCCTGACCTTGGTATTTGGAAACTAAATGTTTCCAATGGCCTGACAGAAACACTTTCTTCCTCAGCACCTGGTTCTCTCCACAAATACTAAGGTCACTGTGTCCCAGCTAAGATGCACAGCTGTGCCCTCCCTAAAGAGAACAGCCCTCCCCCCCCCGTCACAACCTAGGGCCAGCTGCTTCCTCAGGGTTGTCCATAGCAAAGCTGCTCTTGATGCAAGAGCATGCCTGCTTCCTCCCTGAGCCACTCGGGTTCTGGTCCTTGTACCTGAACTCTAGCCTCTGGAATTACCCACAGTACTCATCAAGGACTGCCAAGGTGACACCCACTTGCCCCTCCTCCTCTAGGAACGCCCCTTCAGAGGAGGAAAACTCACAAGGGGCAACAGCGAACAGAAACACTAAACATTCTGCTGAAACCTAGAGAGGGAGAGAGTCCACCTTTGAAGAAAATGCTTTGTAGGAAAAAGAAAGATGGCACTGGAAATAGGATTTGTAAAAGGTCCTTCCTGACCCCATCTGCATCTACAGGGGAAGATTCTGCAGGCCTCACCCCCAAAGCCCATGAGTCTTCCACTAAATCAGAAATCAGACGCAGGAAGATCAATTAAAAGAGACTCAAGGAAATTTGGTTACTGTTTCCAAAAATTTAAAATCTTTTGCTTTTCAAACTCATTCACCCTTCCTCTTGCACATGGTCACACATCCTACACATCTTCTATTGACCTCCCCCTCTCTCTTTCTCTCTCTCTCTCTCTCTCTCTCTCTCTCTCTCTCTCTCTCTCTCTCTCTCTCTCTCTCTTTCTCTCTCTCTCTCTCTCATCTTACACCCTCCTGCAACCCGTCTGGATACCTGCCACCACTGAGCAGAAAGTTATGCTTTAACAAAAGGGCGGAACATACAGAACACACGGTACTTTGTATTGTCTCTGCTCCTATGAATTTGTCTTCTGGTAAATTACAGGGAAAATACCAGCAGCTCTGCTCAGTGTCAGCACATCACCTGGAAAACGTGCCAAGTGTTATTTATACATAAACCTTCTACCAGTAATGGACAATGAATGCCTTGCTAAAGGAGCCAAGAGGAACGATCATTAAGTAGATTGACAGAGTAGCTGCAAAGAAGCGACAAGGAATCAGTTACAGATGCACCTGGCACCCAGGGCCCAAGTATGACCCATAGAACCCACACGGCCAAGTGACACCCACACAAGCAGCCTGCCAACACACAGCACTGAACTAGATCCGAGGATGGTATTTGTTACAGAGGAGAGAGTGATGTCTATAGTTTCATCTTACCTCAAATCACATTGTCTTCAAACTTATGTAAGAGGACTCAAAAGTAAATCCTGAAAACTGTGGTAGGTGCTTTTAAAAAAAAAAATCCCATGTACCTCATTTGCATATCAGTCATCATGGACAAAAATAACAACATTAATTCCCCGAGGGACAAAAGTGACAACTGAAAACACTCATCCAGATGTCATCAGGGCTCTGAAGAACCCAGAGAAAAAGTTAAGCACAAAATGCTGAGCTTCGGAATTTCTGCTAAAAGAACCAGTGGGGACTCCTGATCCAACTTCTCCACTGTTCACTCTCTTTTCTTCCTTTTTTGTATTATCAGTTCTAAAAAAAAAAAAGTGTTTCCAATACTTTCTGGACCTGAATTTAACAGATTATCACAAATATATGCTGCAGAATTCAAACACACTTCATGGAACTAGAAATTATTTAAAAATGTTTGGGCTGGGGAAAGGGCTCAGCACGTGTCTTGCTTTCTGTTCCTGATGCTGTGATTAAGAAAAAAATCCTGACAAAAGCAAGGAAGAAAGGGTATTTTTGTTTTTATTGGTTTTGGTTTTTATTTTTAATATTTATTTTTAAAATGATTTATGTGTTTTTATTTTAAGTGCATTTATATTTTGCCAACATATATGTCTGTATGTCAAATCCACTGCAAGTGGAGTTACAGGCAATTGTAACCCAGGTCTTCTGGAAAAGCAACCAGTGCTCTTAATCTCTGAGCAATCTCTCCAGACCCAAAAGGCTTTATTTTGGCTCACGGGTCAAGAGTACAGTTCATCAGGATGAGCAGCCAAGGCAGCAAGCGTCTAAAGCAGCTGGTCACGTTATACCCACAATCAGCACAGAGAGTAATGAACACTGATGCTACTAAGTAAGGTCTTATTCTTTGGTTATACAGTCAGGGAAGGGTACCACCCACAGGGAGCCAGTCTTCCCACGCCACTGAATGAAATCAGCATCATCTTCCATAGGCATCATTGGACGCCCACTTCCCAGGAGGTTCTACAGTCTGTCAAACTGACAACTCTAAGTATCATGGCTTCCTCACTCATGTACACTGCCACCTACACACACATCAAACATGTACACATACTTATTTAAATGCAAACACACATGTGCACATGTATCACAGAAATGCAAAGCAAAGATGTTCTTATTTCGTGGGAAAGGGCTGTACTCTGAGCTTGGCAAGAAAAGAAGTTCAAAGAGAAACCTATTAAAGGAGAGTCCATTCAAGGACTCACTTGCAGCTATCACAATGTTTCACCATATTGAAAACACATAGCATAGTTGCTCACGGAGAAGATTAAAGAGGTGAGAGTTCTGAGCCTTGGACACAAAGGAACCGCTGGAAGTGGCAGGCACCTGATTGTCCCATGGCACAGATGTTACTCATTTCATCATTGAAGGACATGGTGCTTTCACAAGCACAGTGCAAACTGACCCCTCTCAGGAAGAGAATTCCCTGAGCAGAGAAGGTATTGGCATGTACTAGACCATTTAAATCAGGGAATCTCCTAAAAGCAGTCAAGATTTCTGTTAAGACTAATGAGAGGATGAGAGATATAACTGAAGGTTTTCCTCTGTCCCGCTGGTTCCCCGGACCAGTTTCTTCCCTGCTAGTGGGTCCCCACAGCCACTTATGAAATAACCACTCAGAGATTCAATATCAATTACAATCATTTAGCCAATAGCTCAGGCTTCTTACTGGCTAGCTCATTTCTACAAATTTGTATCACCACATGGTTGTGGCTTACCCGTAATGCCCTGGCAATTACTCCTTCAGCAGTTACATGGTGTATCCTTTACTCTACTTTCCTCCTTCACTCCACATCTTCATTTGGATTTCCCACCTAGCTGTATTCTGCTTGGCCATTGGACAAAACACCTTTATTCATCACCCAATAAAAGCAATGCATATTCACATCATACAGAATGACAAGGATATCCCACATCAAAGAGAAGCAATGTTGTGGCTTGAGAAACCTCTTCAAAAGATGGGCACTGCATTGAATCTGTAGATTGCTTTTGGTAAGATTGCTATTTTTACAGTGTTAATTCTATCTACCCGAAAGCATGGTAGATCTTTGAATTTTCTGGTGTCTTCTTCAATTTCTTTCTTCAACGTTTTAAAGTTCTTGCCGTACAAGTCTTCCACTTGTTTGGTTAGCGTTACCCCAAGGTATTTTATGCTATTTGTGACTACTGCTTCACAGCCACTCGTTCTTGACATAAGGTCTGCCTCCCACCACTCACACAACAGGTCCTCAGTGACGTCCATGCTGCAGACAAGCCAAGGACTTCCACTTCTCCCTTACTGACAACACACTGACACTCTTGTGATGATGACACAAGAGTCATCATCCTTGAAAAAAGGATGAAAAGCCTCCTGTTCTCCTTGAAAAGCCCTTTCTGTTCCTCCCAATGAGGAGATCCTCTAACTCCTTAAGGCTAGGTTTTCCTCTTTTCTTAGCTTTAGATTCTTTCCTCTAAACAGAATTTTCTCCTTATCTTCCCATATTATTTTCTTGCCCTCATCTTTTTTAAAAAAATAGTTTTAATTTATTTTATGTTTATGATTATGGATATTTTCCGTGAATGTATGTGTGTGTAGCCTGTGCCTATTTGGTGCATGTGGAGATCAGAAGTCCTCTGGGACAGGAGTTATAGAGGGTGGTAAACCACCACGTGGGTGCTAGGACCCAAACCTGGGTCCTTTATAAGGCCCAGTAACAAGTTCTCCTAACGAATGAGCCATCTCTCCAAACCCTCACCCATAAATCTTAATGTTTTATTGAAATTATTTACTCTGGGGACAGGCATGGTGGCCTTTAATCATAACACAGTGTGATCTTTGAGTTCAAGCCCAGCCTGGTCTACAAAGCAAATTCCCGTTCAACAAAGAAACCCTGTCTCAATAAATAATAAACAAACAAACATTAGTTACTCCCTGCCCTCTGTCCTCAGCAGCAGAGCTGTTTTTCAGTAGCTGCTGTGTGTCCGCACCTGGACATCCCTCTGATCTTGGTACCCTAACAATCCACTAGCTCATCCTGCCTCTGTCTTGGGTCAATTCCCTCTAAGGTTTCCTCAACTAGAAACAAAATTTAATCAAATTATGAACAAGTTGCCAAATTTGAACTCATCCCTTCCTCTCACTGGAAAGTTTTTCTTGACACTGGGCATGTCCACGGTAAGAATGCAGAAAGCCCTGGGTTTGGTTGACAGCACTGCAGAAACTGGGCATGGTAACACACGCCTTGATGCCAGCACTTATAAAACAGACGCCTTGGGATCTTGAGATGTTCAAAGTCATTCTGCGCTACATAACAAGTTTAAGCCAGGCCTGAGCTGCTACATAAGACCTTGTTTCCAAAAGGAAGTATTTTCTTAACTTCTCTCTGCTTGATTTTTCTCCATTGCAACCCACGGATCTCCAGTACAGTAGTTAAAACACAGATGAGCCCAACAGGGGCCAAGCCCTACCCACCTCCAACTCAGGGCTTCCTTACCTCCCAGTTTCCTGCCACTCCACGCTGGCACTGATAGTCTGCCCAACGCTCTCACTGTTCCCTAAAGCCTCGCTCCTGGTTCCCACCTCTTTGGCTTACCTCCATTATGTTCTTTTATTCCCATCATCCCCTGCTGCATGGCACCTCACACCCGCTTGTCCAGGCCTCTTTCCTAAATACTACCTGACAAGAAACTTTTTCTAAATCCAACCAATCTTAGCCTCTTGAATGTTCTCAGAGACTCTTGCCAGAGGTTCTTAACCTTGGCTACACACTGAGTCACCCGGAAAGCTTTTCTAAAACCCCAATGCCTGGTCTTTATCCCAGACCAATTAAATCGGAACCCCGGGGGAGAAGTCCAGCGCTGGCGTTTTTCATAGCTCTCCAGGTGATTCCAATCTCCAGTCAGGGTCGATAACCGCCGCCCGCCGCCATTTATCACTTTCTCCCTTTTGGTTGTAATTACACTATATTTGTCTTATTCCCAGGACTAAATTCGAAACTCCTCGAGGGCAAAGACCGTCTACCACATCTGCTTATCCCCTGCAGTTCCTAGGGACTCAGAGTTGCAATAAATATTGTCGAATTGAATTTGAAACTTGAAATTAACCATAAACTTCAATTTTAGAGCTTGCATATAATTTTATAAAAAGGAATCGAATTAGTAGAGGACTAATCTGAGTCTTTTTTTAAAAGTAAGATTCCATATTCTATTACCAAAAATATTCTGATATGCCTTTGAAGTCAAGCAAGCTCTGGTTAAAAACCCTTAACCTGCAGGGCAGTGTGTGGCTGATGCCTTCCTTGGCTTTTACGCCTTCAGTTTTGAACTCTGCACAAATGCAATAAATATTCTATTTTCATTGGAGAACCCACTGCAAAATGTGGCTGGGTGTGTGCTCATTTCTAACTAAAATAAACAACAGCAACCGGGGTGGTGCACAGCGATCCGGTTCTCGGCGCTGATGCAAAAGGTACCTCGAGGGAAAAAAAAAAAAAAAAAAAAAAACCACAGTGTGAACTTAGCCCCGAGCACCTGACCTCCTTTCCAGAGCTGGGGGAGAAAAGAAAGAAAAGAAAAAGAAATGAAAAATGAGACAAGGAAGATTCGCCAGCCCTTTGTACGGCTACAGTTGCTAGGGAAACTGCTTTCTTATCCTCAACCTGTCCGGCGCAGCCCGTTTCGGGCATTCTTCTGGTCTTTTTGAAAATAAGGATATCAAAGAGTGAAGAGATGATAGAGAATAAAAGTCAAGGTTGCAGTGGTCCAACCGGAGCCCCGCGCTGCTTCACCCTTCTATGCTGTTGCTTTCTGAGTCACCTAGAATATTTGCCACCTGGCAAACCCCCCTGGAACTAAAATCTTAGAATTAGCCAATAGGGTAAACAAAACAATAGGAGGCCTATTTGACATGCAGCGGTGGCTAAAAAGCTGCTTCCTCACCCCAACTTGCTCTCTTCTCTCCTGCTGGGAAAGGAGGAGGCAACCATAACCCAGCAGGGGAGCCGCCTCAGCCCTGGCTCGCCCCACATCTCAGGAGAAAGTGCTCCAAGTTTTTTCAGCACGGTGGCTGCAACCTGGGGTTGCTGCAGCTCCGGTGAACCCAAACTGCTCTGTGCAAGGTGGAAGGGAGCAGCTAAAGAATGTTGGTCTCCAAGGCAAGCATTGGGCTGGTCACAGGAAACAGGGATGTCAAAGGTAAGGAGACCCAACTCAATCTCATCCTCGGAGCTCACTAGGGGCATGAAAAAAAAACGCAGCCCCAGCAACAACCGGGTTCCTCCATCGTCCCTGGAGGAAGCATTTTGCTCGGCCAATGCTGACACTGGCATTGATTTGGCAAAGTGACTTGACTGAAAGTGTTACTGTGATTCTCGTGAGGAAATGATAACACTGCCCTTCCTCACTTTCCCACTAATTAACTTATTCATTGCCTTCAGTGCAAACAGCCTAGTTCCCTCACCAATTCTAATGAAATGCAGCAACGAGAAGTTCTCTCTACAAGAACACTCAGCCCATATGACAGTACCACATGTATTAAGGAGGGTAAATTAGGATCCTTGGGAAATAAGGGAGAAGAAGTTTCCACAGTACAAGTTGGCTTTTACAGTATGGAGCTGTACTGCATGCTAGGCCAGTGCCCTACCATTGTAACACAGACACACACACACACACACACACACACACACACACACACACCCCTAAACCCAACCACAGGCATTCTTTGAACAAAGAATTACATAAATATTCTTAAGTTAAAAACAAAATTAAACACTACTTTCCTTGACAAAAATGTGCAAATTGAAATATGCATGTCACTTTTGGACACTTTTGGACACATTGGCTGACTTTTGTCAGACTAATACAGAGTCTATATAACATTAAAAATATATTGTTATCTGCTTAGAAATTCTAGTAAGACAAGTATAAATATTATATTCTGCAGCAACACATCTCTTTAAATTGTGTGTGTGTGTGTGTGTGTGTGTGTGTGTGTGTGTGTGTATGGTGCATGAACGTGTTCATGTGTGTGTGCAGGTGCACCCATACAGACAGGTGTCGAAGCCAATGGTCTGACATTAGAACACTTTCTTCAATCACTTCACCTTACTTCCAGAAAGATTTATTTTGCTGTTATTGTGTGTAAGGGATTACATGCACATGAGTATAGGTGTCACCAAAGGTCAAAGACAGTTCCCCCTGGACTTGGAGTCACACGCAGTTGGCAGCTGCCCAGTGTAGGTGATGGGCACAGACTCAAGTCCTTTCATGCTCTTAACCTCTGAGCCATCTCTCTAGCCCTCCCATCTTACTTATGAGCCAGAGTCTCTCATTGATACAGTGTACAGAAACTGACTAGACTAGCTAGTCAGTGAGCCTCAGGGACCTGCTGTCTCCACCTCCAGCCCTGGAGTCACAGGCAGGATCACCACACTCAGCCTCTTACACAGGCTATGGACAGAAATGTGGGTCTTTATACGGTACACAAGGCATTTACCCCCTGAGCCACCTCCCCAGCCACACATATGCTTTTGAGTTCTTATTTTATTTCCTTTCTTCTTTCTCTGTGCGTGTTTGGTTTGCTGCATTAAGAATCTAATCCAGAGCCTTGCACATACTAGGTAAGCGTGCTAGCACGGAGCTACACTTCCAGCACTTTGCATGCACTGTGATTTTTAATTTTGTTATGTTTGCTTTGATAGAGGACCTCCCTATGCTGCTCCTTCTGGCCTTGGTCCCCCTGCCCACACTTCCTGTGTGCAGTCACTATAGGTATATGCCACCATGCCCAGACACAGAATTTTAAAACATGGTAGTATTGTGTTGTATGATGGCTTATTATTCAGACGCTTAAAGTATTACAAATGAGTCAGGTAACAATGCTTTAGATCTAACAAAGGTTTTGTTTCTGTCCTTAATGCAAAAAGCATTTTCCCCCTGTGGTAGCACAGGCAGCAATGCTAAGTAGACATGCTATATTTATATTTAGAACCTAAGAACTCACTGGAAAAAACTTAACTAGGTAATTCTGGTCAAGCTACCAAAATTATTTCACTTGGAAAAAGCAGAAAGCACAACCTAATTACAGAAATGCAAGAAGACTAATTAATGACCGGTGGGATTCTCTCAGAGACTGTGAAACCCATGCAAACATTGATGAAGGGTTTTTTTTCCCTTAACTTTACAGGTGGATGGAAATATGCCAGTGTGCTCTCTCAGGTGTGTGTCTCCTGACCGGGGGGGGGGGGGGGCTTCCTACTGAGGTCACAGCCAGAGACTAGTCTGTTCTGCTAAGCTGCAGGATTACCATGCCAGTCATACAGGACTGAGAACACCACACCACTCCTGGCAACATGCTCTGCAAAATCAATAGGTCAAAAGGGGGTCCTGAATCTAAAAAGCACGACAGCGAAATGCACAGGAAATCCACTCAAAGTCCAACATGGAAGTAGACAACCTGGTTTACCTGCCAAGTCGCATTGCTCAGTCTTGCTGTAACCCCTCACAAGGCAGGGATGCTACCTGAAACAGGTAAGAATGGTAGACAATGCTTTCCCATAGGTGACAGGGGCCCTTTTATTGCTGTGCAGAGACACCACGACCACGGCAACTTTAATAAAGGAAACATTCAATTGGGGCTGGCTTACACATTAAAGTTTAGTCCATGATCATCATGGTGGGAAGCATGACGACACGCAGGCAGACACGCTGCTGAAGAGTTAGCTGAGAGTTCTACATCTGGGCCTGCAGGGAGCAGGGAGAGACCCTGAGCCTGGCTTAATCATCTGAAACCTCAAAGCCCATCCACCACTGACACACTTCCTCCAACAAGGCCACACCTCCTAATAGTGTCAGTCTGTATGGGCCAATTTTATTCAGAGCACTACAGCAAGTAAGTCAAAATCTCTATGTATGGGGGCCCTGGTGCTTCCCAAACTAAGAATCACTAATGGTTTATACAAAGAATAATTTCAAATTGTCATTAGTCATAGGTAAAGTGATTTCTTAATGTAAGAGGCATCTTAAAAAGGTATTAAGACATTCATTGTTGAACTGTACTCTTGGATAAGATGGTGTATGTGTGTGTGTGCATGTGTGTGTATGTGTGTGTGTGTACATATGCACTGAACTTCTGAATGCATGCTATGCCATTGTGTGTTTTCTTAATATTCTTATTTTCCTTTAGTTTATTTTCCATTTGGTTTTGGTGTTTTGGTTCACTTGTTGGTTTTGTGGTGTTGGCAATCAAACCCAAGGCTCCATGTGTGATAAGCAAGTATTCTACCACTGAGATAAACTGGTCCCTGTCCAGTTGTTTTCAAAAACTGCCTTAGCTAACAAAGCTTAGGGCAAGCTGGACTTCAAAAGGCATATCAAGGAAATAAAGATGTAACTTCCCACAAGGGAACAGACTTCTGCAGAAAAGCCGATATTTGGTCTGCCTGAAGAACGCGAATTCCCATCTATAACATTGGTCACCTCTTCTAGAGCAATCTGAACCACAAGGCATTCTGTGTTCCCTTCAGCGCTGGCTGGCAAGAACTTCTATTACATGAAATTGTTCTTTCACAGATATCCAGGAATATTTTGGGACATTCCTAGCCAAACCTTGTGTTGTTGGCTTCCTCACTTCCAGAAGACACATATTCATGTTCTGACAGGGAACAGTTCTCCTTTAGGGTCTTGTTAGAGGATGTAGCATGTGTATATGTGTTCATTTAAGCACGCCTCTATGCATGTACAAGTGGGTGCACTTGGGAGAGAAAGGAATACATGTACATATGCACATACATGTAGAAATCAGAAATCAACCCCAGCTGTTATTCCTCAGACTCCATCCATCTGGATTTTTGAGACAAAGTCTCTCACTGGTCTCAAACTTGCCAAGTAGGCTAGTAGTCTCAGGGAGGAGTTCTGGGGAGTTCTTCGAGTCCCCATGTTAGTGTGATTAAAGAAACATGACCATCACCTCAGCTCTAGGGGGTACGCTTAAAGCACGGGCTCCTGGCAGGGCACAGACAGTCTGCAGACAGAGCTATCTGCAGGCTCATGTGCGTCTCCTACCTAGCTTAGCATCTTGAGGGTCGGGGAGGGGAGGAGGGGAAGGAGGACTGAGGAATGTCTTCATTTCCTTCGCTGTCATTAAACCCTGCTGTGGCTTGGGCACTGTCAGCTCCAGGCAGACTCCCATCTCTGATGTTAGGCCAGGCTGCTTTGATTTCACTTCGTTTGGGATCTAGCTCAACCTTGCTATATGCCAAAAGCCCTCCAGGGTGTCCTACTTCTTTGGATCTTTCTCTTCTATGTTAGGGCTCTTGAAACTGTCTTTCTGTCCTTTAGGAGAGCCTTGCTTCCCCACCCCCACTCTTCCCAGGGACAGCTCCCAGACCTTTGGCTTACAGTTTTAAAATACCAGGCAAAAAGTAGCTTGTGATCTTAAGCAAACATTATTAAAACATGAATCACTACGAGAGAAGATATGGCAGCCTGGTTCGAAAATAAATGGGGCATGCTCTGAATTTGATTGAAAGGAAAAAAAAGGATTGAACGTCATCTGAAAATTAGGCAATGGAATAAATTCTCCTTTCTCTCCCCCTGCACAGTTTTCCCTTAGTTCTTTGCTTCCTTTCCTATCCAACCCCAAATTATTCCCACTACCAAGACCTTCTCAAGTCTAAAAATCTGTAGGGCACCCTACGATTCCACAGACTGCATCCCTGGGACTTGGGCTAAACTCCTGATCTAACAAGTGACAGACCTCCTAATCCGTTGGACCGCAGTTTTCTCATTATTAAATGAAAAGGTATGAGAATACTAAATGAAATAATGACATATTGTTGTTCACTAAATACTGTCTTTAGAAAATACAAGGGGGAGGGACTGAGGGCCCAGCTTAGGAGGGGGTTGCTAGGATCCACGCTTAGTAGGTAAGAGATCTTGAGTTCAATATTAAGTACCAGACAAAGAAAAATTATATATAAATAAAAGAAATTGGCAACAATTGGTGAAGAATAAGATCAATAGACTTCATCTATGGTTGTATAGCCTTGGGTAAATAACCTGTCCCTCTCCACTCCCACTCCTCAATCCCCCTATCAGCTTTTTCAAATACTAAGTAGGAATTAAAGCTTTAATTACAATATCCATATAGAACATTCTAACTGTTCAGAATGTCAGAATCTTAGCAGCATGTTATTTAAGCTAATCCCAAGCCTAGAGATAATGATGATGGCTTTTTCTTTGTAGTAGTCAAAAGCCGTGGCCCTTCCAAAACATTTCTGCCCCCAAGTATAATAGCATCATGTTGTCCTATTTTGGAAAATCACTTGCTTTGTTGTAGATTAGGAACTCAGAGAGAATCTTAAGAGTTAAAAGTTAACAAGAAAAAGATCCTATTGTAACAAGAGATTTGGGTGGACGAGTGGAAAAGCCAGTTTATTCTTACAAACAAGAGCCTGGGAAAGCCAAGCATTTGGAAGTCAAATCCAAGAGTGAACCATGACAGTTATGTCCAGCTGCCTGTCCAGACAGAACCCTAGGATCCAGGCTGTCCCCATGACTTCCTGTTAGTGGATCAAATCAAGACAAAGCACAGTCCAACTTCGCCTGTCCATCAGACATTTCCCATAAGGAGTTCACCTGACTGTAAGAGACCACCATCCTGGGGACACAGTAGAGAATGGGAACCTCTGGTAACAGTTACTGCTTTGTTTGCTCATCTTATGTTAAGACTGCCATTTGGTGAATGCACATGGATAAATGGGACAAATGCTTGTGACATTATACAACATCTGTGTGCAAGAATGAATTTCATGGGGCTTTAAATAAGCTTTGGATTCTGCAGAATGGGAATTTTTGTGTGATTGTTTTCATGGGTAGAATGGCAACTGAAGCACGGAAGCTGTCCAAACACACAAAAGACCAGCCTTCTTCCTCTCACCCACATTCCCTTGGCCAGCCATGGAATGTGTGCACACATACACACCCTGAGACGCAGTACTTCCTAAACCACATCATCTCCCCAGCCACCAGCTTAGCCTTTTCTGTCAGCCAGGCAGTCTCTGGTGGCTACTGCTCTGTTTTCCTAACCTGAGAGACACTGCCTCCAGGCTCTACGAGCTGTGTATTAAAGTGGGAAAGTAAAGTAAAGAAATGGGTAAACAAGCAAGAGCTTGCCACCCAGTCAGACCTCCTGAGTTTAATCCCAGAATCCATGTGGCAGGAGGACAGAATTCATTCCTGTAAATTGCCCCCTGCACACACACACACACACACACACACACACACACAATGTAAAGGATATTTTTTTTTAATTAATTAAGTAGGAACTGCCATTCCCTTATGTAGGAGGAGACAGCTCATTTGTTTCCCAGCCGCCCAGACACGAAAAATTACACAAAACTATATTAATTACAACACTGCTTGACCTATTAGCTCAGGCTTCTTATTAACTCTTACATATTAATTAACCCATTCCTATTATTTTATGTTTTACCGCAAGGCTCGTGGTTTACCTGTAAGGTTCCAGGGCATCTGTCTCCTTCAGCAGCTACATGGCTTTTCTTTGACTCTGCCTACTTTCTGTCTATATCTCTGTTCAGATTTCCCACTTGATTTTACTCTACTAAGCCATTAGCCAAAACAGCTTCTTTAATAACCAATGGTAATAAAACATATTCATAACATACAGAGGGGAATCCCACATCACCCTTCTTATTGATCCCTAGGCTAACAGGATGCCTTTTAGTACTTGTGAATGCAAGGGAGGGAAGGAAACAAAGGCACATTTCTGTAGTTTAGTTAACACTAACATGCTCCATTTTGCATCATTATCTTGTTTCTTCATGTTTGCTCTAAATCCAGGATCTCAGAGGGAAAGAGTGATCTGAACAATTAAGAACTGAAAATACCTGCTCAAAAGAAATGCATTTCAAAAGGAAGTTTACAGATAAAAAAGAAGATGCTGTGCTGTCCATCTGTATATGAACCATAAAAGTCATTTAAACTGTTTAAACTTTACCATGAGGAAACGGTTATGTAAGCATGACACATCTACACAGCAGACAATGACTACCTTTAGAGCACTGACTAGGGGGCTGTGCATATGGCTCAGCAGTTAGGAGCCCCTATTGCTCTTGCAGAAAACCTGAGTCCAATTCTCAGCACCCACATCCCCCATTAGGTAACTTAAAATTACCTGTAACTCTAACTGCAGGAGATCCAACAACCAATTCTAGACTCCAAAAGCATCTACATTCACACATAACATACACTCACAGACACAGACATAAACATAATTTTAAAATGTTTAAATGCTTAGATCATTTAATTACATAGACAAATTCTCACAAAATGTATTATTATTTATTATTATCATTGTGTGTATGGGGGTGCATGTTACATGTGTCTGTGGAGACCAGAGGACAGCTCTGTGAAGTCAATCCTGTCCTTCCACCTTAACATGGGTCCAGGGATGGGACTCAGGTCACCACGTTTACTCAGCAAGCGCTTTACCCTATGAGCTGTCTCACAGACTCCTCACGAAATATCCTAAAGTAGAAAAATGTGTAGATGGCAGCAAAATGTATAGGTCACCTAATCTGGGCAAGGGGTGTGCATACACGCACCTCACTCTCATGCAAAGGCAAAGGCATTAACAAGAAAGCTACAAGAGGGTTGAATATAACCCTCTCACTTTTATATGTCTGCTCCAACACACGCAGAATTTGCATATATTGGCTTTATTGTCAAATGGAAGTGATTATGAGAAAATATAACTTGTATGTATACTAAATAGGGTAGAAATTACTTGGGAATGCCTCTTCATGCAAGTCGAGGTCCCCAAGCTACAATGGTTTCTGCCAGGCATCATGGAGTGAGGAAGGTTGATTCAATTGTTGCCTCCCATATCAAGATTCCCAGCCCCCCACTGCCATGAGAGAGGTAACTGGTTATTCTGTGCGGTAACACAGCCTCTTACTTTTCCTGCCCATCCCCCACCCAGTACTGGCTGTGATGTACGAGGAATGCCTGCGACGACATCCCCAGTTCCTGAAACACCAAAGCTAACTTCGCCATCGTCTGTTTATTTGTCAATCTCTTAGATGGAACCAACACTGACCACACACCAACAGGAAGTCATAAATAGCAGTCCCCCTATTTTGGGATCTGGGAATGTGTCCCTGTGTGTAGCACAGTAACATCTGCTTCTAATTGGAATGATTTATCAAAGTGCCCACCAGTGTGAACGGGTCAGCAACCACATAAAGCTATCACCGGCACATTCAGCGCAGAGCCTGGAAACGGTCTGGTATTGTTGCTGACTGAGCCTGTGGCGACGACTAATTGCCACTGACTCAGTCTCCCCACCTGCGTAATGGAATGGACGTGAGAGGCTGATGGCCAATGAAGAGTTCTGGCTACAAGGATGTTTCTCCTTCACTCATGTATCCGTTCAACCTCCACATCCTCCAGCTATGCCGGACCCAGTGCTATGTTTTCTCAAACTCCACATCCTCCACCTGTGCTGGAACCAGTGCTATGCTTTATTATCAATCTCAGCATCATCCAGCTGTGCTGGAACCAGTGCTATGCTTTATTATCAATCTCTATATCCTCCAGCTATGCTAGACCCAGGGCAATGCTTTATTCTCAACCAAGACAGGCTGTGGGAAGATGGGTGCAACCCCCACAATCCTTCACTAAGCATCCCCCTTGCCTCTCTCATAAGGCCTTGCTATAATCTTGTGTCTGAATGGCTCCCTAAGATCCATATGCAAAGGTCTGTCATCAGCGCAGCATTATCTAGAGGTGGGAAAACCTTTAAGAGGCAAGTCTAATGGGAAGACGCTCCTGGGAGTATAATCTTAAAGGAGATGCTGGGATTCATCATGTCTTGCTCTCTGTTTTCTCACCTCCAGGAGACAAAAAGTTTCCCCACTATGACCCAAAAGTCAAAGACCAATGACAAGTAGGACCAATGACCATTGGCTGAACTCTCTGTGAGCCAAACAAACCTTTGGTCCTTGTAGCTTTATTATCTGTGTACTTTATTGCAATGACAGCAAGTTCACTAAGAGCCACCAAAGTAAACATGGGAGATGGGGGAAGAAAGCATCACAGGTCTCACCTTGGCTAAATGTGTTATACCAGGGAAGGCGATAACAAAAGTTACATAGCGTGTAAGTGTTTCTCAAATAAAAATCACCTGGGGCTGGAGAGATGGCTCAGTGGTTAAGAGCATTGCCTGCTCTTCCAAAGGTCCTGAGTTCAATTCCCAGCAACCACATGGCGGCTCACAACCATCTGAGATGAGGTCTGGTGCCCTCTTCTGACCTGCAGACATACACACAGACAGAATATTGTATACATAATAAATAAATAAATATTATTTAAAAAAATTTTAAGAATCACCTTAGAAGCTGAACACCTCTGAGTCCTGCAGGGTGAGTGTACGAGGAAATGACTCACCGTTATCCTTTGTCGCTAACTTTGTGCCCCCACCAGCACCACTTTGCTAGATCTATGCCACTAAGACACAGAAAGCCGAATCAGATTCTGAGTAAACCAAACAAGGAGAGAAGAAAGGGGGTGCTTCTGTTTCATCTCTGCAGTGGCACTGACAGGGGACAATGACAGTCCTCTGCTGTCCATTCTCCCTGGGAGGCAGAGTATAGCCTGGGAACCAAAACCCGTACTTCCTGTGGCTTGATACCTCAGGGAACCCTGCTCTACAATTGGCAAAAACAAGGGAGTCATTCCAGGATTTTCTAGCAGCGCTGGGTTGGCAAACGCACTCCAAGCACAGGCAGTACCTCAGAGCCCTCCCCTTGTGAACACGGAAGTCGATGCCCATTCGACAAGCAGCCTGGCATCAGGCAGAGTGGAGGAAGCTGCACTACCAGGGTGCATGTAAGTTAAGCATCCATGTGGCTGATTTGAGACTTGTCTCGTCTTTCCCATTTTCCTCTTTTGAGCAAATCTAACCCAGGCAGGCAATCCCTAGGCTCTTTTTAAGAAGCAGAAAGGGTCCTTCTCTACTATTTCCCCAAATGAAAGATTAGAAGAGAAGGGAATCTGAAAAGCTGTTGTGTGTAATGACATGAACACCAAGTCCCCAAAGCAGGGAATTGTTCACAGTGATGTATGAAAAAAAAAAAAGCACGAGGCAAAAATGTCCTGCAACAAGATGGTGCTCAATCCGATCCTTCTATGAAGAAAGCAGCCCTGGCGTCCACACCAGCAGGCTCACAGTAAGTCTCCACTGCCATTTAAAACGCTTCTCTGTGTTAGCTGGACTTCTGTTAATCAAAGATACCTGAACAAAAGACAGTAAGGGTCAGAGTGGTTATCCGAGTTCAAGGTTTCTGAGGCTTCCGTCCACTGTGTGGGTAAGAGCATGACTGAGGGAAGGAGACAGAAGGGAATGCTGAGCCAGCTGACTTCCTTCTTCTCTCCTTTTATTTCCTCCGCTTCACTGATGTAGGCCTCATGAACCTCCAGCAAGTCGGCCATCTGCATTAACCCCTGAACTGCCCCTGACCAGGGGCGTTTTCTCAGGGTCCCCTTAGACAAACAACTGTAGGCAACTATTGGCTGCTGGGAGAAAGAATTTTTGCTTCTTCCAGGGATGAGCCCCCTTATTGGTTAAACAGTGCAGAGTGGTCAGGCTTGAAAACCATGTACACACAAACAATAAAAACAGACTGAGAGTTCATAGATAGATAGATAGATAGATAGATAGATAGATAGATAGATAGATAGATAGATAGATAGAGAGAGAGATAGAGAGATAGAGACACATATTTACACATATATGCATACATGTATATGATGTAACAAATATAATCAAAGAAAAAGAATATCAAATGGAAGTAGGAGGGGAGATAATGGGAGGGTAACTGGAATGGGCTAAAATGAATCCAAGAGACACCTAAACATACCTCCTTAAAGTACATGTCCCAGAATGTATTCAGTTCTTTCCCAAGTCCCCACAGACTTAATAACAATTCCAATGTTATTTGAAAAATCAAAGTTCAAAATCTCTGCTAAGATTTGGGACAGATTTACCTACAATCCTTTGTAAAACTAAAGGAAAATCAAAGAGAAATTTTCATATTTCCAAGATACAATACCAAGGAGCACAAATTCCCATCACTAAAGGGAGGAGGGGCTGATAGAAAGGAGGAACGGTGTAAAGCAAGGCAAATACTAGATCCCCTTGAGCAGGGGTCCTCCGCCTTCCTAATGCTGCAACCCTTTGATACAGTCCCTCATTTTGTGGTGACCCCAACCATAAAATGATTTTCACTGCTACTTCATAACTGTAATTTTGCTACTGTTATGACTCAGAATGTAAACCACTGTGTTTTCTGATGGTCTTAGGCGACTCTTGTGAAAGGGTCACTCATCCCCCCATTTACAGGTGGAGAATCACTCCTCTAGAGCCATGACCTGTATCTGGGGCACATGGTATCATGATGTTAGCTCAAACTGCCTCAAGGCAGGTTCAGTCCTTTGTCCTTCTGGCTGTAGCCCACATTGCCTCACCTGTGCTGGCTCTGCTCACTTCCCGTAGTTTCACTGGGAGAAGCTCTAGGACCCTGGCAGCTCTCACTTTATAAATCATGTAGTGTGATGGTTAGTATTGTCAGTCAGCTTGACAAGACCTAGAACAATCTAGGAGACAACTCTCTGGTTATGCCAGTGAGGAACCATCCAATTATGGTAACTGAGGTAGGAAGGTCTACCCTAACTGTGGGTGGCGCCATCCCATAGACTGGGGTCCTGGACTAAATAAAGAAGAGAACGTGAGTCAAGCATCCATCCATCTGCTTCCTGACTGTGGTTACAGTGTGACCAACTTCCTCCCACTCCTCCCACCATGCCTTCCCTACCAGAATGGACTTTACCTGGGAACTGTGAGACAAACCCTTCCTTCCTTTTTTTCAGGGTATTTCATCATATCAATGAAACAAGTAACTAACATATATAGTACATTTTGTGATATTTTTATCAAAAAGTTAAGGAACCAGTATTTGGAAGGTTTTATTTTAATCTGTAAGTTAGAGTGATGATCTGTAAGTTAGAACAATGATAACTTCTGACCACAAACATTTCTATAAAGTCAGTAGGGGTCATGTCACCCTAGTTACAAAGAATGCCTGTCCATTCATCTACTCACTGTAACATTACAATCTGGATGTTCAGTATGAGGTGTGAAGTTTAGAGTTAAAATTAAATGTGCTCTCTCCTCCTAAAGTGTAGAGTCTCCTTATGCATATGAATGCCAAATCTCCGATCCCCATTGTCTTCCACCACACGCTACTGTTTGTTCATCATTATCAGCAGAATGAAAAAAAAAACAGAATGAAAAAAAGCCCGTAAGTCGTGTTGGAAATGACATGGAGATAGGAAACACAGCCTCTACCTCCGAAGACAACACAGTAGCCAATGGACACGTGGGGAATGGCAAATACCCGCGAGAGATGATGTTTTCTGAGTATTATATGAACTCAGCGAGCCTGCCAACTAAGCACATAAGTGCACATAAAAATGGGAGGGAGACTCTAAATCACTTCCTCGAGCTACAGCAAGATCATGAACACCATTCGTGATAGATAGTATTCATCGTGTCTCTCCTGTGCAGGGAACTGTCAGAAACCTTTCCCATAAATCATCTCATAAATCCTGTGCAAGAACCTTATGAGGTAATCATTGTCATTCCGGTATTACAGAAGAGGAAACAGGCTTGTTGACAAGACAAGGCAAGACACTCTGCCCCTAAGTGAGAAACTGAGCTCTCACTGAGATCAGTTCAACCCCACAGCCTGTGCTCTTAAATCTCATCCTGTTCAACATACAGTATCATGGTACACATTTAATTTTTTCTTTGCACCCTTTAAGTGTGAATTTGCATTACCATTTAGCATTACCAAAATATAAACTATTTGGCACGACTGATTTCTGGGCATGTGATCTATGTCAAACATGTGGAGCAAATCAGGCCCATATGGACAAAAGACAAAAAAAGAAAAATCCCAGGTTATGGTTTTGTAGCACAGAATGACAATTAGCATTCCGGGAATCACCCATACACTAATTAATCATGGATGTCACTGATCGCTTTAGGACACACGGATAAGAGACTGCTTTTAATATCCAATTTCATATTAGGGAGAGTCCTTTTCATGATCCTAGTGGGAAACACAGGCATTAGAACATCTTCATAATGGTATCAATTAATAATCTCACATGGAGCAATCTAAGACTTGAAAGTCTGAATGCTGCCCAGAAATTGGTCACTCACTTTCGCAATACCCAGTAGAGGGTCTGTGGATTCTGAGATCCACCAGCAGCCAGCACTGACATTCTCTGACAATGGCTGCTTTCCACATGTCACCATCAGGGAGAGTCACTACAATATACCATTTGGGACCTAGGTTAACAATGAGCATGCGCTTGTGCTGATCTGCTAGCCAGATACCCCACTGGCAAAGCCCGGGAGCCTTCCCTTCATTAATTCCCTGCTCCTGCCATCCGAGGTAACTCCTTCCTCTCCTAACATTGTATGTTACAGGTTTTTCTTGAGCATGCGCTGTTCATTGTATGAAGCCCAGGTGGGGAAAGGCTTCCAGTCTTTATCAGCTGCTTCTTTTATGTGTTAACCCTAATGCAGTATATTTGGTTTCAGCTATCCTGCATCACCCCTAACTTTACTTCCTTCTAACATTCAAGAAAGGAGGGGCCAAGGCTGAGGTTTAGTCATGGTGGTGATCATCTAGATAAGAGATGGGTCCCTAGCTATCCCTGGAGGCAGTCATCATATGACTGATGGGTCCCCCATTTTTCTATCAGGGAGCCATAAGGCTTTGCATTCCCTACAATCATGATTTGTTTGGTTGGTGGTTTTGGGGTTTTGGTCTTTTTGGTTTGTTTTGGGAGTTTTGGCTTTGGTTGTTTTTGTTTGTTTGTTTTGTTTGGGAGGGGTTGGATTTGTCATTGTGTTTTGGATAAGCAATATGGCTGTGCTGAAGCACTGAGCTAAGTAGCAAGGGCCCAGGGAAGACGATGTCTTTCAGCTAGAAATAGAACAAAAGACAGGTCCATCAGGATCCAGAATCCAGACCCCAACCTGCTGAGAACCGCAGTGCAGCGAAACTGGGAAAGCTATCCAGGGGTGCCCCTGAGAACCACCTGTGCCTTAAAGAAAAAGCCAGACTTCGTCCAGGGAAAGACAGAAAGGCCGACTCTGCTCTGCCTCAGGACTTTCATGAGCCTTTTAGATATCTGTCTACAAGACACCCATCAAAAAGCTGAAGGGGGCCATGCCAAAGGAAGCTATTGGTGGAAAAATGGCCTATACTGACATTCATAACTTAATTTTTCTTCAGAGACTAGCTTTTACTAATATATAATTTATGAGTCCCATATTTTCTTTACTACAATTTTCAGCAGCCAAAAGCTAAGATAAGAACACTTTTCAGCTCTTTGAGGAGTTGAGGATCTGACATACTACAAATGCATCTTTTGGGGTGAAAATATGAGGAACATGGTCACAGGGTCCGGAAACAATCAGAATCTGGAGATTTCAGCCCAACGATTTCACTTTTCTTCCTTATCTGGCTATTAATTAAATGTAAAAATGGTAGGATTGACTCATCTGATCCATGTTTAGTTTAACGATAACAGTGGTGGGGGGCGCACGTCTGCATCCCAGTGCTTGGCAAACGAGGCAAGCTGGTTAGCTCAAGGCTATATAGAAAGAGAACTTTTTGAGGGGAGGTGGGTTGAGACAGGGTTTCTCTGTAGCTTTGGAGCCTGTCCTGGAACTTGCTCTGTAGACCGGGCTGGCCTTAAACTCATAGAAATCCGCCTGCCTCTGCTGGGATTAAAGGCATGCGCCACCACCGCCTAACAAGACAGTTCTTAAAAAGCATAAAAAGTCAAAATTAATTGAAAAGAAAAAAAACTAAAGTAAGGAAGGGAAAGGTAATTAAAAACAGTCCTGACTGACTGGAAAGAAGAAAAAAGGAAAAGGAAAAGGAATAGCCTGTATATTTTACAGAAACAATCTCTTTCCTTTATTAACTGGGAAGGAAAAGTCATGAATACTTTAGCTACTTTTGGCTAAGCTTCACTGTCAACCCAGCTATATTTGGAATCGCCGTGGAAACACACCTTTGGGTGTGTCTAGAAGGGTGTTTTCCCAAAAGTTTAATTGAAAATGGAAGACCCACATAAATGTTCACAGTACCGTCCATGGTTAGGGTCCCAGACTGAACACAAGAAGACAGTGAGCACCGCCATCATCTCTGCTCCAGCTGCAGGTGACTGCGCTCCCGCCGCCGTGACTTCCCTCCACGATGAACACTACTCGCCCCTCATGCCCTGAGCCAAAAGAAATCCTCCTCCCTTACCTTGCTTCTTGGTCACATATTTTGTCACAGTTACAGGAAAAATGAATCTGAGTAACTTTTTAAAAATATCAAGCAAAATAACTTTTTATTCCACCATTTAACAATTATTTACTTGCCATTTATTCTATGCACTAAATACTTTGAAAGAGATGCCAAGGTACATAATAAAATTTCTCTCTTATATGGAGAATTTTATAATTCTGCTAAGAAAAATCCAAACATTCACAACAATGAAAGCTTTGTATATGACCACGCAGTGATATGAAGTTGGCAATTATGTTAATTATCTTCTTCTGCCTTACAAATTATCACAGAGTTAGTCACCTAAGGCAACACTCATTTTTGTTTGTTTGTTTGTTTTGAAGTTTCCATGAATCGTGAATCTGAGTACAGTTTATCTGGGCTCCCTGTTCTCACCTTCTCAAGGCATAGTCAAGGACTCAGCTGTATTTAGGGTCCCATCTGAAAGCTCAATTGGAAAGAACCTGCCTTAGGCTCACTGCTGTAGTTACTGACAGAACTCACTTCCTATGGAGCCAAACAGGATCCATTTCCAGGCAGCAGTTAGCTGGAAGCTGTGCCTGGGTTCCACAGCATGGATGTCACAGACCATAACTTGGCTCATCAAGACATTAGGAAGCTTCTTCCCATAAGACAGACACCACATCTCCTGTGGTATAAAATAAAACTGCACCTCAAAACTGAGAAACGCTATTCCCTAGCTTACTCAAGGGATCAGGATCACACAAATGAATGAAGTCATCTTGGAAGCTACCACCACAGTGTTTACATAGCAAAGCCACAGAAGACATATATACTGAAAACATGGCATCGATTTGAGCTCTGCTAACAATTTTTCTTCATAAGATACTTAAAGCAGAACTGGGAGCTGAAGATATGGCTCAGTTGCTTTGCTGCAGAGTCACAAAGTTTGAAACTCTGATCCCAGCTCCCGAGGGACAAGCTGCACGTCCAGGGAACATGTGTAACCCAACTCTGAAGGATGTTGAGAGAGGAGGCGGCTGGGGCATGCTGGCTTCTAGCTAGTCTACCTAGAAAATGAAAGCCTCAGGTTGACGGAGAGACTCTGCCTCCAAGGAGTGGTAGAAAGTGATAGGGGAGGACATCCAATGCCCTCTTCTGGCCTCTGCATGCAAACACGGGCAGACAAGCATGTACACACACTCACACAGATAGACCTAAAATAAATATAAGTGGACAAACGAAATTGGAGACTGATTGAGGCAAGTCACTGAAGTTGATCTCAGGCCTTCACATGCATGGATACAAACCCACACTAACAAGTATATACACACATATAATATTATATATATACGTATATGCATGTATATATGTAGATATATACATATATAGAGAGAGAATTATTTTAATGAAAAAATCATGGAATAAATAGTTCAATACTTGAGGTGATCATTTGTAAATAGAGAAAGGCTGTTTGGATTCATCGTTACATGTCCCTGCCATGGTCAAATGGCCACACTGCTTTTGGACTTTTGATGACATAGTTTATATATAGTGATGGTGAGCACAGAGTAGAACAGAACTGTTCATTGAATGGAGACCAAGAAGAGGAATGAACCGAATTCCCAACGTGTCTTTCAATATTTCCACAGACACCCAACAGCACTATCCTGGAGATAAGTCGCTCTAACCAGGGCCTTTAGGGCACATTCCAGATCCAAATTATATCACGGGGAAAATAAAGTAATCCTTACTGCTTCATGGTTTTGAAAGGATAAGATTTGTAATTTTAATATATATATTCTCACCTGGAAAGAAGCCAGCAAGGGGAGAATAGAGGGGTGGAGGAAGGGGCAAAAACACTGAGTAGTGCTCAGACAAGCAGTTGGGAAGACACTACCTAGCCACATGGCTCAAAGAGAGCACTCTCCATACAGCAGCACAAAAAGCATCAACCACCATAAGAGAATGGGGTTGCTGTAGTAAACAAAAAAATGGCCAGAGTCAAGACACCTTCCCAAGTCATCAAAGGACAGAAACCCCTCCTCAAGCCGGGGAATTCTATCTCAAAAATAAAACAAAAAACGGGAGCTGCAGCTAAACATTGAGCTATTGCTCAATGGATAGAGCACCCACTGCCCTTGCATAGGACCAGGGGCTGGTTCCCAGCATGCACTCTGGGCAACTCACAGTCATCTCTAACTCCCTCTCTAGGGTATCAGTCACCCACCCCCAGCCTCCGCAGCATCTACACACAAACTCAGTAGGCACATACACACATGCATAAAATAAACCAGTAAATCTTTTTAAACACACACAAAAGACACAAATAAAGAGGTGCACTTATATTTCCAGATGGTCTTGCTGCACCTTCTGTGAATGAATAATTTACTGTCCAGTGTACAGCACTTTGAAATTGATATTTGAAAGCTAGTCTCTCCGTTTCATTGGCTTCTTTCAGTGCTCTACAATGGCTAGAAAAGGCAAGGTGTACAGCTGACTAAGTTCATATGAGCCACATAGCCCCTATTTCCGTAAGAGGAAAGGCCAGAGGGAGCATCTGCTTCTCCTCCTCTGACCCAAGTGACAACACACCGCTAAGATTTCTGTCCGAAGTAGGGAAGGAATCACAACTGTGATTGATCATTACCCTCGAAAATACAATCCAAGTGTGAGGAGAGAAAGCCATAACTACTTTTCTTTCCACTACCAGATTTCTCCAGAATAAAAAAAAATTCAGTGGCATTATAAATTCCAGCTGTCCCTTTGCTCCATCATACCAAAAGTACAGCTCAATAGCAGAAAGTGTTGGAGAAAGCAATTCCCCAGGACTTAATTCTGTCTCCAGGCGGAACCTAGATCTGGTTTAGTAATGTTCTTATTAAATGTCATAAACCCTCACTTGCCTCCAGCTACCACACCCTGGGGGTGGGGCTAAGACAGCACAAAGTCAACAGTGCAGACTCTGGGTCGAACAAGTGGCAGAGCAGACTTGTTTATTGAGGGTGTTGGGCAGCCCTTTAGACCCCCTCCCAGGACCCAGGGAACAGCATCATCTGGAAGGCTGTGTTGTCTCTCTTCATTGGATCCGGCCATCTGATGTTATGGTTTCATCGGTCTCCAGGCTCCATGGCAGGCTCCCAATTGGCTCAAGGAAAAGTTGGAATCTGTTTACAGAGTAGGACTGAATAATTTAGAAATTTGTCCAACCAGGAGCCTTTAATGTATTGAGCAAACTGTGGGAATTGCATGCCAATAGCATCATATCATGAACCATAAGAAGTTCTTGAGTCTATAAAGCCTCCGTGGACCATGAAACCACCTTGTCGAGCATTTCCACAGTAGTAGCTGTTAGTGTCAGAGCAACGGTGGCCATAGTGGCCCCAGCAATGCAGGCAATGATGACCGTGACAATGGCGGTAGTTAGACCAAAATTACACTTGACCCAAGCCAGTGCTTGCGATTGGGTCTATGCCATGATGGTGACAGCATCAAAGTGGGTGGCATTGACAACAGGTACCCAATAGCAGAAGGCTCACATACCAAGATGGAGCCAAACCAGCAGGCTGCCAAACAGCAAGCAGTCTCTGAACAATTTAGGTTACTACTGGAGACATAAATGTGGTGAGCAGAAAGAAGAAGGTGGGCAAATACATGAGAGGTAGCCTCCAGGTCATCAGCACTCTTATTTGAGGCTCCTTAATATGGGAAGGCAGATGGCCCATTCTCCACCAGAAGGAAGGCACTGTAACTTCCCTAATAATAAAGCAGGGAAAGGATGTAACAGAGGCGGAGTCTCAGACAAAGAGAGGAAGTGTGTAGGCCATGGTCGAATGCCCACACAGTATCTCTGGATGAGAAGGGGCAGTCAGGGGCCGCACTTGGGTTCCACCTCCTGGGGTTCAGAAAGTCAGAGGTGTTCCTCCCTAACCACAGACAATACAGACAGGGAAAATGGAAGAGGGGCCCTCTCGCTTACCTCTCAAGGGGCGAAGAACATGGAACATTAAGGGACCAACGTACCAAGAAAACACCAAAGAAAACATCACGAGAGGAGAGGAGTGGCAGCAGGTGACTATCAGCTAGAACAACTGAAACCTCCAGGACAGTCCAATACAACAGCTGCAAAAGGGTGAAAATCGGGGCCCAGAAAATGATTGAAGCAAACAAAAACAAGACCCTAAGTCAGAGAGGTCTAAGCCCATGCCAGCATAGGTCTGCCAGCCCCACGCTGGTGCTAGTTCTTGCTTGCCTCCAGCTACCACACCCTTGGAGTGAGGCTAAGACAGCACAAAGTCAGCAGTGCATACTCTGAGAGTCACTCAAGTGGCAGAGCAGACTTGTTTATTGAGGGTGTTAGGCAGCCCTTTATACCCTTCCCAGGACCCAGGGGCAGCAGCATCTGGAATGCCGTGTTGTCTCTCTTCGTTAGATCCGACCATCTGATGTTATGGTCATCAGTCTCCAATCTCTGGATTGGCTCAAAGGGAAGTTACCAATGCTCATGCTCTACTGGCCCCAAGAAGGTTTCCTCCCAGGCAGCCACAGCCGGTTATAGCCTGCTGTTGGCCTTCTTCTACAGTAAGTGCCGGCTGTTTTCTTCTTACCATGTGGCCCATCTCTCCTCTTCCTTCACTACTAAACAATCTTCCAAATAAAACGTCCTTTTCCCCAATTGACTTCAAGTACACTCCAGAAAATATAGTGAAGGTGATATGTTTGTTAAATTCTAAGTCAAAATCCAGGTATATTCTTTTTCCTGGGAAGTGGCAGAAGTGAGGGGTTCTCTTGCTGACGCTAAGTGCACTTAGTCCCTGTACTGGAGAATATAGCAACTTCATTGAAAGATGAGACTTTGCAAGGCATATCAGAAATACATATAAGCAAAGGCTTTAAGAGTTCCTATTTACGTTTGATGGGGGGTCCAGATAAAAGAATGGATCCCAAACTTAGGGAACATCAGTATCCCTCTAGGAATTGTTTCAGTCCTGATATCCTGCCTATTATAAACCAGCTAGGTCAGAACCCAGAAAGGGGGTTTCAGAAAGTTCCCCCAAGAAGACTCCCAGATACAGGTGTCCCTCCTCCATGAAGACAGCATTTTCAACCAGATCCTACTACCTCCAGGTGAGCAACGGCAGCCAGTGACCCCACCCTGCTAGGGCCACGTGTTTTACAGCTGAGCCAAGCAAGGCTGCCTGTATTCTATTTTATTTTCTTTATTATTTTATTTTATATGTAGCCCAGACCCACCTTTAACTTTACCCTCCTGTTTCAGCCCTCCTGAGCGCTGGATCGCAGCTGTGCACCGCCATGTTCAGTGGCTTTCCTATTGCTGTGGCCTGGGCAACACCCTAAAGACAGTTTATTTCTGGCTGACTGTTCCACAGGGCTAGACTTGATAGTGGAATGGCAGTAGCAGTGGTAGGCAGACATGGTAAGCTGGAGTAACAGCCGAGAACTCACACTTCAAACCACAAACAGGAAGCTGAGAGATCTATCTGGAGATGGTATGGATCCTTTAAAACCTCAAAGCTCACTGCCAGTGGCATACTTCCTCCATTAAGGCCACACCAGCTAATCCTCCCCTAAAGAAACACCAACCAAGAAGCAAGTATTCAAATGGAGACTTGTAGAGGACATCCCATTCAAGCCACAACACTGAACAAGGCATTTAAGATCAAGGTTACTTACACAAACACAGACACTAGCAATTGCCTAGCCCAACAGCCATGAGCACTTTAACACACCACTCTACTACTGGTTATCAATGTGCCAAGGATTAGGATACCCAACTCAAATAAGATGGTTCCACCTGCCCTTGATGAAAGGAGCCAGGCACCAGGAAATGCTTCTGATACAGAAGGCTAAATATTTTTATCATACAATAGATAGGTACTTGGGATGTCCAGAAGAGGAGGATTTCACTCCAAAAAGAAGACATGGGGAATGAGAGTAAATGGCCAGCATCCTAAGAACTGCTAAAGAGAAGTCAGTCTCTGGCCATGAGCAAAGGGTGTCCCAGATAGAAGAGTTTAAAGGAGCCAAAAGGTGTGAAAGTCCAGACATGTGACACTCTTTGCTGTGGTTTGGGGAGATGCTGGAACTGAGTAAGAATGAACACAAAGTCTTTGGAAGCAGATTGCAGGCTACATTCTAGCGCTGGGCTTGATGAATCAGAACTGGACACACTGCTCTTGCAGAAAGGGGAGTATAGGGGGTCAATTGCATGTCTCTTTCCAGTTCTAGGAAACACTCTATCACTGAGCTACAGCCCTACCTCAATTTCCATTTTAAAGTAGTAAATGTGAACATATTGACTGAGTCTGAGGATATGAATGCTAACAAAAGGAGTCTGAGAGATAAATTACAAAGGGGAAGAGAGAGATAATTGGAGATCTTAGGACTTGGGATTTGATAGTTCCATCCTGACTGTCAAGGTTGTTCAACAAGGTGAATGAGCTGCAGTAAGGGAGCTGAAGGGCTCATTGGAACAGCTCCAGTCCAGAAAAAGACAAAGTGTTTGCATGGCCCTTCATGGGAGAATCTCCAAATTCCCAGGGCAATGTCAGAGACATGTCAGAGTCTTGGAGCAGCTGCTGCCATAAAGAACTTGTCCAGGAGCCTCCTTCATAGTCTAAAACTAGAGCACCTCTTGGACGACTGCTGTAGATGTGCACGAGTGTGTGCGTGTGTGTGTGTGTGTGTGTGTGTGTGTGCATGTGTGTGTGCGCGCACATGCACGCGCGCTTGCACTCATGCATGCATGCAGCCTGGGTTTCTGGGGATTGAACCTAGAACCCGCTGCACTCTCCCGCAGGTACTCTCCTCCTGAGCTAGCTTTATCTACAGACTCCTCAACGCCACCATCATTTTCACGTTACTTACATTTTTTGAGACGTGATCTCACTGTCTATAAGACTGACCTTGAATTTGTCTTAGTCTGTCAAGTAGCTGGGCTTACAAGCCTGTGGCACCAACCGTGATGGCTGCTGAATTCTTGATGGTGTTAGGAAGACTCTTTCTTTCACAGCAACTGAAATGTTACTTTATACTCCAGTGCCATTCCCAGGGCTCCTGTGTCCTGATCCAGAAAAGAGTTGATTGTGATTCTCAGCCCAAGAGGGGTAGGAAGCTCTGCAACTTAACTCAGTCCATCTTATTTCTCCAGCAGTATTTGGTGGCTCTGACAATGGGGGAGAGGGGTTGGTGTGGGGAGCTGGGAGGGTAGAGACTTTGAGGTCTAAATCTTCAGGTCATTTCTGCAGTCTAGATTTCTGGCAATGAGCCACCCTAAACAACCAACTGTAAAGGAGCTGACTACCCTGGGGCAATCAGCAAGGGAGCATCCCCCCTGGAGAGGACACCCCACTCCTTGAAGAACACAATGAGCACTGCAGTTTTTAAAGCTAAGAAGAGAATCAACTGCTCCCTAAAATCTACCAATTCTACTCCACTTTCTGTCAGTGTTCCTTTTTTTTAAATTCTGACAAATGCTTAAAATTCTACCAGAACAGAGAGGTGGAATCAAAGTGTGCCCCACCAACAGTGTTCACACTTGCTAATGATTAACTCCCTTTGACACCTCAGCAGTTGTAGAGGCAGAGTTAAACAAACAGCTTCAGGGGGCCCAGAAATGACTTCCAGGAGACTGGGCCAGCGGACTTGGAGGCTCTCCAGTGCCATTTCCCTAGTTTAGACTTGTCCTGAGGGCCATTTCCATTTGGAGACCTGAAGTTCTGAAATTCCTTCCTCTTCCTGGTTCAAAAAAACTAATTTATTGACCCTCGGGGCAGAGTCAAAGGCATCTGTTAAGGTTGGTGTTTCCTTGACCTGTACAGTGAATTCTGGGGAGCTAAATGGTCGCCTTTTGTGCTTCGCAGCGTTTCCTCTATGGTGTGCCTGCTTCCTGACAGGCTAAAGGAAGTGCCTTACTGTAAAGTTGAGCGGGAAAAGAGTTTAACTTCTTTCCATCAGAACCGCTTCCCTGGGCTGTCTCATCCATGGAGTCTTCTGTGTCACAAAGCTTGGGGTAAACATCCCTGAATCGTATCTTCACGGTATCCAAGGAGAAAAGACGGCTTACTCAGCAGCAACCTCTGTGTTCTGAGTAGAGACTATGAGCCCAGCACAAATGTGAGGAAATTCCTCTATGCAAGTGAGACAACTGTTTCATGAACGCTGCCTCGTGGTCCAGGTTCACCTTGGATGAAAGCGATAATAAGACATAAACAAACTTTGAAACCCAGGAAAAGGGAGAGAAATGCTTGCTAAGCACACACTCCAGCCAGGAAATGCCTGGCAAGTCTTGGAAGTGGAGATGAGAGAGACTGAAGATAAATTATGCGCTCGCTGAACTCCAAATGAGAGGTTCACTGAGGAGGACCTCCTCCGCTTCAGCTCCAATTTCTCTTCACTGTCTTTACCTAAAGGAAGCTGTCTGGAAAGAGAAGCTGAAAAAGAGACTAGGGGCAGTTCTTCTCTGTGCTAAGGAGAAAGGAGGGGGAATTTGCATGAGAATGGGGGTGGGCTACCAAGTCATTTATTATACCAAAAAGAAAGAAAGTATGAAGGAAAGAAAGGAAGGAAGCTGTTTATCTCCAAATGAGAGATTTCTTTTTTAGTATATCCAGATCAAAAGGAAAAATAACTCCAATTTGTTTATAGAAAATATAGACATGCCCAGGGGTTAGGATAAATTGAGATCTAAACTGCACATGGGATTTGAGGCTGCACACCTTATAATAATGCTATCCCGTTTGTGGATTCTTTAATACAATGTCCTCAGACCTTTCAAAGCCAGAATAATTGAACACTGTAGAAGGGAGATTAAGCTGTTTGATCAAGGATAGGAAGGGATGTTTTCCCACTGAACTCTGGGAGAAGCCAGGAAGTTGAAGAACATGACAAAAATATACTTAGGTCTATGTAGAAGAATTCCAGAAGTGACTACCTTACACTTTCTGTTAATCTATTTGGCCATTTAAAATATGGGTTATAAACCAGGCGTGGTGGTACACGTCTTTAGTCTCAGCACTCAGGAGCCAAAGGTAGGTGAATCTATGAGTTTGAAGCCAGTCTCATCTACAGAGTGGTTCCAGGACAGCCAGGGCTATACAGAGAAACCCTGCCTGCCTTGAAAGCCAAATTTGTGTGTGTGTGTGTGTGTGTGTGTGTGTGTGTGCATAATATATGTGGATTCTAGTTAATGTTCCTGTCCCTGTGATAAAAACACTCTGACCAAAAGAAATTTGAGGGAGGTATTTTGCTTAACTTTCAGGTCATAGTCTGTTACTGAGGGTAAACAGGGTAGTAACTCTCTCTCTCTCTCTCTCTCTCTCTCTCTCTCTCTCTCTCTCTCCACACACACACACACACACACACACACACACATGCACGCACATACACACTTGAAGAAGAAACAATGGAAACTGGTACATAGGTTCATGTTTAGCTAGCTTTTTTATACAACCCAAGACCACCTTTCCAAGGAATGGTGCCGCCCACAGTGGGCTGGGTCCTCCTACACCAATCAGCCACTAATCTCAACCCCTCACTGGGACTCCCTTCCCAGGTGACTCTGCTGCAGCAAGTTTACAGTTAAAACTAACTAGGACAGATTGTTTCTTAATGTTTGATGATAAAGAATTTACTTTCTGATCTTTTCTGAATCTAATAAAAAAGAAACAAGAGTACTCATCCATAAAACGGGATCGTGCTTTTTAGCGTGTTGTCTAAAGCATAAAATGGGGTTCATAGAGAAAGAAGAAAGCCTGTTATGGCTCACATTAAATTACTAACGATAATAAAAATTCATAACATGATCAAAGATAAAACACATCCCCTTGGTGGGCTGTATTCCTAGGTAGTCTCAACCACAACAGAAGCATCCAGCAGAACGGAGCAGGACTCTCCTGTCTTCAGTGCTGAAGTTCATCGAACTCAGAGTGGTACCAGGAACTGCTTAGGTGTTTTAAAATACTTCACCCATCTGTGGTGGCAAGGGAATGTCTGGAGCTGCTTTCATGCACTGCCCAGAGAGCCACATGGGGGGGTGCTACCCAGAGGACTTACTCGGGTAAGGAGCAAGTCAGACTGTCAAAGGAGTGAAACAGACGAATCTGACTGATGGTAATAGGTGTCCACGAAGACTCCATGTTGGATTTCTGTGACTCTTAAAGCCATAATAAAGGTCAACAGACTAGGTAGCTGGAGCAGCAGAAAGGTTTTCCCCTGTGTTTGAACAATGGAGGGTCAAGACCAAGGTACCAAAGCGTGTTGGTTTTATCTAAAGCTTCTCTCCTCAGCTTCTTCTCCACCTTATCCCTCCATCTTCCATTGGCATGTATCTGCATTACACTTCTTTTTTTACACACACTGTGTGTGTTTGTGTGTGTTTGTGTGTGTGTGTGTGTGTGTGTGTGTGTGTGTGTGTGTGTGCATGTGTCTCACTTATGCTATGGTTCACATTCAGATCAGAGGATAATTTACAGAAATCAAACCTTCCTTTTCATCCCTAGATTCAAAGTCAGTTGCCTTTACCCAATGAACCCTGAACCATCTCCTGTTCTTTTAAAGGTACATGCCATATTGGGTTGGGGAACACCTGAATGACCCCATTTTTATCTAATGACCTCTTTAATAGCATTATATCTAAATACAATGCAACCTCATTCTAAGGCACTCCGGGTTAGGAGTTGAGTATCTGAGTCAGAGGGCACACAATCCAGGCCACAGTTAGCAGCTGGACATTCTAGTAAGAGAGCAAAGAATTAAGCCAGTGCAGAGATAGATGTGTAGGGAGAGTCACTCTGCAGGGTGAGGTAGTATAATTATTGAGCACGTAAGACCTCATCTCAGAAAAAGAGGAATTATATATAAGCACACAACTCTCAAGAACTGTGGTTTATTTGAAACAATTTAATTGGCTATCCATACATCTAAAAAGTATGAGCATTTGAGATGGAAAACCAAGCCCCTGCTCATTATGACTATCATCATATTCTTTCCTCCCCTTTCTCCTCTTCCGCTTCCTTTATCTCTCCTTCCTCCTCTTCTTTCTCCTTCCTCTCCTCCATTTTCTTTCTCTCCTTTTCTTTCTTTCCTCTTCCTCTTCTTCTCCCCCCTCCCAGTCTCTTTCTTTCCCATAAACACAGTCTCACATTAATATCTAAATTATTTTAGAGATTTCAGAACTATAATCATGTCCCAATATTTGCAATATTTCTCCATGAAGAAGAGATTAAGAGTTTGCTGATCAACATAAATATCTTACCACTGGGCTGCACATAGTGCTACACACTTGTAAGCCCTGCCTAGGGAGACAGAAGCAGAAAGATCTGAGTTCAAGGACAGCCTGTGCTACACGTAGAGACTTTATCTCTAAGTAAAGGAAGGAAGGAAGGAAGGAAGGAAGGAAGGAAGGAAGGAAGGAAGGAAGGAAGGAAGGAAGGAAAGAAGGAAGACAGACAGGACGGAAGGAAGGAAGGAAGGAAGGAAGGAAGGAAGGAAGGAAGGAAGAAAGAAGAGCATGAAAGAAAGGGAAGAAAGAGAGAGGTTGGGGATAGAGGATTCACAGATACCTTCTTTTTTGTTGTTGTTGGTTTTTGGTTTTTTGAGACAGGGTTTTTTTGTGTAGCTTTGGAGCCTGTTCTGTACCTTGTTCTGTGGACCAAAACTGGCCTCGAACTCACAGAGATCCGCTTGCCTCCTGAGTGCTAGGATTGAAGGCGTGCACCATCACCACCTAGCTCACAGATAACTTCTTATGGCCTGTGAGAAACATGGCTTCCATGCAACAGTGCACACAGCATATTAACTCACTTAGCAGTGTTTGGCTGCATGTCCTCACAAGGATCTGATTTGAATGAAACAAATGTAGGTTTTGTGAACACAAACATTGTAAATTATTAATTTTAATTTTTTGTTTATTTATTTGTTGGGTCTGCGGGATCTACAGGAGCCACGCAAAGATGGGAGACATACCACCAAAGTCTATTAAATCAGAAGCAAACTTTATTCCAGGAAAAAATAAAAAATTAAAACAGTATATCTCCACGGGGCACAGAGAGTTTATCAGCTAGCTGAGACCACAGCCAGAGATGGACTTGTAAGGATGGTTTCTGAACTACCCTTTTGATAACAAAAAGCCCAAGCATTAGGCATGAACAAAGGAATTTTTAAAATTTCAAGATAAAACTCAAATACAAATTGCCCTTCTTTGCAATTTCCATTAACAGCTTTTTTAGTTTGCTAGTGTTTGTATTTAGCCCATTGTTTCTCTCTGGCACTTTCTGATGGTGTTTACCAAAGCTCTGCATTGTTCCTGATACTGCCAGTTTCACTTAGCTCAAAAGGGTATGGGAAAATGTACAACCAAGAAATCAGGTACATACCATCATTTCAAAGTTAACTCAGCTCACATCAATTGCTGGTCATGAGTGGCTGGGGGGTTATCTAAAAGCTGACCCTCGGTTTGCAGAGGGACTCTCGGTTCTCAGAGGGACGCTTCAGCCTTACAGACAGAGCTATGGGTTGTAAAGCAAAGTAACCCACTGTTAATAGTTAATCCTTAAGCTGCCTTCATTCTCCTGGGTTTACCATTTTCTTTATTTCTACATCCTTACTTCTGGAATCTACAGTTCTATATTCTCATTCTTGGACTCTTCGTATTCATTTGGGTTTTCCAAGACTGGGTTTTCTGTGTAGCCCTGGTGGTCCAGAAACTCACTGTGTAGACCATGCTGGCCTCAAAGATCTGCCTGTCTCTGCCTCCCTGAGATTAAAGGCATGTGCCAGCAAACTAATTTTTTTTCAAAGGAATTCAGGAAACCTATGTTTCCTTGGAGTCAGATATGTGAAATGTAGTTTAGTTTTTGTCCTTGCTTCCTTTTTTACTATTAATTCATTAAATAATAAGCATGTATTGAAAACACTGGATTTTAGAAGCTGTGCCAGACATTGCAGTAGCTCTCTAGAGGCACTCAAGGAGACAAGAAAGGAAAGTGCATGGCTAGGCAAGCAACAGACAAAAGTCGTGCTGACACTATGATGAATATTTTCATGTGTTAAATTGGGTCTACCAAACATTCAAAAATATTTGCTGGTGGACTGTACAAACCTCAATAGATGCCCACACACCCATGGGCACATGGCAACAGTCATTGAACTCAGGAAATTATAAACAACAATTCAATATAGAGAGGGCCTGAAGTTGACAGAAGAAATGGGTGAGGGCAATGGCAGTGTTGGAGAGAGATGGTGGTGAATAGATATGATCAATTATATATAGTATAAATATATTTTAATATATAAATATATTTGAAAGAATAGTATTTTTTTTAAATGTGCTCAATTTGCCTGTTTCTAGGAAAGTATTTTAATGAGATTAACAAATAGATCACAGAACTTTGAGTAATGAAAATAACCCAACATTATGGGGAATTATTCTGTCAGTTGAAGGTTTTGGTTGTTGTAATAGGGCCACTTGTTTGTTTTTTGGCTGCTCAGACTCCCGAAATAATCACACAGAAACTATAGTAATTAAATCACTGCTTCGCCCATTCACTCTAGCTTCTTATTGGCTAACTCTTACATATTAATTTAACCCATTTCTATTAGTCTGCATATCGCCACATGGCTATGACTTACCGGAAAAAGTTTTGGCATCTATTTTTGGTGGGGCTACATAGCTTCTCTCTGACTCTGCCCTCCTTCTCCCAGCATTCTGTTTAGTTTTCCCCACCTAGCTCTGTTCCCCTATAGCTCTGCTATAGGACCAAAGCAGTTTTTTAATTAACCAATAATATTTGTAGCATACAGAAGGGAATCCCACATCACCTCCCCTTTTCTGTTTAAATAAAAAGGAGGGTTTTTAACTTTAACATAGTAAAATTACATAAACCAGGTATCAAGCAAGAGTTGCAGTTACAATATTTATATCTACTTTATCTTTTTCATAACTAAGGAAAACTATGACTATAAATTCTTTAATACCATCAAAGACTCCAGAATTATATAATATTACCTAAGTAAACAGGGAGTGTATTGTAAACAACTTCCCAAACTCTAGAAATGACAAAGACATCTCACTGCCTGGACAGTCACCCAAAGTTTTACTGTACCATTGGGGCATCCATCTTTAGCCTTTAGTAGGCCCATAGTATCCAGCAGACTTTTCAGTCACTTTCTTCTGTATCCTGCAGAGTGTCTTGTAGACTCTTTTATGAAGCAGGAACCTGTAAGCAACTTTAACAGTCATTTTTCTGTGGGTCCTGCATGTCCAGTTCATTAAGCAGTGAAGGCAAAAGCAGTTTCTTGCCCAAATGGCTAGCAAACTCCATAAGGAGCCTCTTCGATGCCCATTTTTCTCTTGAAGTAGCTTGGTTTTGCCAGGAACAGATGTGTCTCATTGTCATGAAAAGCCCTAAATTCTTAAAACATTTTAAATGCCATATTCTGTAAGTCTTTGAAAGGTTTAAAGAATGCCTATCTATCTGAAATACATCTCTGTACATCTAGAAAATCTAACTGACTACAAGCCTGACTATTATAGATGACTATTAACCAGTATTTCTTAATTATACATTGTTTTTAAATGAGCTGAACAAACACAATACTTTAATTGAGAGCAGAAATATACATATAACAAAATTGACCTTGAATTTGTATCAGTAAGCCAAGATCCATACTAATGTAAATATCTATAGCATATCCCCCTTTAAATGTAAACAAACATTTATAAACTATATTTGGGGATATGAGCGTAGTTTTCTCCAAACTGCTTCCTGCTGTTTATTGGGCAAAGTAATTTTTGAGGGGTATTCAAGGTAACCTTTCAAGGGGTCTTGGTCCATCAAACCATATTAGTCTGGAAGAATTCCATAGGTTCTTATCCTCTGTGGAAACAAAAGAAGAACCTCTTTTCCAAAGCAGCATATCCTTAGACTCAAATTTTAAAGTCAAGATTACTTTATGTTGATTTAGCTTAGCAGCCTGTACAAAAAAATGTATCCTGTACTTAGCTCCTTTATAGTCAAAACATTCAAAGAAGACACAATAATATACATAATCCAAACTGTGAATTTTCCATCTTTATGTGGCTTATTTATTTTTACTCTATTAATTTACTCTGTCTCTTTAAAGACTTTGCTTTAATTTTTATAAACCGTTTACTTCCTTTTATAACTCTCCATGACCTCCCCAAATAAGGAGGAGTTCTGCCAAATTTTACTCTACCTGAAGCTCTTCTGTGTCTCCAGCTTGCTTACCTATCCCACTACACTAAGAAGATTCACCATGCCTCCACAATCATGGGAAAAATTTCTTAAATCACCCCACCCCCGCATTTCTTTCTCCATGTATTTGTTTAGTGTGCACACACACACATATGTACATATACGTGTATTTACATACATGTACATACAAACATACTGGTTCTGTCTCCCTGAGGGACCTGAATAATAGAATATGTGTAGTTGTAATCCCCTCCTCCCAAAGAATAGATGATCTGGCATCTGAGACAGATTTGAAAAAGAGAATTTTTTTCTGAAACTGAGCCATTATAAACCTGGGGACTAAACAAGGGATCCAGTTTTCTAAAAGCAGTGTCAATCAACTCACCCAAGCACTGGGACACCACAGATTTCATCAAGGATTATTTATTCTTAATCATATGTTTCTATTTTGCCAATCATAACAAATATTAGCACAAGCATGCTAGATATTCCCTGAGGTTATGATTTAAATGTGAAAATACACACACACACACACGCACACACAAACACACACACACATTCCATAGGCTTATGCATTTGAATACTTGCTGGTGGTATTATTTTGGAAGGTTATGGAAACTTCCAAACATGGGTCCCAGTTGGCAGATGTAGAAATATAGAAATGTTTGGGGCAAGGCCAGAAGATTCTCATACCTACGCTCAGTTTCTCTGTTTATCAAAACCAAATTCCGCACACCTGCACTTCCGTGGAGCCAGCCATTCCCAAGTTTTCAGTGTCATGGCAGAAAGTATCTCTTCAAACACAAGCCAAAAGAATCCCTTCCTCCTTAGAGCTGTTTCTGTCAGGTGCTGGTAACAATGACTCAACAAAGCCTCATACAGAAAATCAGTACTGAGGCCATTGCGGTGATGACCTAACCACGCAGTTCTTGTGCCTCTGGAATGGTTTGCAGGAAAAATGTAGAAGAGTTTGGAGCTGTAGGTTAGAGAAGCCCCAGAATGTGTGGCAAAACAACTCAGTAGGTGTTGATGGGGGAGAACAAAAGACCACAATGCCAATAGAACCGGATAGCAAATGTACTAATGAGGTTTTAGACAGAGCATACTCCTTTGGGAAGTGGGCTACGGGCTATTTATGTTACACTCTGAAAAGGCATGTGACACCGGTCTAGCCACATCCTGAAAGTCTGGATAAAGCTAAATTCAAAAAATGACAGATTTTTTTTTTGGGGGGGGGAGGAAATCTCAAGATAGCAAAGCTATTGTGTGGGGCAGTGGTGGCGTTGAGAGCAAAAGTTATATCTTAAGTTTTAATTACTTATGCTTAAGAGATCCATGAAACAAAACTGCCTCTGATCTATGAGCCCCTAGCCCAAAGATGTATGTTCCTGAAATGCTGGAGGCTGTTGTTTATGGGAGATAATGAGACACATGTTTTCACTCCCCTAAATAAGTGTGTTTGACCCATCTACACATCACGTGTGGGCAGGAGGTTCATGGACAGGAAATATGTTGGGATGTCCCTGATTGGATATAGGCTGGAAATACGTATGCATGAAATACATCAGGATGTGTGCTTGTCCCTGTCTGGACCTGATGAAAATACCCTTGCGTACGTGATTCAAGGCCATTCTCTGGAAACTCTGAGGTGGTCCTGACCCGCAAGTTAATTAACCGACCAGTATCTAATTAAAGATTGCTTCCAATTTGTCTTTAAACTGTGGTAGTGTTCTTATTCTTGACTGGAGGGACTAACAGTGGCAGAAACTACATTTCTGAGGAAGGACCCTGGGATGTTGAAGAGTTCAGCACTGTGAAGTGCTTACTGAAGGAAGCTGCGGTCAGGCACAGAGTGGAGCTGGTCTGAGAGAGGTCACTCACACTCAGGTGGGAGAACTATAAGAACAGAGCTACCCTCGTGTCAGCCCAGATGATGCCACCATGAGCCCACGCTCAGGCCAGCCACACTCGCGGACTATTTTGCCTTGTCGCTTTCTGTGGTGTTTGGGTGTGCTCTTTCCTTGACGCAGCCCCACTCCCCTCTTTCCGAATGGGAATGTTTACTCTGTTACTGTATTTTGAAAGAATACAACTCACTTTTTTTTTTTTGTTTTAGGCTGCTCACAGTTTAGAAATTGCCTTGGGTCTCAGAGGAGACTTTGAACTTTGGACTTTACACATCTTTGGAACTGTGAAACTGTGGAGACTTTTGAAGTTGGACTGAATGCATTTTGCATTACAAAATAGGTAGAGGGTCAGTGCAGAATGTCATGGTTTAAATGTAAAATGTCCCCCAAGAGCACACATTTGTACTAGAAACTGGGCTTCTAGCTGGTGGCACTATTCTGGGAGACTATAGAAACATCTATCTGTACCTGGGGTCTCGTGGATGGCATAAAACCACAAGGATGATAGAGTCTCATGGGTCTGGACTGCTCTGTCTCCTGGTCCATGCCATGTAACAAGCAGCTACTTCCCCTCCTACATTTACAGAGGATCTGGGTTTGGTTCTCAGTACCCACATGGCAGCTCATCATCTAACTCTTCAGTTTCAAGGAGCCTAACATCAGACCATACTGGCAGGGAAGTCACAGCAGCAGAATTTCAGTAGAACTTGTCTCATGATAGACACAGTCCACAGCAGAGAGCGAGAGCAATGGCTTAACTCACGCTAGTGTTCAGCTTCCCTCTCTGTTCTAGACATTGCAGAATCTCCTGCTCAGGGAATGATCCCACCCACAGCCAAAACAGACATTCCTCTATCAGTTAATTAAACCAGTCAAGACAACTCACCCATGGACAGCCTCAGAGGCTAACCTTCATCTAGACAATCCATTACAGGTACGCCAGAGCCTGCCTCCTAGGTGAGGGGTGGCAGATGATAGTAACCATCACAGTCACTGTGTTTATAAAAGCATTCCTCCATAAAAAGAGAAATTCTTCTAAGTATGGAAAGTATTTTGAAAAAACAAATAGAAGGCAAGCAGTTTACACAAAATGAAATGGTAGGGAATATTCTTTATTTGTTAGTAATTTCAGCCCATAGAAATGGATCAAACCCAGCAGGGGAAATAGAAATTCTCAGATCAGACAAGTTCCATTCATGGAAACAAAAGATTGTAGAACAAGATAAATAAATGCTATCAAAAGAAAACCACAAATTTTCAAATGCAAACTGTGGAGCATTTTACAAGGATATGGCGTGTTTTTGAAGACTTAAGAGCATGAAAGGAGAAAGGGGGACACTATGTTATGGTAGACTTAAGAAGCATGACAAGCAAACCACATGCATGGCCCTTGCTTAGAGCCTGATTCAAATTACCAAACAATAGAAAGCACAAGAAAACTCACAGGAACAAGTTGCATACCAGATACTGTGTGAGATCAAAGGACAGTTGTTGTTCAAGTGAAAGAGCGGTATTCTGTTAACAAGAATGTGTCTCTAGAGAATAGCTCACCAGTTAAAGTCATGCTGTCCTTCCAGAGGGCCGCAGTGTGATTCACAGCACCCATGTGGAGTTGCTCACAGTCTCCTGTACCTCTGTTTCAGGAGATTGGTCACCCTCTTCTGGCCTGTGTGAGTACCCAAGCACATGTTCACAGAACACATGAAGGAGGCATAAATAATAAATCTTTTAAAAATAAATAAAATGAATTATTTATATATAAATAGAATACATAAGGTGAAGTGAGGCAGTCTTTGGAATTATTTTAAGATGTACCTACAAGGAAAACCAAACAAAAGGAAAAAGAATCTTTTTAAAGAATTAACGGAAGCAACTATTAAATATATTGATAACTGATTAATCTTGTTCAGCAATATTCATGAGGATCATTGCAAATATTCTCTATTAATGATTTGATTTTGTTCAATGTTTTTGTAAAATGTTTCAGTGAAGTTACAAACTGTTCTCTGAAAGATAATGACTGACATTACTCGCCATATCAATACCAACCTGAGAAAGCTAGGGTGTATCAGTGGACACAACTAGATCCCAAACCAAAAAACAAAAAGTTGAGAGCAATAGACACAATAATAAAAGCTGTAGCAAAGGGGAAAATCCTAAACCTGTAGTTAACTAATGGCATTGCTCCAAATACATCAACGTTGACAGAGGTATGAAGAGTTGAAAACTCACAAACAGAGGAAAACCTTAGTGTGATCAGTGGGTTCAATGGGTGCCCCTATAAAAATGTCTCTACACCCAGCCTGATGCCCTCCAGCCTGCTGTGAGCACCACCATTTCTTTTGGGGTAAGGATTTTTTGCAAGAGTAATTGAAGTTCTTTAGATGATATTTTATATTTTCTCAGTTGGCCTTAAATTTGATGACAAGCATTGCTTTGGTTGTCCTTTGTTTGTTTGTTTGTTTGTTTGTTTGTTTGTCTATTAGTTTTGGCTGTTCTGGAACTCGTTATGTAGATCAGGCTGGTCTTGAACTCATAATGATCCTCCTGTCTCTCTGCTTCCTGGGTCATGGGATTAAAGGTGAGCATAACCATACCCGACCTAAGCATTGTTTCTCGTGTGTGTGTGTGTGTGTGTGTGTGTGTGTGTGTGTTCATTTGCCCACTTGCTTGCTTGTTTCTTCATAAAAGAAGGCCAAGGTTGGCCTCCAACTCAGACCCCTCCTGTCTAAGGTCCCTAAATAATGAGATTATAGATGTGCACCACCTCACTTAGCTAACAGTTGTCCATGTCCATGTGTGTGTGTGTGTGTGTGTGTGTGTATGTGTGTGTGTGTGCGCATGTGCAGAGGACGACCCCAGGTGTTGTCCCTTGGATGTTGTTCCTCAGGTGTCACCCAACTGTTTTTTGAGGCAGAGTCTCTCACTGGGCTGAAAATCTCTGAGTAGGCCAGGCCAGAGACCCGTCTTTTACTCTCTCCCCAGCACAGGGACTATAAGCATAAGCCACTACACAGTTTCTTCTTATTTGGGTTCTTAGAATCAAACTCCAGTCCTCCATCTTGCAAGGCAAGCACTTTATTGACTTAGGTACCTCTCCAGCCCTAGCAAATACTTTTAAAAGCACAAAAACACATGCAGAAAACCATAGGACAAGGAGACAGCTGCAGCATGAATCCTAGTTGATCTTAAAAATAAACTCCAAGTAAGGTATTAGGGGTTTAAAGCTGAAATATCAGAGAAGCAGAGCAGCCAGCCACTAGTTCTTACCTCTACCGAATCCTCTGACCAAAGGGGACAAGATCCTGTCTCTACAAGTCCTCAGACTAAATGCCTTCAGCTCCCGAATCCTCTCTCCTTTTATTCCTCTCTTTGCACAACCACATCCCTTCCTGTCTCCACCTTCCTAGTGCTGGGATTAAAGGCATGTGACTCTCAAGTACTGGGATTAAAGGTCTGAGCCACCACCACCTGGCTCTGTTTCTCTTTTAGACTGGATCAAGTTTGTGTAGCCCACAGTGGCCTTGAACTCACAGAGATCCATCTGCCTCTATCTCCCGAGTGCTGGGTTTAAAGGGACGTGCCACCACTGCCTGGCTTCTATGGCCATGTGGCTAGGTCCACACTCTGATCTTCAGGCAACCTTATTTTGTTAGATCACAAGCAAAATATCACCACAGGCAGCAGCAGCAGTTCATGAGCCCAGGAATACAATGAACAATCTGAAAGGCAGAGGCAAGAAAGCCACCTGCCCTAGTTCTACAGGAGGAGTGTAACCCTGCCACCACCTTGATGTCACACTTCTGACTTCCAGATCTGCATGACAATAACTTTCTATTGTTAGCTACTCAAACTGTGAGAGCCCTAGAAAGCTAATAAATAAACCTGTCTCTAAAATTGGTAAATCAAGCCAACAATATGTGTGTGTGTGTGTGTATTTCAACAACATAATTAACAAATTTTGAAATCTAACGGGCATGTTTGCAAGCCCACTCACCTTAAAAAATACCCATTCCTTTTCTCCATACACATCTCTTCTATATGAAGTTGGGCAATAAAATAGCTGAAAATAATTTCAGTCAATGGTGCAGACCTGGAATCATTTTTATCTTCTAAATGAGCAGGTGCATTGCCCAAGTGTGAGAAAATTGTCTTAGAACTTCGCGTCCTTCCACTGTGGTAGAGACAGCTTGTCGGCTGCTTGGGAGAGGATACAGCTCACTAATTAGCCACAAACAAGCAGCTGCACCCGGCTCTCTGTTTTATCCACTGTGGAAGGCACTTACAGGACTCAGATTGTCAAGGACACAATTCTATTGTTGTTTCTAAATCAGCACTCAAGTTACTATCCCTGTCATCATTGCTACCAGGATAATTACCCTAAAAGTAACAGTTCCAGGAAGCAAGAAGAGGTTTTTTAGCATTGTGTGTGTGTACTTCCAACTGTACAAAGATCACATAAGAGGGACCTCTTCCCACGTCTGCAAACTGCTGTCTCGGACCCCTAGCAGACGAAGAATGCTCTAAGAATTGAACCTGGTTTGAAAGGAGGAAAGCTGGCCCAGTGGCGTGTCCTAGACTATCTGAAGAAGGGTCAGTTACCACAGTTTTACTCTCGGTACCAGTGCCCCTTGGAGGCTGTTCCAGGAGGAATTCTGTCATGCATTGAACAGAGAATTCTCTGGTTGCCACTTGGGCAAAGAAAGCTTTAGAAGGGCAAGTGCCGTGAAGATGTGAAATGACAACTCTTTGGGCATCTTTGCAGACAGAGACAAAGTCTCATGACCATGAGACCCATAGAAATTCTCACCAGTTCTACCTGCAGAGCAGGATGTCACCTTGTCTCACAGCACAGCAGCCTCTGCCAGCAGATGTCACATGTTGGGTGCCAAATTTCTGTCTAGCTCTCATTCTTCCTGGTATTGTGGCTTCTTTCTAAACAAGGTTGACTTCTTTTGAAAGTTTGACCCTTATAGGAATGAAGTGATATTCTCAGAGGCTCCCCGAGGGTGTCAGGTGCTATCAAATTCCTTATGCCACGTTCTCAGAGCAAGACTGTAAGGTTCCAATTGCTCTTTCTGAACACAATTCTCCTGTCTATTATTATTATTATTATCATTATTATCATTATTATTATTATTATTATTTCTTTTATTCAGTGTGTGTTTGATGAGCACATGTGCCTGGCATGCCAGCGTGAAGGTCAGAGGACAGCTTTCAGGAGTCAGATCTCTGCTTCAACTATGTGAGTCTTAGTAAAGAAACTCAAACCACTAGATTTGGCAGCAAGTGTCTACCCAGTAGATCATTGCCTGTCCAGTTTTCAAGATTTAAATATATTATCCCAGACTATAACCAAATGGCTGATTTTAAGCTGATGCACATTAGCGACTTCTTAAATTCAGGAACCCAACAGTTAGAACAAAATTCTTGAATTGATTGAGGCATATAAACAGTTTTTTTTTCCTTTTGCAAGGCGGACATCATCATTCAGCTGGTGTGGAAAATGGGGAGACTGGGAGTGTACCTGGATGTCAGACCGCACGCTCAGGCTGGGGGTACACCTGATGTCAGACCACACGCTCAGGCTGGGAGTACACCTGTAGTATATCTGATGTCAGACTGCATGCTCAGGCTGTGGGTATACACGGAGTACACCTGATGTCAGACTGCATGCTCAGGCTGGGAGTACACCTGATGTCAGACTGCATGCTCAGGCTTGGGGTACACCCGGAGTATACCTGATGTCAGACTGCACACTCAGGCTTGAGGTACACCCGGAGTACACCTGATGTCAGACTGCACACTCAGGCTTGGGGTACACCCGGAGTACACCTGATGTCAGACTGCATGCTCAGGCTTGGGGTACACCCGGAGTACACCTGATGTCAGACTGCACGCTCAGGCTTGAGGTACACCCGGAGTACACCTGATGTCAGACTGCACTCTCAGGCTTGGGGTACACCCGGAGTACACCTGATGTCAGACTGCACACTAAGCATTTGCAGAGCCCTGGCTATGCTGCAAAACAGAAGGGGCCGGATGGGAGTTTTCCTTTCCTTAAACTGACACATTCACATTTATGAAACTATTCTCTTTGTTGTTTCTGAGTTCTCCTCTAAGTATATACTGTGTTGAGCATATTCCTCAAGCTCCCCACATAACATGATGTTTTCCTCAGGTTCCACCCATTTTAATATAAGTGCTGTAACTCTGTTCTTCTTTATGGATGGCCATGTATCCTAGTGACTGACCCAGGTGACAGCTCAGTCCCTCCGAGCCTCAGAGCTACTGCAGCAGATGTGCTGATACCCCTGCCACCTACGCCATTGCGACTTTCTTCTCCAGTGAGTCCCAGTGTCCCTGCTCAAGGCTGTCTTATTCCAGTTACCTTTAACTAGTCCCATTTTTTTGATGCCACAACAGTCAAATTGTCCTGAGCATCCAAACTCAGTTTCTCCTTCAAAACATTTAGCCCTAACATTCTCAAAAGCTACAACCTCAGCACCCCCAACTTCAAAGGCTTGCAAGGGTTCTCTGCCCCCATGTCTTCCCTTCCTCTGTTTATTCCCTATTCCTACCATCTCTTGCTGCACCATCAAGAAGGAAGGAAGAAGGAAAGGCTTCCAGCTCCACCCATCATGCTTACGTCACACTAACCCTGCACGCCAGCCTGCCCAGACTCCAAGGTACACAGTGTCTGGACCTCCCTGTCCTTTCTGCAGCTTCACATGCAACCTGAGAACTTTGCTGCCCATCCAACAACTTCCTTGTTCCTTATTGAACTCCCACCTCCTCTGCTCAGCACGGTTCCCTGGCTCAGTCTGATGGTCTGCTCTGCAGGCTACCGTGTGACATGCACAGGCTCAGTCTGATGGTCTGCTTTGCAGGGCACTGTGTGACACGCATAGATAAATGTGACCTCACTTCTTCCCAAAAGGGGAAGACTGTTTCTCAGTCTGAAGATGGACGGAAAGAAGAAGAGGGATTAGTGCGTGGTCTAAGTAAACTGAGATACTGAATCAACCAAATAATGAAAATGCTGAAGCGTAGAAAGTAAAGTTAACAAATTTTAGGGTGACAATGATACCGCAGAGTAGTTGTGCATCTGTGGGGGGGCCACTTCCGACAGCACCTAATGAGCTCTTCGCTTACGTTCTCACTTCTTTCCATGAGAGGGGAGACCTGAGATGCCACAAGATGACCCTCAAACCCCAGGCTGCTATTGATCTGTTTGTCCAGGACTTCAGTTTGCTCACTTGAGCCTCTGCGATGGGCCAGAAACCGGGAACATAATAAGGTTTGAAAGGATCCCTGCCTTCAAGCAACTCACTGTTTACACATTAATACAGATAACTAGCAATAAAGAAAAGCAATGAATTATATAATAAAATATTCAAAATGTTGTGGTGTGCCATATAAGATGGTTATGGACCATTTCAAACAGAACCAAAACTGTTTGGCCCTTATAAATCTGGATGCATTCCTTAAATTTGAGCATGTTTTCTACATACTCCCGCAAGGCCTGCCTTAGTCATTATATCAGTGTTTATAATTTATTTATTCTATATGCTACCAAATATGTGCAGAACCAAATATGCTTTTATAAAACATGGAAGTGTCAACAAATAGTGTTCACTCTGGCTTTGGGGTTTTGGTGGTGGTGGTTTTCTGTTCTGTTTTGACCCTTTTGTTTTAGATTTAATTTTTTTCTAACTATGTATGTCAGGATAATACATGTGAGCGCAGATGTCTGTGGAGACCAAAAGCACCAGAGTCTGTTGGATCTGCAGTTACAGGCAGTTGTGAGCAGTCTAGTGTGGGTGCTGGGAACCAGTTCAAGTGTTCTACAAGACCAGTATGTGCTTCCAATGATTAAGCTGTCTCTCTGCTTTCTCTTACTCCATTTTTATTCTACTTACTGGGAGGAGGTGCATGCCATAGCACTGTGTGGAGGTCAGAAGACAGCTTGCAGGAGCTGGTTCTCATGTTCTTCCATGTACATCTAGGGGACTGAATTCAAGCCATTGAGTTTAAAGGAAGCTGCTTTTACCCACTGACCTATTCCTAGTACACACTTTTTTTTTTCTGAAAGGAAGTCTATGCTTTGTCTTTCTCAGCAATACTCTCTGCTTAAAACTAACCGCCTTGTGAATCTCCCTCAGTTAGTGACACCAAAATTAAACGATGAGACTGGCAGGATTGTTATGAATCTGTGTCGGTGTGGTGCAGAGCCAGATATAGAACTCTCAGCTACTTCTCCAGCACCACGTCTGCCTGTGTGTCACCATGCTCCCTCCATGACAGTGGACTAATTTTCTAAACTGTAAGCCACACCCAATAAGAGAGTGGTCTTGGTGTCTCTTCACAGCAACAGAAACCCTAAGACAGTCAGCTTCAACATCAGCAAGGACGCTGTTAGAAATGCCTCTGCTCTACCACATGTTAGCCCGTCTCTGCTTCTAATTTCCCTTCTATTCCAGGTAGGGAGGATTAGCAGGTGTTAACTCTGTAGCACAGCTGCAGCTTCCAGAAGATTGCCCCACCACAACTGATCCTGCAAAGGCCCTGAGAGGTTTTTTGGAAGGGCCTTCCATTTTGTAATTTATAAAGTTGTTAAGTAAATTAGAGTATAGATGTTCTCCTCTCTTGCAACTTCCTAGCTTCCTTCCAAGCGTCCCAGTGCCCATGGGCTCATCCTTGACAATGTCTCACTCAAGTCTCTTCCTGCCTTCCACTTACTTCCCATGATATTCCAAGAGCAAATGCTCTCTCTTCTCCCTTCAATAAGTGACCATTCACTCAGAACAGTCTCGGTTCAACTGAGTCTTTGCAGGATGCTTCTTATGACTTGCGTATGGTTTTAGTGTGTCCCACAAGGGACATGTTACAATGATGAGCCTGTATGGCTAGAGGGAGGTCGTTATCAGCCCATCCTGAGCTCTGACTTCTTGTCTCTCTATTTCATCTCTCTCTCTCTCTCTCTCTCTCTCTCTCTCTCTCTTCTCTCTCTCTCTCTCTCTCACACACACACACACACACACACACACACACACACACATACATTCCCACTGTGATGTCACCTCCATAATGGGATCCCGGCAAGAAACTAAATAAATGGTGTGGCCCAATCTTAGACTTCAGCTTTCATAACAGTGAGTTAGCCAGCCTCTTCTCTTCATAAGATGCAAACTTAGAAATATAATTATAGTAATAGAAATCTGGCCAATGCATTAATTTCAGTATCAGTGACCTGCTTACTTTAATTGGCCAGATTGTACAATATTTTTAAAGGTGCTCTTTTACCCCACCGCATTCCCAAAGAACTCTGGAAAAGTTATGGGTACTTCGTCTTGTTGCTTTGTTTCTGAAGTACATACAGGAACAAGGTGGTCCTTGCCCTTTAAAATACAATAAGTTGTGGTCGTGGGACAAACGCTTTGACTCTCAGGAATCCAGTCCTCTCTGGGGACTCCACTCCTGGCTCACCAGCCCGCCACCATGTTGATCTTGAAGACACAGAACTAGACTACTTGTCCACGTGGGCTGCGGTCCATTTCAGGTGGTCTTGGGGGCTAAATTTCAGTTTGGGTTCTCGTTTGTTTTTGGTTTTGATGCTGTTGTTCTATTTTGTGCTATTTACATACTTTGGTTTCTTAGCTGGGCTGACTCTCATTGGAGTATTTTGTAAGTCCACCCTGAGACCCTCAGGCATGGCTATATTTCTTAATAAACCAAACAGATTCTAAGTTTTCTTCTAACCAAAATGTCCTCCTCCCTCTAGCAGTGACTTCCTAGATCAAGACCTCCCCCCCCCCCGAAATACAGGAGTGATGCCCTCTTAGTGTGAAAAAATTTTAAAACAGTGGAATACAGGGTTTGGGGAGCTGGCTCAGTCATTAGGGCACTTGCTACTGCTCTTCAGAGGACCTGGGCTTACTCCCAGCACCCACACAGTGGCTCACAACTTTCTGCAACTCCAGTTTCAAGGGATTCAACATTCTGTTCTGACTTCCACGGGCACTGCACACATGTGGTGTGCATACATATATACAGGCAAAATACACACAGAACAAAAATTAATATTTAAAAGATAATTTTTAAAAACAGAATGAAATGTATGGCATAATTTCCCCCCCAAAGTTCCTTCCTAGTCTCACCCTCTAAAGATTTCTCTAAACATAGGCAGATGCAGAACGAAAGAAAAATTAGTATTTAACGACTGCTGGGTCAGATGTTATCCTGTGGGTCTGCTAAGGTGATTCCAAAAACAGCCCCACGGAAAGAAGTTCCAGCTACTGGCTAAGGTGCAAGGCCCGCGGCTTCCCTTTGGAAGGGATAAGCCGAGGCTCAAGTACCACCGACAGAATGTAGATCAGCAAGATTTTGCTTTGAATATCCAAGAAAGTCGTCTCATTTCTATATCTAGTAATTACTAAGTATGTCAAGGGGCTGGAGCAACGGTGCAGCGTAAAAAGCATGGAGCTGTTCCTCTGAGGACCATGAGTCTGGTTCCAGCACCCACAACCGGCAGCTCCAGGAGATCCATTACCCTTTCTGACCTCAAGGCACTGCACTCATGTGCACAAGCCCATACTCAGATACACATGATAAAAAATAAAAATAAAACATTTTTAATTTAAAAAAAAAAACTGCGACCAGCACTTGGGATTCACTAAAACCATGCAAGGTTTTCTGTTCCTCGTGGAGCTGTTAGGAGCTGCTTACATTTTAATGTTCCTCATTTTTCCTTTTGGACACCTCTGATTTCTTGGGCTCTGGCAACTCCATTTGTCCCCAAGCCTCTGGTGTGGCCACTGCTCTCTGCTATGAGTGATCTGCCTTTTCTTTGTTGGGCCATGTTTTCTTTCAACAACCTTTGAACTTCTTGGTAACCTGTCTCCTGTATTAACTCCACCATGTTTCAAAGAACAAGGGGGCATTTGAATTTTAATAGAATGTTTGTATTAATTCTTTGAGAATTTCATACAATGCATTTTAATTTTCACTTCCTACTTTTCTTACTAACTTCTCCCAGATCCGCTCCTCATCTCCCACTTCCTCCCAACTTCCTGTCCTTTTTTTAAAAAATAACCCATTGATTCCAATTTATGCTGCCCTTAAACTCAAGGAGCCCTCAACTGGAAACAATTGACCTTCCAGAGACCACATCCGAGTTGGAAACTAAAGATGAGTCACCTGCCATCCCCGGGTGACATCAATTGTCAATAGTTCCGCAGCTGAGGGTCGATGTTCAAGAACCCCTGCCCCCTTGAGCTGTCCCATCAAGGACCCCACCAGGTATGGGATGAAGACCTAACCAAAGCCCTGCTTGCTGCTGGAAGAAGAAGGGTGAAACCTGGATGGGACTAATCCTTCCCTGTGAGCCCTAGACTGATCAACATCTGCTGGGATGCTCGGAGTTAGCAACAATTTCTGGAAGGATGTCTGTGTGGGTATCAGTGCCAGGCACTCTTGATGTGGATGGGTCTGTGCCAAGTGGAAGAGAGAAGGAGCTGTAGGCTTGTACCTTGGTGATGCAGCCTGTGGTGATAAGATCTGTGCCTATAGGGATCCAGGCTCAAGGTGGCTAGAGGGGATGAATCTTGCTACACGGAACCCAGGGCACCAGCAACTAATGCACTCTTGTTTTGTAGAAGTCAGCATGCCCCAGCACACTCTTTCTAGGTCCTCACTAAGGCTGGCCTTCCAGTGCCAGCGATGCTCATGTGAAGGCTGCAGATGTCTCTGTGCTGCCAGATCTACCACTTATCCTCAGTTCTCACCTGAGTGAATCTCAGCATCGCTAATCTGTGCTCTTCTCCAAAAGCTCCAGTAGACATCCTGCTGCTCTGAGCAGATGCCAAATAGTCAAAGGAAAACTAATCCATCGTCTAATCCGTTCAACTAATAAGAGCGATGACAGCAGTAATAGCTGACATTAGTGAACATTTCCAGTGTACCAGATACTACTCTGGGCATCCTAGGGATTAGCTCACATAAACCCCACTGCCATCCTCAGACATGAATACCATGGCTATTTTCATTTTCCAGGTGAGGCCTCTCAAACACAGAAAGGTTAAATAGCTTCACAAGGTCACCAAGCTTATAAGGGCTAGAGCCATGTAGTCCCCATTTTTCTTACTTGACCTAAGCAAATCAAACTATGTACTATCAAATTGCCGTCTAAATGCCTTTAGGCAACATTTGTATCTGAAGTAGGAGTAACTGTGAAGAAGAGGTTTTCCATGCCACTATCTTAGCTCAGGCCATGGCTGCCCATGGTGCACTGACCTGCAGCCACTGCAGGGATCCGGAGGCCCATCACAGGAGCCAAGAGGTACATCAATCTAGCAGTCAGGAGGTCTATGAACAGCTGCCAAGTTTTAGTATCAGGCCAGGGTTCATACTCTGAACTGGGCTAGAGGAAATCTTGATCAGAGACCAGAGGAGAAATCTGGCCCAGAAACCAATGTAGCAGGCTTTCTTTTGGGCCACCAACCAGCTCCCAAATCATGACACAGAGACTTGTTATTAGTTATGAATTCTCAGCATTAGCTTATGCTTGTCCCACTAGCTCTTATAACTTAAAGTAACCTGTTTCTCTTCATCTACATATTCCCTTGGGGCTTTTGCCTTTCCTTCATTCTGTATGTCCTACTCCATAGGAAGTCTTCCTCTCTTTCTCCCTTGTTCTCCTCTCAAGCCTAGACTCCTTATCCTACTTACTCTCTCTGCCTGCCAGCCCACCTATCCTTCTACTGCCTAGATATTGGCCATTCAACTTTTTATAAGACCAATCAGATGCCTTAGGCAGGCAAGGTAAAATAATAACACATGTTTATATAATTAAATAAATACAGCATAAGCAAACGTTACACACCTTTACATACTTAAAGTAATATTTTGCAATATAAACAAATGTAAAACATATTCACATAGTTAAAATAATATTCCATAACAGACCCAGATTCCAGATTGAGGCTTTCAACACTAGAGTTGGAATGGGCAAGCTGGAAATGAGGTTCCGTTTGTTAGAATATCTGACTAGTATGTAGAGGCCCAGGTTCAATTCCAAGTATGGTCAAAATAATAATACACAACTTGTCAAAATGCAGAGTTATGGAGCCCAATCCCAACAATAAATCTAAAATACAGCTCCTACACCTAAGTCTCAGGGTCATCACAGAAGATGGGCCATGAAGAATGTAGGAGCCAGAGGAACAGAGAGTTTGCTGTGAGACTCTGTCTCCTAGAAAGGTCAGAAGCTACACCCATGAAATCTCTCACCAATGTGGATAAACATGACATTAACAAGGAAAATACCATGGGCAGGTGAAAACTCCTAAGGACTCAACCCTAACCAAAGAATTACAGACAACCTGGAACAGCCAAAAAATCTTCACAAACCCAATACCAAATGACCAGCCCTGAAAAGGTGTATGTACAAATAACATTTTTCAGACTGTGCAGATTGTATTTATTTATTTAGAAACATATACACACACACACACACACATACTCACATGTGCAACAGCAACTAAAAAAGAGAAGCCATAAATTTGAAAGAAAGCTTTCTGGGAACCCAGCTTAGTTAGGGTTTCTATTCATGTTGGGGAGGAAAGGTTTGTTAGGCCCACACTGGAGCATTGCTGTTCCTCACTGAAGGAAGTCAGGACAAAAACTCACTGGTCTAAGAAAACATTAAATCCAACAAATTCTTAACACAAAACATCCAGGAAATCCAAGACATCATGGAAAGACCAAACCTAAGAATAATAGGGGTAGAAGAGGGAGATAAACTCCAACTCAAAAGCACAGAAAATATATTCAACAAAATCATAGAAGAATGAAGAAAGAATATTGAGAGCTGCAAAGGAAAAAGGTCAAGTAACATATAAAGGTATACCTATCAGAATTACGCCTGACTTCTCAATAGAAACCTTTAAAGCCAGAAGGTCCTGGATAGATGTGCTGCAGACACTAAGAGACAGACTGAGGGGCCACTAGCAATGGCACTGGGATTAATCCCTATTGCACGCACTAGCTTTTTGGAATCCTATTCTCTTTGAACGTATACCTTGTTAATCCTAAATATAGTAGGGAGGGCCTTGGACATGACCCTCCCTGAGGATTGGATGGGGGGTCTATCACTATGTACAAAATTAAGTCCAAATAATCAAAAACCCCAACATAAAACCAACCACACTGAACTTCATAGAAGAGAAAGTGGAAAGTACACTTGAACGCATTGTCACATGAGACCACTTCCTGAATAGAACCCCAGTATCACAGACACTGAGAGAAACAATTGATAAATGGGACCTCTTGAATCTGAAAAGTTTCTGTAAAGCAAAGACAGTCAATAAGACAAAATGGCAGCCTACATAATGGGAAAAGATCTTCACCAACCCCACATCAGATAGGCTGGCTGATCTCCAAAATATAGAAAGAACTGAAGATATTAGTCCTCAAAAGTACAAGTAATTCAATAAAAAATGGGATAAAGACCTAAACAGATAACTTCAACAGAGGAATCTGGAATGAAAGACACTTAAGGAAATGTTCAACATCCTTAGTGAACATCAGAGAAATGCAAATCAAAACAACTCTGAGATTCCATTTTATACCTGTAAGAATAGCCAAAATCAAAAACACTGATGGCAGCTTATGCTGGAGAGGATATGGGGTAAAGGGAACACTCCTTCATTGCTGGTGGGAGTACAAACTGGTATAGCCACTTTGGATATTAGTATGGCAATTTCTTAGAAAATTAGGAAACAACCTTCCTTAAGACCCAGCAATACCGCTTTTGGTTATATACCCAAAAGATGCTCAAACATACCAGAAGGATATGTGCTCAACTATGTTCATAGCAGCATTGTTTGTCACAGCCAGAACCTGGAAACAATCTAAATGACTCTTGACCAAAGAATGGATAAGGAAAATGTGGTACTTTTACACAATGGAGTACCACATAGCAAATTAAAATAATGACATCTTGAAATGTGCAGGCAAATGGATGGATCTAGAAAACATCATATTGAGTGAGGTAACCCAGCCCCAGAAAGACAATTATCATATGTACTCACTCATAAGTGGCTTTTATATATAAAAGAAAGAAAACCAGCCTAAAATTCACAATTCCAGAGAACCTAGACAACAGTGAAGACCCTAAGAGAGATACATGGATCTAATCTACATGGGAAATAGAAAAAGACAAGATCTCCTGAGGAAACTGGGAGCATGGGGACCATGGGAGATGGTTGAGGGGGAGGGGAAAGGGAAAGAGGGGAACAGAGAAAAATGTATAGCTCAATAAAATCAATAATAAATAAGTAATAAAAAATAGATATATTGGTAACAAGATAGACCTAAAAAGAGGAATCTTAAGATCTGTGTGTGCACACATGTGTTTGGATATGAATGGGCACTTGTGTGTTACAGCACACATGCATACTTAAGAGGACAACTCTGAGTATCAGTCTTTACCTTCCACCTTCTGACAGGGTCTCCGTATGTTTGCTACTGCACAAGCCAGGCTATCTGACCCTGGAGAATCTCCTGGCTCTGCCCTTCATCCTGCTTGATGGGCGCTAAGATTACAGCTGCACACTGTGGCATCCAGCTGGAAGGGAGCTAAGATTACAGACGCGTGCTGTGGGATACAGCTTTATGTGGGTCCTGAGAATCAGAACTCAGGCTCTCGTGCTAGTGTGTCACTTTACCCACTGAACCATATCCGCAGCCGCTGAAGAATTTTTCTGAGATAGCTAAAATGGAAAATCCATAGCAATGAGCAAAGGCAGGAAACTGGTCCAAGCTACATCACTTCCTGGCACACAACCCACACTCTTTGAGAAGTCCCAGTTGTCCAGCTCAAGACCTGTAACCAACCGGATGCTCAAGTTTATAGTCAGAGGCTCCTGAGCACAGAATTTGTGAAAGGAGCCATGCCAAGCTCTCCCATGCTGGTTCCATGCACTGGGCTAGGGCTGGAATACCTTTTAGGGACATGTGAGCAATACACACTATGCTGAAATTTGGCATGCACTTCAGGGTCTTATGCACGAGGAGGAATGAATGTGACCTCCACAAACCAGGCAGGCAGGCAATTTCTCTATGTTTCCTTCCAAAGGACTCCTCATATTTCCAGATTTCAGTATAATCGTTCATTGTAGTCATACTGCTGACCAAGACTGCCTGCATCAGTGAGCACTCGCAAGATCTGATAAGAACCGATGGGATACTCTGATAGTTTTGAATAAACTTTAGCAACAAATAAGTTATGATTAGAAGCAGAGTGCCCCTGAATGCTCTTAGTTTTCTTTGTAAATATCCTTTATGTATTGCCTTCCAACTGGCTAAAGTGTGACTCTAATATGCAATATATTACATATATATTATATAATATGTAATATGCATATATAACATGTAATGCTTATTACATATTAGAACATATGTATATTACTGTTCCAAAGATGAGAAGAATAAAGTTTATATGTGTGCTTGCATATATGTATATGTATATGTTTGTACATTATATATATAATAAACTTTATATAATTAAACTTTATCCCTCCCACCCTTGAGACAGTGCAAAAACAAATGAATGTAAAGTAAGTAGCAATTAATAGTCACCCTCATATAAGATAAATTATATCACATGCTCTGTGGCCAATTTAACAAACAATTAGAACTGTCTGCCATTTTTTACATCTAAACTAAAACAGAAAAATGTATAATTTTTTTCATAGTTTTTAAGTCAGTCACTCCTGTTAGTAATTGCTTTATGTATTATATGCATTAAATGTTTTTATAGAGAGCTGGAGAGAGAGCTGAGAGGTTAAGAGTACTTCCTGTTCTTCCAGACGACTGACTTCAGGTCCTAGCGCCCATATCACTTGGTTCACAGTTGCCTGTACTACAGCCATATGTCCCACAGTTTGGGAGGCTGAGAAAAAGGGATTACTGTATATTTGAAGATAGTTGGGTCTACAAAGTGAGTTCCACATGACTTTGGGATATATAGAAAGATCTTGTACCAAATAATAATAACAGTAATATGTTTTAGATTCCTTTCTTAGTTAATGTTTTTATTGCTGTGAAGAGATACAATGACTATGGCTACTCTTATAAGGAAGCATTTAATTGGGCCTGGTTTGCAGTTTCAGAGGTTTAGTCCATTATTACTGTGACAGGTAGCATGGTGGCATGCAGGCAGACGTGGTACTGGAGGAGTAGATTATAGTTCTACATCCAGATCCTCAGACAGCATGAACAGAAAGAAAGGCACTGGGCCTGGCTTGAGCATTTGAAACCTCAAAGCCCACGCCCAGTGACACACTTTCTCTAACAAAGCCACACCCACGCCAACAAAGCCATATATCCTCAAGTAACACTCCCTGTGAGCCTATGGCTGCAACTGTCTTTCAAGTCACCACCCTTTCAATTTACTAAAATTCAATTTTTAATGTTCCCAACATGAAAGCATGCAAAGGAGATGATATATATGTCAATTCATTTGATTTAATTTTCCTGTAATATATCAAATGCCACATTTATCAATTTAATATATAATTTTTATTATTTTATTTTTGTTACTATTGCTTGATTTTTTTTGAGACAGGGTCTTGCCATATGAACTCACCATCCTCCTACTTCAGCCTTCTTGATATTGATATTACTATAATGCATATTTAATTTTAATTAAAAATAATTAAATCTTTAAAAATGAAGATAGTGCATTTAACAAAAAAGAACAGTTTTCAATGGTGTCCTCCTTGCCTCCTTCTCTTTCTCTTCCTTCCTGCTGCCATGAGGTATCCACGTTCTCCATAGAAATAGCTAACAGCATGGGCTCTGAGGACTTCCATTTTCCATACACCAGTACATGATGCTATTTACAACTCCAGATGTCCAAAAATACTCAACACAACTGTGAGCCTGCCTCTTATCTCCATTATACTCAACCCTCCTTCATTGTGACATCATCATCATCATCATCATCATCATCATCATCATAATAGGTTTAGATGTTATGGGATATTTTGATAGCATGCTGACACCCCCAAGACTGCCCAATAAAGTTATGCCTTGAATCACGGGACAGAGCCAGTTACTAGTTGACAGGACCTAGTCATAGAGAAGCCAGTAATTTGGATAAAGATGCACAAGAAGGAAAGGGTGGGAACTGGAGTTTGAGCTTCCTCCTGGTTCTGGGATGAAGGAAGACAGTTGTTTCTTGTGGTGTCTGGCCAAAAAGCAAGCTCAGCTAACTGCTACTCAGCCTCTCCGAGCTAGCAAGTTTTCACCCCAGCCTTTGACTTCTGAGCCTAATTGATAAATAGAGCAATAGAGATTTAATTTAAACCTACATATTATGGCTACTACAGAGCCAGGGCCGTGGAATCAGAAGCCCTGCCAGGCCACTCCCTGAGTGGCTGGTGGGGCACTGACTAAGGGGCCAAGGGATGGCAGACAATAATTAAAGTATCAGTATAGTCATGTGTAACAACTAAGCTGATAGAAAAACATCATTTGGATGTATTTAGAGGGCAAAAGGAAAACCAGTATGGCTGGCAGGGACTGAATGATGGGATGGTACTGTACCCAGTGTGGTTAGGTCTCTGGAAGTCCTAACAAGTAACTCATCCACTATACCCAGTAGGTCAATTCAAAGCAATGGTGAAAGCAGAGAAAGGCAACTCATTCACTGTGGTCACTTTGCAAAGACGAGCAGCTAAAGAGGTCTAGGAACTGCATCCCCAACATTACATCCATCTCCATCTAATGGTGGAATTTAGGCTTAAATAAAGGCCTAGGGGTATACAAAGCTAAGTCATCCCAATCCAGGCATGGCTCCCCTCCACCATCATCTTTGCTTTAGCTCCAGTCTGCCCTGCAAAGTGGCCTAATGGCTGTCAGAACTGTGTAGAATGTATTTCTGAGAGGTGGGTCCCCCACTGGCTGGTGCCAGACCAGCCTTTTCTTTCCCTTTCGCGTGGGACCCCTGGGGGCATTCCACTCCCTTTCACTGTCTGACAGCCAAGGGAGCAACAAACACTCTTAGAACACCTTCATACCACATTTCATATGCTAAGACATGTAACACCTTACAGATGCAGGCAAGGCGTTTGGGAGACTCGTAGGAAAGTAACAGATGACCAAGGATTGGTCATTTAAATTGCCTTGCATTTTAAAAGACTGTCCATGAGCTACAGAAATGGCTCAGTGGCTCAGAGGATGTGTTGCTCTTGTAGAGGACCCAAGGACAGTTCCCAGCACCCATATTAGGTAACTCCAGCTCCAAGGGATCTGATACCCCCTTCTGACTGCCATAGATACCTGCACTCGTGTGCACGTGCATGCATACACACATTAAAAATAAAGAACAAGTCTTAAAACTACCTTAAAGGGCCAGACTGGCCTTCTGTGCAGAAGGGCACTGTGAGTGTGACTGTGAAGGACACAAAGGCTAGACGGCTCCTCCTCCAACAAGGCCACACCTCCTAACCCTTGGCTCCTCCTCCAACAAGGCCACACCTCCTAACCCTTGGCTCCTCCTCCAACAAGGCCACACCTCCTAACCCTTCGCAAACAGTTAAAACTAAAACATAATGGATGTCTGTATTGACCAATAGCACCCAAGGATACTTTCTGACTTCTACATGCACATATGAGCACACGTGTGAGCCGACCCTTCCAGCCCTCCCATACACAAGCTAGTGAGGGAATAAATCCATCCCCTGTGCCCAGTACCCAGTGAAGAAACCATCAAATAAGGCTCCCTGTGCACGTGGCCAGGAAGCCCATTGCTCCTCTCTGTGACTAAGGCCTTCTCCACCACCTGTGGTTCTGAGTGGACAACACTCAGCAGCAGGGGGATGTGACTCATTATTCTCCACTGTGTCTGTCACATCACATTACTCCTCAGGCCCTGCCAGAGCCCTCGAGAAGCTGATGTGTTATGACCTGACACCAGTTACGCTGCACTGTCCCTCATTAGTGGGAGCTGATAGGGCAGGAGTGAGGGGCGACCTGCTTTGTGCTCCCCCACTCTCTCCACCACGTATTGGTCTCTTGATCTTCCCATGACTGTCATTGGGGGCTCAGAGTTTTATGTCCTGGTCAATTTCCAGGTGACAGCTTTTAGTGTCAAAGTGATCAAGGAGAGTTGCTCTCCTGCGCCCCAGTGACAAGAGCAGACAATCACAGGAAATTGATCATGTTGGATAAACTCACCTGATCCTAAAAATGATATTGGCTTCATGCCCCAGGGCAGGGTGAAAACAACTGAAAATAATTGCCAGTGTACCCCAGAGGAAAATTCTTTCTCTTTCCCAAATTTGACAATCAATCTAGCACAGCCCACATGACGAACAATCACTGCTGAGAAGAGAAAGCTCCATCTGCACACCAAAACGCCAGAGCCATTTGGTTTGAATCAGGGGTCACTTTTCCTTGGTTTTATCTTTCCGTATGAAAGCCTCGCAAGGCCAGGAGGGTTCACAACATGAAGGCAGCTGTCATGTTCAGATGAGTGCATCCTCATGCCTCTTCCTGGATTAGAAAACTGAGCTGGACTTTCATCCTTCTTCCCAGCATTTAAAACAGTCTTCAAACTGTGTGTTTTAGTCTCTTTTTGTTGTTGTTGTTGTTGTTGTTGTTGTTGTTGTTGCAGAAATTGAATTCCTCATTCTGGGTCATTTGTAAAGAGGTTTATTTAGCTCTCCATTCTGTAGGCATGAAGCCCACATCTGGTTGACATCGGATGGGGTCATTCTTGCCACATTGTTCTATGGTGGAGACCACCATTTGGTGAGGAAGAACAAAGCTCTACCAGTTCAACTCTGTCTTACTCTTTTAAGAAAGCCTCCAGCTACGCTGTGGAGTTCCCATCCTGATACTCTCATAGAGACCTGACTAATTCCCAAAGATCTGAGCTCTAAGTGTTATCAGATATGGATTGGGCACTCAGGTTTTGATGTATAAGGTTGGAGATACATTCAAGCACAGTGAGTTGCAACAAGGATCTTTGCTGTCTGACCTCTGAGTTCAGTGCTTCAGAAATCACACCAGCGACCCTTGGTGTTGTTTCAGTCATCCACGATGGGACATTTCTAGAATGGATTCCATCATGTCTCTGGAAATAAGGAATCCAAATTCACCAATGTGGTACACCAAAAGAGACTCCAGAACCAGGAAAAAATGGTTTGTATTTCTTCACATGTAGTCTCCAGATGTAACGAGGGGGACTTTCAATAGTTGCATCCATTAAATCTTATGAAAATATCAAAGAAATTATTTCAGGTGAATTGCTCCATAAATTAGTAAAAACCTTACGTAGTGAGGTTGTGGGTCTATAGCACATATGTCTCTTGAAGATCTTGAAGTAATTGTGGTGTGTTTGCTCATCAGTTAGCAGACCCAGACTTCTGAAGCAGAGTGGCCTGGTACTCATTGTGTGTTATTTCGAGTATGTTCTGTGTGTAGCTTTCCCTCACAGTTCCGGTCTCTTCTCATCCTTCAAAGGCCAGCAGTCCTCACCCACTGTGTTTCCTCCACAGAGCCACCCACCACGCTACTTTCCTTTGCCTGGGTTTTTCCAAATAGGAAAATGACCCTAATGAGTGTGCAAGAAACCAAACTACTTGGAAAAGAAAGCCAGAGCCTTGGTAAATGAACCAGGGTTAAATTCCAGAACTGTTTTCTGTTCTCTATGTTATTTTAAAGTTAAGAGAGTCAGCAACCAAGTAACTCACAAGTGTCCAGCAAGAAAGTGAATGTATTAGAGACCAGAAAGACAGGGACAAATGAGCAGCAAACTTAGCCAATGCTACATAACAGTGGCATCATCCTGTAAACTACTGGGACTGGTTCCTACCTACAAATCATATGTATTTTGGGCCTGTGCGTCTGTAGATTTGCTTATTAAGTAAGTGCCTTTGGTTTTCTTTAGACTTTGTCCCAGGTACATCAAAGCCCATAAAGCTAATGAGATAAAAATTATAAAGGGAAATTATATGCTCAGTTTCTTCCCTTGTTTTAGGGAGAGTTATGGTCAGACCCATTGTTGAGCCTACTTGGGTTCAGGATGAGTGAGGATCTGAGATGGTGAAGCATCCCAGTGAGCCAGACAGTGGGGCTTAGCTGGGGCCCCGCCCTCTGCGCACGCCTGGTCACTGTGTTTCTTTGACTGGGTGCCTACTCCCTTGTAGCTCAGCAGTGTTGGTTATTGATCGAGTAGGACCAATAACCCTCAAGGAGGTTTTTCCCTTTCTTATTATAATTCAATTTAGTTACATCAATTTCCCTCTTCCCTTTCTTACTTCTAGCCTCTCTCATGCCCCCTCTTGGCCTCTCTCCCTCTCAAATTGGTGGTTTTCTTCTTTAATTAGTCTCTCTCTCTCTCTCTCTCTCTCTCTCTCTCTCTCTCTCTCTCTCTCTCTCTCTCTCTCTCTGTGTGTGTGTGTGTGTGTGTGTGTAGTAAAAATGATTTTCGTGTGTGTGTATGTAGCAAAAATGATTCTCGTGTGTGTGTGTGTGTGTGTGTGTGTGTGTGTGTGTGTGTTTGAATGCTTGTTTCCCAGTTGGCAGACTGTTTGGGAAGGATTAGGAGGTGTGGCCTTGATAGAGGAGGTGTGTTACTGGGCTTTGAGTTTCAACCCACAGCAGACCTAGTCGTACTCTCACTGCTTTCTGCCTTCGGATCAAGAAATAAGCTCTTAGCTTGGCAGTCGTGTATCATCAGAGTGAAAAAAACAGTAACTAGGTTACACACACATTCATGCATAAATGTGTACACACAGCTCACTGAATCCCTTTGGTGCTGCTTGTGTGTATATGATTTCAGAGATGACCATTTTGTATTGGCTAAGCACTTAAAAGTCTCATCCCTGGGAGAAGCTAACTCTCCCTCTCTCAACAGTCGTGAGTCATCATCTATGGTTCTTTGTTTGGGGTGGGACCCTATGAGATTCGCTTTCTGTATTAGCATGTCTATTGGTATTTTTGAGGCTTTAATGGGATAACATACATAATAAAAAGCAATTATCCCAGGTCCTGGGATATTTGGGGGATGATACATAACGAATACTCTTTTATTTCCAATTAGATACCTAGAGACATTCATCTAGGTTTATAAGATTCTTAGTAATCTGTATTTCTATTTAATACAATCTGTAATAAGCATGAACATATTTATAAGCTAATCACACTTTATTCTAGATTCTAATTTAAAGCCAAAAACATCTGTTCTATTCTGTACTGTGGTGTTAGCTATAAGACACTTCGAACATTTGAAAAGTTATTGATGTAACTTGAGATGTGCTGACAGCCAAAACCAGGCACCAGATTTCAAAGATTTAGTACAAAACAAAATCTCATCCTCTTTTATATTGATTATAGTTTTAAATGTCACTTTGCAAATGGTGGAATAAATCAAATGTCTTTTTAATATTAATTTCACCTGTTTCGTTTTCTTTCTTTTTAAGCTCCTTATTTCTATATAAAAATTATAAATTACGTCTATACTCCATATTATATTTCTATTAGACAGTGTTAACTCAAAAGATAAAGACCCAGAAATATACCAAAGGATTCACAGATGTGAGGCATTTACCACATCCACTAACACCCCATCCTGAGGCCAGACTCAGAATTCACTCACACCCATTTTTAGCTTACTCCTCTGATTACTGTGCTGGCACAAACCCTGCTCTTAGGTTTTTCTCCTTCTCTGTTGTTTTTTTCCTTTTAAGTCAGGGTCTCACTATCAGGCCCAGACAGACCTGGAAAGGGTGATCTTCCTACCTCTACCTCCACATCCTGGGATTACAAACATATAACGCTCTTCGGCAAAGCTCCGTGAACACCACACAGAAAGATCTACGGCCCTGTTCCCAACCTGGTGCGCCACATTGAGAAGCTAGCAGACACGGGGTTAGTGACTTTTGAACTGGACAACTCATCTCCAGAGCATGATGGTCCTAACCCTTTACTACAGTAAGAGCGTGGTTTGGGGCTGAAGAGTAGACTTGGAGGTTAAAGCAGGTGTTCAGTTCCAAGCACCTCTGTCATGTGGCTCAGCTTCAGGAGGTCTGACTCTCCTGCTAGCCTCAGAGGGCATCCATAATTACATGCAGGCACACACAATTTAAAAATAATAAACCGTGGGGGGAAAAATAGCTGCCCTAATAAATCAGGGAAATTTTCAAAACAATCAGCCTTACAAAACGAAAAAACAAAACAAAACAAAACAAAACAAAACCAGCTCAAGCCAAGCTCTCTGGATCTGAGAGAGACCTGCATCCTCGAGGTTACATTGCTAACCTGTATTTAATTTCTGTTTGCTAGTTTGGGCTGGCTTAGCAATAAAACATCTTTATCTTACAAGAAGCTAACAAATGAGAAAAAAGACTTCCAGTTTAAAGAAACCAACACAGTTTCTCCCATGCAACTATTTTCCAGGTATTTTTATCCTTGAAGAGGTCAGAGGAATTTTCCTTGAGTGTCTATAGACCAGGTATGGAAGACAGTCACCTGCAGAATCTGAATCAAAGACTATTCTTTTGAATTTATCTCATATAGTGATTTTCAATGACTAACACAGGTTTTTTTTTTTCGGTTGTTTTTTGTTCAAGCCACAAACTATCAGACAACAGGCTTCTTGGTGTCTAAGACTCAATTAGGCTCCTCTACACAGAAAGGGGGTGTGCTCACATACGAGCCCTGTGACGTCTTCTGCAGATAATTTTTAAAGTGCTGCTTTAAAGTGCTGAGATGGCCTTAGGACATGGCGTGCCCACCTAGCACATATGAAGCCTGAGTCCTCTCCCCAGCACCAAATCAAACCAGACATGGTGTCTCAGGCCGTAATCCTAGCACTCCAATAATAGAGACAGGAAGATCAAATTTTAGTTATCCTCAGCACATAGTGAGTTCAAGGCCAGCCTGGGCTACATGAGGCCCTATCTATGAGTGATGAAGTAAGCAAGAAAAAAGCAAACAAGCAAATAAAATGAGTGGAGAAATAAATGGTTAAGATCACATACTGTCCTTTCAGAATACTGGCATGGGGTTTCCAGCACCCACCATGTTAGACAGCTCACAGATGCCTGCTCCTACTCTAGGGAGCCCAGTACCTCATTCTGGTATCCTCAAGCACTTGCATGCCTGTGTACATTCCTACATACAGATACACATATGCACATACAATTTTTGAAAATAAATATCAAAAGGAGAGAGAGAGAATGCACGCAAGCTGCATAAATACAGATCTCCTTCCCCTTCCATGTAGAATTCTGACAAGTTGCTGCATAGGCATTAATTGTTGACTTTTCTGTGCTATGCACCTTTTAGAGTTCCCTGGACAAGGAGGCGATTTAAGGAGAGCGAGGACTCGTGAACAGTGAAGGGGCTTCTGCTAACGCGGTCTGCGCTCTAAGGATTGGCTTCATTTTTCCTCCTTCTTAGATTTGACCAAGCATCTTGGCTTGCTTTATCCACTTCATAAGATGCATGCCTTTAGAAAGACAAAGCTGTACTCTTCAAGGGACAGATGTCACTTTCTGGGGCTGTTGGACCACCCAGGAAGCACAATGGCGAGAGCACTGGGATGAGCTGAGCCACCCTCTTGGCCTCCCTCCTTCCCTCCACTCTGCCCAAGTCACCATGGACTAATTACTTAACCCCTCCATGTCTGTTTTCCATTAGTAAACTGAAAGCATTGACTCCAGCCTCCTCTCCCACACAAACACTGTCACAACTCACAGAAATAAGTTTGCCTCCTTCCTCTGCCTGAGGCCAGTAGGGCCTACAGCCCTAAGTACTTACCCAGTGCCCAACCCTCTTCCTCCTTCAACCACCCTGTGTCACTGAGGAGGGACTGACTAGTAAATTTGTGTAAAGCAGGACTCATGGAGAGAAAGCTGTTATTAGTCCCTGATGGCTTTTAAGAAACTCATTTCTTGCCCAACTTGGCTCAACTTCTAAAGCCTGGTGCCTCTTCTATCTCCATCACTGTATTAGGAGCCTGCAAAAGACATTGAGAAAAGGGCAGTACATCACTAAATCTGTCAGGGTCAGAGTCTGGGTGCCAGCAGCCCTAATAAGCTAGACTCTGCAACCCATCTTTAAGGGGAATTAAGGATACAAGCAATAGATAGCCAAAAAACAAGGGAAGAAGATTATTACTGTGGCCAGACTGGGAAGAGGGACAAAGAGATCTGGTGCCTTCCCATCCTCAGTCCGACTTTGGGACACTGTTGTCAGAGGTTCCTTGTTTGTTTCTCAGATGCCCAGACCCAAAATCACTACACAGAAACTGTATTAATTACAACACTGATTCACCGATTGGCCTATTTGCTCAGACTTCTTATTAGCTAACTCTTACACCTTAAATTAGCTCATAATTCTTATCTGTGTTAGCCTCATGATTTGGTACCTTTTATCAGTAAGGCATTCTCATCTTACTTCCTCTGTGTCTGGGTGATGACTACAGACTGACTGACTCTTTCCTCTTCCCAGAATTCTCCCATTCTGGTTGCCCCGGCTATACTTCCTGCCTGGTTACTGACCAATCAGCATTTTATTAAAACAACACAAGTGACAAACCTTTAGAGGGTACCAGGACATTGTCCCACAGTACTTCCCCCTATTTTTTTTCAAAACAAGAACTCTGAATCTAATCTCCTTTGTTTAGCTTTTTTCTGACCATTATTTATAACAACTTGTAACCAACACTCTAAACAAGACAAACATCCATAATCCATTTTTTAGGAATGTGAGAATAGTTTTCTAGGCTACTTCTTGCTGATTGGGGGCACTGATAATCTTATGGGGATTCAAAGAAAATTTAAGACTATGGTCAAGTCCTGACTGGATTATTCTATGAGGCTTGATCATTTCATTCAGCAGTCTTGAGGCTGTTTGGGATGTAGAACTCAGAGGAAACTACAACAGAGGTCTTCTGAAATGTTGGATCATCTGGGCCATCCACTCCTATTGGAGATTTTTCAGGGGAACTTCCTTGATCAAATCTGATTTTTCTTAACCAAGAATAAATCCCACAGCCTCCCATTTACTGTGGAAAAAGAAGCAAAACCTCTTATCCAAAATAACATATCTTTTGACTTAAAAGTTGAAGTCAAGGCATTTTCAAAATATATATGTTGGATTAGTCCAAAAGCATTTATAATCTAATGCCTTTTAGCAGCTGTTGCTCCTTCCTCAACAGTCAGACAATTCAAAGAGAACACAATCACATGCAGTATCCAGATTCTTTGTGTATTTTCCATCTTTACATGGCTTTATTTTAAACTCCATTTGTTATTCTTCTGGCCTTTTAAGGGGCAAGCCACGCCCACTCCCAGCAGACACCCCCCACCCCTCTCGCCGCCATCTTGAATCTCTTTCCTCCTGTCCCGTGTGTATGCCTCTCTCTCTCTCTCTCTCTCTCTCTCTCTCTCTCTCTCTCTCTCTCTCTCTCTCTCCCCTTCTCCCTTTTCCCTCCATAACCCCCTGAATAAACATTCAACGTGTTGTGTCTGTCCATGCCTCTGTCTTCTGCTCGCTTGCCCACCCCCACCGCAAGCCTCACCAGGGACTCACCACCATTTCCCACCGCTAGCTGCCCTGGGACCCCTTTGGGACTGTTTGCTCCCAGAGTCTGCTGCCTGTCTACATAGCTGTCACCTGGGACTTTATAGCATTTTTTAAAATAAAAACAACACCATTTATTTTTAATTTTTTTGTTTTTTGAGACAGGGTTTCTCTGTGTATTTGACTGTCCTGGAAATCACTCTGTAGACCAGGCTGTCCTTAAACTCATAGGGATCCACCTGCCTCTGCCTCCCAAGTGCTGAGATTAAAGATGTGTGTCACCATGCTCAACAATTCTCTTTCTTTTTTGTTTTTAAGGACTTTATCCTTTTTCTTTTCTCCCCCAAGCCTACATATATTTCTTTAACACACTGAAAACTGTTTAGAGGGTTTTTTTTCTGAATCTATCTTTACTGCATATCTTTCTTTCTGACCACATGAGTCTTTAATTTGTTAAGTGATATAGCTAGAAATAAAGCCATAGCTTTGACAGCTAGACCTACCCCATTCCTTAGATTTTTGAGAGTCTAGATTCATGGTGGAGGTACTACTGCAAGCCATGTTTATTGCCACAACTGTATGGAATTTCAAGGTCCCTGCCACCATCAAGAAGCATGCTGTCAGCTATTCATCAACACCATTTAAGTGTTTGGTGGCAGTGCCTCTTAAAAGAGTTGCAAGGTTTTTGCAGCTAAAGCTGAGTCAGGAGACCTGTCTTAAATGAGACATGCTTGCTTCTAGCAAACAGAGCCCATCTGAGAAAATGCTGCTGTCAAGAAGTCATGTTTAACTCTGTTCTTTTGTGTCTAGAATTACTTCCCAAGCTCCCTCAAATTTTATGTACATGTAGTTGCTCCACATTGGGTGCCATTGTTGTCATAGGTTTCTTGTTCATTTCCCGGCTGCCCAGACCCCAAATAATTACAAAGAAACTATATTAATTACAACACTGCCTGGCCTATTTGCTTAGGCTTCTTATTAACTTACTCTTTCATCTTAAATTAACCCATAATTCTTGTCTGTGTTAGTCACATGGCTTGGTATCTTTTATCCATGAGACATTCTCATCTTGCTTCCTCTGCATCTGGGTGATGACTATAGACTGATTCTTTCCTCTTTTTAGAATTCCCCTATTTTGGTTGCCCTGCCTATACTTCCTGCCTGGCTACTGACCAATCAGCATTTTATTAAACCAATACAAGTGACAAATCTTTCCAGGGTATAAGACCATTGTCGCACAGTAGGACACTAACATGAAGCAAGGTTCAGCAAGAGGACATGAGGTTTAGATAACTAAGTCCAGTCAAGGTATGGCCCTGACCATTGTCCCTCTATCTATCATTGTATCTGCTTCAGTCACATAGACGAGGTGCTCAGCTAACTGTCAGAGCCTTGTACAGTTTCTTCCTGTTAGAAAAGTTCTTCCTCAGGCTGGACCCAAAGCTTCCATCTTTTCTTTCCCGAAGTATGAGATTCCTCAATAAACTCTCACTCCCTGTCACCATTGTTTCAGTAGTCAGGGAAAGGGAAAGGCACACACATCTCTAGAAAATCTCTACCTCTTCAAACTGTATGCTCCTGTCTATTGCTCTACTGTTGTAAGAATGGAAGCTGACGGTTCAAAAGAAAAACAGAATGCTAGCTTCAGTTACACAGTTTCTGACACTGTCTTCTGGTCTCACAGGCACCTAATACATACACCCGGCACATGCACATGCTTTTAGACAGAGACACACAAAAGAAATCTTTGAAAAGTAGGCCAAAGCTGAATCTGGTGACATGTGCCTAGGGTTTCAAATACTCAGGAGACTGAGTCAGCCTAGGCAGTAGAATAAGACCCCAGTTCTCACTCTCACAATTAACTAATTTTGTCGGGGTGAAGAAATGACAAAGTATTCTGGTAAACCGGGACACTGAATATGAAGAGTCCATCCTTTCAAAATATGCAACACACAGGGTTAAATTCATGAGTTTACTCATAGTTTTTAAATACAAAACATGAGCTTTTCATAGGATATTGTAGCTGACTGCTTCAACTTGTCCTGCTCAAGGGGACACATGCACTTCCCTTCACCTTTAGGGGCTCTTTGATGTGTGCCTTGGAGAAGTTCATTTCCTGAACTTCTTTGATATTGCCAGTGTTGCTTGTCACTCAAGAGTTTCAACAGAGGGGTTCTTAGCAAGGCTGAGTGAAAGTTGCTAGCCCTAGTTCTTCTAAGAAATAAACAGTGTCTAGCCAACTTTCTGCTCAAACCAAAGAACTGGCCATCTTTGAAGGTCTTCAGAATGGCCACCTATGCTGTGCTTTGGGTTGCTCATCAAGGCAAATGGATGAGCAACATCCCAAGTAACCCAATGTGGAGCAACATGCAGAGGTTGGTGTGCCAACAAACACAATCCAGCTTTCTTATTTACAGTTCACTTGTCAATATAACCAAGTGCAAAATGTCCTGGAGTTCTAGAAGGCAAATGACATACAAAGAAGGCTCTTTTCAGAGGCAGAGAGAAGAAAGACTTTTCTTTAATTATTATTTAAATTACCTGGAAGGACTAGTAGGTGGCTTAGTCAGGAAAGTGTTTCCCTTGACTGAGTTCAATCCCCAAAATCCATAGGAGGGAAGGCCTGGTAGGATCTCTAGAGATTGTGATCCCTGCACTGAGGTAGGGAGGCAGTGACAGGTAAATTCCTAGGACTCACTGACCAGCCCATGCTAGCCTACTTGGCAGATTCCAGGCCAGTGAGTAAATCAAAAACAAATGCCAAAAAGAGGTAGAAGTGGATGGTACCCGAGGAAGAAGCAGCTCCCGGGGCTGTAGTCTCATCTTCCATCTCGCCTCCACACACTGTGCACACCAACACACAAAAACTTTACTTTTAAGTTTCCTTTGAACTTGCTATTATCCCACTAAAAATGCCATTTGTAAGATAAAATAACATATAAGACAATGTTCCTGCTCACAGTAGACTAACAGAAACTCTACCTATCTTCCTGTCTTATGAAACAACCAGCACGAAGTATGAATTAACTGCCTTCAGGCACTAAGATGAAGGTCATGTGCAGCTGTGATTGCTAAGAGGACAGGTACTGGCAACAGATGGGCAGTTTTTAGAAAGAAGAATATATACAGATGCTGCCAGGCCTGCCAAGTTGAGGAAGCTATCAGAACCCAAGAAGTCCAAAAAACACCACAGGAGCAGCAGAGGTCAGGTGCCCAGGGAGCAGCAGAGGACCAGTGCCCAGGGAGATAAATCCAGGTCTTTGTAGGAAAGTCTCCTAAAGACTTTCAATGAGTCCTGAATTACGCGTGCAGCAAAAGAAATTTCTGGAAGAAAAAGACTAGCCAGAGAAACATATATGAAATTATTTTCAAAGTTCACAAGTATATCTGTGCCAATAGACAAACCGGAAACATTGTATAATGCAGAATGATGGGTAGGATGTATATAAAGTTACTGTCTTAATAATGAGATTGAATTGGAGCTTCCCTGAAGCTTGATTTTGGTCATTCCTAAAATAACTTAAAGGCGAATAATAAAGAGCCACTACAGAGATGGAGGCAAAGTAACATGGTAGAGCACCTGCCTTAAAAAAAAAAACCAGCAACAAAAACACTGATTCAAATAAACCATGAACCAGGATAAAAATGGTACTTTTAAAAACCACAACAAAATCCAGAGACTGGAGAGATGGCTCAGGAGTTATGAGCATATGATGTTCTTTTAGGGAACCCAAATTCAGTTCCTAGCACCCACATTGGGTGGCTTACAACTGCCTGTAACTCCAGTCCCAAGGACTCCAATATCTCTGGCCTCCAAGAGAAATGGCACTCATGTGCACACAGCCCTGGTGTGGGAGGTTCTTCTGTCTATGTGTTGCTTTTATTGGTTAATGAATAAAGAACTGTTTTGAGCCTATGGCAGGGAAGAACAGAACTAGGCAGAGAAAGCTAGGCTGTATGCTGGAAGAAAGAAGGGCAGAGTCAGAGAGAAGCCATGGAGCCGTCAGAGTCAAACATGCAGAAACTTTGCCAGTAAGCCACTGCCACATGGCAATACACAGATTAATGGAAATAGGTTAAATTAATACATAAGAATTAGCCAATAAGGGGCTGGAGAGATGGATCAGAGGTTAAGAGCACTGACTGCTCTTCCAGAGGTCCTGAGTTTAATTCCCAGCAACTACATGGTGGTTCACAGCCGTCTATAATGAGATCTGGTGCCCTCTTCTGGCCAGCAAACATACATACAGACAGAAGCTGTATACACAATAAATAAATAAATAAATAAATAAATAAATAAATAAATAAATAAGAAGCTAGAGCTAATGGACCAAGCAGTGATTTAATTAATATAGTTACTGTATGATTATTTAGGTTCTGGGAGGCCAAGACCAATGAGCAGCCCCCTCCCCCAACACCACCCCACAAAATACATAATTAAAAATAATTTTTTGAGTAAGGATTTCAGTATCTAGCTCTGGCTGTTCTGGAACTCACTATGCTGACTAGGCTGGCCTCAAACTCAAAGATCAGGTCCACCTGCCTCTGCCCCCAGAGTGCTGGGATTAAAGATGTGAGCCAGAACACATGGCAATATAATTTTTTTAACAAAAGAATACAGCAAAAAACAATGTAAAATTTCATGCAAGATTTGATTTTTAAAAATAAGATCTCAGGCTGGGCAGTGGTGACACACACCTTTGATCCCAGCACTCAGGAGGCAGAAGTAGGCAGATCTCTGAGTCTGAGGTCAGCCTGGTCTACAGAATGAGCTTCAGATAGCCCGGGGTTCACAGTAAAACCCTGCCTCAATAAATAAGTAAGTAAATAAATAGATAGATAGATAGATAGATAGATAGATAGATAGATAGATGATAGATAGATAGATAGATAGATGATAGATAGATAGATAGATAGATAGATAGATAGATAGATAGATAGATGATAGATAGATAGATAGATAGATAGATAGATAGATAGATAGATAGATAGATAGATAGATAGATAGATGATAGATAGATGATAGATAGATAGATAGATAGATAGATCGCTCGCTCGCTGCTCGCTCGATGCTAGGTCGACTCGCTGATCGGTCGCTCGCTAGCTCGCTGCTCGCTCGCTCGCTCGCTCCTCGCTCGCTCGCTCGCTCGATCGCTGCTCGCTCGCTCGCTGCTCGCTCGCTCGCTGCTCGCTCGCTCGCTCGCTCGCTCGCTCGCTCGCTCGCTCGCTCGCTGCTCGCTCGCTCGCTCGCTCGCTCGCTGCTCGCTCGCTCGCTCGCTGCTCGCTCGCCCGCTCGCTGCTCTCTCGATAGATAGATAGATAGATAGATAGATAGATAGATAGATAGATAGATAGATAGAAGCAGGAAGGTGTGACTAGTGAGTGAAAAGTAAGGATGACGTGGATACAAGAACAAACTATTACAAAAGGTAGACAGGAAGCAGAGACAGAAAGGATGGAGAAGAGATGGGGCAAGTGGAAAACAGGTAGCAAATGAAAGGTTTAAATTTCACCAGGGCAGATAACTACATGGAACATATTAATAAGTATTTACTTCAGTTAGAAAACTGAGTCTCAGGCTGGATGGATTGGGGAAAAAAAAGGAAAAAGAAAGATCTAAAAATATATGCTGTCTACAAAAAAAATAACCTAGGTTAAATATATGTTGATAAGTTAAAATTAAAGGGCCATGAAAATTATGCTCATAAAATTACCAATAAAAGAAAGAACTGCTTTATGAGACAAGATAGACTTTAGAACACAGATTATTACCTGAGAAACATTTTAAAATAAAGGAGTCAATTCATCAACAAGACACAACAATTTCAAATTTATATGCTGAAAACAGAGCTTCAAAATATACAAAATCAGACTGACAAAATTAAAAGGCAAGATGGACAAATCTACAGTACAGTAGGAGAGGCTGACCATCTTCTCGGTGATTGACAGGGCAGCGAGACAGAAAATGCAGTTAGAGGGCATTTGAGCAGCACTGTTGCTAAACTTAGTTATAGTGACATTCACAAGAGACCCCACTCCACAGTAGCAGAGCTCACGTTCTTTCTGCATGCACCTAGAGCAATCACAAGCATGCAGATCAGATGGAAAGGCAGCTCTATGTCTGTGTCTGTGTCTATGTCCTATGTCTGTGTCTGTGTCTGTGTCCTATGTCTGTGTCTGTGTCTATGTCTATGTGTTGTAATGAAAATAAAAACACAAAAGGCAAAACTGTCAAACCTCTAACAGACAGCTGAGAAAGACGGGGAGCAGATACAAGTTCCCATCATCGCTAAAGGAAACAGGACTACACCACACTTCAGTCCTACAGCTTCCACAAAGAGGACAAATATCATGAAGTTGATGCTAATACATATGTAGCTTGGGTAGAACCGAAAACAGTAACATTTAAGAGATTCTTATAATATTAAAATACTAAAGCTCATTCAAGAGAACTGCGCAACCTAAATTGCCCTTTACACGGTAAATGAACTTAGAGTACGGAATACAACTCTCACATGAACAGAACTCCTTGAGAAACTTCTCTTTGTCACAGATGGAAATCATTAGAGAAGACACAACCAAGCAAAAGGAACACAATGCTAATCAACATATTTAAGACTCCAGGACCATTGGGAAGAGGAGACAGAAAGAGGGGGAGAGCCAAGAGGGTCAGGGAGTTTGTGGTGACTTGTAGGAATGTCAAATGCTAAACTCACAAAGTTTCATAAAGACTGCCCAAACACGAGCTGAACAGGGGAACAGCAGCAATAGACATGCTAACATGCATAAGGAAAATACACGAGTCCTCAATGCTACATAGGCTACTAAGGAATCGAGGAATGAAAGAAATTTTCCCCAGAGAAGAGCACACCAACTGCTTATCCAATACCAAATGGTCAAGTCTGAGAATATACATACATGTAACATTGTACAGATTGAGCAGGCTGTATGTATGTATGTGTGTGCATGTGTGTGTGCACGTATGTGTATGTATCTACAGATATATATATAACACCAATGAAAAAAGAAATCATGAACTGAAAAGAAAGAAAGGTGAGGTATATGGGAGGCCTTGGAGGAAGGCAAGGGAAGGAGGAAATTATGTAGTTCTATAATAATATCAAGAATAAGAGAAATAATTATTTAAAATATTTTTTCATAAAGGAAGAGAACTCCTTTAAAACATTTCAAAAAGAATCCAATGATGACTTCTCCAAAAATATCTAAGAAGCAAATAATACAAAGTCTACATTAATTTTCTATTGTTTGTAAAGGCCTGGAATAGTAAAAAAAAAATTGTTTGTTTAATCTACCTCCTTGTATCTTCCAGAACTACATTCCTGATCTAAAAATTATAATAAAGTCTTCCTTTAATTTTGTTAAAAGAACCAAATAAGAAATAGTATAAAAGAACTATATAAACAGAAAGCAAACAAAAGCATTGTGAGGGGCAGTGTACAGTTCAGTGGTAGAAAGCTTGCCTAACACACGTGAGACCTTAAGTTCTATACTCAACAACACACACGTGCATGCTCACACACACATGCACACACACATGCACACACACACACGCACACACATGCACACACACATGCACGCACACGCACACATGTCAATGTGCTCTTTAGACTGTGAAAGCAAACACAAGTATTCTCATTGAGTATTTACACTTTTCTTTAATAAATTATTCTTCTCTGTATATGTATGTATTTTCCCAGAAAACAATAACATAGATTTACCTATAAAGAAATATTAGCCAGGAGATGATGGTGCACACCTTTAATCCTAGTACTTGGGAGAGAGTGGCAGAGATTTCCATGAGTTCAAGGTCAGCCTGGTCTACAGAGTGAGTTCTAGGACAGGCCCTAAAGTTACAGGGAAAGCCTGTCTCTAAAAGACAGAAAGAAAAAAAGGAAGGAAGAACTGAATGGAAGCAGGGCAAGGAAGAAGGGAGGGAGGGACCGAGGGAGGGAGGGAGGGAGGGAAGGAGGGAGGGAGGGAGGGAGGGAGGGAGGGAGGGAGGGAGATAGAGACAGAGGGACAGAAGGAGATTATAGTAGTGAAGCTTTTGATAAAGATGTCAGCGGTCAGTGATGACAGATGGTGATAGACATAGTTTTCTTCCACTTTATAAAAAGAATTATCAGGAGCTAGAGCTCAGTGGTTAAGAGCTCTTTCACAGGACCTGGGTTCAGTTCCCAGCACCAACATGACCGACAGCAACTCTCTGAAATTTCAGTTCCAGTTTATCCAACACCCTCTTCTGGCCTTTGCAGGCACTGTATGCAGATGACACGGAGTCATATATACAGGCTAATCATCCATAGAGGGAAAATAATATTTATTACTTTTAGGAGAAATATCAAACAACTGAAGAAAGTTTATTTGAATCCACCAACAAATCATAAAATGTCTGAATAAAACAAATAAGGCAGACTTTATATCTGTTTGATATTCCTTTTAAATATTAAACATTCTTTATCTAAAGACAAAAAAAATCTCTGGTCTAATACATACAGAAGCCCTTCCCTAAAATCTGCTTTAAAACACAATTGGAAATATGTCTGTCGTCATGTCTCAACTGTAAAACACTGGCTCACCTCCGGAAGATTTTAGCTTCCCTCAGCAAACAGAAAGAGGTTCTCTACTCCTAATTGCACAAGTACTTCTACCAGCATTACTTGCCTGCCTGGCCAAGGGTTTTCTGGTGTCTGCCCAGTGGGGCCTGACATTGTCTGGCCAGAGATTTTCTTAGGCCAGGAGGGAGTGCCAGAGGAGAAAGAATTGGCAAAGAGGCAGAATCAGGAGCAGGAAGCTCCCAGAGCCAAGACTAAGGAGCTTATGCAGACCCAAGTTACACCCACACCAATCTAACAGACGGCTTACAGAACAGCAGCATCTACTTAAAGTCGACAAATAAGATGTGTCGTGACCAGAGTCTCTGACTATCAGGTCTAAATGCCAACCTACTTAATTAACAAACGTAAGGTTGGACTTGGCCAAAATTATCAAAACACTCAGACAACCACTCCATCATTCCAGAAAATACTGAATGGCAGCGACACAACAAGCAGACAAAGCCAGTGCGGGTAGCTGTCGCTTCAGCCGCATTGCAGTGGTTTGTGACATTAAGCTGGGTACCAGGACAGCTGTGGCCATGACGTGTTCACAGGACTTCCACTGCAACAGAGACACATGTGGAGTAATAGAAAGTGACATTCCTTATGTCATGTCAGTTTTAAAGTCCAGATAGACGGAGATATAGATGTCAGCTTGCAGGACAGGCAGGCTTCATCGCCCATGGACACCACGCTGCCAGCACCTGTCCACTCAGCAGGTTGTGTGCCTTGGAGTGAAGGGAGACACATGATCTCCTCTCTGGCCTCTCCACCCCAGGCTGCTGCAGCCGCCAAGGGGGCACCTCCTCTCAGTCTGTGTCAGCACACGGAGATCAGTCAGGAGAGACCACTTGTAATTATCTATGCAGATGGTCACTTCATTAGCATAGCTTCCCAGCAACCAGTTCCCGGTGTGGATCTCTCCTCTCTCTCTTTCTCTCTCTCTCTCTCTCTCTCTCTCTCTCTCTCTCTCTCTCTCTCTCTCTCTCTCTTTCTCTCTCTCTCTCTCCCTCTCCCTCTCTCCCTTCCTCCTTCCCTCCCTCTCTCATCTTCCTAAGCAAGCCTGTGGAAAATCAAACAACATACTTCACACAAGTAGAGGCCTGTTTGGGGAGAGAACCTCTTCTAGGAAGAACGATGACTTCCTGGGTGGGCCATGTGAGTCAGACACAGGTGCACCTGTTTCGAAATGAGACCATCAAAATGTGTGGAGCGCCTAACAAAATGGCAAGATTTGAATCTTTCCCATTTCCTGGAGAGGCAAGAATCTCATTTCTCAAAGAAAAAAAGCCAGAGAGTGGGGAACTGTCAGAGACTTTGGTAGCAAAAATCTCAACATGAGAAGGGAGTTCAGAGGGAGTACACGTCTGTATTCCAACAAGTAGAAGTAGAAGGAACTGGGAGTCAGGGCCAGCCTGGGCTACGTGGGCCTGGGACTGTAGACTAGCTGGCAGACTGTCTGCCTAGTATGTGTTGTGTAGATCTGGTATGATGACAAAATATGGCCCAAAATCCTAGCACAGAGGAGTCAAGGCTCAACGTCATCCTCAGCTACAAACCAAGGACCAGCCTGGAACTTATGAGACCTCGGCTCAGTCAATCAGTCGAACGGGTCTGGTGGTGTAGGTCCATCTACCTGGGTCTGGTGGTGTAGGACCATCTACCTGGGTCTGGTGGTGTAGTTCCATCTATCCAGGAAGCTGGGGTAGAAAGATTTTAAATTCAAATCCTGTCTGAACCACTTAGCAAAACCTTTTCCCAAAAGAAAATATTCTTTAAAAGCTAGAGATATAGGAAGCGAAGTGCTTCCCCAGCAAGTGCAAGTTCCTGTGTTTAATCTCTAATATCAGGAAAAATAAATTTTAGTTAATTAGAAAGCAAAAAAACTTAGAGTCTGGTGGGTTTCCAAGCATTTTTAAACAAAACCTCTCTTAGGGAATCTCCTCACAAAGTAAACGACAACACAAAAACACAAGAAGCCCTCTGCCTAGGCTTCCCCTTGCCCCGGATGCCACAGGAGAGTTGATTGATAGTTACCTAAGTTTTCCTAAGAGACAATGTCACAGACTGAGACAGCTGATGCTCATGCTGTAGCATCGGAAAGATGAAATGACTTCTCCAAGATCAACAAAGAACTCTTTCAGAGTCACAGGAGAAAGCGTTTCCCAGGGACCGGATCATTGGTCAGTTGGCAGAGTAATAAACCAGCATCCAGGAAGTCCTGGTCTTCTTCCCCAGTACCACATAAAGTGGATGTGCTAGCAAATGCGGGTAGGCCCAGCACTGAAGAAGCAGAGTCAGGGGGATCAGAAGTTCAAAGTCATCCTTGGCTCTACATGGAGTTTGAGGCCAACGTGGGTCACATGAGACCCTGTCTCAAGTGGAGAAGGGGTGGGGAGGGAAGAGCTGGAGAAATGGCTCAGTCGGTAAAATGCTTGCTGTACAGACACAAGGACCTGATCCCCAACACCCATCTCAAAAAGCTAACTGAGATTTTTAAAAGCCAGGGCATGCTGATGACGTGCTACAATCACGGCACTGTGGAAGAGAAGAAAGAATCCTCTCCATTGCCTGGTGGGCCAGCCTAGGTTCTCAATAAAAAAAGAAAATAAGGTGGATGGCTCTTGAGGAATGACACCCGGATTGACCTCTGGGCACCATAAAAAGCCACATATGAGAATACTCCCATCCTCATATTGTACAGAAACAAGCAAAAGGGCATTCACGAAACAGAATTGCCCCAGAGGGGTTACATCACAGGAGACATGCACCACACCCCCATCGCTTCCCAAGCAGAGCGTTCCAGGCCACTTGACTATGGTGCATGCCCGCCCCATGCTAAGCTATGTATATCCTGGTGAGTTGAGCCCCCTCTTTGCAGGCAAGAACTGAGGAGGCAAAATCTTGAGGCTCATCCATGCAGACAGACCATCTGCAGCAATGCCGGGCTCTCTGCTCCTCGCTCCCCATTCCCATAGAGGTTTTCTGCCTGAATTAAGGGAAGAATCACACTTTGTCTGATCTCTACGGTGAGAGCAGAGAAAATTGTTCCATTCAAAAAAGTACTTTGCCAAGGTTCTGGAGAGCTCTTTGGTGCACCTAATATTTTCTATGAAAACTTGCACTATTCTTAAAAGGGGGCAGCAAGCTGAAGGTTCATCTCGTTGTCCACGACCGATTAAGATTTAGACATGCGTCTGCCACATTCGTTTAACGTTTCGTTCAGGCCCTCTGCTCCATGCAGCCTCCGTGTGTCTTCTCGCTAGTCAACATTCATGTCTTTTTAAAGCCACAGTAAATCCCTTTGATTGGGACTTGAGGCTGGGATCATTCAATTTGTGTTAGCAAACTGTCTTATCTCCGTGTGTGCCAGGCTGTCCCTGGCATGTCCGGAACTGAAGCTCAGCATGGGCCAGGATGTCAGAGCAGAAGGCGGCCAACAGAGCCTTTGGACAGGACAGACAGGCTTGCGTTCTCCCGTGACTAGGCTCCCAGGGACGACAGACAGGAAAACACCAAGTGATTACTGCAAAAGACAATGGAAAGCGTAACTGATTCTCTTCGGTAGAGAAAGGCAGCGGCCTGAGCACAGGGCAGTTAGTTCCGAAGAGGAAGAAGCGGTAGCGCATGTGATCCCTGTGTATGATCTTATACAGCGTCTGCGAATGCCGGGGAAATAGTTCTGTTGGCAGCGTTCTCAAAGCAGAGCGTTTCTCCTGGAGTTTTAATCTTTTGTGTTCTTGCCTTGGCCTCCCGTGTTCTGGGATTGCAGGCATGCCCCGTGCTTAGCTGGGTGACTGTTCTTTTCTTTTTCTTCATCCCTCCTATGCTCCATCATTTATTGAACGCCTATTAGCACATTTTCTTGCACATGGATTTTTGCTCTCATTCTTTCATCAATCCACTCATCAATCAGGCACTAACGGACTTTTATCAGGATCCTTTGACAGTTGCCAGGGATACAGAGAACAGGGATGTCTAAGATGTGGTCCTTAAGGTGAGAGAGATGGCTCAGCTGCTAAAAGTACATACTAATCTCAGTTTGGTTTCCAGCACCCACACTGGGGCTCCCAACAGCCTGCGACTCCAGCTCCAGAGGAACTGGCACCCCCTTCCGGACTGACTCTGTGGACAAGTGTACTGGCATGTGCACATGCCCCCCCCCACACACACACACATGTACACATACTATTTTAAAAAACGAAGCACATTTAGAAGAGAACATAACCTGCTTGGAGAAGGCCAAGGATTAATTATCTTGTTGAGCTAGCGCTTCCTCATTGCTGAGTTCTGCCTAAGAGCTCTTGGAACACTGTCCTTCTCGTGATCATGATCCTGGACAGCAAGTGGTCAGAAACTGTTCTCTCTGATTTTAATGTCAAAATTATTTCCAGGTCACTGTTGACTGCAATGCAAGAGGACAAGGAATGTCACACAAGGAGTCAGCACTCCAGCACCACCCTTTCTAGCTGCGGAGACAGCAGCGTCCGTCTTCCAAAGGCACTTCAGTTAAAGAGACAGAAGAGCCGGGCAGTGATGGCACACGCCTTAATCCCAGCATTGGGAGGCAAAGGCAAGTAGGTCTCTGTGAGTTTGAGGCCAGCTTGATCTACAAAGCAAGTTCCAGGACAGCCTCCAAAGCTACAGAGAAACCCTGACTTGAAAAACAAAACAAAAAGAGGAGGAGGGACGAAAGAGTTGGGCAGTTCTGCAAAAGGTTAAGTGCCAATACCTTATGAGCCAGAATCCTACTCCTAGGAGAAGTGTCCAAAGGGGGAAGGGGGAAACCTTTATATAGAAATGTGTGTATGAATATCCATAATAGCATTACATATAATAGCTCTGAAGAGGAAATGAGCCAAGTTTCCGTCAAATGATGTACGGACATATAAATCTGGCAGGACATATTAAGGGATAATGAACAGCATCTTGAGGCAGCGGTGAGTGTGGACAAGGTGAGGCTGTTCCCTTCAGCTCCCGCTCTCTTTTCCTGAGCTGGTTCTGAGCTCTCAGCCCTGTAATTTTCTTATCTATTTTGATTTTTGGAACAGAGCCTCAAGTAGCCCAGGCTGGCCTCAGGTTCCTCATCTTCCTGCTCACCTACTGAGTGCTAGGATTGAAGGCGTGCAGCACCACAGAGTGGAGGACCCTTACCTTCACACGCCTTGACTTTGGGCAATAATCTTGGCATTCTTTTGAACAAATTAAACTCTCCAAACTTTTTGCCTCAAATTAAGAATAGGGGAAGGAGTTTCTTCATTCATAGCATTTTTCTCCCCTCAAAAAAAAAGATAACTGCCTACATGGTCTTCAATAACAGTAAAATTTGAGTTGACAGCCTCTGAATGTGAATGCCAGTTGGCACCACTTGAACAAATACTTCCAAGGCAGACTGCTGCAGCCCAGAAGCCTCCCTCCAAAGAGCTGCAACTTCTGTCACTTATCTCTGTCATACTCCCAGAAGACAGGAACCCCTACCACCACCACGCCATACACACACAGCCTGGCTAGTGTGGAACTGGTGCTTCCTTGCAGAAACCTATAAATCTTCCAGTCATTTGTCAGAAAGTTGAGCAGAGGATACGGAAGGCTCTGATCCTATTCACAAGTCAGTGGAGGCCCCTTCTATCCTGTATCCTGACCACGGCTCTCTCAGTCAGGCACATTGATTCTGCAGTGCTGCCTGGAAGGATCACACACGTAGATCTGCGGAGAAGCTCAGTCAGTAAAGCCAACGGTTGCTAGAGCTCCCTGGCCAGCCAGTCTAGCTTACTGGGTAAGTTTGTGGCAGATAAAAGTCACTGTCTCCAATTGATAGCCCCTGAGGAATGATGCCCAAAGCTGTTTTCTGGCCTACACACACACACACACACACACACACACACACACACACTCATACACACACACCTGCATCTGCATACACATGCACAGACACACAATCAAACCCTCGACATATCTAATTCTGTACGAACACCTGTATGCCCCACTCTCTCTGGTCCCACCGGAGCACAAACAGGGAACCTCACTCATTGGGGAGTGTTCATGGATTCCAACAGAGCAAGACCCTGGCTGTGAGGAAGCTAAGGCAAACAGGCTCTGTACCTCGAATATTTTTTTCGTCTTCTGCCCATGGTGCTCACCATCACAGCATCCACTCCGTGGGGTAAGGCTGTCCTTAGATGTTGACTATTAGAATCCTTGACTCGAAGGCTATAGAAGGCTGCAGAGTGCTGAGGTGCACACCTGCAATCCCAGCACTCAGGAGTGCAGGAGCAGATCACTGCAAGCTCAGGATCACCTTATGGTGTGAGACCAAACAACAGAGCATCAGTAAGCCTGAAAGGCAATCCATCCACCCTTTGGCCTAAACTTATTAACAAAGAGGCCCAACATAGACTCGGTCTTCTAAAGAGCAATCACCACCCGGCTCAGTCGCCACAAACCCACTCAAGGGGAAATAGAGAGGCTTATGAAAATCCTTTACTGGGTCTGTACACTATTTCCCTCAGACCAAGAGACTACTTACTCTCTAGAGGTCTGCACTGCTAATTACGATGCACAGTTTGAGGCTGTGAAACTGATCTAGCAGGAAAGCCAAAGAAAGCCTCCTGCTCTCTGTGGTGATTCATCAAAACCAGAAAGTGTGGCCTGTCTCTCCCCAACAAAAGGAAACCATGGGACAACATGCTGCTTTTATAATCATTAGGTTCTACAAATAACTGTGTGTCCATCAGTATTGGACACAGGCAGAAACACAAAATAGAAAAAGAGAGAGAAAAAGTTGCTCTCTCTATTGGCGTCACCCTTCTTCCCCAACCTCTCTGAACACTTGGCCATTTCCATGCCCCACTAGTGCCCTTCGCTGCCCCAGAGCCCAGCATCTCCTTCTTTAGAGCCGGGTCTCTCTCCTGGAAACATTTCACCATCATTACGAATGAATTTCAATTGAGTAGATAAAGTGTGAAGACATTTACAGAATTTGCTGAGCATCTTTTACTGGTCGATCTTCCTCAGAGCTCTACCACTTTCCCCTTCCACACAGCTCTGGTGGGGTTGTTGCTAAGGGATAATACTTTCTCCTGACAGTGGTGGACCTGAGACCCGGGAGAACTGATGTGCAGAGGTAACTGTGCCAGCAAATGATGAGTGTCTTTCTTTGCAGGAAGAGGGGAGATGAGAAACGGAGGGAGGGATGGAAGGAGAGCAAGATTTGTGTATTCTGCTGTGTGTGTGTTCTGCTGTGTGTTCTGCTGTGTGTGTTCTGCTGTGTGTTCTGCTGTGTGTGTGTTATGCTGTGTGTGTGCTCTGTTGTGTGTGTGTTCTGCTGTGTGTGTTATGCTGTGTGTGTGTTCTGCTGTATGTTCTGCTGTGAGTTATGCTGTGTGTGTGCTCTGCCATGTGTGTGTTCTGCTGTGTTGTGTTCTGCTGTGTGTGTGTTCTGCTCTGTGTGTGTGTGTTCTGCTGTGTGTGTGTGTTCTGCTGTGTGTTCTGCTGTGTGTGTTCTGCTCTGTGTGTGTGTTCTGCTATGTGTGTGTGTGTGTGTGTGTGTGTTCTGCTGTGTGTGTGTGTTCTGCTGTGTGTTCTGCTGTGTGTGTTCTGCTGTGTGTGTGTTCTGCTCTGTGTGTGTGTTCTGCTCTGTGTGTGTGTTCTGCTCTGTGTGTGTGTTCTGCTCTGTGTGTGTGTTCTGCTGTGTGTGTGTGTGTGTGTGTGTGTGTGTGTGTGTGTGTGTTCTGGGTTTTCATTTGATCTCAGAACCAAGCTATGAACTGACAGTACTAATCTTTGGGCCTGAAAATTAAGCCGACATTGAAAATGGGATATACACAGTCACTATGTCACCATTAAGTATTTGATTAAATTTTATCCTTAGGACTGGAGAAGACGGCTCAGCAGTTAAATGCTGTGTACTGCTCTTGCAGAGGATCAAAGTTTTCAACACCCACACCAAATGACTCACAATAGCCTGTAACACCAACTCTAGAATATCAGCCCTTTCTAATCTCAGCAGGCACCTGCACTCACATGCATGCACGCAAGCGCGCATGCGTGCAAACACACACACATAAAAATAAAATTAATCTTATTTTAAATACAAAATTTTAGCCCTGAAGTTTTCATCAAAGCTACTAAATGGTCACTTTAGTTTGGTTAGTTCACCTTTATTTGTAACCAAGTCTTAAATGACATAACAGCATATGAAGAAATATAAGGTGTGTGTCCTGTCGTACAATCAGATACAGAGAACTGTGACTTTATGAACCAAGTAGGAAATTCAAAAGGCTTGCACCCCAAAGTGCAAGAGCTGATTGATACTAGTGCCACATGGCCTCTAGTCTCCCTGTTCTTCCCCCAGCCCCTGTCTTATCAGGTTTTGGATTGATCCTGTAGGTAGCCTATTGTCTGGACATTGGACCATTCTCCAATGACATGGTTTTGTCAAAGACTCCTTGGTCCAGAACATCCTTTCTATGAGCAAAGAGCTGGAGTAGAGTGACTTATAGAATGATACTTTGGTACTCCCATCCATCACTGAATGGAGCTGAGACACCACTACACAGGACGATCCCACCAGGATGCAAGCACTTTATATGTGGCCTCTAGTCAGAGGCTGAGGGCTACCTGAAGCACTGCAGAACCAGGGCTACGGATGCAGCCCTTGAATAGCATGCAGGAAACATTGGTCTCTATCCCCAGAACAGCATTAACTAGCTGTGGTGATGGAGGTCTATAATCCTACCTGGAGGAAGGAGAATCAAAAGTTCAAGATCCTCTAAGGCTATATTCCAAATTTAAGGGCAGCCTGTGTTGTTATGATTTATGCTCCAGAGAGTCCTTCATGGGTCCCATGGTGGGTAGGGGACCATGGCGGGTAAAAGACAGATAGAATTGCCATGCAGAGAGAGGTTGGATATAGAGAGTTTATTTAGTGGGTAGTGGGAAAGTATGGGAGGGTAGGGAGCAGAGAGAAAGAGAAATAGAGGGACACACAAAGAGAGGGAAGAGGAGAGAACAAAAGGAGAGAGAGACAGAAAGCTGCTTCTTCAGAAGACCAGGGGACAGAGACAAAGAGAAAGGGTCCGGGGCAGGCTTGCCTCAGTGGGCAGACACACACACACACACACACACACACACACACACACACACACAGAGAGAGAGAGAGAGAGAGAGACAGAGACAGAGACAGAGACAGACAGAGACAGACAGAGACAGACAGAGACAGACAGAGACAGACAGAGAGACAGAGACAGAGACTGGAAGTGGGTAAGGTTTGTCTCTTAAAGGGTCAGGGTACCAAGGTGACAGGGCAGGCCATCATAAAAATCATAAGAGCCTGGACTACAGAAATCTTTTTGCAAAAAAAAGGACAGGGGATAGATAGATAGATAGATAGATAGATAGATAGATAGATAGATAGATAGATAGATAGATAGATAGACAGATCAGAACCCAATCTAGGGACTCATGGAGGAGAAGGAAAGAGGCAGAGAGAAGACTCCAGGTACCAGCTTTACTGCAGACCCCAGGATATTGCTGCACACACAGTAGCTACTACTCTGCACTCCCACCAAGTTCTACTCTGTCCTCAAAGGTCATGAACTCTTCCAGAACTTGACAAATGAGATGCATACAAACGGAAGTCTATCTTCAGCAACAGGGACTCACCTTCACCATCTGAGAGGCAACAGAAGGCATCAGCAATAGCCTATATTGTCTGGGGAACTATTTGGACTACCCTGTCCAATGACTTCAGTTGAGGTTCAACATGTGGGAAGACTGTCAGCCCAATAGCATAACTTAGTTAGAGATTAAATGTATGAGTGTGACACACAAGAGTGTACATAATGTGTATAATTCTCAGTAAATAATAATCCCTATTGCTAAAGACACTGCACATTGACATGCTTTGGACACAGGATTTGGCTGAGTTGAGTTATATCTGGTCTGAAAGATTCCTACGATTAGCTTCTGTGGTACCAGAAGGTATCATGAAAACTGTAGAGGGAGGTAAATCAATCAAAGGCCAGCATGTCAGGATATCTCTAAAGCTGCAATAGTGCCACTCGTAAGGTGGCAGTAACCAGCCACTGTCTAATTGGACTTCAGACCCACTCAGTAGGAGGGAAATCATGCCTGGCACCAGAAACCTAAACAGCTACTCAGGGTTAGTGAAGTCATGGATCTCAGAAAAGAACCTACCCCTGTTATATTAATAGACCAGGATAACACCTTGTGCATGCTAAAACTTATCCCTATATGCACAGGTAAGTGTAGCTTTCACCCCTCCTGCAAAAAGCTTCTCTAGAGCAAATGGAGACTATTATAGGAACCATAACAGGTCATATTTGCAGAAGTGAGCAGTGGGGAGCCCAGTTGCAACAATATATCCACAGCACACCTGCACCAAAGACTCAGGGAGTACTGGGCAGAAAGATTGCAGTTTGGTGTGAGACTGTGTGTAATGATTTGTCTTGTCGCTTTATGAGACAAGCCATGCCCACTCTCTTGTCTTCCGAGGCAAGCTGATCTTCAGCTTCCAGCCTAAGTCCCTTCCTCTTTCCTTTCCCTCTGAAGAGGCAGCTTCTGTCTCTCCCTACTTTTCCCCTCCCCGTCTCTCTGTCTCTTCTCTCTCTTTCTCTCTCTCTCTCTCTCTCTCTCTCTCTCTCTCTCTCTCTCTCTCTCTCTCTCTCTCTCTCTGCTCTTCCCCCTTCTTCCCTTACCCCTCTCTCCTTCTTCCTTTCCCTTCCATAACCCACTAAATAAATACCCAACCTCACTCTGCATGGTGTGCCTATCCATGTCTCTGTCTTTTACCTGCTGTGTGGCACCCTGCCTGGGACCAGCTGTCTTCAGAGACCTGTGGTGTGGTCTCATGTCACACCCATCTGTCTGTCTCTCCTTGTTGGACTGACTACCCCATCAAGGTCTCTTACCCACCATGTGGCTCCCTGCCTGGGACTCATGGCTCACTGAAATCACTCCGGGAACTATGCTGTCCCTGCCTGGGACTGGCTGCTCTCAGGACCCGCTGCCCACTGTCACCATTTAGGGACCTGCAGCATTTCTGCTGCTTCAGCCCCTTGGGGATCTACAGCACGTTTACTTAATCCATTACACTGTGTCTCCTAGAAACATCTCCTAGAAGCTACATCCATGAAATCTCAACAGTATGGCTGCCTAAACAAGACCTGAGCCAATAGGCAGGCTAAAGTAGTCAGAAGAAATCTCTTGGGTCCCAATCCTAGACAGAGAACTAATGACTTCCAAGAGAGAGAGAATTAGCATCTCCCAGGGAAGTGTCCCAGAATTGCTTATCCAATACGAAGTGGTCAGTCCTGAAATCATATACATGCAAGTGATATCAAAAACTCAGCAGGTTATATTTATGTATTTCTGTGTCCACCTATGTAGCATCAATAATAGTAAAAATAAAAAAAGAAGCCATCAGTTTAAGACAGAATGAGTAGGGGGACATGGAAGGGGCTGAACGGAGGTAGAGAGGGAGCAAGTATGTTAATATTAAAATTAATAAAAATTAAAATTACAAAAATTCACCACAAGAATACACTAAAAAGACTTCACTAACAAGTGAAAGCTACTGAGAGAATTCCACGTGACGAGCTGTCTCTCCAGGAAAGCCAGAGAAGAGTCAAAGTGAGCGGTTGTACAGCATTCCACTCAATGGCAATACACTTAAAGCATTTAAAGCAATAGCAGAGGCCCAGACAGGCACTCCTGTAAAAGGCTCACTGAAAAGACTGGTCTTCACCCCCTTTCCAATCAGAACAGGTCTCCTATCTCCCATTCCTAGAGGCCTTATTTACACACACACACACACACACACACACACACCATCTGATAAACTAATCCTAGCTGAGGTATGAAAGGATTCAAGAATAGCTCCTTCTAAGTAACATATTTGCATTTTAATGGGGACCTTCCGGACACAGCCTCAAACCAAAGAAACAGCAGTAAATGCTGGTCAAATCTAGTGTGAACACTGGTCATTCCTAGCAGCGTGATAAATTGGTAGGAAAGAAATTATAGGGTAGGTAAATCTCCCTTTCTTTGCATGTAGAACTGGTCTTCACCTCATGGTTCAGGGTTTAATAAAAACCTGGTTTGCCTGGAAAGTGTTGGTGGGAGCATGTTTATCACACAGGCCACCAGAGCATGATTCCTAACCAGGGCTATCTGGGAAAGTCTCAGTAGGGTCTGGATGCTCCACACATTCAGGGATAACTTCTAAAAAATAGAGCAGCCCCACAGTGCGTGAACCCATCCTCCCTGCTAGACAGATGTGCCCGTCTTGAAATGTCATAGAGCACAATAAACACGTCCCTTGCAGTTTGCCCTCTCTTCTCTTTCAATAACAATAATCATTGTTTAACAACATACATATTCACAAAAATATTAAAGCTAAATGTCAAAGGCATTTGTAGATTTTATTAAAGCTAATGACCCGAGTTCATTGTGTCCTGAGACCCACAGGTAGAAGGAGAGAACTGACTCCCAAAGGTTGTCTTCTGGCTTTCACACTCTTGGTGGCATGCCTATGCACATGTCCATGCCCACCACTCACACACACAGAGAATTTTTTTTAAATTTAGCCTAGCATGGTAGTGCATGCCTTTAATCCTAGCACTCAGGAGGCAGAGGCAGGCAGGTCTCTGTAAATTCAAGGCCAACCTGGTTTACAAAGTGAGTCTGGGACAACCTAGACTGTTACAAGGAAAAACCTTGTTTGCAAAACAAAAACTAAAAATAAGACTAAATTAAAATAATTTAAAAATTAAACTTAAGTTTTAAAAAACTGATTTTCTAACACAAAGAAAAAAGGCTCTTTAAAATAAGCTCGAAAGCTAACATCATTTGGCAAGTCAAAGGGTAGAAGAAACATAATGCTAGTCTAGCTGTTCCCCGAAAGCATACTGCTGACAAAGATTTCACAGAAACTGCGTTTGAAAGACCTACCGCTTTCTCTGGTGTGTCTAAAGGGCATTTACGCACATTTCCAAGAAGTTCGAACGATTTCGGCTAAGGGTTGGCATGAAGAACACTGACTGAATCATCTCTTATCCGAGAGACCCACAGTCTAGATACAGAAGTGAGTAGCCTTGCATCACCCCATGGCTGGCTGTGTGGAGAGGCTTCTCAAGGGTCTTCCATGGCAGGTTCCTCAGCTGTGAAGCACCCTGACTTCCACACTCCACAAATGGGACACTCGACTGTGATCACACTGCACCTGTTAAAGAGACGCTGCTGGTTCCAAATTTCAGCCCCTGGGGAAGACATCAGCTGAGTTTGAAAATTGAAATTTATGCCCTGGCAATGCTGAAGCATGCATGGGCAGCCCGTATATGGCAGTTCCATTGAACTTGCCCACATTGTGTTTCATGGTCTAAGTTAATAAGGACGACTGACCAGGTCTCTTCCTCAAGAGGGCGCCAAATCTCATTACAGATCGATATGAGTCACCATGTGGTTGGGAGCCACCATGTGGTTGCTGGGAGCTGAACTCGGGACCTTTGGAAGAGCAGGCAGTGCTCTTAACTGCTGAGCCATCTGACTGGTCCAAGTATCTGTTTTATTACACAAGTCACATCTCCTCTGCAGTTAATTAATAGGTCTCTTGTCTCACCCTCCCTTTGGTGTGAGGTTTTCAGGTATACGCTGAAATCCACCACAAAGCACACTAGCATCCTGTTCTTTGACAACTTCACACACTCAAGAACATGATCCAGATGTGAGCAACTGGAGAACAGACTTATCTTTGCAGGGGTGGGGTATTTTAAACTTCTCTAAATTTGTCAAGCTTTTCCATTTGCACAAAGTCTTCTATGCCATTAGAAAACTGACCTTGTCACCGTGTTCCCATATGGCAGTGGGAAGAAGCAAAGGGGGAATTTGCTCTTGGGTTCAAAGACAATTTGGTTTGAGCCCTTTAGTTGACATCTTCCTCCCAGTGGGTACGTGTCCAGTGAAGGAGACCTGGGTCACACTGAGTCTTTCAGACAGAAGCTGGCCTGGGCCAGCCCAGCTGAGAGTCCTGGACCCATGCCAGTCTTGGCACCTATTTCAGCCAGAAACAGAGCATCAGCAGGCATGAGGGGAGGTAGTTTGATAAGCACAGCCTTCCCATAGGTCAAAGCTGGTGCTGATTTCCAACTGGCAATCTCAAAGGCTTGTTCTGCTCTTCTTAACCACACAGACCCCAGTAGGCCCCTTCTGACGTAACCAACGTCAGAATGGTTACTGGATTGGCTGTCAATCATGGATCAGCAAAGCTCTCACAATACTCCAGGCGCTTTCACTTTCAGCAAATGTCCAAGTGGTCCTCAAAATAGGACTTGCCTTTGTCAGTGTTCTCAATAGGTATCATTTCAACACCCCCCCCCCATTCCCTGTTATCCTGGAAGCCTCTAAAAAGATTTAGCAATGTTCCAAAACAGACTTTTCACTTTCTGTAGTTTCTTTTTTTTTTTTTGGTTTTTCGAGACAGGGTTTCCCTGTAGTTTCTAGAGCCTGTCCTGGAACTAGCTCTTGTAGACCAGGCTGGCCTCGAACTCGCAGAGATCCGCCTGCCTCTGCCTCCCAAGTGCTGGGACTACAGGCGTGCACCACCACCGCCCGGCTGTAGTTTTTTTTTTTTTTTTTTTAAAAAAAAAAAAAAAAAAAAAAAAAAAAAAAAAAACTCTTTGGGGTTGGCCACCTGGCTCTCAAATAAACACACAGAGTGTAATGATTCAGCCATACAACATGGCTGACACTTCCAGGTTCCAGGGCCACGCATGTGCGGACAAGCCCTCAGGCAGAAGTGCCTAATCACCCCGAGAATCTTATCTTAGAGGACCCCGTGTGACCCACGTACAGCATGGTTGCATCATCTACGTATGATGCCATCTTCAGCGCCCCCCTCTCTCTGCACACTGACTTCCCCAGGCCTGTACACACCCCCTCTAATAAACTCCTAAGCGGGTTTGTTGCATGTTTCGCGTTTCCTTCTCACTTGTACCAGGAGATTTCACAGAGTCTTTTTCTTCCGTAAGAATACCCAGCCTGAGCTTGACTTGTTTCTAGCCAGCTTTTCTAACTTAAATTAACCCATTTCTCTTCGTCTATGTTTTGTCTCTGGGCTTTTTACTTTTTTTATTTTATATGTCTTTCTTTCCTTCTTACACCATGGCTGGCTGTGTGGCTGGATGACTGGCCCTGGCATCCTCTTCTCCTCCTTTTCTTGCTCCTCCCTCTTTCTCTCTTGGGCCTAAATTTTTCCTCCTATTTATTCTCTCTGCCTAGTAGCCTTGCCTATTTCTCTCTCCTGCCTAACTATTGGCCTGTCTGATCTTTATTAGATGAATCAGGTATTTTAGACAGGCAAAGTAACACAACTTTACAGAGTCAAGCAAATGAAACATAAAAGAATGCAACACATTTTTGCATTAAACAAATGTTCCACAGCATAAACAAATGTAACACATCTTAAGCTAATATTCCACAACAACTTTTCACTTTAAAAGGAGCCTTCGAGCCGGGCGGTGGTGGTGCACGTCTTTAATCCCAGCACTCGGGAGGCAAAGGCAGTTCGAGGCCAGCCTGGTCTATAAGAGCTAGTTCCAGGACAGGCTCCAAAGCTACAGAGAAAGCCTGTCTTGAAAAATACCAAAAAAGGAGCCTTCGAATTAGGGATAGCCAGCAAGACTGATTTCCGTTTTCTTATGAACACATAAAGGAAGCTCTCCATCCATGGGTCCACAAAGGCCCTTCCACAGCAACCGGGCTGCCACGGCACAGTGAAGATGTGGGTGCAAGGTGGATGCTGGCGGTGGGTGGTTCTGCAGCGTGCACATGAGGCAAAGGAGCACACAGCATGTGCTGGTTCATAGGAACATGGTGGTGGGCACTGCAGGGACTTGGGGTTGGTGGGATGCTGACCAACTCCTTTTGATATTCCGGTTCTGCTTGGCTTCATTTCACATATCCGTAAAAAATCTAAAAAAAACTCTAGAAAGTTACTGTAAGGTTTTTTATACTAACCATTTGTAGAAAACACAAAACTGGTTACATTTTCCCACTGAGGAGCACCGTGAAAACGTGAACTCCCAGAGAAGGTTCACGTCTTACAAATACCTTGTCTAGCGTTAGTCTGTAGCAGCATTTCAACTGTATTCTAATGAATAAGGCTTGCCTGGTTTCGTCGACAGTAGTCACAAATGTAAAACACATCTCTAACAAATAAAAGACATTACCAGGTGATTTCTAGTTCTATTAAAAGTGGGCATAAATATATAGTTACAGGAGGCACTCTGGGGACTACACATGTTAAGAAAAAGTTAGTGGTTGGAGATGAACTACATTGGTAGGATGCTTGCCTATCATGCAAAAAGCTCTGGGTTTGATCTCCAGCACCACTTAAAGTAGGCATGACAGCTACATCCTTGAAATTCCAGCAGTCAGGAGGTAGAGGCTGAGATCCAAAGTCCAAGGCCATGCCTGGCTTTACTACTAGTAGGCACAGTGGGCAAGACTAGCCTGGAGTACAGAAGAGCTGGCATCTGGGAGGAGGAAGGGGGAAAAGGACTCACTGTAACCACGTAAATTTCCTCATTGTCTTAGAGCTTCAAACGCTGCTAGAGAAATGACTGGTACATGCCTCTTTTGAAGAAAGTTCCCAAATGCTTCTAGAGTTTTAAAATAGCTTTAGATCAGTATTGTTTGGGGATGGCGGGGAAAAGGGAACTGGCATTCATCGCACAGTGAGGACTGACCAGGAACTTACTGGAATGTGAAGTCTACACAGGAGTATGACCCTTTGATTCAACAATCCTCTCCTGGGAAAATATTACCAACTCCATTACTCCAGATTCAAGATGACTTGGTGGGGGAGGGACTAGAAGAAGAGGAGGAAGAGAAAACTGTGACTGGGATGTTAAATAAATAAATGTTTTTAAAAAGATGACTTAGACTGAACATTTTCCTTTAGTAATATGCAGTTCCAAAGCTGTACTCAAAGTTTTTATGTTTCTTCTTCTTCTTCTTCTTCTTCTTCTTCTTCTTCTTCTTCTTCTTCTTCTTCTTCTTCTTCTTCTTCTTCTTCTTCTTCTTCTTCTTTTCCTGAGAGTTTCTGCTCTAGTTTCTCATTCATCTACTTTTTTAGGGAGGACTTTAGATTTTTTTTATTTTCCATTTGGTTTTTCAAGACAGGGTTTCTCTGTGTAGCCCAGGCTGTCCTAGAACTTTCTCTATAGACCAGGCTGGCCTTGAACTCAGAGATCCACCTGCCTCTGCCTCCCAGGTGCTGGGATTAAAGGCGTGGGCCACCACCTGACTGAACTTATTCTTGATTTGGTACCTAGAAAACTTCTCAACCTGGTCCTTGGAGAAGAACCCAGGTTGTTTTCTACATGTGTGGATGTGTACATTTTCTATGCCTACATAAACTTTCTGTGTGTTTGCATGTTCACGTGTGTGGCAGCCAAAGATCAATGTCAGGTGACTTTTTCAGAGTCCTTAGTCACTTATATTGCTGTGAGGAGACACCAGGGTCATAATAACTTATTAAAGGAAGCATTTAATTGGGGGCTTGTTTACAGTTGAAAGAGTATTAAGAGTCCACGATCATCATAGCAGGGAGCATGGCAGCAGGCATGGTGCTAGAGGAATAGCTAAGATCTTACATCCACTCCACAAACTGGAGTGTGAAAGACAGACAGTGTTGTTCTTTTAAAAATGCTATGAAGTCCCAGGCAGCAGCTGTAAGCAGGCAGCTGACTCTGAGAGCAGCCAGTCCCAAGGCAGAGACTCGCGGGTCCCGAGAGATTCCCAGGCGGGTTGCGGGGCAGGTGGCTCATTCCAGGCGAGCTGGTCCCACCATGTGGTGAGTGGGGAGAGACAGCTCACAGCGGGTTTGGACATGCAGCAGGTAAAAGGCACATAGACACAGTAGGCAGGTGTAGAACTGGACATTTATTACTTAGAGGAGAGAGAGAGAGAGAGAGAGAGAGAGAGAGAGAGAGAGAGAGAGAGAGAGAGAGGGAGGGGAGGGAGGGTGGGAGGAGAGGGAGAAGAGAAAGGAGAGAGAGACAGAAAGACACGCGTGCACAGTCCAAGGGACAGAAAGGGAGAGAGATTCAAAATGGCAGCGAGAGGGGTCAGGTGGCTGGGAGTGGGCATGGCTTTCCCCCTTAAAGGGCCAGAAGAATAACATTCCCAGGTCTTTCTTTCTTTTTTCTTTTTTTTAAATATTTATTTAGTATGTATACAGTGTTCTGTCTGTATGTATTCCTGCAGGCCAGAAGAGGGCACCAGATCTTATGTTTGTGAGCCACCATGTGGTTGCTGGGAATTGAACTCAGGACCTCTGGAAGAGCAGCCAGCGCTCTTAACCACAGAGCCATCTCTCCAGCCCCCCAGGTCTTTCTTATAATAAAAAGCAGAAGATTAGACACCACAGTTTGAGGGAATTGGGGCGGCGGATTCTCAAAACTGCTTCCAGCTGATTGTGGGCATTGTCTTTTGAAGGGGGGGACTGAGAGAAGGCTGGGTGCTGGCCACATCTTAGCATAGCTGGTCTCTTTGCTCCCAACCTAGTGTCTGTGGCATGGAAATGTCTGGTGTCCCTTATCCTGTTTAAGGTATTGGCAGAACAAAGAATAAAGTTAAATTAAGGAAAAAAAAATTTAAGATCAGGGAATTGAGGGGGATGTATCTGACCTGTTTAAGGTGGATTCTTTAGTTTGGCTCCCTGGAACTCAAAAGAACTCCTTGAATTTGTGAAAACAGAAGTTTTAGACACACAATGACTGTAGCATATTTTTGTACAATGAAAAGTATTTTTTTGAGACTATGGAAGGCAGCATAAGAGATAAATCGGATTTGCAATTTATTTGGTGAAATTTATTTGGTGAGGTAATCTGGCAAAACCTCTCAGCTATCAAACTGTCAGAGATCTTTGAGAAGGATAAGATTTTACTTGAGTTACTGATTAAAAAATGACAGAGAACTTTCTTGGTTGGCACCCAAAGCTACTCTTTTTGGGTCCTCCATGGTTACTTAAGGTTGAACTTGACCTTTGCTATTTATCGCCAGGCCTTCCAGGCTCCGGAAGACTCTGTGAGCTAAGAAATCTATAGGAAGACAGGCCTACCTTGATCTGAGCAGCTAGGCTGCCGATTCCAGTGATTCTGTCCATGTCTGGAGGTCTTTAGTTTAGATGAAAGGCAGCTTTGCCCAATGGTCAGTGCTCGGCAGTTGACGCGAACTGTAGAAGGACGTTGTTCTGTGCTCGTTTGTCTTCTTTGGAGGGAGCAGAGAGCTGCTGCTAGGAGCCAACATGTCTCTTCTTGTTATGAAAAGTTTTTAAATAATTAAATCTTTAAATATCACATTCCCCAGATCTCTGAGCAGTTGAGGGCCAGATTAAATCTAGCTGCAGAATAGAATCTGCCCGAAAGGTTGGGTCAGAGCTTGACTGTACTGGCTCTTAACAGGTAAGATTTACACTCGTAAAAAAGGCAGAAAGAAGAAACTGCTTGCAATAGAAGGTTAATGGCAGAACTGACAATAGTGGAGAACAGTTTAATATTAAATATAAGGCATTTTTGTAAGAGACTTAAAAGTACATACCAGTTTAAAATATGAGACTTATGATTTTGTAGTCTGAAATGAGATATAATGAACAATTATTATACATAGAAAGAGTGAACAGTAATTGGGCAACGTGGATGCCTTTGATGGGCCCTATCAAAGGCATGCCACTGCACAAAACACATGTAACAGAGTTAACAAGAGGATTTTAGCGAAAACTGGGAGTCGGGGTGGGGGAGGTAGGGCATACTTAAGTAAAACTGGGAGAGCTTGGTCACGTGACCTGGCTCTCAGCCAAGATGGTGATAAAGTCACCTGACCCCAGTGAACATGGCAGCGGCCATGTATTGTGGGAAAAAAGTTACAATTTTAAGCTTAATGAGAGGGACCCAAAGGCGCGATCTGCTCTGTTGTTGAGTCACTATGCCATAACACAAGCCGCAGAGGGGGGACAAAAGGCTGGAACCAAAAAAACTGTACCAAGCCACGGCTGGAATTTTAAAAGCCATCTTAGCGCCTACATATTTGCTGTACGGTGGTAGATTTGAACAGAGACGGATAAGTGTGGAGGTCTGTAAGGAAGGAATTAAAGCGTGAGGCTGCAGGGCGTTCAAAAGGCGTCCCAGCAGGGAGGTCAGAGTGATAGGCTTGGACAGCTTGGTCCCCATAGTCAAGGCCCTGAAAACACCCGCAAAAAACCGTGGCACCTCAAGCCTACAACGAGAACGGCTCCCCATTCAGGCGAGATGCAGATGGCACGAGCATGCAGGACGCGTGAGCAGGCATCCCTGTTTCATGAGTGGGATGCTAATGGCCTGGCTGGATCTGGGCAGATTACTCAGAAACAGAGGCCAGGCCGCACCGTAGAGGTGGTCACAAAGAAAAGAAGGAAGAAAAGGAAGGAAAAGAGAGAAAAAGAAAGGACTGGAGAGCCTGGGCCTCCAGGTGTGGGTGAGCCGGGAGGCTGCGCCATCCCAGGCATGGGCTTAGCAAAGGAGACAAGCCGAATTGAATGCCAGCGAAGGGAACAACTGAGGCCGTGAAGGCCCGCGGTTGGAGGTCCCCCCATCCCTAGAAACCGCGAAGGGTTGACGGGAGCTCAACGGTCAATCTCTCAGGTTAAAAGAGACTGTTAAGCTGGCCGAATTGGGGACACTCACAATTAGAAGCCGTTGTTGTTTGCGTGGTTTATTGTTGAGAAGGTCCTAGGTTACTATTCGTCCCCAGAGGAGCTTGGAGTCCTGGATGGCCCCCAGCCCCGAGTGGAAGTCTGAGGCAGGTGAATCTGTTGAGTCCACAGCACCAATGTTGTTCTTTTAAAAGAAAAATGGGTCCCAGGCGGCAGCTGTAGACAGGCAGTGGACTCTGGGAGCAGCCAGTCCCAAGGCAGAGACTCGCGGGTCCCGAGAGGGTTGCCTAAGATCCCTAGGCAGTTCACGAGCAGCTAGCAGTGGGAAAAGTTGGCAAGTTGGCAAGTTCCCGGTGCGGCTTGTGGCAGGGGGTGGGGTGTGCAGAAGACAGAGACATGGACAGACACAACATGTTGAATGTTTATTTAGGGGGTTATGGAGGGGAAAGGGAGAAGGGGCAGAGAGAAAGAGAGAGAAAGAGAAAGAGAGAGAGAAAAGGAGAAGAGAAAGGAGAGAGACAGAGAGACAGAGAGACATGTGTGCATATGCCAAGGGACAGAAAGGGAGAAAGATTCAAGATGGCGGCTAGAGGGGTTGGTGGTCTCTGGGAGTGGGTGTGGCTTGCCCCCTTAAAGGGCCAAAAGAATAACAGACAGAGAGAGACAGAGACAGAGACAGGAGAGAGAGACAGAGAGACAGAGAGAGGACCTGGTGGTGTGGGCTTCTGAAACCTCAAAGACCGTACCCAGTGACATACCTCCTCCCACAAGGCCACACATCTCCCATAGGTTAGTTTGAATACTTGGTCTTCAGACAGTAGAAGTGTTTGGGAAAGACTAGGAGGTATGGCCTTGTTGAAGAAGGTGATTCACTAGAAGAAGGGCTGTGAGGTTCCAAAAGACCTGTGCCATTCCCAGTGTCTTTCTTTTTTTTACCTTGTGGATTGTGGACCAATATGTGAGCTCTCAGCTATTCCCTTCCTCCACTATAATGAACACTAACCCTCTGAAACCATAAGCCCCAAATTAAGTGCTTTGTTTTATAAGTTCCTTGGGCATGGTGGTATATCACAGCAATACAGAAGTAACTAAGACACAGTGTTACAGTGTTTCTGAAAGAATCTGGAGCTCACTGATTGGTTAGGCAGGCTGACCTAAGAACCCTGGGGCTATGACCAGCTCCCCAATCCTCCAACCCCTAGCCCTCACTCCATACACACCAGCACTGGGGTTAGGAACTTGTTCCTTCACTGCATGAGAATCCTCGTGCCCTCACTGCAGTTTACTGACTGGGTTCGCTCCCCAGAGCCCGGCTTCCTTTTGGCTACTGCTTCGGCTTTGTTTGTTTTCCAATACTGAGGTTTGGACCTAGGGCCTTGCACACGTTAGGAAGCCTCCCTACTGCGGAGCTATATGCCCAGTCTCAAGTACTATGTTCTTTTAATAAGGAGCTAGATTCCCACTTGCAAAATGAGTCATTCTCCTGATGCTGGCATCCTATGTTCCCTCCTTCACGTGAACTGTGACTTCGTACAGCCTCCATCTTGTAACCCAACTCTAGCTGCTTTAATTTCTTCCACGAGTCCTGGATTTCCCTTCAAACACAGTAACAGTTCAAAATCCCCTAACTGGCTCACAGTGGTGACCCCAACCTTTCAAGCACCCTCCCCCCCCCCCCCCCCCCCCGCTGCATCAGGTCTGGTTCCTTCAGAATTTTCTCCAAAGTGCCTGGTGTTTCAGGAAGCAAAGTGTGCCCCCTGGCCTCTGGCCACTGTCTCAGTTTGATTTTCTCATGTAATGTTGACAATTTCACTTCTAATCTCTGCTTTGGTTTAGGATTAGGCCCCATGGGCTGCAACATTATGGTTGATTCTGCAGTTACCCCATGAATCTCCACATCATTGCAATCCTGGCCTAGGCAGCCTCAGCTCTTTGGCCTTCTTGGGTTCCAACAAGTGTTGGGTGGTAGATAACACCAGGTCTTGGGAGAAGCACAGTTAGTCACTGCTCTTATTTACCTTCCTAGGAACTGAGGATTTGCTCCTCCCAGGGACTCTCCTCGGCCAGTGAGCATCTTCTTCCTGGGTAACCACTGTACCCCTCGCCTCTGCCACCACATCTCAGCTATTATTCCTTGTCTCACCCCACCCTCCCGCATCTCCCCTGTATCCTCCCTCACTTGAATTGGAAACCAAACGGAGGTTCTTGACAATAAATGTCTGGAATGTTGAAGGTATTTTCTCTAGCCCTGCAGCATCCCTGTGGTATGATGAAAGAGGCTGGAGGGAAGACGGTAGTGACTCAGGCCCAGCTCCAGACTGTTGGTAGTATTAGCATCCTAGAAAGCCGCTTTGAATAAGCAGTATGTGTTGTAGGGTATGTACCTATAATGATCAGAAAACCAGGAGTTCAAATCCCCAGCACCCATGTAAAAGGTGACACGTTTCTGTAACTGTAGTATGGAGGGAGTGTATTAGTCAGGGTTCTCTAAAGGAATAGAACTGATAGAATGAACACATGCACACACATATATGTCAGTATTTATGTATATGTACACATGTATGTAAGTACACGCACATATATGTATGAATATATATTAATTTATTAGAATGGCTTATAGGCTGATGTCAGAGTAGTCCAACGATGGCTGTCATCAAGGATCCTGTAGTTGTTCGGTTCAGGAGATTTAATGTCTCAGCAGTTCAGCTCTGGAGCTGGAGTCCCAGAGAAGTCCTAAAGAGCTGCCAGTTTTCAGTCCACATTGGAATCCCAAAGACACAGGTTCTAACACCAGGAAAAGAATGGTTCAGTAACAGCGAGAGTAAGGGCAAGTGAGCAGAAAGCAAAAGCTGCCTTTCTCTATGAGCTTTTCTGTGGGCTGCCACAAGAAGATACCAAGTTTGGGGTAGGTATTCCTCCTCAAACAACCCAATCAAGAAAATCCCTCCCAGATGTTCCCAGCTTCTTGGGTTTTAGCTCATTCCAGATACAGTCAAGTAGACACCAAGATCCATCACCCAAGGGCATCAGAGACAGGAGAATTGCTGAGGCTTGGTGGCAACCATCTTAGCTCTTGGTTCAGTCAACAGGAGGGCCTGTCTCAAAAGATTAAGGTAGAATGATAGAGCAGGCCTCCCTACACCCTCCTCTGCTTTCCTGACACAGGCACACACACAGGCATGTGTACCACATACACGCATAGATGTACACACATACACCTACATACATATGTTAAACGTGTGTGTGTGTGTGTGTTTAAGGAACCCCAAGTTCTTTAGTGGCATGAATAAACTTCCTAGTCTTTCCAGATCTGACCATTCTTTTTTTTTTCTTTTTTTTTCTCATGGTTTATTTTCTTTTATATTTAAAAATTTCCATCTCCTTCCCTCCTCCTCCCCCCTCCCTCCCCTCCTCCTGCCCCTTCCCTCCCCTCCCCTCCACCCATACCTCCCCTCCCTCCCTCTCAAGGCCAAGGAGCCATCAGGGTTCCCCACTCTATGCTAAGACCAAGGTCCTCCCAACTCCCCCCAGGTCCAGGAAGGTGATCGACCAAGCTGAGAAGGCTCCCACAGAGCCCGTCCATGCAGAAGAATCAGAGCCCAGCTCCATTGTCCTTTGCTTCTCAGTCAGCCCCCGCTGTTGGCCACACTCAGAGAGACGGGTTTGGTCGCATGATCCATCAGTCCCATTCCAACTGGAGTTGGTGATCTCCCATTAGTTCTGTCCCACCGTCTCCATGAGTGAACGCACCCCTCTCGTTCCTGACTTTCTCCCTCATGTTCTCGCTCCTTCTGCTCCTCATCAGGACCTTGGGAGCTCAGTCCAGTGCTCCAATGTGGGGCTCAGTCATCTTCCCCATCTGTCGCCAGCTGGAGGTTCCCTCACGGTCCTGACTTTCTTTCTCATGTTCTCTCTCCTTCTGCTCCTCATCAGGACCTTGGGAGCTCAGTCCTGTGCTCCAATGTGGGGCTCTGTCATTTTCTTCATCTATCGTCAGGTGGAGGTTCTATGGTGATATGCAAGAAATTCATCAGTATGTCTATAGGAACTGGCCTTTTCAGGCTCCCTCTCCTCAGCTGCCCAAGGAACTAACTGGGGACGTCTCCCTGGAAACCTGGGAACCCCTCTAGGGTCAAGTCTCTTGACAACCCTCAGGTAGCTCCTTAAATTAAGATATATGCTTCCCTGCTCCCATATCCACCCTTCCTATATCCCAAGCACCCCATTCCTCCGAGCTCCCCCCGTTCTCCCCTTCACACTTTTCTCTATCCATCTTCCCTTGGCCCAGTCTTGCCCAACCCTCAAGTTCCCAATTTTGCCTGGCGATCGTGTCTACTTCCAATATCCAGGAGGATTACTATATCTTTTTTTGGGAGTTCACCTTCTTATTATCTTCTCAAGGATCCCAAATTTATAGGCTCGATGTCCTTTAATTATGGCTAGAAACCGATTATGAGTGAGTACATCCCATATTCATCTTTTTGGGTCTGGGTTACCTCACTCAGAATAGTGTTTTCTATTTCCATCCATTTGCCTGCAAAATTCAAGATGTCATTGTTTTTTACCGCTGAGTAGTATTCTAGCATGTATATATTCCACAGTTTCTTCATCCATTCTTCCACTGAAGGGCATCTAGGTTGTTTCCAGGATCTGGCTATTACAAATAATGCTGCTATGAACATAGATGAGCATATGCTTTTGTTGTATGATTGGGCATCTCTTGGGTAGATTCCCAATAGTGGAATTGCTGGGTCCTGGGGTAGGTTGATCCCGAATTTCCTGAGAAACCGCCACACTGCTTTCCAAAGTGGTTGAACAAGTTTGCATTCCCACCAGCAATGGATGAGTGTACCCCTTACCCCACAACCTCTCCAGCAAAGGTTATTATTGGTGTTTTGGATTTTAGCCAATCTGACAGGTGTAAGATGATATCTCAAAGTTGTTTTGATTTGCATTTCCCTGATAGCTAGGGAGGTTGAGCATGACCTTAAGTGTCTTTTGGCCATTCGAACTTCTTCTGTTGAGAATTCTCTGTTCAGTTCATCGCCCCATTTTTTAATTGGGTTAATTGGCATTTTACCGTCTAGTCTCTTGAGTTCCTTATATATTTTAGAGATCAGACCTTTGTCAGTTGCAGGGTTGGTGAAGATCTTTTCCCAGTCAGTAGGCTGCCTTTGTGTCTTAGTGACAATGTCCTTTGCTTTACAGAAGCTGCTCAACTTCAGGAGGTCCCATTTATTCAATGTTGCCCTTAAAGTCTGTGCAGCTGGGGTTATGCATAGGAAACGGTTCCCTGTGCCCATTTGTTGTAGAGTACTTCCCACTTTCTCCTCTATCAATCTCAATGTGTTCAAATTAATATTGAGGTCTTTAATCCATTTGGACTTGAGTTTTGTGCATGGTGATAGATATGGATCTACTTTCATTCTTCTACAGGTTGACATCCAGTTATGCCAGCACCATTTGTTGAAGATGCCCTCTTTTTTCCATTGTGTACTTTTGGCTCCTTTATCAAAAATCAGGTGTTCATAGGTTTGTGGTTTAAGATCCGGGTCTTCTATACGATTCCATTGGTCAACTTCTCTGTTCTTATGCCAATACCAAGCCGTTTTCAATACTGTAGCTCTGTAATAGAGTTTGAAGTCAGGGATGGTAATGCCTCCAGAAGAACCTTTATTGTATAAGATTTTTTTGGCTATCCTGGGTTTCTTTTTTTTCCATATAAAGTTGATTATTGTCATCTCAATCTCTGTGAAGAATTTTAATGGGACCTTGATTGGGATTGCATTGAATCTATAGATTGCTTTTGGTAGAATTGCCATTTTTACTATGTTGATCCTCCCAATCCACGAGCAGGGGAGATCCTTCCATTTTCTGGTATCCTCTTCAATTTCTTTCTTCAAAGACTTAAAGTTCTTGTCAAATAAATCCTTCACTTCCTTGGTTAGAGATACTCCCAGATATCTTATGCTATTTGTGGCTATTGTGAAAGGTGATACTTCTCTGATTTCCCTCTCTGCTTCCTTATCCTTTGTGTATAGGAGGGCGACTGATTTTTTGGAGTTGATCTTGTAACCTGCCACGTTACTGAAGGAGTTTATCAGCTGTAGGAGTTCTTTGGTGGAGTTTTTGGGGTCGCTTATGTATACTATCATCTGCAAATAATGAAAGTTTAACTTCTTCCTTTCCAAATTGAATCCCCTTGATTCCCTTATGTTGTCTTATTGCTATTGCTAGAACTTCAAGCACTATATTGAAGAGATAAGGAGAGAGTGGACAGCCTTGTCGTGTTCCTGAATTTAGTGGGATAGCCTTGAGTTTCTCTCCATTTAATTTGATGTTAGCTGTCGGCTTGCTGTAAATAGCTTTTATTATATTTAGGAATGACCCTTGTATCCCTAATCTCTCCAAAACTTTTATCATAAAAGGGTGCTGAATTTTGTCAAATGCTTTTTCAGCATCTAATGAGATGACCATATGGTTTTTTTCCTTCAGTTTATTTATATGATGGATTACATTGATAGATTTTCGTATGTTGAACCAGCCCTGCATCTCTGGGATGAAGCCTACTTGATCGTAGTGGATAATTTTTCTAATGTGTTCTTGGATTCGGTTTGCCAGTATTTTATTGAGAATTTTTGCGTCAATGTTCATGAGTGAGATTGGCCTGTAATTCTCTTTCTTGGTTGAGTCTTTGTGTGGTTTAGGTATCAAGGTAACTGTAGCTTCATAGAAGGAATTTGGCAGTGACTCTTGTGTTTCTATATTATGAAATACCTTAAGGAGTATAGGTATTAGGTCTTCTTGGAAGTTCTGGTAGAACTCCGCATTGAAACCATCTGGTCCTGGGCTCTTTTTGGTAGGGAGGTTTCTGATAACAGTTTCTAATTCTTCGCGACTAACAGGACGATTTAGAGCATTTACCTGGTCCTGGTTTAACTTTGGTATATGGTATTTATCTAAAAAACTGTCCATTTCTTTTACATTTTCCAATTTTGTGGCATACAGGCTTTTGTAGTAAGATCTAATGATTTTCTGAATTTCCTCTGTGTCTGTGGTTATGTCCCCCTTTTCATTTCTGATCTTATTAATTTGCGTGTTCTCCCTCTGCCGTTTGATTAGTTTGGCTAAGGGTTTGTCAATCTTGTTGATTTTCTCCAAGAACCAGCTTCTTGTTTCATTGATTCTTTGGATTGTTTTCTGTGTTTCTATTTTGTTGATTTCTGCCCTCAATTTGATTATTTCCAGTCTTCTACTTCTCCTAGGTGAGTCTGCTTCTTTTCTTTCCAGAGCTTTCAGGTGTGCTGTTAAGTCACCAATGAGCGCTTTCTCCGTTTTCTTTAAGTGGGCACTTAGTGCTATGAACTTTCCTCTTAGCACTGCTTTCATTGTGTCCCATAGGTTTGAGTATGTTGTGTCTTTGTTTTCATTAAATTCAAGAAAGACTTTAATTTCTTTCTTTATTTCTTCCTTGACCCAGGTGTGGGTCAGTAGTTGACTGTTCAGTTTCCATGAGTTTGTGGGCTTTCTGGGGGTAGCATTGTTGTTGAATTCTAATTTTAATCCATGGTGATCCGATAAGACACAGGTGGTTACTAATATTTTTTTGTAACTGTGGAAGTTTGCTTTGTTACCAAGTATATGGTCAATTTTCGAAAAGGTTCCATGAGCCGCAGAGAAGAAGGTATATTCTTTCCTATTTGGGTGGAATGTTCTATAGATGTCTGTTAAGTCCATTTGGTTCATTACCTCCATTAAGTCTTTCAATTCTCTGTTAGGTTTCTGTCTGATTGACCTGTCCATTGGTGAGAGAGGAGTGTTGAAGTCTCCAACTATTAGTGTGTGTGGTTTGATGGCTGCCTTGAGTTCTAGAAGTGTTTCTTTTACATAAGTGGGAGCTTTTATATTAGGGGCATAGATATTCAGGATTGAGACTTCATTCTGAAGGATTTTTCCTGTTATGAGTATAAAGTGTCCCTTTCCATCTCTTCTGATTGATTTTAGTTTGAAGTCAACTTTGTTGGAAATTAGTATGGCCACACCCGCTTGTTTCTTAGGGCCATTTGCTTGATAAACCTTTTCCCAACCCTTTACTCTGAGTAGGTGTCTGTCTTTGTGGTTGAGGTGTGTTTCTTGTAAACAGCAAAATGTTGGATTCTGTTTTCGTATCCAGTCTCTTAGCCTGTGCCTTTTTATAGGTGAATTGAGTCCATTGATATTAAGTGATATTAATGACCAGTGGTTGTTAACTTCAGTCATTTTTAGTAGTAGAGTTTGTGTGTTTCCCTTCTTCTAGTTGTGCTGGTGGAGGGTCGCTAGATGCCTGCGTTATTGTGGGCGTTGTTGGGCTCCTTGGTTTGTGATTTTCCTTCTATTACTTTCTGCAAGGCTGGATTTGTGGCTGCATATTGTTTAAATCTGTTTTTGTCCTGGAATATCTTGTTTTCTCCATCAATGGTGAATGCAAGCTTTGCTGGGTATAATAGTCTAGGCTTGCATCCATGTTCCCTTAGTGTCTGTAGCACATCTATCCAAGCTCTTCTGGCTTTCATGGTTTCCATTGAGAAATCAGGTGTAATTCTGATAGGTTTCCCTTTATATGTGACTTGACCTTTTTCCTTTGCAGCTCTTAATATCTGTTCTTTATTCTGTATGTTTTGTGTTTTGATTATTATATGGCGTGGGGATGCTTTCTTTTGATCCAGTCTATTTGGTGTTCTGTGGGCTTCTTGTACCTTCATAGGAACATCCTTCTTTAGGTTGGGGAAGTTTTCTTCTATAATTTTGTTGAATATGTTTTCTGGGCCTTTGAGTTGTAATTCTTCTCCTTCTTCTACCCCAATTATTCTTAGGTTTGGTCTTTTCATGGTGTCCCAGATTTCCTGAATGTTTTGTATTAAGAATTTGTTAGATTTGTTTAGTTCTTTAATCTGTGAGTTTATTTCCTCTATAGTATCTTCAGAGTCCGAGATTCTTTCTTCCATCTCTTGTATTCGGTTGGAAATACTTGTCTCTGAAGTTTCTGTTCATTTACTCAGAGTTTCCATTTCCAGTCGTCCCTCAGATTGTGTTTTCTTCAATACCTTCATTTCATTTATCAGGTCTTGTACTGTTTCCCTTACCTGTTTGATTGCTTTTTCTTGTTTTTCTTGTTTTTCTTGGGTATCTTTGAGAGATTTATTTATTTCGTCTACCTTTTTGTTTGTCATCTCCATTTCTTTATGACAGTTTTTTACTTCCTGTTTAAGGTCCTCTATTATTTTCATAAAGTACTGTTTAAGGTCGGTTCCTTCTATATCTTCTGGGGTAGGGTGTTCAATTCTTGTTGTTTCGGGATGTCTGGCTTGTGGTGATGTCATGTTGCCTTTCATGTTGTTGGAGGAGCTCCTGCATTGGCGCCTGCCCATCTCTTCCTTCAAAAGGAGCCCGGAGGCGTTTGGCGTCCTAGACCAATCTTTGCTGTGACTGAAACTGGTTGGATCTCCCCAGTGCCAGAGGAGGACCTATTCCTTGCGTGACAATCTGAAGAAGCCCTCACTCCCTTGCAGAATCCTCAGACCTGCCTGGAGGCCAGAGTCTGACTCCTCTGGGTGGATGGCCTTAGAACAGGAGCAGGACACCTGAGAACACTAGGGAAAGCTTGGGAGACACAGGAACACGGAGAAACCGACACAAGCCTGCAGAGGGAAGTGGGGGTAGGGGGTCTGTGCTCTCTTCCAGGGCAGGTTGCCCCAGGGTCCGCATTCACTCACCAGTTCAGATGGAATGTCAAGGCACAGGATCAGGGATTCCAGGCAGCCCAGGGTCGCAGCCCAGACAAAAGGGCCAAGGTGGGGGCAGGGCAGGATGGAATACCACACAGGGAACCTGGCAGCACAATCTGAAGAAGCCCGCACTTCCTTGCAGGAATCCTCAGACCTGCCTGGAGGCCAGAGTCTGACTCCTCTGGGTGGATGGCCTTAGAACAGGAGCAGGACACCTGAGAACACTAGGGAAAGCTTGGGAGACACAGGGACACCGAGAAACCAACACAAGCCTGCAGAGGGAAGTGGGGGTAGGGGGTCTGTGCTCTCTTCCAGGGCAGGTTGCCCCAGGGTCCGCATTCACTCACCAGTTCAGATGGAATGTCAGGACACAGGATCAGGGATTCCAGGCAGCCCAGGGTCGCAGCCCAGACAAAAGGGCCAAGCGATCTGACCATTCTTATTTGTGGATTGTAGAAGGAAGCTGCAGGGCTGTGTCCCGCCACCGGGCCACCGGCTAGCTTTACACCCGAAATAATTACACGGAAACTGTATTCTTTTAAACACTGCCTGGCCCATTATCTGTAGCCTCTTATTGGTTAATTCTCACATCTTTCTTTAACCCATATTTACTAATCCGTGTAGCACCACGAGGTGTGGCTTACCAGGAGAGATCTTAACCTGCGTCCATCTCGGAGAGGAGAAGCATGGAGACTCACTATGGCGACTGCTTAAAGCGTCTCCCCAACTCTCCCAGAATTCTGTTCTGTCTATTCCGCCTACCTAATTTTCTGTTCTCTTAAAGGGCCAAGGCAGTATCTTTATTAATAATGAAAGTAACACATAGACATTCCTCCATCAGTGGATCATATGTGATGGCTTGGCAGCTACAAAATGGCATCATCAAAGCTTGTTAAAGAGTCTTAAAAAAAATCAAAGTTTCTAGGTAGAATTTTGGGGGCCGCTTATGTAAACCATCATATTATTAGCAAATAGTGAGAGTTCAATTTCTTCTTTTCCAATGTGTATCCCCTTGATCTCTTTTTGTTGTCTCATTGCTCTAGCTAGGACCTCAAGAACTATATTGAATAGACATGGAGAGAGTGGACAACCTTGTCTTGTTCCTGATTTCAGTGGGATCACTTTGAGTTTCTCTCCATTTAGTTTGATGTTGGCTGTTGGCTTTCTGTATATTATCTTTATTATGTTTAGGTATGTTCCTTGTATCCCTACTTTCTCCAAGACCTTTATAATAAAAAGATGTATTTTGTCAAAGGCTTTTTCGGCAGCTAATGAAATGTTTTGTTTTATTTTTTCAATTTGCTTATATTGTGGATTACATTGATAGATTTTCCTATGTTGAACCAACCCTGGTTCTTTGGTCTTTGGGATGAAGCCTACTTGGTCATGGTAGAAGATTTTTCTGATGTGTTCTTGGATTCAGTATTTTATTGAGTATATTTGCATCAATGCTCATGAGTGAGATTGGTCTGCCATCAGAAATGTAAATCAAAACAACTCTGAGATTCCATTTTACACCTGTAAGAATGGTTAAGATAAAAAAAAAATACTGATGGTAGCTTATGCTGGAGAGGATGTGGGATAAAGGGAACACTCCTGCATTGCTGGTGGGAGTGCAAACTGGTACAGCCTCTTTGGAAGTTGGTGTGGCAATTTCTCAGAAAATTAGGAAGCACCCTTCCTCAAGGCCCAGCAATATCACTTTTGGGTATATACACAAAAGATGCTCAATCATACCACAAGGACACTTGCTCAACTACGTTTATAGCAGCATTGTTTGTCATAGCCAGAACCTGGAAACATCCTAAACACTCCTCAGCCGAACAATGGATAAAGAAGATGTGGTACAATGGATACCACACAGTGAAAAATGATAATGACTTCTTGACATTTGTGGGCAAATGGATGGAACTAGAAAACATCATATTGAGTGAGGTAACCCAGACCCAGAAAGACAAATATAATATGTACTCACTCATAAGTGGCTTTTTTACATAAAACAAAGAAAAGCCAGCCTACAATTCACAATCCAAGAGAACCTAGACAAAAAAAGAACCCTGAAACACACATGGAAAGTAGAGACATGCATGGGAAGTAGAAAAAGACAATACCTCCTGAGCAAATTTGGGAGCATGTGGATCATGGGAGAGGGTAGAAAGAGAGTCGGGAGGAAGACAGGGGAGAAGAGAAAAATAAATAGTTCAGTAAGAACAATTTAAAAAATTCAAAATTGAAAGAATTCATTCAATATTTCAATTTTATTTAGTTTGAAGTGTTTATTCTAGTTACTACAATTCAGTTGTAAAATATAAGGAATATGTACGAAGTTGCTTTCGGAAACCTGAGAATCCATTAGAGGGATATCATTAAGTACTTAATTCTCACCACATCTGTATGATAGAAAAATTGGCCTCTTCGAGTGGCCTTCCTTAGAACATTGATTAAAGCCAGTCCCAAAAGGCAGCCCCTTGGCAGCAGAGTACACAACTTTGCACAACTCATCGTTACTCCTCTGTAAGGTGATACTCTCAGCAATGTTTGTATTCTCTAATCCCCTGAGGGGTCTTTATAAACACCTCAGCTTTCTCTCTGGAGCTTAACATCCGGACAGTTTCAGATCAAACCCACCTATCCGAACTGTGCCCCGCATCGTAATGCTGCCTGGGCCACAGAACTCAATTTGTTTGGGGTTTCTCCAGTGCTGTTGTTGTTGCCTTAGTTTGAATAAGTAAATTAACCAAGGAGTGCCTGAGGACACATGGCACACGTTCAGGGCTTGTGACCCAGGAGGGCAGGAAAGCAAGGATGTAATATCTGCTAAGGGAACTCCCAGCTCATGAGGGGTTTGCGTTTCTTTTGTTTGCACAGTTGAAATAGGCAAAGCTACCCCTTTAAATGACAGGACCCTTTTGTCCCTATGAGGTTTCGGTTATCAGGCCACAGTCTGTCTGTTTGAAACCATTTCCTTCCCAATTAGTTTGCAGTTGGGTGATGCTTCGTGCTGTGTTGAGGTTTCTCTGCCTTCGTTTGACCTTCAGCAGCAGCTGTAAAGCTCTCTGCTTAGCGACAAACAGCACATCCAGGCGGGGGTTCGGGCTGTGTTTGCTCAAGAATTTTGTGCTTGAAACCTGGCTCCAGAGAATTTGGGGACCTAGAGCTGTCTGTAGTCAAAGGCTTCCTCTGTAACCAAGAGACTGTCTTGCAAGTACCACGCGGGGAGTGAAAGCCCAGGGAAATCTCCCACACATTTAAGGCATTAACAGCAGTCCAGGGGAAAACACCCTTATCTGTGGATTCTATCTCTGCAGCCCTTATCTTGTTTGAACTGAGATTTGGGTTATTTGCCCTAAAGAGTCCTTTCAGCCCTCCCAGCACCTTCCTTCCTGTTCCAAAATTATTGCCTACAGACAAAGCACGCCTTAAACCTTTTGTCTTTGCTCCTCTCTCTTTACTGCAGCCTGTCAATTATAAAACACAAGCGAACAGCCTAGAAGGACAATGAAAGCATGGGAGTGTCAGCTACAAAGCAGTCTGTCCAAGAGGATCCAAAAGCAAAGGCAAGATCAGCCCCACCATGCCCAGTATGTCCCAGTGTGATTTAGGAAGCATCCGGCATGAACTACTACTGCATCAGATACAGTCAAGAGCATAATTATGAAAATATGAGAGATCTGAGCCTGGGGACATAGCTCAGTTTGTAGAGTGCTTGCCTAGCATGCATAAAGCCAGGGGTTCGAGTTCCTGCATAGTATAAAACCTGGGAAAGGGTGAAGTACGTCTGTAATCTCAGCATTGGGAGGCAGAGGTAAGACTCTGACAAGTTTGAGGTCATCTTCAGTTATACAGCAAGTTTGGGACCAATTTGGGTTTCATGAAATCTTTTTTTTTTTTTTTTTGTTTTTTGGTTTTTCGAGGCAGGGTTTCTCTGCAGCTTTAGAGCCTGTCCTGGAGCTAGCTCTTGTAGACCAGGCTGGTCTCGAACTCACAGAGATCCGCCTGCCTCTGCCTCCCGAGTGCTGGGATTAAAGGCGTGTGCCACCACTGCCCGGCAGAGTTTCCATGAAATCTTATCTCAACAATGCAAGAAAGAAAAATGAGGAGAGAGGGGGAGGGAGGAATAGAAGAGAGAGAGAGAGAGAGAGAGAGAGAGAGAGAGAGAGAGAACTGTTTCCATGAACATATCAGAGTAGCATGAAGCTACTAGAAGGGATATAGGAAGTATTAAAATAACACATACTTGCCAGCCTGGTCTACAAAACCAGTTCCAGGACAGGCTTCAAAGCTACAGAGAAACCCTGTCTCAAAAAACAAAACAAAAACAAAACCACATACTTAAAAGAAAATGAATTAAGAATCTTTACCTTAAAACTTCAGAAATTCTTCTTTAATTATAAACAAAATAGCTATGTTTGAAATTTCAAAAAGGTATAGCAATGCATGTTTTCATATGTTCAGTCTTATTCCCCAAGTGAGGGAACCGAGCCTCTCAAAGCCATCAGTCAAAGGGAAGGCGTCAACCTTCCAGCAGCTCTGCACACTGCCCTTTCAGCTTCCCCTATTGTATAGCTCCTCGGGAATCAGGCACCACCAAAGCAGTGCTGGTGGAAAACTAAGGTCTAAGTCCTCCACTCGCTTATTCTGCACTTTACAGGGATTTCCCTCTTTGAACGTTTGAGCTATGGACCTTATGCTGGGCAAGAACTCTGAAAAAGGAGAGAAACGGCAAAAAGTTCTTGTAACCCATATGCCAAGCCGAGCAGTGTGGAAAGGTACAAGCTAAGGATCCCAGGCACACAAAGAAGGCCTCTCTGAGCTCACTGCGTGCAGCAGGAGCATTTGCCTGAGCATCAGTACTGCCTGGAGCACCTCCATCTGTCAGCCAGGAAATATCAGAGCAGTACTTAGACAGCAGAGACAAGACCCAGTAGCCAGTGTGATGCATTTTCAAGTGAGATCTAGGGACTCTCGATTGTCGTCTGTACTAGAGAGGTATCTATCCCACCTCGCTTCTTTAGCAACGAACCAGAATCGCTAAATTTGAACAAACAGACAATAGCATACATGTATTGTCAGTGGGACTAGGAGATGGTTTGGAGTGGGGCATGGTGGCTACACCTATGAACACCTATGAACAACTAAGGCAAGAGTTCTAAGACCAACGTTGAGGCCAACCTTGAGCCTGTAGGGAGTTTCTGGACAGCCTGAGCTACAGAGTGAAGCTGTGTTCCCCAAACAATCCAACAAAGAAAAACAGGGAGGGAGGGAGGGAAGGAGGGAGGGAGGGAGGGAGGGAGGGAGGGAGGGAGGGAGGGAGGGAGGGAGGGAAGGAGGGAGGGAGGGACAGAGGGGGGGGGGGGGAGAGAGAGAGAGAGAGAGAGAGAGAGAGAGAGAGAGAGAGAGAGAGAGAGAGACTGAGACAGGATCTCCTGTATCCTTAAACTCCTAATCCTCCTACTTCAGTCTCCTGGATGATTAGCTTAAAAGTGCACAACACCATTCCCACCTTGTTATTTCATAATAATGTTGTCTATAATAGAATTTTTCTTCCTAAGACTCCAGGTTACACAGGTCCCCAGACGTATCAAAACTCAGCAAATATCCCCTCCAGACCTATGCACCTCATTGCATGTAAATTATACATCAGACAAAGTTATGAAAAGAAATCTTGAAATTTAGTTAGATATAAGCACTATAAAACAGTTTGAAGGTTACAATATGGTGTCTTCAATTTACTTTCAAATGTATTCCTAAAAAACATGGGTTTGGGATGGGGATATATCTTAGTGGTAGAGCTCTGTCTACTAGGCTCCCAGTTCAGCCCTCAAACCACACACACACACACAAACACACACACACACACACACACAGAGAGAGAGAGAGAGAGAGAGAGAGAGAGAGAGAGAACAAAAAAGACACGTTCATAGATGGATAGATGGATGAACACATAGATGATAAGCTTTCAGTCTTATTGTCCATGTTGAAGTTTTTATAAATAAATTTTAAGGTTAAATCTACTAAGATTTAGGACTATGCTAAAATGCTCAGTGTCTCTCCTTCTCTCTCTCTCTTTCACACACACATACAAACTTCACATTCACAATCATTTCCAAGCCTAACTGTAAAGTTCATCTATGTGATCATGAGTGTATCAGTCAGATCGTCTTCCCAAATGCTCACAGCAGCACAGGAAGAAAGTGTGAACCTGAGGCAAATGTTTGTCCCACCACTTGGGTAGGCTTGGACCTGGCTCTGCTAGGTTAGAAGACATTGCCTATTTTGTGAGCTCTGCTGTGTTGCCAGACTTTCCTTTGGATCATCAGCTCACAAATAATTACATAAAGAATTATTATTAATTATGAGAACTCAGTTATAGCTTAGGTGTGCTCCTAACTACCTCTTACAACTTAAATTGACACATTTTAATCTACATTCTACCATATGGCTTTACCTCTGTTCCATCTTTCACTTCCTGTTTCCTCTCCCCATCTCCTGGCATCTCCTGTGTGCATAGATTCCTGCCTAGCTGTTGACTGCTCAGGTTTTTATTCCACCAATCACAGAAACATATCTTCACACAGTGTACAAATATCCCACAACAATTACCACTTTTGTCTAAACAAAAGGAAAGGATTTAACTCTAACATGGTAAAACTATATGAAATAAGAACAGCTATCAAGGAGCCAGGCAGTGGTGTCGCACGCCTTTAATCCCAGCACTCAGGAAGCAGAGGCAGGCAGATCTCAGTGAGTCAAGAAAAAAAATTCAAGTAAGAATTACATTCATAATGTTTAGTTCATATGTATTTAATGATTTTGGAGAAAGTACTGTATTATTTATCCTATCTTAGTGAGTCCAAAACATTTTCTATCATAACTTGTATTATCATCATATCTTTTAAAACCTAAAACCATCTTCTTAGATAAACAACTTAAGTTTTTATCTTTCTCAACTTTATAAACTTATTTCTTATGTATGGATTTTTTTTCTGAATTTGGTAACAAGGAAAACTGTATACTATCTAGTCTTAAATCCCCATAAGAGACCCAAGAAGGATATAATATTGCCTCGGTAAACAGGAAGTTCAGAGCAAACAACTTCCAAAACTCTAGAAATAACTGGAGCATCTAGCTTCCTGGATAGTCACCAAAGTTTCCTCTGCAATGTTGGGACATTTGTCTTCAATCTACAGGCCTCAAGTATCTGACAGATATTTTTTGTGAAGCAGGAAATTTTTGAAGGATTGCCCTACCTTGGCAAAGCTCAACAGTTGCCTTCTTTTGTGTTCTGATTGTCCAATTTGGACAGCATACTGTCAGTAGTCAAGGCTAGGGCAGTTTCTGCCCAGATACTAACTTTGCCACAATAAAAGCAAACTCAATATGGAAGGTCTTCAGGGTCCATCATCCTCTTTTGAAGAAAACTGACGCTGCCAGGAGCAGACATGTCTTACTGTCATGAAAAGCCTTTGCTTCCTAAAACATCTTAAATGCCATATTTTGTAAGTCTTCTCTGAAGTGTTTGAAGACTACCAGTCTATCTAAAATATGTCTTTGTTTGACTTTGAAAACACACCTAACATGGCCATAAATCGATAATTAAATGATAACTACTAACCTATACTTCTTAATTATCCTAAATAGTTTACAATAATAACTTTCAAGGACTAGAAATTTATATTACTTTGTTAAATGAGCTGCATAAGGACAATACCTTAAACGAAAGTAGAAACATATATGTAGTATAACAAAAATAATCTTAAATTTGTATGAATATGCGAGAGTCCATACTAATGTAAAATATTTGAGACTATCCCATCATCTCAGTACTATATCCCTTATTTTCTTTCAGAAAGATATCCCTGAATCTAATCTACTTTATCCAGTTTTTCTTTCTGACCAAGACCAATAACAACTTGTAATTAACCCCCTCCCAAATGATGAAAAACATACATAACCCACCAAATGACCAAAAAGCATCCCACCACCTCGCAGGTATGTGGGCACTGTGTTCTCTAATCTGTTTCCTGTTGTTTGGGGTGATGGAATCTTTTTTTCTTTTTTTTAATTAATTTATTTATTTATTATGTACACAACATTCGGTCTGTGTGTATTTCTGCAGGCCAGAAGAGGGCACCAGATCCCATCACAGATGGCTGTGAGCCACCACGTGGTTGCTGGGAGCTGAACTCAGGACCTTTGGAAGAGCAGGCAATGCTCCCAACCTCTGAGCCATCTCTCCAGCCCCGGGTGATGGAATCTTTAGGGAACCCTGAGAAAATTGGGATAATGGACAAGTTCTGGGAAACCTAGCTATATTATTTTTAGATTAGTCTCTGTGTTATGGGAAAGTGTAAAGCTTATCTGGAGTTTTGGCTGGATAGTCTGTGAGGCTGGACCATCTCTGCTAGTAGCTTTGATGTTGTTCTGGATGTGGAATTTTAAGGAAACTTCAAGAGGGGCATTCCAAGAGGGTCGTTCATCTGGGCTACTTGTCTTCATTGGTTTTGGTCCTTTTTTCTGAAAACACATAAACTTTTACAGGTAACATGTATATTTACATTAGCATAAGTATGGAATGTGCAGTGTGCACAAGTCAGTTAAAGATTTTTGTTTGTTTTATGTTTGAGCAGATAAAAGACATCTCTTAACTTTATATGTTTGTTTGGACTGTATAAGCAAACCTCTGTCCATGACATATGAAAGGATGGCTTGTAATAATAAAACACAAGGACTCTATAGCCAACAAGACTTATCATGTCTCATCTGGTTTCAGAGCTGTTCCCATATAGAGGGGTCAGCATATTGTCACCTGTCCTTTAGTCTTTCTTAGTTTCTTTTTTCGTGTCTATAGCCAAGATCTTCAGGAGGTCACTCCCAATCAAATTTGATCTTCATTAATTTTGAAGAGAACTGTTTTTGTTTCCTGTGAAAACAAAGGTATAACCTCTCCCCCACTGCAACACATTTCCCATCTTGCATTCTGAAGCCAAGATATATCTAAAGCATATAGGCTGGTTTAAGTCAGCAGTCCTTTTCATAAGCCAATGTCTCTCAGCAGCTGGTTTAAGTCAGCAACATTCAAACAGTTTAAAGTCAACAAAACACCATATGGAATCCAGACTCCCTGTATATTTCTCATATTTACATGGCCTTTTTCTTTTATAATACTTTACTTTCTCTTTAAAGACTTTATTATTTTTAAACTATATTTTTCTATGACTGCCTACACCCATTTTTTACTGATCTGTTTAAAGGTTTTCTCAGTCTGAACACTTTACTCTAACCTTGTGAGTCAAGCTTTAAGCCACACATGGTGCTGGCTAGTTCAAACCAGTAAGCAACAGCCAGAAGCTATGTCTCTTTGTCAAGGCCCACTTGAGAGGCTTGCAGTACTAGGAAGCCTTGCCTGGCTCTGTGTTTGTGTGTTTGGAACTTGTTTAAAAAACTTTCTCAGGTCCTATGTGGAAATATATGTTCACACATTGGATGCCATGTATAGTCAGACTTTCTTTGGGTCCCCAACTCACAAATAATGACAGAGACTTATTATTAATTGTGAAAGCTTGGCCTGTAGCTCAGACTTGTTCCTAACTAGTTCTTAAGACTTAAATTAATACATTTATACTTTTTTAAAATATTTATTTATTTATACAATATTCTGTCTGTGTGTTTGCCTTAAGGCCAGAAGAGGGCATCAGATGGTTGTGAGCCACCATGTGGTTGCTGGGAATTGAACTCAGGACCTTGGGAAGAGCAGGCAATGCTCTTAACCACTGAGCCACATCTCCAGCCCCATAATCCATTTACATTAATCTATGTTCTACCATGTGACATTACCTCTCTTCTATCTTACACCTCTTGCTTCCTCTCTATGTCTCCTGGCATCTCCTGTGCACCTAATTCTTCTTCCTCTTCCTTTCTCTCTTCAGAAAGCCCACCTATCCCTCCTGCCTAGCTATTGGCTGTTCAGTTTTTTATTCCACCAATCACAGCACTACACCTTCACACAGTGTACAAATATTCCACAACACTCTGTTCTCACCTGTAAAATGGCTCTTCCCTACCCACTTCTGTGAACTGGAATGAGATGACCCATCCCCAAGCCTACACAGCAGTTATGTGCAGACCTTGTTAAGATGAGCACTCAGCAAACAGTGCTCAGTTTGCTCTAATAACGCGCTCACAGACATCAACATATTAGATACTTTAAAAATTATTGTAACATCTATGTGTTGGTTGGGGTGGGGTGCATGTATGAGAGCCAGTGCCTGGTAGAGTCCAGAAGAGAATGCCAATCCCTAAGAGCTTGGAGTTACTGGCTGTAGTAAACTGCCTGATGTGGGTGCCGGGAATCGAACTCAGGTCCTCTGCAAGAGTAATCTACTAGATATTTGTTCATTGGGGGGGGTGGAACTGCTCTTAGAAAATGTCTATTTGAAAGCACACTGCTTTACCATCTAGCTTCCTTCAATTGTTCATGCAAAACAGAGTGTCAGATGCAGGAGGCATGTATACTTGTTCCACAGGAAGCCCCACACTAAGTCACAGCATTAAAAGCCATGTTGGGGCTGGAGAAAGCTCAGAGGCTAGGAGAGCCTACTGCTTCTGTGGAGGAACTCAGTTTCGTTCCCAGCACTGTATCAAGTGGTTCACAGAGACTTGTAACTGCAGCTCCAGGTGATCTGACACACTCTTCCGGCCTCCAGAGCCACCTGCACTTGTGTGTACAAACCTCCTCGCAAATGCATTCATATACACATAAATAAAAGTAATTTTTAACTAAAAAGAAAAAAATCAGTGTGAACATCTGGGGGCACTGGGCCACTTGGGCTCATTGCTCAATTTCATAATTCTCCTTCTTTGAAGCCTGAGGCATGCCCGCATACACCATGGTCCTTTCCCCTTGGGGAAGGCAGCACCCTTCTTTCTTATGAGGACCGCCCACCTACACCCCTGCTCAGAGCACTGAATACCTCTTCAGCCTTTCCTTAGCCTGCACAGATCCCTGATGTGCTGAACAATAAGAACTCTGTGTCTCACGGGGATGCTCATGCCAGCAATGAAAAAATAAAATCCCTGTGACCGCACCAGGATTAAACCCTTCTCCTTGTTCTCTGAGAATGCCTGTTTCAACATCAGTGATTCTTAGAGAAAAGCTTACTAAGGGGTCAAAATCTTGCATAAGTCATCATGGATGCCGCACCTCTTGAGGGAGTATATTGCAAAGATTGTGTCCCGGGAGAATCTACTTCATTTTCTTCTACAAAGTTATCTCAGCCTCAGATATGAGAGAGGTGACCGCTTAATGACAGGCAACGAGGCCAGCAACCTGCTCCGTATAATTGACTCTCACTGCCTACTCAGAGTATTCCTTAGGCAGACTCATGATGCACATTGCAGTGGGCTCACCTCCTCTGATGGGAAGATTTAACTACTGCTTCAATAGACAACACATATTAAGAAAGTCAGAGAGCTGAGGACTGAGATACTTGAATGGAGGTCATGCAGGTGGATAACTTGGGAACTGAATATAAACCTGACTGGCACGTAGGGATATAAGCAGCCTTCCCTCCAGCAGAGCATGCAGATGCTTTCCCAGTATAGATGGAACTGTCTGGTCATGACTGCTGGTGTGTTCAGCAAGAACGACATGTGTTCATCACTTGGATTTGTCACTACTCACCACACGTCCAAACACACAGAAAGTTTTAGATAAATGTTGGCTGAACTAAGTTATAAGACTGCAGGATAACAGAAAAAAATCAGTATTTACACAGACTAGCACCCAGAGTCTCCTAGATTTAGATCCTGTCTCTGATGCCTATTAGCTCTGCCACCTTAGACAAAACAACACCGTTGGTGTCCCAGAGTCTTCCCCATCTCCTGTTTCTTGTGTAGTTGACTTTCCTGCAGGCCAATTCTCCTCCAGACAGCAGGCTTCCTAGGGCAAAATTCCTGTAGTTGAAGGGCCTCTCTTCTTAGCCCAACCAGGCACAACTCTCTGGTGAACCTTAGGGTCCTACTCTTTCCATTTCTAGAGTGCTGCTGTGCGATCGGGACAGTAAAGGAGCTGTTGACCCAGTTCCTGCCTCTCCACTGTCAGAGTCTACCCAATGGCGGGCTCTTCTGGATGGAGTTGCCTGCTGTTGCGAAGGACTGGGGATTTGCAAGAACTCTTGTCTGCAGAAGAAAGTCACTTTCTTTAAGATAGGCTCTACCCTTGCAGGGCTTGCCTAGGGAGGATCCCTAGCTACAAAGTGTAGGGAGAAAGTGAGTGGTCAGAAATAGACATTTCTAATGAGGTCCTTTTTCTTTGCATTTTTTATTGCTGTAGTCTGCAATTGCTCGTTTTAAGGTCTGAGTTAATACCTTAACTGTTTGGGTTTTGTTTTATACTGTTTTTCCCCAAGAAAGGATCTCTTGTAGGACAGGATGGACTTGAACTTTCTACATGGTCAAGGAGAACCTTGAACTTGATCCTACTGTCTCCTACCCCACCCCAGTGCTAGGATTACAGGAATACACCACTAGGGTTTATGCAGTGTTGAGGATAGAATAAGGTTTTGTGCACCATAGGTAAATGGCCTTTAACTAAGTCAGATACATCCTCAGGCCACTTTGACTGTTTAGTTACATTCATTCTGGGGACAGTCAAAGAACCAAGAGCAAACCATGGTCTTCATTTCTCTTTCCTGGACTGTAGGTCTGCACTAAATACATGGCTCTCTGCTCACATTGTCCAGGGGAATAGGAAGTCCTTCACCTAGAAACCTGCAGGAAGAAGGAAGACAGAAAGGTGCCTGTGTCACAGCAGACAAGTCAATAAGGAAGGAAAAGACTCGATCAAAAGACACTGAAGATAGAGGAAGAGAAGTACCTGGTAAGTCTGCAGCCTGTTTCCCCTGGGCGCTGGAACTGGAGGAAGGAAGAACCACATTGTTTGTTCAGAGTAAATGATCCTTCTAGACTCACCACGAGCATGAAGTGGGCTGCCTTCCCCAAGGATCACAGCTTCTGGGATATTTCATGACTCTCCTGTCCTTTGGGGCAGAGAATCCCAGACACTTGGCCTAGGCACTTTTCTCCACTTTTTTGAATTGGCAGGAACCCTCAAGACCCAGTGTTTCTGTCGCTTATATCTACCGATTCCAAGGACAACAGTAAATTAAAACAAAACATTTTAAAGCATTCATGCAGCCATCTCTTTTAATCAGAACATGAATTTGCTACATGCTAGCATAAAATCATAGATAACATAATTGACATTTTTGTTTTGTAACAACCACAAGAAACTGCTTCCCAAACAAAAGAAAAGTAGATGTGGAGTGAGCACTGCATCCTGTTTTCAGCCTCTCTAACATTTGTCATAATAAAAGGTACTTAGCTTTTCATATCTGCCTCTCTATTCAATTTGCTTCATTATGCTGTTTTAATTGTGTCTGAAGAAAACCCAACCTCACCGGTTTAAATGTTTGAAGCCTCACAACCCTCAGAGATGGTCTTGAGGTCCACAAACCCACTGCAGTGTCTGCAAGATCCCAAATCATATAGGAGAGTGGCCGAGGCTGGGGTCTCCCCAGCACCCCGCTGTCCATCTGTTCACCACATAACGGGCTTTACCCACTCTTCTCAGCCCTCTTTCTCCTCAGGTAGTGAAGGAAAGTCATATGCCAGAGTGTCTGCCATTTGAGAGCTGCCCGCACTGATAGCTGAACTGCCAATCACGCGTGAAACAAAACCACGTGCTTTGCCAGCATATTCCCTGCCATGATCATCTTCTGGGAACCCAAGACAAGAAGCTCACTGTATTTCTAGCCATCCAAATACCAGTTGTCTTTTTGCATCAAAAATGTCTTGGGCATAAGGTTGTGAAGGGCAGGGAGGGACATCTGAACCCTGAGCTCAGAAGTTAATGTTAAGAGTACTCTAGAGGACCTAAGCTCAACTTCCAGCATCCACATTTGGTGGCTCACAACTACCTCTAACTCCAGTTCCAGGGCATCTATTATCTCTGGCCTGTGAGCACCTGCTCTGATATGCCCCCAGAAATACAATAATATATATATATATATGCACATATACATATACATATTTTAAAATGTCTTATTGGCTAGAGAGATCATTCCATAAGTGATGTACCGGCTGTGCAAGTGTGAGGACTTTTATCCAATCCCAGAACCAATGAAGAAAAGAACAGAGAGGTAGCGCATGCTTGTAATTGGGGAAACAAAGCAGCAGATCCCAGGAGCTCCATGGCCAGCCAGCCTACCTTAACAGCAAATCTGGAGTCAGAATGAGAGACCTTCTCTCAAAAAGCAAGGTGGTAACGCCTGAGGAAATGTACTCACGATTGATCTCTGTCCTCCACATGAACATGTGCACCCAGACACAGGAGAAAAAGGCACACACCTGCATACAGACAAACACACACACATGCTCACACACCTGCACAAATGCGCACCCATGAACACATCCCTGAACATACACGCACATGCTTGCACAAAGGCACACACATGTACACACTTGCACATACATGCACACACACGCACACATGCACACACAACTGCACACACACAGAAGTGCATCCTAACTGTCATTATCTCTGCAGGGATACCTGTGAGACATTGATGGCTTCAGAACATTTAAGAGCCTCTGCTTGACATTCATTCCAAGAGATAAAGCTGTCCCCCCAAAAGAAACACAGAAACCATCTTGAGAAAGTTTAAGCAGGAATGAAGACCAAAAATCCAAGACAAAAGATAAAAGTAGAGACAACTGTTAATTTAAAAAAAAAACATGTAATTATTTATAAATGCCATTATCCTTCTCTAAACATTTATTTATGTGGTGGGGGGGAATACAAGTACCAAGGCATATGTGTGAGGTCAAAGGACAAGCTGCAGGCTGTAGTTTTTCCTTTCATCATGTGGGTTCTGGAGAATCAAACGCGGGTTTAAGTTTGGCAGTCAGCACCTTTTCCCACTAAGCCATCTCAATGACCAGCCATTGTAGTTACTTTGCAGGTCTGGTAAAATGGTTCAGCAGGTAAGGGCATTTGCTGCCAAAACTGCCTCCAGGAGCCACATGGAAACAATTCCTTCCTTCAAGTTATCCTCTGAACTCCATGTAGCAAATGCACCTGCAAACACACATGTAAATACACATGCAAGCACGTGCATACTCACACACATGTTATAGAATATTAGTTGAAGATGTTTTACATTTGTTTATGCTGTGAACATTTGTTTAATGATGCAAAGATGTGTTGCATTCTTTTATGTTGCATTTGTTTAACTCTGTAAAGCTCTGTTACTTTGCCTGTCTAAAACACACTATTGGTCTAATAAAGAGCTGAAGAAAGGATAGACAGAGTTAACAGGCAGAGAGAATAAACAGGAGAAATCTGGGAAGAGATGGAGTAGTGAGGAAAGGAGAGGAGGATGCTGGGGGCCAGCCACACAGCCACATACGGAATAAGAAGGAAAGAAAAAGGTACACAGAAATACACAGAGATAGAAAAAGGTAAAAGCCCAGAGGCAAAAGATCGACAGGATAATTTACGAAAAGCTGACTAGAAACAAGCCAAGCTAAGACTGGGCATTCATAAGGAAATATAAGGCTGTGCAGGATTTATTTGGGAACTGGTTGGTGAACCCCTCAAAGAACAAAGAGTGAAAGAGCAACAGCAACAACAACAGCACACACACAAAAAAATACACACTCACAAATCTAATAAAAAAAATTTTAAAGAAGTGATTTGTAAGAAACAATTTTACAAAGGGAAGTACTTTAGAAACAGTAGAGATGAAAACATCACTTATGCATTACAAATCCCTTCTTATAAATAATCAAAGTATCTTACTTCCAAGGCAACTCATGCCAAAGTTATTCAATGGGCAGCCAAGGTACACAGCTCTTTCACCAGCATCTCCTAAGACTAGAGTTGAGTCTCTTTGTGTGGGGGTACAGGAGAAACCACTGATTTTCACGGATCTAAGACTAGAGTTGAGTCTGTTTGTGTGGGAGTGCAGGGGGTAACCACTGATTTCCGTAGACCTAAGAATTATTCCCTTTTCACTTATTGCTGCTTAGTCGAATGACTATACGATCCCTGTTCAGATAACTCAAGCATGGCAGTCGGCCCCTGCCTCAAATTTTTGAATGACAGCGCATACTGCTCCCTGGTGACAGGGTGGTTGCTGGGCTGTCAGATACATGTGCATCCTAGCAGTGATCCTAACGCTTGCAGTTGTGGCTTTGGCTATGCCATCATCAAATGTGTGTGGCAGGGTTGGGGGAGGGTGTGGGTAGGGAGGGAGGGTGGGGGCTGATGCACAAAGACTTCTACCTACTTGTTCTTGGCTCGGGAAAAATGGAAGAAGTAGCCTTCTCCTCCTGCATCATTTACTCTGGCCCTTCTGGGGGGCCTTGCAAGCCTTTGCTTTCTCTTGGAGCCCCGAAGATTTAATCATATGAAGAAGACTCAGGGGAAACCTGTCCAGTCTCTGCCCTGAGAAGGACCCTCGAAATTTAGTCAACTATGAAAAGGTGCGGTATGGGGGCTCAGGCTGATTCTCAAGTCACCTGTCACCTCTGCTTAGCAGCTCCCCCATCTAATTGTTACCCCTAAAGAGTCTGCTCCCCAATTTCCTCTCTTTGTTAAATCTCTCTTCGCCCAGCCTTGTGGGAGAATAGTAAACATTAATGTAGAGGTGTAATGTGAGTGAACAGAGAGGCTGCGTGGAATCGGGGGTACACACTTGCCCAGTGAGCAGAGAGGTTGGAATCAGTCCTCAGAAAGTCCCCAAATTCCATGAGCGCACAAACACCACATTCTTCAATTTATCACCTACCCTAGTACCCCCAAAGCCCTGTTCCCTGGATACTGGAAGATCTACGCCAACCACAGCATCCAGGAAAGAACACCTGGCACCACTCCCACGTGATGGCTCACTAGAGAGGCATTCTCAGAACTTCAGTTGACAAGGCTCTTTGAGGAGTTTCCTGCATCCCCACAAGAGATGTTCCCAAAGGGAGATTCAGGTCTTCTCCACCACACACACACACACACACACACACACACACACACACACACACACAAGTATGCATGCACGAGCGTGCGCACACTGATTTGTTTCACACATTAACTTTAGTTTACAGTGAGCTCTTTGCAGGAAATCAACCCACACTTATTTAATCAGCATCTACTATGTATCTATCACTTGGAGCCTTTCCGATAAGAAACAAGGAGGACCACAGAACAGTCTTTGCCCTCCAGGATGTGGTGACCTATATAGGAAGACAAAGCGAACACAGAACAATTAAATGCTGCTCCTGTGGATCTAAATAAGGCAGAGACTTGTAGGGAATCGAATGCTAGAAGAGGGAGAATTTGTCTTAGGACTTGAAAGACATGTAGGATTTGAACAAGGAGAGGAGAGGGGTCACTAAAAGCCAGAGGAGATCGTGTAATTAAGGGCACTAAGAAGATGCATCATTAGCAAAAAGACAACACCCCAGGATACCTTGGGATGCAGGGGATTAGAGACTAGAGTGTGGAAACACAGAGGAGTTAGTGAGTTTCCACACAAGCTTCCCCTGCTTTCTAATGCTAGGATTTCCTGCAAACCAGGGCGAATTGGCGGCCAGGTTGGTATTATGAAGTTACTGGATGCATCCTCTGCTGAAATCTAGTTTGGACTTTGGACGTTGCCCTTTTTTATTTTTAAGCATTATTAAAACAGCCAAACAGGGGAGGCATCCATTTTAATGATTCCTGCGGGCAGTTGTTTTGCCTTGAGCTCTTCTGAGCCTTGGATTCCAAGGGGGACCTCCAAGGCAGCCTTGAGAGATAAGACAGATAATGCAATGAGGGCCAGCGTGCCTTAAAGCAATTCCACTTGTTATTGGGTGTCCACTTAGGATTTTTCAAAGGAACACATAAATAAATCCACGGTACAAAGGCACTCTTGGTGGCCAGGCTTTTGTGTGTTATGAAAAGCAGTTATCAGCTTTCATAGGTAAAATCTTCCTTTAACAGACACACATACACACACACACACACACACACACACACACCACAGAGGCCACCACAGCTACAGTATGATTGACAGATTAATTCACTCACTCCCACATTTCTCCAGAACTTACTGAGGACCTACTGCACGGTCAGCACCTACTTGTCAATATATAGAGAATGAGTAGCCAGCGTACTGGAGCTGGCCTTAAATATCAAGCTAAGAAAATGGATGTAAAGAAGCTAAGCAATCGCAATGATGTTGATGATGACAATGAGAGACGTCAATGCTGAGCAATCACTGTGTGCCAAGCACTAGGCATCAGGTAGATTATGAATTTGATTTTTGCCACAGTCTTAGGAGACACAACTAAACTACAACTGATTGACGTGTAGCTGGGACAAGGTACAACCTAGGGTCATTCTGTTTGGCTCTAACATCATCGCTGTGGTTTTATAATAAAGCCCTGAATATATTCTTTAAATGTTATTTGACAAAAATAACCATTTCTCTAGCGTATTGGGGCTAAATGAACTCTTCTCTGAGCCTGCCTATAAGGAGGGAAAGACTCTCGGACGTATTGTCCTTGTTTTCTAGTCGAGCCTGCTCTCTTGCCTGGAGAGTCCAGAGCCCACCAAGCTCGAGACAACAATTAAAAACGAGAGAAGGGAGAGGAAAGCAGAAGAACATCAAGAGAAAAGAGGAACTTCTGGACTCCAGCCCTGCATCTTTCTCCAAGCATGCAACTATTACCTCATCTCCAAGCTGGTGACATACACCCTGTAACTTCGTTAGGGCAGAAGGCAAGCTCAGAAACTGTGTTACTTCCTGACAGGATTTGGGTACCTGCTGTTGTCACGCTGCAGAAAGGGGAGAAATGTCGAAAGACATCTCTAAACCTGCTCCTGGAAAGCGGGTTTGCTTCCAGGGTTACACAGCACATGCGCGGTGCGTGCCATTGCCCTCGATGGTCTCTTGGCACAAAGTCCCACATACTCTGAGGAAATCGGCGAAACAACAACTCCTAACTTGTTTTCAGCAATGCAATGTCGAGCAGGCTGGAGAAGTGATGCAACCAAGTCCCACCGAGATCCTCCCTTCCTGAGTTCTCTCTGTCCACTCACGTTCCCACCGAGATCCTCCCTTCCTGAGTTCTCTCTGTCCACTCACGTTCCCACCGAGATCCTCCCTTCCTGAGTTCTCTCTGTCCACTCACGTTCCCACCGAGATCCTCCCTTCCTGAGTTCTCTCCGTCCACTCACGTTCCCACCAGAGAATCTTTTTTTCTTTGCTTTTTTCCTATGAATCAAGTTATGTGGTATTTGAAAAGGTGTATTGTTAGCATAAAGCAATATAGCGTTAAGAAGAAAGTGAAGCAAAACACTAGGTAGACGGCAGAAAGTACATTCTGGCCTTCTCCTTTCATTAGACTCTACTCCAGCTGATAAACTGAAATTTCCATAACAATACAGAGCTCAGAAAACAAGCAGCAATTGTTTTTGATAGGGAAATTGCATCCTGTTACTGGATATAAAATTCTACAGCATGTTCAATGGTATTTTCGAAGCACTGAAGATGTGAGCCTGTGTTTTCATTTTTAAATGGAGTTGTAATGTAAATAATAAATCCAGCACAATTTGGCTAGTCCGGAGACTGCTGGCATCATTAACTCAGAAACCCAGAGACACAAACGCTCTACTTATCTTGGTAGGCCCTCAGCTACGAGTCTCCCATAACTCGGGATGCTTATACGTGCCCTCTGCTTCATCCACACTTCTGTCTGGCTTAAGGGCCTTCTGGGCTTCCCTATTGCTATTTGTATCACATTGTAACCACGCTTCGCTCCGTGATGCCCTCTTTTCTCCCTTGCCTGTATACTTTTATTTTATTCTTCCTCCTTTTTCCATTAGCTCAGCAACAAATCTAATACCTCCTCCCTCAGCATCTTTTCCATGATGGTAGATTAAATGAAACATGACCACACTTCTTCCTTTTCTATATCTTTTGATAGTTTCAGTTCATGCCATCTGAACGGCTAGCCCTGAAACCTGCTTATACCAATAGTCGAAGAGCAAGCAGTCTTAGACTAGGGTTAATTCTTAGGATGTTTGTGGACTAAGGTTGATTGCCAACTAGATTGGATCTGGAATCAACTAAGACACACAACGCTGAGTGAGCCTATGAAGGTGTTTCCAGGATGAATTAATTAAAAGGATAAGCCCCTCCCCAAGAGTAGGCAGCATTGTCTGGAGGCAGCCCAGGCAGAGGTCCCTGGAAAGCAGGGCTGCTTGCTTACCTGCGCACACTCCTTGCTGGTGAGTGTGTCTACCCTGTGTTACTGCTGCCATCAGAACCCAGCTTCTCGGCCACCTTCCAGTGTGGGGAGAAGACCAGTGACTCTCAGGCATCCTATGGATCTTCAGCCCCAGGCAGAGGTTGCTGAAGTATCTGGACTAGGCTGCTAATGGATGATTCTCAGCCTCTCCAGAGTGCTGACAGTCACTGCTGGATACACTCAGTTCACGTAAGCCAGTCTAGTCAATCCCCATTTGTAGTGTGTCCTTTCTCTTGGTTCTGCTCCCCCACAGAACGGTGACTATTACAGTTGACTTGGGTGTTCGCAATTTTTAAGAGGTCAACCTACCCAGTTAAACCCAGTGTTTACAGCAGATGATGGGAAAGATAAAACCAAAACTGCCCAGCTGAGTTCAGCCTAAATTGCCAGACTGCACTGGCAATTACACTATTTGAAACCACTAAGGACAGCTGTGGTTTTAAGCCACTAAGTTTCAGGGTGAAGCAAAATGATCCATTTATCTTATCTTGTTTCCCTTTCTCTGCATTCACCATGTTTGACAGAACACATATTTCTTCCTGAGAATTTTCACACATGTTGGAATAGGACCATTTGCCAAGTGAAGAAATTATTGTTCCCCCTAACTTGCAGTGTGTGTATGCGTGCGTGCGTGCGTGCGTGCATGTATGCGTGTGTGTGTGTGTACAGAGGACAGTTTACAGGAGTCTCCTTCTAATATGTGGGTCCTGGAGATTAAATTCAGGTGACCAGAATTTTTTTGGCAAGCTCCGTCACCTGCATATCTATTGTGCTGGTTCCTAATCTCTGTTTCTACTATCACCACTACTAGGAAATTACTAATTCAAGTTATTTCAAAATTATTCAGACATTATATAATACATTATGCTTCCTAATTTTATCTTTGTTTTTAGTTTGTTGTTTTTGATTTGGGGGTTTTATTTTGCTTTTTGTTTTTTGTTGTTTTTGTTGTTTGTTTTGGTTTGGTTTTGGTTTTTCAAGACAGTGTTTCTCTATGTAACTTTGGAGTCTGTCATGGAACTCACTTTTTAGAGCAAGCTAGCCTCAACTCATAGAGATCTACCTTCCTCTGCCTCCTGAGTGCTAGAAGTAAAGACGTGTGCCACCACTGCCCGGCTCTTTGCTAATTTTTACCTTCCCATCTTTACCTTTCTTTAGGGTATATTTCTATTATGTGTATGCGTGTGCAGGCATGTGCACATGAATTCAGATGCCTTTGGAGGTCAGAGGTGTGAGACCCCAGGAGCTGGAGTCATGGCTTCCCAGTGTGAATGGCGGACCGGCACTAGGGTCCTCTCTTACATGCTGAGCCACCTCTCCAGCTCCTGTTTTGGGGTTTTGTTTGTGTTTTGCCTTGAACTCACAGAGATCCATTTGCCTTTGCCTCACAAATACTGGGATCAAAATCATCCTCCACCACATCAGAACTTTTAAAATGCCTCAATTTTAAAGCTGAAAAGTACTTGATTTCTTCTCAATTCACCCAGCCACATGAAATACTTCCATAAGATGAGTGAAGTTGAGTCCATAGGGTTCCGTGTGGCTTACTGGCATCAGCACTGATAGAGTATGCACCATGGCTACTGTGAGGAGGCCATCCTTAGGTAGAATCCACGTTGCCTTGAACAACACCAACCTCAACAATACGCAGTGCACCTTACTTCTCATTTTTCTACATAATACCCCAAAATCTTCTTTCAAGCATTGTTTAACTGACTTGTTACAAAAACTTAAATTTGTCTATTACATTTTCACCTTTATCAAGAATAAAACTGAAGCCAGGCATGATGAATCTAGAATCCCAGAACTCAGAAGGCAGAACAAGAAGACCAAGAGCTCAGGGCTGATCAGAGCTACTTGAGATCCTGTCTCACAACAATACTCCCATCAAAAGCAATGCCACAAAAGACCAAAACTGAAGCATCACACTTGCTGGTGATAATTGTCACAAAGCTACCATCAACAAAACAGCATGGTATGGTGTTGACATAAAAAGCAGACAGATAGACCCTTGTCACAGGGTGGAGAACTCAAGCCATGCATGGATGGTCAAGTGGTAATTGACAAGTGTCAACAATGGGGAGAATAAACAAAAGGGATGAACAATTTCTTCACTAGATACTGCTAGGAAAATTTCGGTATCCACATTAAAAAAATAAAATTGGACACACTTATTTTACGTAATAAAAAAGATCAGGTCAAGAGAAATTAATGGGTTAAATACATGACTGAAATTAAAAAGTCCCAGAAGAAAACAGGAAAAATCTTTATGTGGACTCCAGTGACAATTTCTTGGATATGAACATAAGCAATAAAAAAATAAAGTTAAATTACATTTTTAAAAAAGCCTCTGTGCAGCAAAAGAAACAATCAACAAAATGAAAAGGCAGTGGGGAATGGGAGAGGATATTTGCAACTCAAATATCTAATAAAAGATTAAGATCTGACTCCATGCACAAACACGGCGTGTGCACTCACCCCCCCCCCACTTGTACACATATGTAGTACATCTAGTCAGTCAACTTTAGTAATACATTTTTAAGACAAGCAAATAAAATAAATTCATGCCTTAATTATCACAAGACCCCTTGGCCCAGCATTTGGTCCTCATGACGAAGTCAGTCATTTCTCCTTGCATTGAATTTAAGTGGAATGTTAAGACCATTTTTTATGTTACATGTATCAAAGAGTAGATTAACATTCTATGGATTTTGCGTACATTGACAGTCCTCGCTTTCTGTTTCACAATAGCAAGTTCTTGGGGAACTAATCGAATATCTCTTAAAAAACATTCCCAGGGATAAGGAATTATTGGGAGAATTGGGTTAACTGCTAACAAACACACAACAGTGACTTCAACAAGAGAGAGGTCTGTCCCAAAAGCAAGAAGGCATGTGAACGAGACGCATCAAACCATCACTGTGAGATAGCTTGCTCTCTGAAGACCTGGGAACACGGGAGAGTCAGGAAGGGAGATATTCTAGAAACATTTATGTCCTTCCCTTAGATGATCAAACTATTGAAGTAATACTCTCCAACAAATAAAACTTTCCCCAGAAATCTCATGTTGGGAGAAGGAAAAGGTTGTAGCTTGATGCCAGAAAATGATCCTGGCCCTCGGACAGAGATTTCACACAGTTTCATGCATCTTTACCAGACCTCCTCGAGGAGAAAGGGAGCTGAGGCAATGATGACCTGAGACAAGCCCACATCTTGACTATGACCACTTAGTTAGTCATACCGCTTGCCCTCTCTGGAAACTCAAACCGCGGGTTGGTACCCCTGACTAGATACTGTTATCTGTCCCGAGTCTTCCCAATGTGACCGTATTGAACAAATCACCCTTCTCTGTTTTTCAGTATTTTTTGTCCCTCCGATTGGCACATTGGGTAGACTTAAGCTATTGGGGTAAACCAGTCCTAGCTTATTGGAACGGCTGGAGCTCAGCCTCTGACTCTAAAATGTCCGGTAACAACAACTCTTGACTTTTCTTAAGATGAGCCCTCATCTCACGGGGTAAGAAGACAGAATTCTAACGATCACACCACAGTTTGACTGCACACTGAGGAAAGAACAAAGATAAAAAGGCAGAGGAACTTGTTTGTTATTGATTGTCTAAGATAATCAACTGGAGAAGCTGTTTAAGCCCCACCGACTCTCAGAAAGAGGGAGGGGAGTTTCTCAAAAAGAATTTGGGGAATCATCTTACCTTAAAGAGAATAAATGGGTATTAGAGACCTGTGTCTAGTATGTAAACATCGGACACAACATGGAATTTTATTTTCCAAGATTCAAAATTCAAGTACTTTGTAATACATGTAACTCCACTCCTGGAAGTGCAACTAAGAATAAAATCTAAGGTGGGTGGTGGTGGTGCACACCTTTAATCCCAGCAATCGGAGGCAGAGGCAGGAAGGTCTCTGTGAGTTCTAGCTCAGCCTGGTCTACAAGAGCTAGTTCCAGGACAGGCTCCAAAGCTACAGAGAAACCCTGTCTCAAAATAACAAAACAAAACAAAAAACAAAATAAAAGAAGAATAAAATTTATCTCACAGGCTTTATATGAATACTAAATTGTATAGTATACTTAAAAATGAAACGAGTCATTCTCCCAGTGGAATAAGCTTGAAAAAAAACCCTGTTCTGCAAAGGTTATCATCTACTGTGTCAAACTAGACTGCTCAAAAGTTGTCATCAGATTCTTCACAGAAAGAAACAAGCTTGGAAGAGGGGAATGGGAGGAACCCAAGATGGACCTACCTGCCATCTTATCTGGATGGATCAGTGAGCTACATGTTCAGACCCTACCTCAGTAAGTAAGGTGCAGACACCTTGTTGTTTGATGAACCAAGACTCCCCCAAAAGTCACTGTAAACACCCCAAAAATTATTTTACCCAACAAAAAACAGGAAGCAGTTTGGAGAGAACTATGCCAAACCCTCCTAAATGATTATTTATAAATGTTTGTTTACATTTAAAGGAGATATGATATAAAGATGAATAATTTGTACTGTTATGGATCTTGGTCTATTGATGAAAATTTTAGACTAATTATGATATATATATATGCTCTTGATTAAGGTATTGTGGTTGTGTAGCTCATTTAAAAATATAATGTATAATTAAAAATATAAGTTAATAGACAGTCATCTATAATAGTCAAGCTTGAGGTCATATTAGTTAGGTTTTCTAAACATATAGAAATATTTCAGTTAGATAGGCATTCTTCAAATCTTTCAAAGACCTTCAGAATATGACATTTAAAATGTTTTAAGAGTTTAAGACTTTTCATGACAATGAGACACATCTGCTCCTGGCAGCACCAATTACTTCAAAAGGAAGATGGGCATTGAAGAAGGATCCTGGAGCACTGCACTCATATGCACACATATAGACTTAACAATAGAAAAATAAAAATGAGGGCTGGAGAGACAACTCAGTGGTTAAGAGTGCTGCCTGCTCTTCCAAAGGTCCTGAGTTCAATTCCCAGCAACCACATGGTGGCTCACAACCATCTGTAATTGGGTCTGGTGCCCTCTTCTGGCCTGCGGGCATACACACCGACAGAATATTGTATACAAAATAAATAAATAAATAAATAAATAAATAAATAAATAAAATGCAGACTATTTCTTTCAGGATGATGGAAGACAGTTTACTTATACATGTTGTAGAATATTCTTTTAAGATGCGCTGCATTTATTTATGCTCTGGAACATTTGTGTTAGTGATGCACAGATGTGCTGCATTCTTTTATGTTGCATTTGTTTAACTCTGTGAAGCTGTGTTACTTTGCAGCCAAATGTAAGGAGGATAATTTAAGCTAAGAAAGGCTGGCTAGAAACAAGCTAAGGCCAGGTGTTCATAAAGTAATAATAGGACTCCCTGCCTGTGTGATTTATTTGGGAGCTGGGTGGTAGACCCTCAAAAGGGCCAAAGAGCCAATGAGTAGAAAGCAATATATGCTTGATAAATTGGGACTCTGGACGTAGCAGAGTTGATAGATGGCTTGCCTAGCATGCATGAAGACCTGGGTCCCATCCTCCAGCACTCCACAAGCCAGACTGCTTCCCAGGCTCCACTCTCTGGGTGACTCCTGCAAATGATCCATATATGTGTGTGTGTGTGTGTGTGTGTGTGTGTGTGTGCGCGCGCGCGTGTGTGTGTGTGTGTATGTGTGTTTATATATGTATTTTAAATTTTGCATATATATGTATATATACACATATATATGCAATATTTAAAATCAATGCTAAACATTAACTGAAACAATCTGGAAAAGGTCAAAATGAATGATCCTATACACATACTTTTAAAAAGACCTTTTGTAAAACTAATAATTGCCTTCTGAGCTGGAGACTGAACTCAGTGGTAGAGTGCTTGCCTAGCGTGGAACCTAGGGTTCATGAAGCCCAAAGTTCCATCCCCAGCATGGCAGATGATAATGGTGGTGGTGGCGGTGGTAGTGGTGATGATGGTTGTTAGGTTGGGAGTGTAGCTTCCAGCCCCTGGCATCCATCCCAGCCAACCTGGCCTAGGAGTTGCATTGCTCTGGACTCCAAATCCCAGCATGCCAGGTCCTGACTCTTCCAGGAGAGGGGGGGAGGGGAAGGCAGGGTTGTCATGACCACTCCCACAGGGTATGTAAGTGAGCTCCCAGAGGAGAAACACGTGATTTTCTGGTCTCCATGGGCTCCCTGCTGTCCTGTCTCCCTGCCATGTGTTAGGCCACCAGAGAGCGTCATTCTTAATAAAACGATGGACATTTTGATTAGACCTGATTGGATTTCTTGCGCTGGCAGAGTTGCCTTTCTTATTATTTTTACTTCACAGCGGTGGTGATGGTGATGATGATATCAATAACCTCTATCTATTAAGTAAACACCGATGTTTACTTAAATTAGATTTTTCTCTTAGTGAGACATACCTGACACCTAATTTGTCTCAATACTGGGCAGGTCTGTTGTCTAGTTGCCAAATCCCACCATATTTTCTAAACACGTGGATGGATGGGCACTGAGAAGTCATTCACAGTGATGTGCAGAGATGATAAATAAGTAAATAAACACATAAATAAATAATCTTTTTTTTCTTTTAAGTAGGCCACTCATTTTTCAGGCTCTACATCTAACTCTGACCAATAATGGCACTAAGAAGTTTGGGTCCCAACACTGCACTATTGTTTGGATTTCTTTGGTTTTGTATTACATTGTCTCATTTGGTTGATTGCCTTAAACAACCAATTGTTGACCAGCTCACCTCGTCCCTCCATGCAGGCACCATATCCAGTACATGGGAGTGACTTCTGGAACGCTGGCTTGGTTTTTTTCTCTGACTACCCAGATTCTCGCCATCCTCCCTCAAACAATGCTCTTGTCCACAACCTCAGATCCTAACGCTTTCCAGCTTTTGTTATTTGGTTTGTGTGGAAAAACAAAATTAGTTGTTTGAGATTGCTTTATTTCCTAGTTGGGGGAGAGGTAATCTGGGGGAGAGCTGGTGAGGTGGCTGAACAAAGCCAGTTGTGCAGTTAATGCTTTAACCTTGCGTATAATTTATACAATAAACAAAGTCACATGCTCCCCTAATAATTTAGATGTAAGCAAATGTTGATTTATTCAGAAAGGCTACTGCCCGGAGCAAGGCCTGCGGCACTAAAATCTGAATTGAACTAGGACAGAAGCAGGCTAGTCTATAATAACATTTGTATAATTTTATTTTTGCCCTTGGCTGAGTTCATTTCCTCATACAGTAGACGCATGAAATTGGCTCTTCAGCTACCTTCAGCTGCTCACTGATACCCGGGCAGGGGCGGAAGCAGCACAAAGACCTTCTCTAAGTTTGGTTTTTAATCACGTCAGCCTTAGATTCCTGAGTCATTTCTGACAATAATTACCTTTCTCCGAATTGTGTTCTTGGCAACTATCTCCTGGAATAGCTTTGTTTTTCCAAAAGATATAGTTTTTTCCATCTAACTGTGAGAAGACTCTGAGAACTGAGCCGGTTAAACAGATGTGAGTGTTGTTGTAATTTTTTTTTTCTTTATTCAAGCCCTGGGGCACGAAGTCTGAGTTCTCCTACCTTCCTGTCAGCAGTGAAATGAGAGCCTTAGGAAATTCCTGAAATGGTGAGGGATCAGACCCCTCCCACCATTAACCTTTGACTTAAATAAAAATTAAGAACTATATCATATGGGCTTCTGAGGTGGGGAGGTCTGACTTCCTCTTAAGCCAGGATGTTTGAGCCGGTCAATCATTTGTGAGAACTTCTCAAAAGGAGGTAAAGGTCTCCGTCTGAACAGCGGAAGTTAGCTTTCCACAGCCACCCCCTACTTCCCATGTCCACCAATGGGTTTTTCACCACCTAGTCACCTTAAAATGTACCCACACTTTTACTCCCCACTTTCTCCTCCTAACACTTTCATCTCTGCAAAAGTGACAGCACTATTTGGGGTCAAAAGTTCAAAATAAAGAATTTTTTTCCCTCGAGGCAGGAAATCAAATATGCTAAACCTTCTCCTTAACCTTTTGTGTAGGGGAAGTTTAACAAAAGGGAAAAAAAATCCTGAAAATTAGAAATGAAAAAAAAATAATTGGCATTTACGGTCTATGTGAACTATGCATTTATCTCTCCTCCCTGCAGCTGGGAAGGTAAACAACAGCCCTAGTGTTTGGGAGGCAAATATTGTTCCCTCCTATTCTGGGTAACCAATCTGCTCCCAGGCCTCCTCCACCCGGGTCTGATTGTGCCCTGGGGCTCTGCAGGCTGCAAAGGAGGCTTTCAGAGAAGCCAGGCCCTGTTTTGCCTTCGTTACAAATTCCAAATAGAACAAGTTTTCGCCTGGCTTAGGCTCTGGTTATGAAAGTTTCCCACAGCTCTCAAAAAATACACAATAATAAATGGCCAGGCAGAGAAGTAGAGGGCAGTAGGACCACACCACCAAGGGTTTCTGGTCACATCAGAACCATAATTGCAGGGCAGGAGGATCTGCTGTCACTAGGACCTAGAGATAAAATATTTTGCCTTTGGCCTGCGGTCAGGAGTTGGGACCCAAGCTTTGAGGTTCTGGTCTTTGTTTCCAGGTCAGCTGACAGAGAGGCTCCTAGTTCCAGCCTCAGAGTCCTTTGCTCCTGGCCTTGTGGCCCCTGGCTGTCTCTGGGGACACGCTGTGAGGCACGGCAGCGTTGGGAAATCTTCTACCCCAAGGGGCAGCTGTGGAGCTTCAAATATTTTCAGGCATTTCCAGCATAAAAGCAAAAATTGATGAGTCTCTGAAACTCAAAGGAAAAAGCCCAGAGGCTGCAGAGGGAGATGAGGAAGCGTTTTATTGTCTTGCTGCGGGTTTCTTTTCTTCCTTTCCTTTAGCTGCTGTCTTTATTGAGTCAAGATGTTCTATGATTGCACCAGGGAAATACCACATGAGAACTCTTTGGGAATCTCAGCTCCAAGTTTACAGAGGAGGCTCCGTGGTGCGCGCAGGTTCCGGTCCCCAGGTTACTGCCCTTTCTCTTCCACCTACTCCAGATCCCCGTCCTCTCGGCACCCCTCTGAGAGGACTGAGATATTCCACCACCCATGACAAGTTCCAGAAGGCTCTCATGAACCCGCATGGGCTCCATCAACTTCTATACAATAGCTTCATTTTCTACACATTTAAAAAAAATTTCAGACTACTTGAATCCAACAATAGGGAATTTGCAGGGTTTGTTTTTTCAACCAAAAAAAATTTGATCAGTCTATGTGTCCCTTCCTAAAAGTTGGTTTATATTATTGCTTTTATTCTATTTTATTTTCTGTCAGTAACTGGGGCCTGGCAAGCTCTCATTCACCACACTGACATCATAGATTTGGACTGCGACTTTATTGCATTTAAGCACTTCATTGTGGCTTTTCATACATAGTTCATGATGCAGTTGTGCAGACATCATAACCCCTCAGACTCACTGAAGCACATAAGACACAAGAAACACTCAGCGCTGGGACTACAGAAGTGTGTCAATGTGCCTGGTCCCTAAACTCATAGTTTAAGAGTTTTTTAACCTGACCAGATCTCATCATCTTCATGAGCTCCACCTAAAGAACACACCGCATTAGTGTGTCCTTTTCAGCCCCACACTTAGGTAAACGTGCAGTAGTCTGGGGTGTGTCTCAGTAGTACAGACAGTCTAGCATGCAACATAGATGAGCTCTGTGCTTAGCACCAGAAAAGTGTGTGTGTGTGTGTGTGTGTGTGTGTGTGTTTGGTGTGTGTGTGTGTGGTGTGGTGTCTGTGTGCATGCTGTGTGACTGTGGGGGTGAGGTGTATGTGTGTGGTGTGTGTGTGTGAGTATGTGGTATGTGTGTATGTGTGTGTGTTATGTGGTGTGTGCATATTTATCCTTCAGATGGACTTCCCTGAGTAATCCATTGAACAGAAGCACTAGACAGAATCTATAGGAACACTTTGATTCCTTCTTTTCTCTTTCTACTTCAGAATGTACATAAAATATAAACCTTAAGTTTGATTTGCCTGGAATTATAATACAAACAGAAATAGTTTTATTGAGAAATCTGCACTTGCAGGGGGATTCTCCAGGCCAATGTGCCATCACATGACTGTCTTTATTAAGGTAATGAAGGGAAAACAGCCAGGAAAACAGAATTAAAGACCTGAGACTTCATAGATGAAAACATACTATCTACATGAGACACTAATCACAAGTTCTCAAGTAAAACACAGACACCCACAACAACCTCAGGCTAAACTGTGCACCCAGAGACCACTATGCCTTGGTTGTGTGTGAGACAACTGTCCTGGGACTAAATAAAGCTATATTACTTAATACCCCTACCTTTCTGAGGAAGGAGGGAGGAAAGGAGGGAGGGGTGGAGGGAGGGAGGGAAGAAAAAGGAAAGAAAATTACCACTTTAGAAGATAGGAATAAGATCACATCTGATAAAAAAAATGCCTCTTCAGGGAGGTTTGGATGAAGCCTTAAGCTGGAAACAGCAAATCAAGCCATTTTTTAAAATCCATGAACTCGGAGAAGTATCTATTTCTGTTTAAGGCAGTAATCTGTGTAATAATTCTCAGATCATCAATCAAACTGCTTGTTTGGTAAGAACAAGATTTTTACCGTATAAGATGGCAAGGTTGGCTTGACAGCAAACAGACAAAATGTTAATCAAAACACTAATTATTAAAAAAAATACTTCCATGCAGCTCCCCCACACACACCATTTTCATAGGAACAATGACTTTCTTCAGGGCATTTCAAGATGATAGGATTGTCGGCGCCAAGAAGGTGGCCCTGTCAACCCTCTCTGTGAGATTATCCCTGAGATCTCCACCACCACCACACCTGACTGCTCCCCTTCCCCTAGCTCCCGGACGACAAGGGTTACACTGAGTCATCCAACATTCCACGAGTGAAGCAGAGCTGTCAACAGCACCGTAGCCATTCCTTCATCCTTTCTCCTCACCCCCTGTGTTTGCTTGGGTCTTGCTCTGGACCTCAAAGCTGAAGAAGGTAAGGAAGAGCCTCCAATCACATTTAGTTCTTCCATTTTTTTATTTTTTTTAATTTTGAAACATTTATTTCACATAATCCAGTCTGGCATCCAGCTGATGTAGTCATGGAATCCTGAACTCCCCATCCTCCTGCCTCTACTTCTCGAATTCTGAGATTAAAGGCGTGTGCCACCATATCAGCTTTAATTCCTGCTACTGTGAACCGAACCCAGGGCTTCATTAAGGCTAGACCAGAACTCCCCCAGCTCGGAGCCCTCAGGGTCATTTTTTATTAGGCAGACATTTGATAAGCCAGCCAACAGATAAAGACAACCATCTCAGCTGTGGTGAGTGAGAGAAGGAGACTGGGTGAGGGGTGGCAGGGATACTGGGTCCTGAAAAAAGGATAGTGGGGGATGGGAAGGTCTCACTGGGGAGGTGGAGATGTTGAATTTGAAACTAATCATTTCTTAATGTTAATTGACACAAATCACTGCATAGATTATTGAACCTCTCTCTCTCTCTCTCTCTCTCTCTCTGTCTGTCTCTCATACACACACACACACACACACACACACACACACACGAATACACTCCAAGCAGAAATATTAATCTCCACACAGCATTCCTCTTTCACATACCAGCAGGACCACCCCAGGCATCACGGCTCAGCTGAGGACTTTATTTAATTATGGGATGTTCTGCAAATGTCTTCCAAATTGTAGAGATAAAGCTGTATAAAGTGCTGACCTTCAAGAGTGCACAGCCCTTCGTTTGTCAGAAGAAAGTCCCTGGTGAGTCCGAATCTTCCACAGCCCGCCATTTGTTTTAATTTACTGTTGTTTTCTTAAATTCTGCTTAACAACCTACCAAAGAGTGTTCAGGTTTCTCGTTAGATAGCCAACCCCACTGCCATGTGAGCAGTTCTAGGCTCAAAACATTCAGACGCTGTTGCCAATGCAAAGCTGCACAGGCAGATACAGAAATGATCGGTTTAGTTCATGGTTTACAAGAAAAGTCTTAGTATCATTTATTCATTTTAAAAATGTTTTCTCAAGGCCTCTTTCACCTTTGTGGTAAACTCAAAGGTCAGGAGAAAAGGAAGGAAGGGAGGGAGGGAGGGAGGGAGGGAGAGAGAGAGAGAGAGAGAGAGAGAGAGAGAGAGAGAGAGAGAGAGAGAGAGAGAGAGAATGCTTAGAATATGGTTGTGTTGAAAGGCGTAACAGTTCACCAAGCCTGCCTTCCCTTGTCGCATCCAGATTCCTCCATTATGGTTACTTAGGTATCTGATGGTTTGTCAGAAAGCTAACCATAACTTAGGCAGAAAACTGGACGCCATTAAAAAAACATTAAAAGCTGAGAGGGAGGCAAGTTGATGTGGCATGGCTCTCAGCAATAAGAAAGCAAGGGTGCGTGCTGGAGCTTCGAAATAGAAAGTGACGTCCTCATAAAAACACTGCTCCAGGCGGCTGTGCTGCTCCAAGTTCTCCTGCCAGCTTAGAATATTTCGCTCCAAGGGATTTCGACTTTCAGATGTATCTTTGGATGCAAAATAGGCTGCCCAAGAGACGACAGCCTCCAAGACGGGCAAGAAGCATTTGTTCCCAATTATGACCACTTTCTGTTTAACCTAAGTTTTTGTTTTCCTAGGTAGAATATTTTGTCAGGAAGTGTGCAAGGGCTTTCAATGAGCCACCTGGCTGACATCGAGTGATCCGCTGGCCTTCAAAATCAGAGAGCGCTGCTGTTAGCCGGAAGAGCTAAACAATATTAAGAGCTCCGACATTACTGGATATCAGGGGATCCCTTCATTCTAATTGGAAAACTCAAAGCTTCAGGCATCTGAGATTTTTGGTTTGGGGGTTTTTCCACGGCATTCCATTGCAGTATAGCCGATCAATACATTTGATGCTGTGCACAAGACCAGAGTGAGGCTTATCAGCTCCCTTGAGTTTTGTATTTGACTTGTTAAACTGTAAAAAAGAGTTAGAGAAACAAATAGAAGACAAATAGCTTGGTACCTAGCAACCAAAATAGAAAATAAATAAACAACCCAGTGCTCAAAGCAAACAGGAAATGGGGTAATGGGAAGGACAAAGACCTATTTTCAGGCATGGTGCACCGGCAGGTGAGGCTGTCCTGTGGACTATGGATGGGGCACCTGCCCTTCAGCTGGAATTCTGAAATTGAGGTGTGAGGGCTGGGAGGTGCTTGGTCTGTAAAATGCTTGCCTTACAAGCACGGTGTGTTCTATACCCGACCCCCCAGTGAAAAAGCTGAGCATAGCGGCGAATGCTTTTAATCCTGCTGCTGCGGACTCAGACACGGGTGGATTTCTGGGCTTCCAGGCCAGGCAAATTAGCCTCCTGGCCAATGAGAGACAACACTGGAGGACAACAGCCAAAGTTATTTACTGGACTCCACATGTGTGCGTACACAGGTGTATTTGTAACTACATACACCAACATGTGCCTGCCCACATGTGAACATGTGCCAACACACACACACACACACACACACACACACACACACACACACGCATGCAATTGGTTAGAAAAGAAAAGAAATAAACCCCAAACAACAAAAAGGCTTCAGTGTGTGTGTGTGTGTGTGTGTGTGTGTGTGTGTGTGTGCGTACAGTGTAATTGTGGGCATGTGTGAGAGTGGAAGTCATTTCTGCTTTCCCCTCATGCCACCAACACAGGAGTGAGCCGTTACATGCCACCAACACAGGAGTGAGCCCTTACATGCCAATAACACAGGAGTGAGACATTACATGCCACCAACAGGAACCTTTTAACCACATCAGACTATGACAATCTTCTACCCATCCCAGCCACGTGATGTGTTATGAATACTAAGACTAGAGACTCACTGAAGGAAGACCAGCACAGTCCCTTCCTAAGAGCCCCCACAGCCGGGAGGCTCTGTGATTTTCCTCACCACTTAAGTCTCCACGGAATGGAATGGAAAACATCCACACTCGTAGCTGGCAGAACACCTTTGGCTCAGTCTTTCGGACTGTGTGCTCCACAGGAGTCCTGAATCCCTGAGTTTTGCCTACACTGACTGAACAAGGCTCTCAACTGTCTTGTAAGAGGGCTAGGTGGGAGCATGTGAGGTTTTGGAACTGGGGTGCATGGGGCTGGAGAGATAGCTCAGTGGTTAAGAGCACTGACTACTTTCCTAAAGGACCCAGGGTTCAATTCCCAGCACCCATATGACAGCTCATAACTGTAACTCCAGGATCCAACACCCTCACATAGATATACACGCAGGCAAAACACAAATAGAATAAAGGAAAATAGAATAGAATTGAGGTACTGAGAAGCTAGATTAAACCCAGCATTGTAAAACACCCACCCCAGGGCCAGGGACCTGAGGCCAGGGGCCCGAGGCCAACCATGTGAGCCTAGCAGACAGAGCTGTGGGTCTGTCCACACACTGATATTTCTAAAATCTACGCAGGCACACTTGGACTTGACAACACCAAGTGGGAGAATGGTAAGAGTCAAGCTCAGAGTACAGTTGCCAATTGATTTATAGTTTTGTGTATGCATGAGATAAATTAGAGAAACCAATGCCAAAATACTAAAGAATGTTTTTAAATAAGTATCTACTGGATTCAGTTTCCAGCACCTAATATTTCTAATTTAAAAATCTAAATGGGGGACTGGAGAAATGGGTCAACAGCTAAAAATCCAGGCTGTTCCTCCAGAAGTCCCAGGTTTAATTCCCAGCACCCACATGGAAACTAGCAACCATCTGTAATTCCAGTTGCAAAGGACCCAGCACCCACTCTGGCACATAAGTGGTGCGCAATTGATCATGCAGGCAAACTTACAACCATAAAATAAATCACACACACACATACACACAAGCACACACACACACACACACACACACACACACATATATATATATATATACTGGGGGATCATGTTATACCTGGTAGGGATGTCTTCACAATACTCTTCCACAATCCATTTCTCATCATGCCACACTGCTTCACCACAGACCCAAAGACATGGGACTGAGCGACCATGGACTAAAACCATAAACCAAAATAACCCTTCCCCTATGTTAAGATGACTGTCTCGGGCAGGCATTGTGTCAGAGTGACAGAAAGCTGACAGAGAAATAAAATACTGTTATACATTAGGAATGATGACGTCTTGGATCTCTAATGTCCTTCGTTATTGCCAGGTCCACAAGGACAATCTCTGGTCCCTAAAAACATTCCCAGACACTCTTGCTCACTTCACAGCTGAGCAGAAGCTTCCAATGAGACCAGAGTAGGAGGCTCTTCAGAGGCTGAAACTTTCGCTCTTAGGTTAAGAGACGCAGTCCACCGTGCACCCATGTAGTGGGCAGAAGCCACGATGGACAAGTTGGTTCGTATGTATTTTGAAGCAAAAAGGCAGCCCCCACAACAGTTTTTCTCTCATTTCACCCCAAAAGTGAGTGTGCAGCTTCTCTAAACCTGCTGTCACAGGGCAAAGGCTGGCCCAACCTCTCGGCCTTACAGCCACATGAGTAAACTAATCGAGAAAGGTTCTGGGCATCACACGGGGACTCCTTCTTAGAGACATTTTACACACAGGGCCAGTCCTAAATGATTCTTTCTTCTGACATTTCTGCTAAAACTTGAGCCCAGGTTAATACAGGATTGAGCTTACCAAGAGAAAAATAAGCAGAGCTTATTCTTCTACTGTAGTGAAGAATATGTAACACTGACCCTTTCCCAAGAGCCGTGGTGCCCCTGTGCTGCAAACTTGAAACCATTTATCACTCAATTTTCATTTTTAACTCTGGGGAATGAAACTGAAGGGCTCACACATGCTAATCAAGTGTTCTACCACTAAGCCACATTGCTAGCCCTCTTCTAATTCTTACTTTAATAGCCTTACTTGGGCCCTTTCCAGATATTTGTAGAAGCAACTGCAAGAATGAGTAATGAGTGAATAAATAAGATAGAAACCATATTCTCAAACCTCTAAAGTCTAGGACATGGCCACTTTAGAGGAGAATGTCCAGAGTTGGGTGTTCTGGGAATAAGCAAATTTAGGCTGTAGATAGAAGGTCATGTTCACAGCTACTGTAGTTCAAATAGTAAGCTCGAAATTTCCAGAATATTCTCTGGTCCTAAGAATTCCAGAGAAATCCAAGAGGGGGGAGGAGAGAGAGAGAGAGAGAGAGAGAGAGAGAGAGAGAGAGAGAGAGAGAGAGAGAGAGAGATTGAGTAGATGTGAGGATGGCAAGAAACCTTAAGGCTGCTTTGTTGTTGAGTGTCTTCCAGAATGAAAAAGAGTTAGGAACACACCTGGAAAGAAAAAATGGTTCTTTCTCTGAACGAGAAATGGACCAGAGTCAAGAGAGGAGGAAGTGTACACACCAAAAAGTAACAGTTAAATACTCATTGCTAAAGAGAACGTGGATACCACCCCGTCTGAGTCTCACAAAACACTGAAAGAGGAGGTGGAAAGAATGTTGGAGTGGGAAGAAGGGGTGGAGTGTTGTGGAACACTGCCTTCCAGGTATGCCATGACTACCGCACTCTGGAATGCTCAGCAGCTCTAATTACCTGCTTAAGAGCTACAGAAGATGAAGCCCATCAGCATTTCATCATGGATTAGGAGAAGGGCTTGCAAGTCCCTGCCCTTCCCCCAGAACCTATAGGCAGTTAATAACTGCTGGGAGAAGCAAAGACATTTTCTTTTGTGGTGTAGCCAGTGGCATAAAAAGGCATAGATGTGGAAGGATAACTCATGGGGAAAGAGAAGGGGATCATCACGAGGGAGAGGAAAACGGGAGTGGCCCATGTGGGGATGTGATCAAATGCACCGTGCACATGAATGGAATGTCATCGTGAAACCCATTGCATGATCCATGTGTGGTAATACAAACATATGAAAATAACTAAATGCAATCTGGATGCTGAGTTGAGGAGGACCAGCTAGGAGGAAGAGAAAAAAGCCTGGGAGTACTAGAGACACAGCCCCTTCCAAGGAGAGAAGAGAGAAAGGGGGGAGGGAGGCAGATGGACAAGGGAGGGAGAGAAAATTCCTTCAGAGCAACCTGTGGCTTTTGTTACCCAAGGACAAGTACTCTGAAGATCAGTCCAAGCTGCATGCATCTCAAAGGCAAAAATAACTCCAAAAGAAATTTATCCAAGTCATTGGGTTTCAACCAAATGCCCAAAGACACTGAAATAAAATCTTTAAGGAAAATGCCTCTTTACTGAGTAATAACTGAGGGGCTTTTCTGTTGCTTCTGCTTTATTTACACCTTTGGGGATCAAACTAACAGCCTTGCACATGCTAGGCAACCTCTCTACCGCTGAGCTACATGCTCCACCCTGAAATTGTTAAATCAATAGTGATTAAAATGGCAGAGTCTCTGGGCCTTTTCTAGTAAAGCCCACTAGAGGTTGCCAAGGACATGATGGATGGATGCTTTCTTTCTTCCTTTTCTTTCCTTCCTTCCTTCCTCCCTCCCTCCCTCCTTTCCTTCCTTTTAGTGTGTGTGTGTGTGTGTGTGTGTGTGTGTGAGTGTGTCCGTGTGCGCGTGTGCACACGCACGCGCACGTACATGTGATTGTGACCTGAAAGAGGAATCACAGGCCATTGTGACCTGCATGGTGTGGGCACTAGGAACCACACCCAAGTCCTCCACAAGAGCAGCACGTGCACTTAATCACTAAGCCATATCTCCACCCCCAGGGACGGATGACTTACAAAGGCTCTCATTAACACAACGCATGAGGATACTACCAATGGAGGGAGGGAATCTGCAGAGTCCTGTAGAGCTGAAGGAGATGGAGGGTGAGACCTGCAGAGGGCAACTAGGTCCTTGCCAGGGTTGAGGAAGTTCCACATAGGCTCATGTGTTTGAACACTTTGTCCCTAGCTGATGATGACGCTGTTTGGAAAGATGTGCAACTTTTCGGCAGTGGAGGCATAAGGAGGCTCGCTGGGGAATGCTGTAGACTGTCTGCTTCCTACTATTCTTTGCATTCTTGCTGCAATGCCTTTCCTGCCACGATGTACTATACCCGTCTTTAAATGATGAGCCAAGAACATTGTTCCCTCAAGTTGCTGCTTGCCAGGTGTCCAGGCACAGCACCGCGAGAAGTAACTAAGACATCGCCCCGCCCCCAGCCCGTGCAGCAAAGCTTGATGTTATCATGGAAGATGACTCTCAAGAGAAGCTCCATCATTGTGAGCTTGAGAAAAAGGCACAAGCTCCAAGAAAAGGGTTAATAGCAGGCTGAAGGACCGAAAGGTCCTCAGAGGAGCTGCAGCAGAGAGCCAGGAGAGCCGTGGTGGAGGGGGGCCTGCCTGCCTCAGTGTGAATTGGAGGCAGGAAGAGTGCAGGTAGTGTGTAAGAGCAATGTTGGGCGTTGTACACTTTATCAGAAATGGATCAAAGAGACGGTCTCTTTCCCTCATCTTCCCTACTCCCTATCCCATCCTTAATCAAAAGAAAAGATAAGATCCTAAGAAGTTGAAGGGTGGGGGAGTGGGGAAACAGAAAGAGAAGTGATTTCTGCATTTGAAGACAGAATCCTACAGGTGAGACTGGCGGCGAGCGTTTCCAATTACAGGGAAAGGTGAGAATGGCAGAGAAGATATGAAATATCATATTTGTGTCTGTTCTTTACCAAAAATGAGGCTCTTCCTACCCCAAGGACAATTTTCACAGAGAGCAAAACACACTGTGAGGGCCGATGGTGTCTCTACAGATTCTTGCAGCAGCTCAAATAGGGGTGCACTATCATAATGGCCCTCCTGGAATCCCTGACTTTACACCTGCTGGGTAAGGCACCCAAGACTCCTTTACTCCAGACACTGGCATTCACTGCATGCCATTTAAAGCAGACTCCAGCTAGATCAGACCCGCAAACACACACAGAGATGTGTCCATTGGCAAAGGACTATACCACTGAGCTGTGCACCCAATACTGTGGTCTCATTAGCACCAAACCCCGTACATGTTCTCCACTTCCCATTTTTTACTCCTTTTCCCCAATCCATGCATTTTTCTCTGCGCTTTCTGCTACCCCAGGGAGGCCTTGGGCTGGCTGCCTCTAGGTTATCTTTGATCTGACATGCTGCTCCCTCTTAAATGACTGGCTTCATCCCATCCCGTAAGTGTCCATCTGTTCTCTTCCATCACTCAAATCTATGAGCATAGTCAGATTTGAGAATCTCCTTTTTCTTCACTCTGGCTTCCTGTCCCTCTCTGCCAATCGAAACAGCAAGCACACTCCCTTTGATTTGTCTGTTTCTGTGTCTCTATGTGTATCTGTGGCATGTGTGCAGGTGTCCAAGGAGGACAAAAGTTGGATTTCCTGAAACCGGAGCACCAGGTGTTTGGGAGATGCCCAGGGTAGGTGTTAGGAACCAAACTTGGGTCCTCTGCAAGAGCGGTACATGTTTTTAACTGTGGAGTCGTCTGTCTGGACCCCACCTTTTTGGGAAAATTCACTTCTTTCTTCTGTAGATTTATTTTCTGTACTGTGCGTTACTTAACTTTCCCTTTGTTGTGACAAAGTCCCCAACAGAACAGCTAACAGGGGAAGGATTTGACTCAATGGCCCAGAAGTTTCAGTTCACCTCGGCAGGCTACAGCAGAATGTTCAAATCACAAGGAGAGAGAGAGAGAGGGTGGGGTGGAGAAAGCCTACACTCTGGTCATTTTTCTTAATGTCTTTTATTTTGTTTGGGTCACTAGAATGTGAGATATCCCCATACACACTGAGGGTATGTCTCTCCTCAGTTGAACCTTTCTGGAAACACATTCACAGACACACCAGAGTTGTATAAAGGCAGGATTTTCTAATGTTCCTGGTACTTCTCATGTCAATAGATTTGACAATTAAGATTAAATTTTTCATATTTTATTGCCCATTTAAGTGTTGAACTGAGTGACAGTTAATACATTAGCAATATTGAGTGAGCACTGTCGTTAGTCCCTGACTATGTCCGTCCATCAGCTCCCACAGAAGTCTTAGTGTCAACAACACTCCTCCACTTGCCCATGCCTTCCTCCCTTTACCCACCCCATCCCCTCTGGCCATGTCCTCTGCTCTCTGAGGATTCACGTTGTCTTAGTCAGTGTATGTATCACTTAGTCTATATCATGATCTTGGCAACTTTCATAAAAGAAAACTTTTAATTAGGGCTTGCTTACAGCTTCGGAGGTTTGGTCTATTATCCTCATCGTGGGGAGTATGGCAGCACACAGGCAGACATGGTAGCTGAGGGTTCTGGATACAGATCCACAGACAGCAGCAAAAGAGAGAGACACTGGCTTGGCTTAGGTTTTTGAAACCCCAAAGCCCACCTCCAATGTCTCCCTTCTTCCAATGAGGCCACACCCACTCCAACAAGACCACACCTCCTAAGCGTTCTCAAGTAGAGCCACTCCCTAATGACCAAGATTTCAAACAGGTGAGCTGATGGCGGCCATTCCCACTGAAGCCACCACACACCTATTTGGGACCTTTGGGACAGGTGACGTCATAGATACTGATCCTGGCTGGCTACATATATTCCCTTAGTTTTCAAAGCTCACTCATGTTTCAGCATGTGGATTTGATATTTTCCTGACTGTTGTGACAGAGCACCTGACAAAAGCAGCCTAGGGAAGGAAGGGAGTGTTTGGCTCAGGGTTGGAGGGTGCAGCTCGTCATGGCTGAGATGGTGCAATAGTGGGGGCAGCTATCATGTGAAACCTGCAATCAGGAAACAGAGAGCCAGACGGGAATGCTGCTGCTTAACCTGCTTTCCTGTCCGCAGGTAAAGCTTCCTCTCCATTAAACCTATCTGGAAATATCCTCACAAACACGCCCAAAGGTGTGTCTCCTAGGTGATTCTAAGTCCGGTCAAATTGACAGTCAAAAGCCATTATAGTTTGCATCAGTACCGCCTTTATTTTTACTGCAAATAATACTCTCCTGTGCAGATGAGCCACATTTTTCTTGTCCATTCATCAGCTGGAAAGCATCTGGGTGATGCCCACCTTTTGGCTGCTAAGAATATTGCTGCGTAAGTATTCAGGTTTATGTTTCATATGTACACATAATTTTATTTCCCTTATGCACAATTGTTGCGTCAGATAATAATTTGACATTTTGTTGTTCCTAACTTTTGTGTGTCTGTGCATCAGATGCATACCTGGGGCCCACAAAAGTCAGAATCAGCAATCCCTTGGAACTGGGGCTACAGATGGCTGTGAGTCGCCATGTGGGTGCTAGGAACTGAAGCTGGGTCCTCTGCAAGAGCAAGTGATCTCAACCACTAAGCCATCTCTCCAGGGCTAATGCCATCCTTAATCCATTGAGAAACTACCCAGTTTCTGTCCAAAGTGACTATATCTTTTCACATCCCATAAATAGGTGCAAGGATTACAGATTTCCTATATTCTTGCTACTTTTCGCTAATCTCTAAGACTTACTTTTAGTGAGATAAACCATTATGTCATCTTGCCAACCTTGCATTCTAGGTCAGCACCTGCCTCCTCTGTGTGTGTTCTCTTATTCAATATTTAAAATATATACATATATGTATATATACATATATTCTATATAATTTATCTTGTTTAATCTTTATAATATCTTGAGAAGCAAACATCATTTTTCATATTTCACAAATGAAGTAATCAAGGATTGGAGGTTGTCAGAGGCACAATAAACAAACTCAAAGCAATCCTGGGACAATGGCGCATCGGTCTACCTTCCTCCACAGCCCATTTCAGGTACCACCCAGGTGCCCCCCCCCCAATGTCTTTGCAAGCAGAAGTACTGAATCATGTGTCAGGTTTTTTTCCTTTTTAAAGCTGAATGATACTATTTCCTGTGTGAAAGAAAGAACATATGTAGCACTGGACTGAGCTCCCAAGGTCCAAATGAGGAGCAGAAGGAGGGAGAACATGAGCAAGGAAGTCAGGACTGCGAGGGGTGTGCCCACCCACTGAGACAATGGGACTGATCTAATAGGAGCTCACCAAGGCCAGCTGGACTGGGACTGATGGAGCATGTGATCAAACTGGACTTTCTGAACATGGTTCACAAGGAGGGCTGACTGAGAAGCCAAGGACAATGGCACTGGGTTTTGATTCTACTGCATGTACTGGCTTTGTGGGAACCTACTCTGTTTAGATCCTCAACTTCCTAGATCTGGATGGAGGGGGGAGGACCTTGAAATTCCCACAGGTAGGGAACCCTGACTACTCCTTGGACTGGAGAGGGAGGGGGAGGGGGATGAGGGGAGGGGAAGGAAAATGAGAGGAGGGGAGGAGGTGAAAATTTTTAAAATTTATATAATTTAATAAAAAAAGAAAGAACGTATGTATTCATGGGGAGCAGGGGTGCAGTACTGAGTGTGAGTATACTCATCTGTGCACATGAGGCAGGGTGAAAATCTGCATGTGAGTGCACTTATCTGTGCACATGAGGCAGGGAGCGGATCTGCATGTGAGTGCACTCATCTGGACACACGAGGCAGGGGTGAGGCTCTGGGTATGAGAGCACTCATCTGTGTACATGTGGCAGCAGAGGAGGATGACAGGTGCCCTGCTCTATCAATGTGTTTATTCCTTTGAGACAGGGTTTCTTACTAATTCAGGAGCTGAGCTGGGCTTTAACAATCCCCAAGTGATTTTCCTGCCTCCGCCTCTCCCCAGTCTCAGTTCACGTTGGTGTTGGAGTTACAGAAACATGAATGGCTACTCCAGCTCCTGATACAGATGCTGGCGTCCACATGCTGGTGCTCACAAGGGTGCCTGCACAGCCAGCGCTCTTCCCCACTGAACCAGCTCTCCGGTACTTTATAAGACAAAAAACAGTGTAGCCCAGGATGACCTGATTATCCTTATGCCATTATCTCCAGGGTACTGGGTTTCCAAGTATGTGCCACCACCCAGCTAGGCAACTTACTATCCATCCATTCACCGTGACACTTAGTATCTACCCATCCACCTGTGACACTCAGATGTGGACACTTCTTATCTATAGCAGTTCTGTGAGCTCAGTGTACAAATACACAGCCGGAGTCTCTGTCTCCTACTCTTCTGAGTGGGGCCTCAGGTTTTAAGACTCATTCTCGGGGATTTGGAAACTGAAAGCAAAGCCCTGTCATGCCAGATTGTGGCATCACCAAATGGCATTGACACACAGTCTTCCCTCCTCAAACCTTTAGCAGCCCTGGTCTTTTCTGCCCTGTCTAGTTGCTTTCTCGATGACTCCTTTGCTTATGTCATTCATTTCCTCATCTATTCAGTCGATGCATCCCTTCATGTCACATACTGGGCAGCAGCATTTTGCTGATCTTTATGTTAGGTGCCTGAGCCACTTCTGAGAGAAGGCAGACATTGTTCTTACCTTATGGAAGCGGAGGATGAGCCAATCTCCAAAATTCATAACCATTGGCTGGTTTCTAGTTTAAAGGAAAAAGACTAGCCAACTACACCAGCTGACTGTACTGGAGAGCCCTGAGCTGGCCCCAAGGGGAAGGAATAGGTGTTTGAGCAGAAAGATGGAGAGGAATTAGATGGGAATGGGGAAGAACAGTTTGCATTCAGGTAAGGTCTCTTTTGTAAAGACCCTGCGGCAGTGAATAAGGTAAATCGGAAAAGCTAAAAAGTAGAAAAGGCAATCCAGAAAGGAGGGGGGGCTAACCTCAAAGAGATGGGCAAGATGAGGCAAAGCCTTGAGAGTTTTTGAGACCTGTTATTAACATCAGGTGCTAAGGTCCCAATCCCACCTATGAGCAGTAGGAGTCCATGTTGTCAGCAAGTACAGGAAGCTACAGTCGGTCCCAGCTCTGTGGTGACATCGTTCCTGTGTGCAAAGGAGGAACTTGATTCCTCTGCAGGACGTAAATGAAACATGGGCCTAATGTGCGACAGGCTCACTTTCTATACTGGGAGTCAGTGGCATGGATGCAGATTCTTCTTGGACTTTCTTTCGATTTCTCACTGTTAGACAGCCTGGCCACAGATGAGCACTGAGAATCCTATGTCAACATAGTCCTTTGTCAACCATCAAGGACATTTGGAATTAAACAAGCCACGGGTAATCAATTCGGTTGCTGTAGGCTGTGAGACCACCCGTGGGGCTGCAGAGAGATATTTCCTGTTGTATATAAAATATACAATTGGCTTTGTGTGCCGCTGGGACTTATTCCCCTTGCCCTGACGGATGGCTTTGTGGCCTCTGCCCTAGGCAAGTTACCTGACTCCCCAGAGCAGGGTCCATTTCAGCTTTGGGAATTTTAGATTCATTAAGAAATAATGGAGCTTGTTTTCATTTGTGGGAACAATTTCCTTTTTCTTCTTCAGGAAGAAATGCAAAGCTATGTGTGGAATTCAGAGTGGATTACACAGAAAGACAGACTGGACAGAGAAAGCTGAGACAATCTTCTGGCTTTTAAAGGGATAAACTTGGACACCCTCCTCGCCAGACTTTCAAGTGCTTTCAACATCTGAAGTACATATAACTAGGCAGAGAATGAAAAGCCTTCCTCTTGCACAAAGTGCAGGTTGAACTGAGGCTGGAGTTTGGGAGCGTAATTACAAAGGAAAGTGCCTGCACTTTCCTTGGGACTGGGCAGTGTCTTGTGAACACAGCTTGCCTGGGGGAGGTAGTAGCTGCAGTCCCATTAGGGTTTCCTAGTCTAATTAGGAAACATACACAGCTAAGCTCCTCACAAATTAAGAGCCAGCTAATTAGGCTGTAAAGATCTTCCTCTAGAACTTGCTTCGGTTGGGAAACATCTTCCTTTTATTTATTATGAAGAGGAGGTGAAAGGAAATGGCAAAGAGGAAAAGAGCAGGAGTAAAGAGACTAGGAAGGAAGAGAGGAAATGATGAAGAGGTAGGGAGGGAGGGAGGAGAGACAGTAGGGAGGAAAAGAGGGAGGTGAGGAAAGAAAGGGAAGGAAAGAAAGAAGAGAAAGAGGGAGGGAGGGAGGGAGGGAGGGAGGGAGGGAGGGAGGGAGGGAGGGAGGGAGGGAGGGAGGGAGGGAGGAAGAACCAGGATGAATGGGTCATCTAGTGAATGCAGACCTGTGTGCCCAAGTCCTATCTCCATTCATTCAGTTCCCAGGCACCCTTGCTGGACCCTGGGATTCCATCCAGCCATAGAGTTTGGGATCCAGCACAGCACTGCCCAGAAGTTTATTAGCATGGTTACTCTGGGAATGTTCCTGCTCCTCTTCCACCTGCCTGCCTTCCTGCCCCCTTACTTCCAGAGATCAAAAATTCAACCCCACCATGAAGAGCTTCTTATTCATCCTTCATGGAAAGGCCACCACTTCGCTGCTCCCGAACAGGACAAAGGTCTTATTGGGGTTCCCAAGGTCAGCTGTTTTTTGCTACATGAAGAGCAAGCAATTCCAGAGAAAAAGGCTCTGTCTAGAGAGATTGGTGCAAGGCAACTAGACAAGGCGAAGTCTTCTTGGAACCAAAAAGAACCAAAAAGTAGTCTCACTCTCCTAGCTACTGTTCCTTGACTTGATTTTCCTCTCTTAATTGTTGGGTAGTGTGGTGTAGAGTTAATTATTCAAAAACTGGTGTTGACTGATTTAACTTAAGTGTGCTTGCTATAAGAGTCCATTTGCTCTCTGGAAAGCCAAAGATGCAGGAGAGAGACAGGAAAGCCAGGGGACTGGGTGAGGGCTGACTAGATATCCGTGTGGGCAGCCCTCTTCTTGGAGTTAGGATGCCTCTTCCTTAAGCTGTGGGACTTAGTGAAAGTCACTTTTTCTTCTCACTCATTTCCCACACAGTGGGGATGAGAACCCTGGGGGAAGTGCACAGGAAAGTCCTGGAGGTAAGATTACTTGCTAATGACTTCTCATAGTCTCCGTCTATTAAAGAAAATCATAAACAAAGAGAGCTGTGATAACAAAACAAGCAGAACTGAGTGAAGTCAGAGGCAGCCGAGATGAAACACGTGCCAGCTCAAATACAGACTAGGACCTGGGTCAAGACTCACTGAGAGGGGCTGGAGAGATGGCTCAGAGGTTAAGAGCATTGCCTGCTCTTTCAAAGGTCCTGAGTTCAATTCCCAGCAACCACATGGTGGCTCACAACCATCTGTAATGAGGTCTGGTGCTCTCTTCTGGCCTGCAGGCATACACACAGATAAAATATTGTATACATAATAAATATAAATATTTAAAAAAAAAAAAAGACTCACTGAGAGTAAACACGATCTCTAAAGCCTTGCTTGATGCTGCCACCTTCATCTCCATCTCTCCAGAGGTAAGCAGTTTTGACACCCAAGATCCCAGCGAAGGGAACAGTGGTTCTGTATAGTCAATACCACTCAGCCCTGGTCTTTGTGCCCTATACCTGAAGAAAAGCCAGCTGACTGAGTGTGTGTTATCCCTGAAGTTGACAAGTATCTCTTAACATTTTTCTTTGGTAAGTTTCTATCATAGACTTGATTCTTCCTAGAAGCCCTCTCAGTCCTTTTAGGGTTTGTTTGATCTTCTTCTTTCCTTTGCCCTTCCCTCATTTCTTACTTTCCCCTTCCCTTCCTTTCTTTTCTGTATTTTTTGGGGAAAGAGGCATAGCTGGGAGAGACAGGGCTTTTTGTAGCTCAGGCCAATCAAGACCTTATTATATAGCCAAGAATGATCATGAATTCCTGATTCTCCTCCCCCCATCTCCTGAGTACTAGGATTACAAGCACACTGGGTTGGAGGATTTTTTTCTTTCTTTCTTTTTTAAGATTTATTATTTTAATTTATGTGTGTCTGTGTGAGTGCATGCCGCAAGTTTATGGTTATCTTCGGAGGCTAGAGGAGGGCATCTCCTTCTCTAGAGCTGGATTACAGACATAGAGCCACAGACATCGGTGCTGGGAACCCAACTCGGGTCCTCTAGAAGAGCAATAGGTACTCTTAACCACAGAACCATCTCTGCAGCCCTGGTTTTTTTTTTTTTTTTTTTGGGGGGGGATTTTCGAGACAGGGTTTCTCTGCAGCTTTTTTAGAGCCTGTCCTGGAACTAGCTCTTGTAGACCAGGCTGGCCTCGAACTCACAGAGATCCGCCTGCCTCTGCCTCCCGAGTGCTGGGATTAAAGGCGTGCGCCACCACCACCCGGCTTGCAGCCCTGTTTTTGAGAGAGGCTCTCAGCCTGACCTTTAACCTACTGTATAGCCAAGGATAGCCTTGAACTCTCAACTCTTGGTCTCTATATCCAAAGTTGGAATTATAGAAATGTTCTAGTATGCCCAGAAAGTAAAAGAATTATGACAATAGTCTATCAAAATCTTTAGAAGCCAAACAATAAAATAAAATGAAAAAGCTAATGAGTTCCCATAATTCTTATATAAGCAGCTCATGAAGGTTCCAGAGATGTGCAGGCCAACTTGTGTTTTCCCAGTAAGAAATGCAGTGTGCTTGGTACAACATATTTTTTTCGTTTTAAAGAATTTAAGAAATCCATTATTACAGAGTAACCTTGCAGGGACAGACTGAGGGCTGTGTTTTAGAATTTCCTATCTGCCTTTCACAGCCAGATGGTCTATATGCAGTGGAGGGTCGGGCCATCACACACAGTTGCTTCTTACGGCTGCTGTGGACGGTCTTCTTAACAACTGTGCCAGAACCGTTCTAAAAGTCCTGTGGGTCTTGAACTAATCAGGCTTAGACTCATTAGTCCCACAGAAATTCTCTTTCCCTCTTAACTTTAAAGAAAACTACATAGATTTCTACTTCTATTAGTGATTTTTTTTATTAAAGGTCTTACTTCAATTTGGAGATTTATTACTTATTTAATTATTATATTTTGACCAAACAGTCTGCGTGTACATGAAGGCTTGCGCACTTGTGTGTGCGCGCACGCGTGCGTGCGTGTGTGCGTGTGTGTGTGTGTGTGTGTGTGTGCGTGTGTGTGTTTTAAACTGAAGTACATTTGCCATTCTTTTAAATAAATTGTGTTTTTAACCTTAGCATGATTCCATTGGATAAGTTTTACACATTTTTTTTGCAGGGGTGGAGCATAGAGAGGTTTTTTAAAAATTGAAATATGACATCCATATCATTAGGGTTTTAAAGTTAGTAATATGCTTAAGGCAGATTTTTTATGGTTAGCAAATCTGAGAGGTTCTGACACCACAGGGCGCAGGCGGAGATAACTTACATAAATGTATATGGTCCCCCGAGGGGCCACAATTGTATTGCGGGGCTTCTCATGAACAGCCCAGCTTCAGTGGAACAGCCAAGCAAAGCTAAGTAGTTCTGAACCAGATGAGCTGTCCATGAGCTGAATTACCGGCAAATGGAAGCAGCTTGGATGCCGGCCCCGTTCCTATGAGGCGCTGAAATGGGAAAGTGTGTGCATCTAATGAAATGCTTATCTTATTAAAAATGTTTCTTTTAAAACGGCAACTGAATGATTTGAAAACCAGTACTCTAACAGATTTACCCGGCACAACCGGAACATGATAAGGTCTAAAGTCTAGGAAAGAAAATCATAAACCTGGAGGTGGAACGGACACTGATTGGTGGGACACATTAGAAATTGGAATCAGTCCCAAAGTTCAATTTCACATATTTACAGAACTGTATTATCTTTTCTTTCCTTCCTTCTTTCTTTCTTTCTTTCTTTCTTTCTTTCTTTCTTTTTTAAGGGGCTTTGTAATTTCTGAAAGGCAAAAGCAAATAATTACAAAGAAAGAAGTTATGAAAGAATTCTAGTTGTCTTGCTTCTCACTCAGTTATACAAAATGTTTAATTAATTGTTTTATGTGCATGAGGCAGTCTTGTCAGAATGAAGTGTGCTCAAAGGAACAGACGGGAAGTGTGCTCGCTAGGAGGCAGCATCATAAAAATCGGATCCTCTACCCCCAGCGCCCCCAGGGCCCCCAGGGCCCCCAGCCCTCCACCCTTGCATCCCTGGTCTTGGTTCATTGACTAGGTCTTAGTACACGATCTAGGTTGACCCCAAACCCCCACCTCAGCTTCCTGAGTTCTACAATTACAGGTATGTGCCACCATGAGTACCATGTATATTCTCTCCTGGTTAGGATTTACCTCATGAGGCTTCTCATTCATTCCTCATTATGTTTCTTTTTTTTTTTTCTCATGGTTTATTTTTTTTTATATTTAAAAATTTCCATCTCCTTCCCTCCTCCTCTCCCCTCCCTCCCCTCCTCCTCCCCCCTCCCTGCCCTCCTCCTCCCCCTTCCCTCCCCTCCTTCTCCCCCTTCCCTCCCCTCCCCTCCACCCATACCTCCCCTCCCTCCCTCTCAAGGCCAAGGAGCCATCAGGGTTCCCCACTCTATGCTAAGACCAAGGTCCTCCCAACTCCCCCCAGGTCCAGGAAGGTGATCGACCAAGCTGAGAAGGCTCCCACAGAGCCCGTCCATGAAGAACAATCAGATGGATCATGTGCTTTTAATTTAAACAGTGGCACTTGGCTATCTCTATCTATCTACCTATATCTATCTATCTACCTACCTATCTCTATCTATCTGTCTGCCTATCTATCTATATATACATTTACATACACACACACACACACAGAGAGAGAGAGAGAGGGACAGAGAGACAGACAGAGAGAGAGAGAGAGAGAGAGAGAGAGGAGAGAGAGGGGGGTCTCCCTATATAGCCTTGGCTGTCCTAGAATTCACTATATAGACCAGGCTAGCATCAGACTCACAGAGACCCCCCCCCCCCCCTTACTGAGAATAAAGACTTGCCCAACCTCTGCTTCCTTCCCACCCACCCTCCAAAAAACCCCCCAAAACCAAAAAGGACCCACAGCAATCATGGTGAAATGCTGTTTCAAAAATAAGTAAGTAAATATTTCATTATTTTTTGCAGTGCTGGGAATTAAACCCAAGGTCTTGTGCATGTTAGTTATGTACTCTCCCACAGAGCCAACCCCTTCCCCAGCCTCCTCTATTACAAACACTTGTTTTTAGATAAGGTTTGTTATATAGGCAGGCTGGCCTCTAACTCGGGGCAAGCCTCCTGCTTCAGCCTCCCAGGTGCTGGGATTGCAGATTCGTGACACCCTTACTGACTATACATCTCTCTTGTGATCAAGTGTGTTTTCCCACTAAATACAACTACTAAAATTGGTGGTTTGACCACGATTGCATGTAATTTCTTCTTGCATTATCTGTATTGCTTTATAATGAATGCTCACATTGGGAAGTCAGAGAAGAAACTCTGACAAAAGATGGCATTGTTTAAGGGCCTCTGTAGGAGTCCTCAGTATGTGTCAGAATCACACGGCAGTGGAAAATGACCCATCAGTGCATTTACAAGTGGCAGAAGATCCGCCTTGTCGGAGAGAAGCTATCACCAATCAGTGCAGAACATACCCAGAGAAGCAGAAAGCCATGATGCAAAGGCTAATTATAAACAGGTGGTAGCTGGGGCCGAACTCCAGGAATTACAAAGGCATTCTGCTCAGTTCATTAATGCTTCTATTCAACTCCAAAAAAAAAAAATGCACATTCCACAGCATTACGGGGAGTTTCGGGTTGGCTGATAAAAACCAGGTGATTTCTAACCCCTAACCCCTAGCTGACATGGGGATAAAATAAAACAGCAGAATTGCCCTTCCTGTGTGGCAGGACCTCTCGTGGCATCACAGGTGGAGGCTGCTGGAGCAAGATCTTCATCCAGAGAACATGCCAGTGAGAAAGGCCCGCCATGCAGCCCCAGCTAGTGAGGTCTCAGCACAGGCAGGTTGAAGCCAAGTTCTGAGGTCTGTTTGCATTACTGAACCTTCATTTCCATCTGTGTCTGGCTGCTTCATTGGAGGCTTCTTCAATTTCACATTTCATCTCGGCATCTAATGTCCACATCTTGTCAAATTGCCACCAAGAAGGCACCTCGGGGTTGCCCTGGACAAAACTGCAGCGTTCTATGAGAACTTGTGATTTGAGGGTCCGGTGACTATGCTGCGACCAAATGGTCTGCCCCACAGTGACCCCGGAAAGGGAGGCACACACTCCTGAAAGGACATCTTATTTTCTCTCCCACAACCATCATCATGCTCCTTTTTCAGCCACGTTTCTGGCTGCAATTCAAAATAGCTTTTTGTTTTGTTTCATTTTTTTTTATGATTTTCAACACCAGTAGAACTCATTTTGACTCTAAAATCTTGCAATAATCATGGAAAGGTCTTCGTTTGTGTCCTCCTTGGTTTTTCTTTGTATTTTTTTTATTTTGTTCTGTGTTTTTGGACAGTCCAGGCTGGTCTCAGACTCACAGCCATTCTTTAGACTTCTGACCTTGGCTTCTTGAGCACTGGCATTACAGGTGTGCACCACCACCTTGACTGTTTATAGGTGTGCGCCACCATTATGGCGGTTTATAGGTGTGCACCACTGCTCTGGCTGTTTATAGGTGTGCACCAACACCCTGGTTGTTTCGTTGCTGACAAAAGAGGTAACCATTAGCTATTGCTAATGATTTTTAGACTGCTGATTTTTAATTATTTGTGGATAGCAAGAGCTTAGGAAGAGTTTGAATACATTCCTCTTCTTATTTGTAATTGAAACACATATGTTCGCACACGTTGCACAAACTCTAAAGGGGCTGAAGTTCACTTATGGTATGAATTACAGAAAAAAAAAAGTATTTTGGGTTTTTTCTCTCCCTCTTTCTTATTTCCTTTCCTCTCCTTTCCTTTTTCTTTTCTTTGAGACAGGGTTTCCTTATGTAGTCCTGGCTGGCCTAGAGCTCTCTATGTAGAACAGGTTAGCCTAGAAATTAGAGATCCACCTGTCCCTGCTTTTAGAAACTGAAAAAAGTATTTTCAAGTCATTTTGTGATTGGAAATATAATTTAAATTGGCCTCGAGGTAAGACAGGGCATGGCTCTTCTTATACTGTTTTATTAGTAACCTGTTTGTTTTAGGAAAACAGGCTTTATAGCCCAGGCTGGCCTTGTGCTCCCTGAGTAGCCTAGGATGACTTGAATTGGTAATCCGCTTGCCTTCACCTCCCAAGTGCTGAATTACAGGTACACTCTCAAACTTAAATTTTGAAATTTAAAATTTAAAGTTCATCGTCTTCACTATTTAGAGGGCCTGACGTTTATTCATCTATTTGCATTGCATAAAACAAAATGCATTTTCAAGGAAGTGAAGTCTGGAAACTGCCTGCCACTGGAACTACTACAAATTTGGAGATCTGACCAAGGCTGGACCACCTCAACATAACAATGACCTGATTTTTTAAATGAGGACCTTGGACCAGCACAATGGCTCAGCAGGTAAAAGGTTCTTGCTTGAGCCTGATGACCTGAGTTCAAGTCCCAGAGCCGATGTGAACCATCTCCACACCACTGTCCTCTGCCTTCCACACACCGCTTCCCCGCTCACTCAGCACAGACACACACGATAATAACCAATACAAGCGAAACCTTTGAAAACAAGTAGACAAACTGCTCTTCTTCCCACCTTCATCTCTGAAACAATGATGACGACATACTAGCCTGCCAAGGAGCGTCCAGCTCTAACATCCAGGATAGCAGAGCATTGTTCTCCACAAGACACGTGGGTTTGAGAGTTGAGAGGGAAGTGTTTCTGTTTCTTAATTAATATTCCCTCTAAGCCATGGCTTTAACAAAAAGGTTGAACATCCCTGATTCCAAAACTCTGAAATGCTGCCACAGTTTCTTTTTCTGTTACTGTGATAAAATGCCTTGTGAAAGCAGCTGAAGAAGGAAGGGTTGGTTTTACTGACAGTTCCAGGTACATCTACCACAGGACAGGGAAGTCACAGCATCAGGAATCTGAAGTGTGAAGTCAAATCCCACCCACAGTCAAACACAGAGAAAGAAATAGATAAGGAAGGGAGGGACAGAGGGAGGGAGGGAGAGAGGGAGGAAGGGAGGAGGTGAGGGAGAGAGGGAGGAAGGGAGGAAGTGAGGGAGAGGGGAAGGAAGGGAAGAAGGGAGGAGGGAGGGAGGGGGAGGGAGGGAGGAAAAGAAGCCTGTGCTTGGCTTGCTGTCTCTACTCTGCACAGTTAAGGATGTCCTGTATGAGATGTTGCCACATGCCTGTGTTGGTCTTCCCACTTCATGTTATCAAATTAATTACCCATGGACATGTTCAACCTGATCTGGACAATTTGTCATTGAGACACTCTTCCTAAAAGATTCTAGATTCCATAAATTGACAAAGCCACCACATGCTCCCAAAGTTGAAAGTCGTTGAGTAGCACTGTGATTGACTGCACAAGCGGAAAACTCCCCACTGTGAGACTCCGTTTGAGGCACAAGAGTCTCGAATATAAATGCAGGATGGCAGGGAGATTAGCTCAGCCAAAACTCTTACCCTGGAAGAACGAGTGCAGCAGCATACATGTGTGAACCCAGAGCTGAGAGGCTAGAAGTAGGCGCATTCTTGTGGCTTGCTGGTCAGTCAGTCTAGCTGGATCCGTGAGTTTCAGTAAGAGATTCTGTCTCAAAAGTCTAAAACAAAAGAAAAACACTAGATGTTGACCGCTGGCCTACACACACACACACACACACACACACACACACACACACGAAATTGCATCTGCATATATGCACATACACACATAAACACATACATAGACATCCCACACAAATGTGTGCATTTACCTTCAGGCTGTTCATGGAAGGTATTATGTAAGATATAAATGGATGTGATGTTCTGGACTGGATCCCATCCACTCATGTCTCTCTATGTTTATGCTTTATTTGAAAATCTGAACTCTCCCTATTTTAGCCATTTCCAGTATGAAATCCTCACATTGTGTAAGTTTCCATATCAAATGATTGGGCTGAGGCCCCTTCCTCCTCACTTCTCTATGTTAACAACATTTGGAAAATGAAAAATTAATTCTGTTGAATTTAGTTTTTTGTAGTGACTTTAAACATTTTATTTCAGCTCACAGAATATACTTACCAAAGACAACACACAAAAAACTATGGGTCTTTTTGTGTTGCTTTCTAACATATTTTTGTTTTCTTCTTCCAAAGCAAATGCCCATACCGACACACGTTTCACACTACGGATAAAAACCGACCACCATCCCTGATTCTCTTATAGCATTAATCTCGAGTCATTACAGATTGGTTTGTTGGGGCCTATTAAAAACAAACAAAAATCATAATCCCTTCTTTTTCTGCTGACATTGAAGCAGTTCCTCACCTTAAGAGATAAAATGATGGGTAAAAATCACTTCCTGTAAAATGCTGTCAGCTACAAATATTTGCAAGGCATATCTGCTTCCGTGTAGGTTTTCTGTTTCTGTATCCTTGGTTGTACAGGCTGTACAACCACACCACCCCCCTGCCCTCTCCCTCCCTCTCTCTCCCCGTCTTCCTCCCTCCTCTGTATATGTGTGTGTAGTCTCTCTCTGGTGTGTGTTTATACACATGTTTATGTATATATACATGTATATATATATGAAGTGTCAGCAAAGTCTTTGAATTAATGAACTGTGAAGAACTCAAAAACATACCATTTCAAAATGCATGCTGCAAAGATTTAACAATAATGGGAGGTGACCCTTGAGTTTACAATCAAATATCCCACTCTAACTGAAAAGAATTAAGATAAAAGACAGTCTTCAGTAAAAGTCTTTGAACAAAAACCTAGAGAGGAAGAAGAAATGGAGTAGAAGATGGTCAGAAGTCAGAACTGCAACTGCGGAGATGTGTTTGTGTTCGTATCTTTGCCTCCATCAAATAATGGACTCATACAAATTCCCTACAAAGGTACCAGGGGAGGCAAGGAGAGAATACAGGAGGTATGTTGGGAAGGTTGATAAATAAACCTAAATGGTAGGTATGTTAGGTTTTGTTTTCTTTTAATTTTGCCACTAAAAAAATGCAGTGTAACTCCTTCAATCTTTTTACAATTCTGCATGGTTGAACATTTGAAATGAGTTTGTGTATCACCCCCAGGCACTGATTCAGACTTGATTGGGGCAAAGCAGGCTGCATGTGCTTATTTTTATCCACGTCATTTGGGATATTTATGTCGCCAAAGGAACCAAAACCATGCTGTTCTACTGCCAAACTATCACCTAGCCTTTGATCAGACAGGGCGGCAAGCCTCATCAACAAGTTGTGCGACCTTCCTGTAACAGTAACGTCAGGTCAACTCGAGAAAGTGAAGCGAGAGCCCTAAACACAAATAAAAAGAAACAACCAACAATTCTTGTAATTATCATCATCTGCTGCATTTCCCTCTTTTGGCAAAGAAACACTCCATCCATTTGTAGAAATCGCCTGCGGACACGTTACATCAAAACTAATCACAACGATTAAAATCAGCTTTTCTGTGCAAGAGGAGAGGAAAAAGCAAGTTGGAAGCTGAAATGAGACTGTTTTTCCAACAAAAAAAAATCTGGGGAAAATTTCTATATGTATATTTCTCTATAGTCTATGTAAGTCTTTTTTTTTTTTTGAAGATCATCTGTGAGCCCTGTGATCGGTTAATTTGATTTAAGTTTTATTTTGGAGATTTGGACTAGAGGTAGAGGCGCGAGCTAATTGTATCCTGATCCTTGCCTTGAGGGGTTTCAAAGCCCTGGAGCAACTCTCCTCTGTATTTTGTTCTGTCTACCTTAGCCAAGCTATTGCATTTCTCTCTGGTGTGGCGAGGCGAGCAGATCGCTGGGAGAGAAATCGGAAAAGGGGGGAGAGGAAAAGGAAAAGGGGACTTGGAGAGAGACTTTGTGCTTCAATGTTTCAGGTAAGATCTGACGGTTTGGGTTTGTTATTATTTGCTAAGGAGGGTATGGCTGGGACTTTGGGCGCAACTCGCTTTTACGCATGTGCCAGGCATGGGGCGAGAGCGCGGCACACTCGCACACACGCAGCCGGGCGCGGACGGCGGCTGGGGAGCCGCTCGCACCGGCTGCGGCTCCTCGGTTTTCTTTCTGGCCGAGGGAACCGAGCGGGCGCGGGCGGTGGCCACGGGAGTCCGAGTCCGGGGGCCCGCGGGGTCGGTAGCCGGCGCGCCGACCGGGCTGGGGCGGGCTGAGGGGAGGTCCCCACGGCCGGGTCCTGAGTCTCGGAGCGCAGCCCCGCAGCTCTCGAACCCCCGCGGCCCCGGTCCCTGCTCCCTCCTGCCGCGTGCGTCCATTCTTCCCGGGGCGCCCCGCTCGGCGCCTATCTCGTGGGGGTGGGGATCGTCGCCCTGCTCGCAGCCAGCCTTGGCGGCGTCCCTCGGGACACCCGCTCAAAGACGCCATTGTGGCTGCTGAGCGGATCGGGCCCCGGGGCGCTTTATTTATTTATTATTTATTTATTTATTTATCCCTTCCCTTTTCTCCCCGGCCGAGCCCTTTTGTGAGCGGCGGCCAGCGCCGAGAGCCGGCCCGCGTGCAACCCGGGTTGATCCAGATTCATCGCCTCCGCCCACTTGGGCGCCTTTAAAGCCCTTTCCCATCTCCTCCCATTTCCCCTCCCCCCTCCCTGGGTGCAAATGTTTCATTTATTTTTAAAAAGCGCCGGTTCCTCTTCCTCCCCACCTCCTCCCTTGTTAGTGAGCTGGGATTAAGAAGTCTCCTTGGGAGGCGGGAGCGGACTGGGGCGCTGGAGTGGGGGAAAGGCTGCGGTCGCCGCAGGTAACGGTGGTGGCTTTTGGCGATCGCCTTCTCTCCCAGAGCCTGCAACGTGGAGTCCGGAGCCCTGTCCTTCCCTTCTCTTTCTCCTCCTCCTCTGGCGGCCAGTTCACTTAAAGAGACAGAGTTTCCTGGTCGCCACCGGTGTGCGCGGTCTGAAACGGTGCTCCAGGGCGCTGGGGTAGGAGGAAGAGAGTCAGTTTGGTTCCTTTCTGACCTCTTTCCTCCCCACCCCCAGCCTGCCTCCCCTCTTGGTGGAATTGTGGAGTGCGCTTCCTCTCCTGCCCCCAAGAGGGACCTGGCTGGAAAATAAGAGTCCTCACCTCCTGGAAAAAAGAACGGGGAGGGTGACGCGTTGTGGTGAATTGCTTACTAAGTGAGGTGGAGCCCCTGAACGTCCAAGAAGGGTAGGGAGAACCTGTGGTTCGGGGACTCCTTGCCTGGACGCCGGCCTGGCACAGGCGTCCGGCATACAACTTTCTAGCGATCGCGGGCCGATAGGGATTGCCTTTGTGCTTTCCAACATTCAGGCTGTCGTGGAAATGATTTTCCAGTGTAAACACGTTTTCACTGTCCTCTGTACTTCGGGGTCCGGCTAGGCCGGAGAGGACTAAGTTAGCAAAGTTTCCATGGGGCGGACGGCTTTGTACGTGGTGAATCGCACGCGGGAACTGTCCAGGAACCCTTGGCTCTGGCTTCCTAGCTGAGAGAGACACCGCAGTAGGCAGAAGTAATTTGGTACAAATATTATACAAATATTATACTACCGTTTAGACCATAGGATTGGCTGCTTTGCCCACCTCTTCCTGTGTGTGTGGTGTGTGTGTGTGTGTGTGTGCGCGCGCGCGCGCTCGCGCGTGCGCGCCCTTGGTGGCGCTCAGAGACACAGTTTAACACACTCATTCTTTAAGAAACGTTTGCCTTCTGTTTTCAATCAACTAAGCTGGCAGCCGGAGATACAAGTTTATTTGAGAATACCCTCTGGGTACCAAGCATGCTTGGATTGTTTTAGCAAATTAAAAATGAGCAAAATGCTTTTACCTTCTCAGCAGTAGACTCCTTAAGAGACCTCCTGTTTCGTGTGTTATTGTGTGAACGTTCCGGGGGAAGCGTTTTCTGTGTGTATCTCAAATGTTTTTAATGTGGAAAAACGAAAATAAAGGATTTTTAAAGGCTGAGACTGATGTTGTGGAATGATTCATTAAATCAAGAAATTCACCTGCCTGTATGGGAGGCTGTGAGAGCTAATAGCCAGCCGGCTAGGCGAATTTTAAATAGATGTGAGTTCATTTGTCTCGGGGATAACGGGCAAGATGCCGATTTAGATTTCGGTTGCATGTGGCTTCGGAGAAGGGGTTGTCTGTGTAGGAGTCCTGCTCATGCAGATTGAGAAGAGCTGCTGGTGACTGGAAGGATAGCAGTAGGTTAAATGTTTACCAGTGAGGTGACAAAGGTGACCCTGGAACTTTATAACTTCAGATCAGAGAGAACTTCACGGGATGGGACTTTTGTGTGTAAGGAGAATATAACTGACTAGTCAAAAGTGCCGTAGGTTTACTGGGAAGAAATCTCTAGATGCATTAAGTATGAATGATTGTGTGTATGTGGTGGGGTGGTTATCTCCCACCACAGCATGCAAAATGACTGCAGTGGTTTTTGCTCTATTAATTATGCCCGAAGCACAATATAGACTCCCCGAGCACACACTAGATGTCTCTCTTCTAGCTGAACAATTGTTGGCTCTGTAATCCTGTACCAGACCTTGTATAATAAGGGTGTTCAGTGAAGGCCTGGTTCATAAGCAGTCTTGCCTTCCTGGTTATTCTCCATTTTGGGGGGAGAGTATTCAGCAATTACTGCCTGTTTTATGCTGCCCAAACATTTGGAAAGGAATTCCATTAAGAAAGACTTTCGTTGACTGGTGAAAAATACCGCTCAGTTTGCATTGAATCCTGCATTTTAGGCTTGCCAGCACCAAATTATTTACCCAAAGCAATTTCTTTTAAAATGCAAACATAAACAGTGAAATTTGCATTTGTTGGAGAGTGTTCTGAAATAAAACTTTCGTTTGGCTCTGAGATTAGCAATGCTTTCTAGGCTTTCTAAACTCAATGTGATTGCTGCAGCAGCCTGAAATTTGCTCAGAACTCCCCTTTACATCCCAGGTGAGTCACTCAAACAAGGCTTTTTGAAAGTTGCTTTTTAAACTGCATTTCTGAACTTTTTTCAGCTTTATTTATTATTTTCCAATAAACAAAACATTTATCCTGAAGATAAACATCACGGAATACAATCTTTTGGATATGTGTATGCGTGCTTGCTGATTTTGAGAGCTACCCATGAGGACTTGAGGAACAATTGACCTTCCCTTCCCTGGGAACAGCAGCAGCTCCCTGACTTCTCATTCATAAAAATGTATTGGACGTAACTAAAGCTTTCTTTTGAAGAGTTTGGTTTGAGAGCTCTAGAAAGAGGAAGATGAGGTTAACTTTTAAGAATCATTTTCTGAAGCTTGTTCTCATTAAGCTCATCCATTCATTCAACCATTATTTATTAATGCTGGCTGTACAGGAAACTCCCGCTAGATGCTGGAGACACCGTGGTGGGAACAGCATGCAGATCCATGATTGCTTGATTACAGAGACAGACATTCACCGAATAACTGAGCAACTGATAGAGATTAGTGCTTTGGAAGTAGCGGGAAATTTCAGTAGAATGAACCAAAGAGGGGTGAAATAGCCAGGCCTGGGGTCAGGTTTCCAGAGAAAGCTCTAGATTCTGAGATCTAAATGTTGGAGAGGCAGGTGGAAGATCTGGTTTTAACCCTCAGAGTAACAACGAGGGGTAGGTGGGTGAGAAAGATGGGGAGAGGCATAGCGTACTGTGAGCATTGAAAAGACAGATCTGGAAGTGCATAGGCAGATAAGGAGACAGCCCAAGGTGGGAGATAAGTAACCCTTACATCGCCTATTACAGTGGTTAGGCAAGAACAGATGTAGCTATTGGCAGAACAGTGATGAAAGATTTTGAGATCCACTTAGAAGGTAGACAGCGTGGAACCCAGGCAAAGGTTGGTTACAGGTCCCAAGAAGGGAGAAGTGTTGAGTGTCGAGGTTTGGGGCATGCTGTGCCTTGGCTGTGAAGTGTCCTACAAGTAGAAGGCAGCTGGTGCTATAGGTTTGGATGATTATGGACCCTTTAGGAGGTAGACCTTACTTAAGGAAGTAGGCCACTGAGGATGGGCTCTGAGCTTCGTATCTTGGCCCTGCTTCCTGCCCACTCTCTGCATCAGTCCAGACATGATGTGAGGGTGTGCGGAGTCCCCCAGCATACGCCTGCCACCATAAAGCCATGGCTACCATGCCTTTCCCTCGGAGGTGGACTGTACTCCTCACACTGTAAGCCCAAGCAAACCTTTGCTTCCTTCAGTAATACAGCAGGAAAAGTAATGAATACAGAGCACGTTAATCAAGTAGATGATGGTGTTCAGAATGCGGGCTTCGGTAATGAGAAGCCTCATTCACACCCAGTGCATCTGAATTCACAGAGGCAGCCAAGGCATCTGGTCTGGTCATTCTTCAATTGCTCCGTTTGTTCCCCAGTCCTGTGTAGGGCCTGCAGTCCTTCAGGCCCCTCTCCTGCCTGTCCTTCGCACCCTGTCCTCCAAGCCCCTTTTCTTTATTACCTGCCCTGTGAGGTCTGTATAACTAGCTCCTGATCAGCTGGGAGTCATCATTGAGAGAGTCTTGTGTTTAACCTGCTAGAACAAAATCAGGTCTGTGTCTTATAACACATTGTGTCAAGAATCTCATAAAACCAGTGGCGTAGTGACTGGCAAGGTGCCTGTGTTATAAATAACTCCGCATCCATGCCCCTGTAAGCAAATCTAATTCAATTCGTTGGGTCACTGAAAACAATATGAAAGTAGGAGGAGTGGGTGGGAAGAGGAGGGGCTGGGTGACAAGCGAAGGAAATGGGGTGAATAGAATATATCATGTAAATGTATAAAATATGTTATTGTGCACAATACTAGTAATTTTTAAAAATATTAAGGTATTAAATTACTAGAAAAATGAATTGTTTAGTGACTGGAGAGCTCGCTCAATGGTTAAGACTGCTTACTGCTCTTGCAGGAGGACCTGAGCTTGGTTTCCAGCACCCACATGTTGGCTCACAGTGGCTTATGATGTCTGGCTTCTGTGAGTTCCTGCATTGCATGTGGTGCACATAAACTGTAGTAGGCAAGGCACACATACACACAAATAAAATAAGTGAATACATATTTATAACAAATTAATTTCAACTCCACCTTTTAAAGGCATCTACATACAAATAATATAATCATTGCATGTCGAAAGAAAGAAAGAAAAAAGAAAGAAAGGAAGGAAGGAAGGAAGGAAGGAAGGAAGGAAGGAAGGAAGGAAGGAAGGAAGGACCTGTAACTACACAAATAACCCTTGCATTGTCTCCTACTTTGATAGATTTTTGTGCATCTGTCCTTTGTATAGGTGACTGTCTTGGTCAGTGTTCTATCGCTATGAAGGGAGCCCATGACCTTGGCAACTCTTGTAAAAGCAAACATTTAATTGGGACATACTCACTTTTTCAGAAGTTTAGTCCATTATCGGCATGGTGGGAAGCACAGAGGCACACAGGAGACATGGTGCTGAAGAGGTAACTGAGAGTTCATCTGGATCCAGAGGTGGCAGGAAGAGACAGACACTGGGCCTGGCTTGGGCCCACCCCCAGTGACATATTTCCTTCACCAAGGCTACAACCCTAATCCCTGTCAAGGTCCACTCCCTAAAGACGTTCGAAGCTATGAGCCTGTGGGGGCCATTCCTACCACCACAGTGACATTTGTGTTGCTGGGACAAAATCTAAGACGGAAGCAATTAGGAGAAGAAATGCTCATCTTGGTTCCTGGTTTCAGAGGGTTTAAGCTTATAATGAGAAAGACATGGTAGGGAGGGAGGTTCGGGAGAGAGGGTCAGTGTGGGGCTGCAGGCTCCTGTGGGGGCTATTTACTTACAAGTTGACTAACTAGGAAGTATAGAAATTGGGACTGGGGACTTCCTAGTGACCCATTTCTACCACCTAGGCCCACCTCCTAAGCAATCCACAGCCCCCTAAAATACCTTCATCCACTGGAGAACTCCAGACCATCAACCAGTTGGGCGACATTTTAAATTCAAACTATAATGATCCCTGCATCTCAAACTTGCTGTTCTGATCCTTGGCTAGCCTGATCTCCACGCAGCCTTTTGTATTTCTGTATAAGTGAGCATTTTGGTACTTCTGATATCTTATTCCTTCTTTCAATTTGTTCTTATTTCTACAAAGCATATTCCTTGATGTCTAGATTCCCAAAAGATAGAGACCTGCTAGGAAATTGTTTTGTCCAGTATGGTGTTCACTACCAAAACAGCACTTACTGCTAACTGTTGGCTAATTTTTAAGTAATTTAGAATTGGGCATTAAGTGATCTTGCTTTCAATATAAAAATATATTAGGAAGGGGATTTCCACTGAAGAAGCCCGCCACAGATCTTTTATAATAGTATGTCTCTTTCTGCTTGTACTTCTCCCAAAAAATTCCAGGCTGGGGCTCCTTCCAGAAAATTCAGGCTTCAGTTATTTCCAGGAAATAATGCAAATACCATTCTCTTCATGGGAGTTTGATACACAAATGAATTCCCTAAGTCTTGGGCGTGTGCTCTGATTAGATAAACCTCCATCCTTTCAGCTGTATCACCTGGAGTTCCATTTCCAACCTCCCTTGTGTGGTTGCTGAGAGTATACACAGCATCAAACACCCCAAGGCACACACTATTGGAGGAATCAGTCCAATTCTGGATGCTTTCCCCTCTGCATGCTTGAATCCTGCTGTGTCCTGGCTTCATGAGTGCCCAGAACGTCCATGGTTAAGAGGAGCAAATCCACCACTCCTCACTGAACCCCTGGCATAACACTAACTACAAAGCTTATAGAAGTAGTGTAAGTCTGGGGCAGCGGTAAAGCAGTGATTCCAACCCCGTGAACTTACTCTCGGATGTGTCAGGTGGAAAGTATTAATGATAAACTCAGAGTCACCAATAATGTGTTGGTATTGAACTAAGGGAAAGAAATTATTAAGCTTCCCTTTGGTTCAATTTAACTAAGAGTGAGGCTAGATTTGAATCCTTTCTTCTGTCATTCCTGTCTGTTGGATGAACTTGAATCTGAGCCTACCTGAATGCTGCCTTATCTGTCTCTCAGTCCCTCTCTCCGTACACCCATGTCTCTCTCTATGTGTGTGTGTGTCCATCCGTCCGTCCATCCTTACATGTCTGTGTCTGTTCCTCCCTAACAAAGGGCTTTGTTCTGTGTTTACTTTACAGGGCAGAAAGAGCCCCATGGGGAAGGAATGGGTACTTTATAAAACTCTTTAACAGAGTTTCACAGTCACCGACTCTAGCAGCACTGCCCGGCACTATCCAAATGCTGTTTCCAGCGTTTGTGATGAGTGCTAGTTCATAAGGCTGCTTTCAGCCTGTTTTCTGTTTCCAGCAGTCACTACCATAACAAACACACACACACATGCACTCACACACACGCACACACACACACACACACACACACACACACACACACACTTGGGTCTGGAGCATGCAAGAGTACATAATTTAAGATTACAGTTATGCATTAGCTTAGGTTATAAAAGTTGATTATATGGGAAACCCAAGGCAAGTAAAGTTGGTTTTTACATTGTTCTTTTAAAGGCAGGTTAAACAAACAGGCTTAGTATGCAATATGATAACAATCTCAAGTCTTATGTGACTTTAAAATATATTATTAACTTTGACTATGGGGTCCAGTAAAAGCTTTTGGTCCCTTTGGATGTATTATTTCATAATAATGCATTACCACAGCCGATCTTAGCATTAATCTCTTTATGTTCCATGAACATTCCTAGCTCGCTCTCCAATCTAGGCTAATATGAGAGGTTTTTTGTTTCTTTGTTTCAGAGATGGAGGCTTTCACTATGTGGAATTCTTAGATGGCTAAGAATTCACTATTTAGATCTGGTTAGCCATAAACTCAGAGAGAGTCTTCTGCCTCTGCCACCTGGTTCTGAGCATTTTGATAGGCACTCTGCAGAGTGTTCCTGCACTGCCCTCAGCTCCCATTCATTCTCTTCCCCCACTTTCCTCCCACTACTATGCCATTCATAAGAGAAAAGGCAAAGAATCAAAATGGTTTGAGGTGGTGGAAAGGTAGCTCAACAAGTAAAGGTGTTTTCTGCACACACATGAGGACCTATGTTTGGGTCCCCAGCACCCACATAAAAGCCCAGTATGGGGCTTCTCACCCATGACTCCAGCAGTGGGGAGGTTAAGGAGGGGGGAGGCAGATGCTGGGAGCTCACTGGCCAGCCAATCTAGCCAAAACAGTCAGTTTCAGATCCAATGGAAGAGTCTCTTTCAAAAAATAAGATGGAGAACCATTGAGGTAGACACCTGATAACAACCCCTGGCTTTCCCACATGCCAACACGCATGTACACACCAACGTACGTAACCCTTATATCTAAGTACACAACAAAGTGGATTGTGATTGCTGCCATCAAAACATCCCGGTCGTAAAGCTCTTGCTGAGCACAGTATACGCTCACACATACTCTGCCATGTCAATCAAAATGTGGGTTTGTTTTTCTACTCAGAGTGAGCTGACAGTGGCTCCTGCTGCTGCCACAGGCTGCCACTAGGACAATGCCTTCAGAACTGGAGAGAGTGCTAGCTAGAAAGATTTCAAACGCTCTCTAGAGGCGGGGAGATTCTTCCTGATGCTTCCTTCCTAAGCATCTGCTGTCATCATCTCTTACTATTTGGATACCAATCTCACTTTGCTGGAAATCTGTAGCTAATGGAACAGAAAATGTATATAAAACCACAGACCAAGTATTTCTATGTAAAAGAATCAAATACTACATTGGTTCAGGTCATTAACAATTCTCCCCCAAACCTACCTGCTCCATGAGCCTATATTCACACCTGTATCATCTTGACGAACTTCACTTCTCTAAGCTTTGGTGTTCAGACTGTAAAGGAATTGGTTTTCTGCCCTGTGGCTGAGTAACAGGATGGGCTGGCTATAAACACGACAGCAATGGCCTGAAGATCGTTCTGAGAATCAAGTGCAGCACGCATGCCCGTCATGTGCTGGCCATCAGAAGAAAGTGTAGTCTAAGAGTAGAGGCTGTGTTTATTTTCCTCACCTCTTTTTGTTAGAATGGGTTTGGTTTTAAGTATTTACTTATTTTTTATTTATGTATGTCAATGTGTCTGTATGCCCACAGAGGCCAGAAGAGTTTTTCCTACTTTGTGGAGCTAGGGTACAGGTGGTTGTGAGCTGCCCAACATGGGGCAGAAACCAACTCTTCCTCTGGAAGAGTAGCAACGTACAGCAATGTGCCTAACCTTTGAACTCCTACTTTTAATTTTTCTTCAAAGTTTTATTTCTCTCTGTCTCTGTCTCTCTGTCTCTCTCTCTGTCTCTGTCCCTCCCCCCCCCTCTCTCTCTCTGTGTGTGTGTGTGTGTGTGTGTATGGATGTATTTGCCCTAGGTGAGGATCTGTTGCTCTGAGGCCCAAGGAGGGTGTCAATTCCCTGGACTGGAGTTGGAGGTAGTTATGGACCTTCACATGGGTGCTAGGAACCAAATCTAGGTTTTCAAAAAGGACAGCAAATGCTCTTAAGAGCTTAGTCATCTCTGCAACCTGTTTTGTTTGTTTGTTTCTTCTTCTTCTTCTTGAGTCAGGTCTCACGTAGGCCAGGCTGGCCTCCATTGTTATTAGTTAAAGTTGACCCTGAACTTCTGATCGTCCTGCTTCTGACTTCTGACTTCAAGTACCGACATTGCCAGAGCTTACGGCCATACCCAGTTCTTTGAGGCATACAGCGTTGGTGCTCAATAAATAGTTTAGAAGCCAGATGCTGACTTCGCCTTCCTGGAAGCCCTTTCTGCTACTGACAAGAGAATCCATGTTCTGCCAGATGCCCTGGCCTGATGGCTTTTGGCATTGTCTAATTAACTAGATCAATCATTTGGGACAGACAAACTTTGTTTAAAAGACAGTCCTCTTTTACTTTTTGTTTTGTTTCAGTTTTTAAAGACAGGGCTTCATGCAGCTCAAGCTGGCCTTAAACTTTGTACAGCTAATGAAAACCTTGAACTTCTTAGCCTCCTGCTCCCACCACTCGGTGCTGGAATGGCAGGTGTGTGCCACCACAACTAGTGTAAGACGTGCTGGGAGATCGAACCCAGCTTCGTGCTCACAGGAAATTCATCCTGTGCAGATTCGTAGGGTTACCAAACAATGCAGACAATGGGAGATGGTGTTGGAAGACAGGGCAAATAAGCCACCCTGTTCTGACCCTGACCGGTTCTGAAGTTTGTCCTACCACTGAGCGGCTCCGGAGCTGGTGCGATACCCATTCCATCCAGCAGATGGCGGTGACGCACACTCCTGATCTTACCAAGCCTCCGGTTTTTTTACTTTCTGGCATTGAGAAAAGCTAGGTTAAGCCAACTTTTCAAACCTGTCTTGGCTGCTCCATGGGAACAACTGAGGCTCAGAGGGACAGCTCCAAGCCCAAAGCATCAGCATCTCCAAGTAACCCATTTCCTCCTGGGCAGTGGGCCAAGGAGGAGACATATACTTGTGTTAGCATCCATGACTGATTTCTCAGAGAACAGAATTATCTGGGACTGGGGTGGGATGGAGGGAAGAAGTGAAGGTGGGGGATGTTGGAGGGGGTGCTGAATGCCTAATGAAATCAACAGAGGAAAGTGCTATTATCCCCCAGCATCGGCCATATTATCACATGCTCCATTGAGAAGACTTGGGATTCATCAGAAATCAAGAATTAAATAAAGATGATAATTCAGTTTTAAGTATTCATGAGCTACCATGAAGGGAAAAGTGCTACATGTTACTGAATAGTAATTTGTAGTTCTGTCTTGTAGGGCACTGGAAACTTGGTCTTCCAGCTGCTCGGAGCCCTGAGTCTGCTGTTAACTCTTTGACCATACACCTAGCTTCATTAAGCACTTTCCAGACACTAATTCTTCCCAGCAACTCTGTAAAATCTGGGAAATAGTTATGTCTTGACCTATAAAAACCACAAAGCGGCCCTTCAGAACCTGAGGGTGTTGCTCAGTAAGGAAAGTGCTTGCCTTGAGACCTGAATCAGGGATGGTGGGACACAGTCCCATAATCCCAGCACTCAGGAGGCAAAGGTAGAATTAGAGCTTCAAGGTCATCCTTGGTTACACAGGGGAGTCTGAGCCAGCCTGGGATGCAAGAGACTTCATGGGGTAGGGAAGAGAGAGGATTTCAAAAGAAGCATAAATATATTGGCTGCATTTCATGCTCAGACTCCAGAAGAAAAACCAATGGTGTCCTACTGCAGAGGGAAGAGTGAAGCTCTAACCGTCGGTCCTTGGAGAGCCCGGCCTTAATTTACAGATGCGGGAAATCAACAACGAGAGTGTATGAGCTTATGTTCTAGTTGTACGTGATGCATCACATCAACATTTAAAAAAATCTCTTTACATTTTTGATGGGGGGGTCTTTAGACATTTATAGCCTTTAAGCTATTTTCAGAAACCTAAACTGTTAGCAGAGACCCTGGACGGATGGCCCCACTCCCTGAGAGACTCCACTCGTAGACTTGCCACTGGTGTTCTCCTGAGGAAGTAGGGAAAGTCAGGTGACTTGCTGAGTCTCTTTGTTTGCTACATAGTCAAAGATGGTTGAACTCCTGATCCTCCTGCCTCTGCCTTCCGAGTTTTGGCACCATAGGCACAGTCCACCATGGGTTCTTCCCATCACTTCTGAGGGACATCTAGTAAAACAACTCTTACACATGCGTTCTGGCAACACACAATGGAGAAGCAAGCCACCTGCAGCATGCGCTAACTTAGCCCTTCCTTGACCTAAGCGTGGGGTGTAGGACACTGGCCTTGAGACACGGAGGCAGGAGGATTCTGAGCCTGTGCTACCTTTATTGAGACTCTCAAAAATAAACAGACAGACAAAGCAAATGCCCCTTGAAGTGTGGGGGGCAAGGCTGGTTCTAGGAGCTGAGCTTTCGTGGGTTTGGACTCTGCAGCCTGTGCTACCATCAAATAAAGCGATTAGACACATCAGTCTCCAAAAGAGAGCCAAAATTTCAGAATTAAGTCTGCTTTTTAGGTGGCTGAAATATTTCAGAGATCTGAAGGAAAGAACTGATGAATCATTCCTAGTTTTCGTAAGTCACACTAGCTGCATTAAAAAAAAGGGTTTTCTGAAGGAAAACCAGATCTTGATCTAACCTCTGCCCAGTTTATCTGCCACTGCTGAGCAGGAAAAACCATGAGTGTTCACAACCGGTGAAATCATGGGTACCCTGGCAGTCTTGCTTGTTGGTAGATGAGTCAGAACTGAGAATGTGAGATGGAATTGAAGTTCTACAACCTTCCACCTAAAGCAAGCAGGGCTATTTCTCATTATTTTTGGCCCTTGCAATCAAACCTTTGTGTTTACGCAAATCACTGCACACTGCTATTCATTTGCTTCTGATGTGTCTCTGTGTCTAAATGCACGAGAAAGTATGACTATTTCTAGCTGAAGTTCAAATAATTTAAAAAGCACAACCAAGCCAGGTGTGCTGGCACACTCCTTTTATCCCAGCACTTGGGAAGCAGAAGCAGGGGAGTTCGAGGCCAACCTGGTCTTCAGAGCAAGTTCCAGAACCGCCAGCTATGTCAAGAAACCTTGTTTGTTTTGAGAAAAAGAGAGAGACAGACAGACAGCGAGTGAGACACAGACACAGAGAGAAGGAGGAAGGAAGGAAGCTGAACTGGTTCGTTCTACGTAATTACTTAAGGAGTCTTCCATGGTCATCCCTCCACCTTAAATACTGTGTTAGTCAAAATATATTTTAGGGCCCAGAGAAACGGTGCATGGGGTACAGGTGCCTGCCACCACCAAGCCTGATAGTCTGTGTTCAGCTAGGCTGAACCTGGTGGGTGGAAAGGATCAACTCCCTCAAGTTGTTCTCCAAACTTTAGAAACTGCCCACATGCAAACGTGAGTGCACACACACCTAAAGACACGAGTAAATAAAACATAATGCAATTTAAATGTATTTCAGACTTCAGACATAGATTCAGATTTTGCTTTTTAAAATGTGCTCCTAGATTTCTTTTCTTTTTCTTTCGTTGTACAATTGCAATATTCATGTGCTTCAGTTATTTTTGACAGTTCTTCTGCAAACTATAAATGCCTGGGAAGAACATTTCTAAATTACCCCACTAAGGAATAAGACAGATACATTTTTAACAACTGAAACAAAGGCTATGTTCTGCTAAGTTTCAGCGTTAACTCAGTGTCCTCATGGAGAAGGCACAGTGCTTCTCAGCTGACTGGGGGACAAAGCCCTTCGCGCACAATAGTTCCTAACCCCGGATTATGGATTTGTGTGTATGGCTGCGCACACGTAGGATCTGTTTGTGGCTCTTCGAGAGCTCATAGTGGGATTTACAAATGTTCTGTGCTCCAGGGCTGGGGTGCAGCTCAGTTGGTAGAGTGCTTGCCTAATATTCGGGAAGCCCTGGGTTCAAACTGTAGGAATGCATACACTACACCCTGCTGGCACTGGCTGCAGTCCCAGGGATTTGGTGGTAGAAGCAAGTGCTGGGGTCATCCTTGGCTACAGAGTGAGCTCCACATTAGTTAGCGTGGCTTTTGCTTCTGCACCTTGCTGCTGCTGCCCTGTTAGTCAACAACCGCTGCCCCTTATTCCTTCATTTCCTGGACTTCTTGGTCCTTCTTGGCTTTCTAAGGTTTCCTTTTCATCCTAGGGATGTGAGTGATGACGAAGTTCATCATACAATTCTCCTAATTGGTGCCATTAAAAAAATGATCTGCTCCTGGTTGACAAAATGGGTCCATGGGTAAAGGAACTTGCTACCAAGCCTAAGGATCTGAGTTCAATCCTTGGGACAACTCCTCAGTAGGAATCCACTCACTTCTGTAAATTGTCCTCAGACCTCTGCATATGTGCTATGGCATGTGTACCCAAGTGCTCATAATCGATACATAACCATAGTTTTAAACATGTTTTGAAATCATCTATTCATTTAGACAGGGTTTATATGCTTAGTCTTTTGTTTGTATGGGTTCTCTTTGTCTTGTCTATGCCAGATGCTATCCTTAATCTTACAAAACAATGAGGAACAAGGCAGGGATCCAGTTGTTAATCTTCATTCTTGGGGTGACAGGATAAGAAGATAATCAAGGGCTAGGGGATGGCCCAGTCAGTAAAGTGCTTGCCATGCAAGCACGAGGAACTGAGTCTGCTCCCCAGGATCCACATTAACAGCCAACCCCGACGGTACACACTGGCATCCCAGTGACAGGGAGGTGAGAGGGAACCACATTAACAGTCAACCCCGACAGTACACACTGATGACCCATGACTAGAACTCATTGGTCAATCAGTCTAGCCTAGTAGGAGAGTTCCAGGCTAGTAAGAGACCCTGTCTCAGAAGCAAGATGAAGAGTAACTAAGGAAGTCAGCAAAGGATGACCACTGGCTCACATACACATGCACATATATGAACATGCATACAGACACATTCACAAAGAGGTTAAGTGTGTGCAATTAAGTGCTGTGTAACAATTAGAACAGGTCAGTGTCTGGATGGTGTCACTGTCACTGGGCATAGCTTGTCCCTTGCTATAGCTGTGCTTGGCAGACTCTCTTACTGTCTTACCTCATTCTTCATGGGGGAGTTCTGATATCAAAATTCTCTTCTTCTCTTCAGTGCCTTTGAACCTGGCTTACAACTGCTAGACAATCCACATGTCTGTGTCCTCCCAACCCTTAAATATTTCATCTTTAAGCTCTAGTGTGGCTGTATTTGGAGAGCTGGCCTCTAGGCATATAGTTAAGGACAAATAGAGTCATAAAGGCCTAGAGTTGTTACCTGGTCAGGTTAGCCACGAGATCTTTCTTCTCTGCTTTTGCATCAAGAGACGGCATTAGTTACTTTGGACATCGCTCTTACAAACACCTGATGAAAGCAACTTAAGGTAAGAGAGGTTTATGCTCTCACCATGGTAGAGCAGGCGTGTCCTGGTCTATACGGTCTGGAGGGTGAGCAGTGGTCTGGCTTCCCCAGCGGTCAGGGAGGTCATGCTGGCTTCGCCTCTTTTCACTCTGAGACCTCAACCCTCAGACTGCAACACCCACAGGCAGGATGGGTCTTCCCACCTCAGTTAACCCCCCCTGGACACACCAAGGGGTCTCCAGTCAGTAAGGCTTACCCACCAGAGGCTGCCGAGTACACAGCAAGCAGGTGGCTGTCTGTGCACCAGGAACAGAACTTTTGCCAGCTCTTGAAGTGGCCAGCACCTTGATCTTGGAATTCCTGGCCTCCAGAATCATGAGAAATAAATTTGTTTAAAGCCAACTGGTCTGAAAGTGTATTATAGACTCAAAGCTGAATAAAATACACACTCTTAAAAATAAGACAGGTGTGAGCAAGTGCACATACACATACTCGGCTTCCCCTCACTCCTGACTCTTCTTTCCAAATCATTTCTTTTCCTCATGTATTTTAGTAGCAAGGCCGAGTAGAACAGGATCTCAAACACGGATCTGCAGACGGTCCACAGGGCTTTCTCCAACTTCTCTTCGAGTACAAACCTCTGCTGCCTTCCAGTATCCCATGCTATTTAACTGAAATTGCAAGTCACTTTGGTCTCTGCTTGTCACCAAATCTCAGCCTAATTCCTGATATAATACTGTCTTTTTCTTTAACTGAATGGTTTTTTTCCCCAAGTGATTTAGAAAAATGGGGAGCTATCACTGAATTTCTTAGTATTTCACAGAGGCGGTAGCATCGGTCATCTGCCTTGTTCCAATTGAAGCAGAGATGCAAGTTTGGAATCAAACTTGGGAAGATGGTTTAAGGAAATGTTCCCTCCTATACTCCACTGTGAGCTCTCTGTCTCTCTGCCTCTCTGTCTCTCTGCCTCTCTGTGCCTCTCTCTTCTCTCTCCCCCTCGTGTGTGTTAAACATCAAGATTTATATATGAAATTATAATCCCAAATATTGTTTATTTAATGGAATATTGTCACACCACAAGCCTGCAAGGTCCTTTAATCTCGAGGATAAATGTCATCACTTCCCCAAGTTAACTGTGACAGTCAAATTCTAGCACTCTCTATGGGAGATGTGATAATAGGTAGAGATGAGACTGTAGAGCGCTGGCTTCTGTTGCCGTGGTGACTTCTAGTTTCCATGCCGGTCCTCTGCCCCCACAGGACACTCTTTCCATGTCGTCCACAGTGAATCAAGGCAGGGCCCGGGTTCCAAGCACAGGAAAGGCACCTGCAGGGCAAGGGAAGTGAAGGAACAGAGAGCACGCTGTCCCTGACCTGTGGTCAGAGCTCAGACAGCTGCGGCGATGTCACCCCAACCTCTGTGAGGTACTTGTCACATCTGCATACACACTGAGGTACACATATGCACAGGTCCATGAGTCAGGTGCTTTTGTCTGTCTACTATGTAGCCCAGGCTGGCCTCGGTTGTGGTAATCCTCCTGTCTCTGCCTTCCAAGCATTGAGATCACAGGTATGTACTGTCAGTTTGGCCTTTCTGCTTCTAAATAGAACCTACTGGTCTGGTTTTATTTGTTTGTTGGTTTGGTTTGGTTTGGTTTTGTGTATTCAGTCTCCGTAGCAGAGGATAACCTTGAACTTCTGATCCTCTTGGCTAGGGTTACGAGTGTGAGTCACTGTGCCCAGTTTATGTGGTGCTGTGGATGGAATGCAGGACCTCATGTTAAGCAAGTGCTCTACCAATTGAGCTACATACACAGCCCAGTTGTTGAAGGAGCAAAGGATGGAGTTGTGAGAGCTGTAACATGAACTGTACCTCCTATTGGAGTTGCTAGTAAAAAGTCACAGCATTTCGTGTCTAAATGGGGCACTGAACAGAAGAAACAGCCCTGGCCATCGTGATGGTGATGAGCTCCCATGGAGAGTCCAGTGCACCGTGAGCTCTGGGGAGGAGGCTTCTTACAACTCAGGGTAAGGAGATTTGGGGGAAGTCACAGTGACAGAGACCAACCAGTAGGAGAATTTTTCAAAAAGCAAAGTGAGCAGAAAAGGAGGTTCATCTGTGACTGCCCGAGTTACCAAATGCCAGCCTGACAGGGAGAGGTTCTGTCGTGGGAAGAATTCTCAAAGCTGTGACTAAGCTAAAAAGGGCAGAGGAGCTTCTGGTGAAGAGTGCGGGTGTATTTTTAAAAATGCAAACTGTACAAGTGGGTATTACATATGCTGTCAGTTACAAGCAACTGATGCACTAGCGGCCTGTTACCTGGCACTGCTGGGCTGGGAGAATGGTCCCAGTTCTACAGGCGTAGGGTCTTGGGGGAAGAGAGTAAATGGCAGCTGGAGAGGGTGATGACCTCCCATAGTGTGGCAGAAGCCCAGCAAAGTCCACAGCTCATTGGAGGGATCAAGAACCTATGAAAGCTTAGAGATGCACCCGGCTACACACAGGGTGCACACAGCTGCACACGGGATGCACACAGCTGCACACAAGATGCACACAGCTGCACACAAGATGCACGCAGCTGCACACAAGATGCACGCAGCTGCACACAGCTGCACACACGATGCACACAGCTGCACATGGGATGCACACAGCTGGGACAGTGAAGCAGATAAAAGAAGTAGATCAAAGATAAACGTGGCTTTGACAGAGACAGGCAAGGAATGTGGGTTCCAAGATGCTGTTGGCTCCTTCCTAGGATCTAGAGCCCATCAATTTGCCCAACTTATAGTTCTTGACTTCTCTAGTTTCCCTGGGTTTCCTCAGAAGATGTCTCCATCCCAGGGAGTGCTGTGTCCCTTGACTCGCATAAGAACTATTTTCACCTGTGTGTCTCCACCTGCCTTAGCAGACAGACACTTCTGTGGCATCTCCAGGTGAGCCCACAACCTTCCTGCTCTCTGTGCCTCTCCTGCAGTGGCCTTACCATTTGCTCGCGTTCCCAGTGTAGAATCCTTGTGGCTTTCTTTTTCCCTCTATTACCCCCCAGACACAGAGTTACACATGAAGATAGATGTGCAATGCAGGAACACATGCAGTGCTCGCTGACACACACACTAGATGGCTGCTTCAACCCCCCTGGTACGGGGATCCCAGGCTTGCACCACTGCACCTGATAATAAGTGTGAGGTCCTTTCCCAGCCGTCAAACTGCTCTTGTCTTCGACATTCTATCCTTGCTTTAAAATATTCCAGAAACTCCCATAGCCTATGGACATGACAGAAAAGCCTGGGCCTGACCTCGGATCCATACATCCACTGGCCTTGGCCCGATTTACTGGGGGCCCTTCCCACCACCCCACGTAAATGCCAGGTCAAGGCCTCTCTAGATTACTTGTCCCAAACTGCTGTGTCCTGCTGCCATCTTCTCTTTATAGTGTCCTTTGTTCTCAGGGACTTTTATCTCCTTCAGCTTTAGGACAGATTCCAGATGCTTGCTCCCTCAAGCTCTGAGAGCTTCAACCCCAGGTCTCCGGTGCTGGGATCGAAGGAGAGTTTAGGTGGCAACTGTGTTAGCGTCTCCCCATTTCTGTTGAACTTCTCTGGTGTTTGAAGAGGACCAGAGATGGGGAGCAGAGGCAAAGGGAGGGGGATGGGTTCCCTAAGAGCATCACTAAATGACAAGGAGAGAATTGGGGAAGATCTTTTTGGCTAGAAAGGCATCCTGACGAATGGGACTTTCTAGAAGAATGGGTCAGTAGTATAGTTATCTTTGGATTCAGGTGTCAGGATTTTTGCTGATACCAAGTCTATAGACACCTATGTCCCGTATAGGAAATAACATGGTGTCATCCTGTAACCTTCACGGTTCTCCCATCTAAGTTTCTTCTAACACTGAGTGTGGTGCTGTGCTGTGTGGTTTAGGGGAAGGCATTAAGGGGGACATGTCTGTGCATACTTGTTACTGTGTGATAATCCCAGACTTTCTGTCCATGCTGGTTGGAGAACCTTTGTGTACTAGGGCTGACTTTAACAGGAGCATATCTTGCAAGGAGGTAGTTGGCAGTGGTGCTGCAGAGACACATGGAGCTTTGTGCAGATCCAGCCATTTGCTATGGTGGCATGCCGTTGTCATGCTCTACGTTCATATTGTAGAGCTCCAGATGTTCAAGTCACAAAAAGGGAATCTCTTACAGAGTTATCAGAAAAACCTTGGCGACAGATACAGTATTTAGAGGCTAGAATATCGTGAACTGTCCAGATGTGGTGATTTAAATGATAATGACCCCTCTACTCTCAAACAGTTGAATACTTGATCTCCAGTTGGTGGCACTGCTTGGGGAGGCTTAGGAGGCATGGCCTCACTACAGGAAGTGTGCCTTGGAGAGTTTAAAGATTTGTAGCTTTGTTCTTGGGGTTTATGGCAGTTTGAAAGAACATGGCCTTCAAAGGGAGTGGCACTATTAGGATCATGACTTTGTTGGAGTGGATGTGGCCTTGTTGGAGGAAGTGTGTCACTATGGAGGATGTATTTAAGGTCTCATATATGCTCAAGCCAGTATCTTAGTTCACTTCCTGTTGCCTTCAAGATGTAGAACTCTCAGTTCTTTCTCCAGCACCTTGTCTGCTTGCGTGCCTCCATGTCCTACCTACCATGATGGCAGTGGGCAACACATCTGGAACTATAAGCCACCGCAATTAAATGTTTCCCTTTGTAACGGTTGCCACGGTCATGGTGTCTCTCCACAGCCATAGAGAGCCTAACTAAGACACAGCTCAAGATGTGAGCACTCGGCTCCCTGCTCCTGCTGCCTCTGTCCATATCACATACTCCGACCCCCTGGAGCCCCAGTCCCAAATCAACATCTTCTTCTGTAAGTTGTCTTGGCTGTGGTGTTTCATCATAGTATAGAAAAGTCATTAGTGCAGCAGGACCTTGTGGAAGTGTAAGTAGAGTGGAGTCGAAACAGTTTGCTATTACCTATGGAGAACAGGGACTGAGGCTTAATCAAAGGAGCCTCTATTACATAAGGGATGGAAAGACTTTGAACTTGGGGGATGAAGGTATACAGTGGATACAGAAATTTTGGGTGTTATTAGTGGATGAATTATCTACAAACAGTATTTCAAAATATGATATGTATGAGAGAGACTTCCTGAAGTGACACTAGGGGCCTGTGATCCAGTAACTCAAACTGTACTTAGTTCAACCTTCTAAGAGGAACGTAGTGATGGCAGCAGCCTGCAGACCTTGTACTGGGCCTGGTATCAGCATCATGTTCCTCATTGTCCACAGCAGCTACTTAAGGGTTGTTATCCCACCCTTCCAATAAAGAAACCGAAGCACAGAGAGCTATACTCTATGTCATTATCATAGCATTGCACAGCTTAGACCACAGCAGAGCTGAGATGCCAATCAGTGGACTCCAAAGCTGGGCTAGTGGACTAGATTATCTCCCGGTTGCTGTAACAGAACACCCGACAAAAGCAAGGGATGAAAGGTTTACCTGGACTCTGCTTGAGGGTACAAGGAGGGTGTGGAGGAGTGTGAGGCCACTGGTCACATTGCATCTACCAGAGAAGTGAATGCTGGTCCCAGTTCATTTGTTATTCAGTACAGGACCCCAGCCCTTGGACGGGTGCTGTCCACATGTTGGGTGGGTCTTCTCACCTCCGTTTACCTAACCTGGACACCTCTTCAGCAACACATCCCCAGGCTTGTCTCTTTTGACAGTCATAATTGACTGACTCATGGATATCGCATCTAGGGTGGGCTGGCCACTGCTCTCCCACAGCAGCTTCCGGTACAAGGCCTTTTCTAGGTCACCAGCCAGCTCCCAAGTCAAGACATGGAGACATTGTTGGTTAGACATGCTCAGCTTTAGCTTTAGCCCATTTATGGATAACTTTTTTCTTCTTTAACTTAAATTAATCTGCTGCTCTTCATCTTCATTTTGCCTCATAGTTTTTTACTTTTTCTTCTTCAGTCCCACTCTGTGTCTGCTGACGGGTAGTGCGTGTCCCACTCTGTGTCTGTGACGGGTGGTGTGTGTGTGTGTGTGTGTCCCACTCTGTGTCTGTGACGGG